>NC_080385.1:15162947-15802564 GCF_014773155.1 Arachis stenosperma
CATAATTTGATCACCTTTATTATCTAATAATAAATTAAATTTAATTATTTTATTGATCTTTATAATTTTACCAAATTTTTAATTAAGATTTTATTCTTTTTTTTAGTTGTGTTTTTATACAATTTTTAATTATGTAATTATTTTTTTATATCAAAAGTATTAAAATTAATAGAATATATCTTTCAAAATATACATGCGGTCAAAGATCTAATTAGATTTTTAATTATGAATACTTTTAATTTGTGAAGAAATATTCAGTTAACTTTAATAGTTTTTACACTAGAAAATACCTAATTATAAAACTCAAAACAGTGTAGGAACTCAATTGTAAGGAAAAAAAGTATAGGAACCTAATTACAAATTTAGTAAAACTATAAGGACCAACAGAATAATTAAACCAATAAATTATAGTGTCAGTTAACTTTGGGACCCAAAAATAACTACTTTGGTAAACTTGGATAACAAAAATGTTGAATCTAATTTCTTCAAATATGTCTCTTGTTAACCAACTTGTGTTGGTTGAGTGGTTAACTCACTAGTCTGCTTAAGAAAGTGAGTTCGAATCTTGTCTTGTGTATGTAGCAAGCCAGCAACTCATTAGTCATCAACAAATTCTTAAACGAAGCTCCAGTCCGTGACGAATTAGTCTTTGTCCTGCCATACTAAGAGATACTGTCGGCAACAAAAAAGAAAAGGAAAAGTACGGGGAGCCAATATAATCGGTGTATAATGTGTACAATGGTGATTAACACATATTGGACCAAATAAGTAGCCTATTGTACACATCATATATATACTCTATTGGCTCCCTAGAGAGATTCAAAAGAAAATGCCTCATATTAGCCGTTGATCATTGTTAACTGTTTGGCCAACTTTATTCAAGTATTTCTCCTTAGCTAAGGATTTCTTCATCTATGCCCTGAGAATGCACGAAAATATGCGTCTTGTACACGAGAATGCACGATCATGCATTTGTGGATGATAAATATGATATGAAATCTTGTCTTGGAGCATATATGGTGATACGTAGGAGGACTTCACAATGCATATCTTCATATCTTTGTGTGTATGGACTATGGTCGTTATTTGATGGGCCCTCCTTAATCATGTTGTTACTTGTTAGTTAGTTTCCGTTTCTCGCCACGTTTTGGTTTTCATCAATAATGGATCAAAACAGGTGCACCAATCGGAAAAAAGGGATTAAAATAATGCCTTTGAAAAATGGGAAATACCATATCTTAGTCAACATGGTTAGAAATTAGCCAATTATTCGCATTTCTTAACCGCACACATACTCATCAATCATGGCTACTTGGCTAGGCTTATCATTTTCTCTTCTGCTCCCTCTTTGAGAATAAATTCATCTATAAAATTCGATCCTAATGTTTGTAAAAACATTTATACGTTTATCTAATGTTTAATTTATATCAATTCTATCATTAATATTTAAAATAAATTTTAATTCTATTTGTACATGTTACTTACTATTAATATATACTTTAACATTATTGGTAATTCAAAAACTTGTAATTATTTTTATAAAAATATTATTTATACACTAAAATTAATTATTTTCAATATATATTTTATATTAATAGTTAATTTTGATATATACGTAGCATGGCTTTTATTTTTTTCTCTAATCATTGATAGAAGCAGTGAAAATACATTGAAATAAAATTAAAATATATTTAAAATATTATAATTAAAATGGTTAGATATATTAAAAATAATTTTAAACTTTTTTGATAAAATTATAGAAAAAAAAATATATATATATACTTTATCCATTCTTATAACCTTCAGGAGAAGAATGAACAATGAATTAGCCATGCGCATTCATTCTTATAACTTTTGGACGTTATTAGGATAGAGATGAAAGTAACAAATATGAAAGTTGTACCCAAAAAGAAAAAAATATGAATAAGACAGCAGCTAGATTTAGTTGAGTATGAACACGAAGCACAAATTAAAGTTACCACACTTTATAGCTAGAAGAGTCTATATTTAATTTTCTCCTCTATCATTTTCACAGCATGCACAAGCCTCCATCGATACAACGAATACTTCTTATTATTTGATGATAGCTTAACCAAAGTTGAGAGAGACTACTGCCTGATAGCTTATTCAAATTCCATTCATCCTTATTTTTTAATTTTTTAGCTTTAATTTTGTACAGAAAATACTAAGATAGCAAATCAAATTGGATTATACACCTTCACATGAATGGAAATAAAGAACCAGTAGTTGCTTGATTTAGCGGCGGTTCATAGTCAAACCACTGCTAAATCAAATACGGTTTATATATCTCTTCGTGCAACAACCGTCACTAAAATATCAATGATTTAGCAACAAATATGTTTTCTGCCTTGCCAACCGCTACTAAACTGTTATTTAGTAGTAGTTTTGACTAAACTGCTGCTAAATAAAATTGATTCCACAACCCATAAAATTTTCACCGCTACTTTCATTAATGTAGTAGTGGTTTTCAAAAATTGGCTTTCAAAAACTGCAATTATCTGTTGGAATTGTTGTAGTAAACCGTACCCTTCTAGTAAGAAACGATATCTAGTTGGTCTAAGGTTCCACGAAATCTATTGTAGACATAAGGTCAAGTATTAGTAGAAGATTTACTTGTCAATAATACGTAATCTAGATATCATTTTTGGAATAATAATAATAATAATTGTTCCTTAACTCTTATAATTCGGATGAAGACGGTTATACCTCGGATTCATATTCAAAATTTTAAATAAAGTTCTATCCAGTAAAAAAGAACCACTTCGCTCCAACTCTCTCGGATTCACCCCAAAATTCGATGATAGTGGCGACAGGTTGGTTAACCGGAACAACGATAAATAACAGCACTAACAGGGCTAAAGGGGCAGATTTCAAGAGAAAGAATGTCAATCCTAATACTTTTAGTTTAGTTTTCACTTTAAGAGATATATTATTGATTTGAGTGTTGGAGTTCGTTTTAAAGGTTCTACGACTAGGAAAAAACTTCAGGGATCTCCTATTTCCGCTGTTCAGGAAATGTGGAAGCGTTTATCAAGTAGCGGCGACAAGCTATAGCTCGGAGAATATCCTTGACGGAACATTTGGCACCCACCGTGGGGCTGAATTCTAACGTTACCCCACAATTCTTCTTCTTTGTTTATTTTACTTCTTTTTTGTAGAATTCCTAGCATGACCGATGACGCAGCATCACCCCTCCCTCCCACTCATGCTAAATTAGCAGTTGTGAATGTTGTCCTCCAAGCGGAAGTGAAGAAAATGTCCAAACTTCTAGCAGGTAGAACAGGTGGAGATAGGGAGGAAGGTGACAAAAAGAATGCGAGTAAGGAAAACCCTAAGGATGAACATCATTCTGAAACAAATACGGCGATGGAAGATACTCCCCCGAAATCCGTAAAAAGAAGAACAAATCCTTTCTTGGCAAAAAATAATGAGTTTCCAAATGACAAAAATGTCACACTCCCAACAACATTAAAACCATATAAGGGTTTTGGTGATCCAAAAATTCACGTCACTAAATTTGAATCCATGATGTGTTTTAAATGGCGCTTCTGATCCAATCTTATGTCGTTCCTTTCCAACTTTCTTGGACGGAGCTACTTTATTATTATTTTTCAGTTTGTCTGTAGGTTCAATTTCCAGCTTTAAAGAGTTTGCCAACCTATTCGTTAACCATTTCGTGGCCTCAAAGATCTACGTCCATGACTCTAATTTCCTCAGCACCATCAATCAAGGCCAACATGAAAGCTTAAAAGATTACATGATAAAGTTTGCCACAGGCGCAATGAAAATTCCTGATCTCAGTCCAGACTTGCACTTACATGTGCTGAAGAGCGGCCTCTGCCTAGGAAGATTCCAGGAGACTATTGTAGTCACTACCCAAAATATTAACCAAGTATAGGGATAAAGCATCGGGGCAGATAGAAAATGAAGAGCTAAGAGAAGCCAGGAAAGCCAAGAAGCAAACACCCCGAAGAGAAGAAGACAAATACGAGAACAAAAGAAGCCATTCAATTTGACGCCGAAGTTCGACTCATACACAAAGTTTAACACGAAAAGAGAAGACATAATAAAATAAATCCTTCACGTTAAGAACTTAAGATCATAAAATCATCCAGTAAAGCAGGAACTTATCAAGATCAGAAGTACGTAGACAAGAGCAAATACTGCACATTCTATCAAAAGTTCGGCCACACTACCGATGAATGTGTAGTAGCCAAAGACCTATAAGAAAGGCTGCAAGACAAGGGATGCTGGACAAATACATCAATGACAGGATTCAAAACGAAACAACAAGCCCTACAACAGATCAACCAAAATATAACTCAGCATCCAAAGATAAAGAAAAATGGCATACTTCATCTAAACTTTCCACGCCAAAGGGAGTCATTAACTACATTTCAGGAGGTTTTGTAGGAGGAAGAACCACCAACTCGGCTAGAAAGCGAAGTTACCTAACAATGCTAACCATGGAAGGATCTTCGTCATCACAACAACCCCTCCCTCCGAACACATTTCTTTCAATGCATCGGATTTCAAGTCACAATTCCCGAACTTAGATGATCATGTTGTAATCTCAGTGAACATGGAGGACCTGACAGTCAGAAAAGTATTACTTGATCTAAGAAGCAACACAAATGTATTATTCTACTCAACTTTTCAAAATATGCAACTTAGCGAAAAAACTTTGCAACCTTCAACCGGAGAATTTGTAGGATTCTCTAGGGAAAGGGTTCCTGTGACAGGTTATGTGTGGTTAAGAACTACACTAGGGGAGCACCCACGCTCAAAAACCCTAGATATTCAATTCTTAGTGGTTGACTGCGTCAACCCTTATAATGTTATTTTGGGATTACCATCCCTTCATTCTTTTAGGTAGCATTTGGTAGATAGACAGAGACTGAAAGATTGAGACTGAGAGACAGAGACTAAGAGACATAGACTGAAATAAATTTCAGTATTTTGTTTGGTGCAAAGTGAGAGACAGAAATTGAAATAAGAATAAAACTCTAATTTAATTTGTACAAAGGATAAAATTGAAATTAATTAATTAAAATGAGGGTATTTTAGGTATAAAATGTTATTAAAGTTTCAGTCTCTGTCTCTAAAAATTTCAGTCCCCTGTGTCCTTACTTTTTGGAGGTACTGAAATATTGAAATTTTGGATATAGAGACAGAAATTTTAGTACCAATCTCTGAGTCAACAAACATGATACTGTGTCTCAGTCTCCCAGTCTCTGTCCCAATACCTCAAAACAAATGCTACCTTAGAGCTATTATTTCTACAGTTCACTTGTGCGTAAAGTTCCATTTGCAAGATGACATTGTTGCAATCGTACACGCTGACCATAAGGATGCACGACAATGTTACAATGCAAGCTTGAAATTGAAACCACCATCAATAGAACCAATTCAACGGCTCAACCCTGTTTACAATACAGACAACATCCCTACACTGGCCGAACTCGACCCTCAAGACAACGTCTCCAGCTGACCTACACTAATGGACGAGCTGCACAAGGTAAACTCACCGAACTTGAAACCCAATACACTAATATCGGATCTCCTTTTTCTGCAGGCAATGAACAAAACCTCACCAAATTACTCCAATCCAATATCGACCTTTTCGCATGGACACTAGCAGATATGCCTCGAATTGATCCAAATATCATATTCCATAAGCTTGCCATTAGCCCTAATGTCCGTCCAATATGTCAGAAAAAGCAAAATTTGGGAACAAAAAGAAGAGATGCTGCCATTACAGAGACACAGAAATTGCTTGTTGTAGGGTTTATCCGTGAGATCAGATTCTCATCATGGTTATTAAATGTCGTTATGGCAAAAAAGAGCTTAAGGAAATGGCGCATGTGTGTAGAATTTACAGACTTGAATAAAGCATGTCCCAAAGATTCATATCCATTGCCGAGCATTGACAAATTGGTAGATAACACCTCGGGTTTCAAAGTCTTAAGCTTCATGGACGCCTACTCCGAACATAATCAGATACTAATGTACCCAGAAGATCAAGACAAAACCGCATTCATAACTGATCACATTAACTTTTGTTATAAGGTAATGCCTTTTGGACTTAAAAACGCAGGAGCAATAAATCAGAGGTTGATGGATTAGGTCTTCAAAGATCAAATTGGTCAGAATATGGAAGTATACGTTCACGACATGGTAGTAAAATCAGATTCGGAAGAAGCCCACCAAGCTGACCTTCACAAAGTCTTCAGCAACTATGACAATACAATATGAGGTTAAACCCAGAGAAATATGTGCATTTGGATTTCATGGGGGCAAATTCCTCGATTTCATGTTAACACACCGAGGGATAGAAGCAAACCCTGACAAATGCTGAGCTGTGATACAGATGCAATCACCTCGAACAATTAAAAAGGTTTAACAACTCACTGGTTGTATCACTTCTTTAATAGCCTTAGGAAGGCCAAAAATTTCACCTAGACTGACGAGTGCAAACAAGCTTTCACCAACTTAAAAAATCTTCTCAGCTCGCCACCTATTCTTCAGAAACCACAACATGGTAAACCTCTTTACTTATATCTTCCAGTTTCAATTCACGTAGTTAGCTCTGTACTTGTCACAGAAATAGGAAAAGAACAACGCCCAGTGTACTTCATTAGCAAGGTGATACAGAATATGGAAACCAATACCCAACTGTGGAAAAACTAGATTCGCCTTAATAATCACATCTCGACGACTGCAACATTATTTTTAGAATAATCAAATTATAGTTCGGATAAACCAACCACTACGCCAAATATTAGCACGGCCATACCTAGCGGGAAGGCGCAACAAGTGGTCAGTCGAACTATCAGAGTTTAACATCTCCTACTAATAAAGAGGATCATTGAATGCTCAAATACTGGCCAACTTTTTTGCCAAATTCACCACTATACAGGAAATCCTCCCAGTTTGGGAATTATATGTCGACGAAGCCTCCAACGATGGGGTCTGTGGATAAAGAATTCTCCTTAAAGACAACATCAGCGTCTTCGCCGAGCAATCCATAAGGTTCTCATTCTAGGTGAACAACAATCAGTCCGAATATGAAGCATTGCTCGCTGGACTACGACTTGCGAAGGAGGCAAACATTCAAAATCTCAAAGTACACTGTGACTCCCTACTCATCATCCAACAAGTAGGTGGTCATTTTCAGGTATGAGACTCTCTCTTAGAACAATACTTAAATGCAGTAAAAGATCTTACACAACATTTCAAAATTTTGAAAT
This sequence comes from Arachis stenosperma, assembly GCF_014773155.1. Taxonomy (NCBI): domain Eukaryota; kingdom Viridiplantae; phylum Streptophyta; class Magnoliopsida; order Fabales; family Fabaceae; genus Arachis; species Arachis stenosperma. The sequence continues at coordinate 15,170,219 of NC_080385.1, forward strand.
ATCACACATACTTAGAGAACAAAATCATAGAGCAGATATCTTGTCCAAATTAGCAACTTCTAGAATACAAGATTTTCAAAAAATTTTATCACAACTAACCTTTATTGAACCAAGCATATATGATAAAAGTGTTCTAAGTTTATCGCAGCAGGCAGATTGAAAAAGCTCATACATAAACTATTTGAAAACTGGGAACATACCACCCGAAGAAAAACCATAGTTATTTAAAAAGAAAGCAAGTTACTACACAATCATGGGAAACGACTTGTATAAAATAGCGTTCTCCCAGCCATTATTGAAATGTCTCGGACCCACAGATGTAGAATTGGCAATTTCCAAGGTCCATGAAGGTATCTGCAGCATGCATATTAAGTTGGAGCCTGGCCTCGAAGCTCTTAAGAGTAGGATACTACTGGGTACTCGCCAATGTTAAGAAGAGATTGCATGGAAAAAGTCCACTGTTGTGATAGTTGTCAAAAATGCGCACCAATTATCCATAGCCTAGCAGAACTGTTGCATGGCTAAAAAATCGGATGACCTTTTCATAAATGGGGACTCGATATCCTCAGACCATTCCCAACATTAGTAGGCTAGGTAAAATTCTTGCTGGTAGATATAGATTACTTTACAAAGTGCATAGATGCACAACCACTTGCCAAAATAACCTCAGATAAGGTACGCTCTTTTGTTTGGAAATTTATAATATGTAGGTATGGTTTGCTTAGAGAAATCATTTCCGATAATGGTCGACAAGTTACTGATAAAAAAATTGCATCTTTTTCAACGAATCTTCACATCAAGCACCAGTTTTCCTTTGTAGAGCATCCACAAAGTAATGGGCTTACAGAGGCAGGTAAAAAAATTATTTTACAAGATTTAAGGAAAAAATTATCAGAGGCCAAAGGATGTTGAGTCAAACTTATTCCCAAAATCTTATGGAGTTATAACACCACACCACAGTCATCAACAAAGAAACACCGTCCCGACTAGTACACGGCACATATTCGATAGTTCCAGTGGAGATCTCCAAACGATCACTATGAACTGACCTCTTGGATGACACGACCAACACACAGGTACAATTAACCGAACTCGACACACTTGATGAAGAACGTGACTTGGCCAGGCTAGGACAACAATCTATGCAACTTACAATACGACGAAAGTATAACAACAGAGTTTGGCCAAGATTATTGCAACAAGGAGATTTGGTATTTCGAAAAATTAAAGAAGTTTGGAAACCTCCAGGACATGAAAAACTTGCAGCAACTTGGAAAGACCCTTTCAGAGTGTCAAAGGTTCATGGAAAAGGAGCTTGTTCTTTGTAGGCACTAGCCGGAATGGAGTTACCCAATACATGGAACATGTCTTCCTTAAAATTGTATTATAGATAATCCTGTGTAAAAGACGGGACTGAGATGTACTCTTTTTCCTGATCATGAGTTTTTATCCCACAAAGAATTTTACTGGGACAGGATTTAATAAGGCCGATCACCCCACGCCCTCCACAACGGAAGGTCTTATCAATAAAAACAAATTAAAACATTCCACACTATCTCATTTCTACAAACAACATACAAAAGTTGAAAGTCAACAAGTGAACATAAAAAATCAAAACTGACATATTATTCAAACATCTAAATAAGTTTTCTACAAAACAAAACCGATATTAAAGATTAGTCACAATCCAACAATAACAGTTCAAATAAAAAAGTTCCAAAACTAGAGAAAGACATTTTCAAAACTAAGCATCTTTATCAATAGCAGCCACGTTCTCATCTTCCACTTCACCAGCTTCGTCATCAATGAGCTCACCATTGATGACGATCTTCGTAACATCAAGCTTGCCGATGTCAAATTCGGGTGCGAAAGTCACCACCTGACTCACTACTCAATCAAAACCTCCAGCAAACATCTCTAACCCCTCATGCTCCAACTCATGAATTCTGGACATCATTTTCCTTTTTCATTATTAGCTTCCTTCATTTGGCTTTGTAAGAGGTGAATATGATCCTGAAGCTTTATAATATCTTTTTCTCCGTCTTTCATCTTTGCAGTAACGGCCTCCATCTCTTTCACAGACCAAGTTTGCCACCTTTTTTGCCTGACCCTTTTCTTCGGTCCCTAACAACTTGGTGGTCCGACCTATACACAACGGCCTTGAAGTAATTACCTACAAACAAATGGTCACATAAGACTAAATGAACAACAAACGAATATATAATCCAAACATTACAAACTCTACCTGCATATACTTCCCAATACCCTCCTTCCCAATTTTCTTCAACATCCTCACGTCGCTAACATGCTGAGCGATCTTATTAGACAGCTCTGCAAAAGGAAAATGCTCACTCCATCGAGACTGTGCACCATCCCCATTGATAAAACCATGTAACTTCTTTTGCCTTTCGAAAATAGATTTACCCCCTGATCCCACATTTAACTCCTCCTCAGAAAGAATCTTTAAAGACTTCTCTAAGTCAAGTCATTTCCTTTTCATCTGGTGAACATGAAGAGCACTTGATTGAATGGCATCAGTGCCAGCCTCCTTGTTCACACCAGAAGCAACACCATATGTCACTCTTCTTTTTCTGGCTCAGAAAAGACTGTAAATAAGAAGTGGTCAAGTTCGAAACCCTTCTACATACAATATACAGAAAAATATACGTATGATATGAAAATAAAATTATTATACAACAAACTCTCTAAAAACAATTCATTTACCTGTATAATCCACCAGTGCCTCATTTTCTGATTCCACTTTTAACAATTCAGATATCGACAACAATTCCCTTGCTGCAAAGCAATCTATCAAGTAATCCAAAAACAAATTTTGCTCGTCAAACGTCACTCCTCACAATAGTCCCCAATATTTGCATCGGCTCCGGACACCAGTAAAAAAGAAATTTTCACCTAACTCGTCATCTAAAAAGAAGGGGTACTCAGTTTCTGATGACCAAACCTTCACAAATATAGCCTTAAATCTTTAAATGAAGATTTATACAAAATAAATAGAAAGCGACTTAGGTAGCTACTAAGGTTAATCCAGAAACATTTTCGCACACCCTTAAATTGAAATAAGGAGAAAAAGATATTCAATGAAGGAGGAAACTCAAGGAAATCCATTAAACATTCAAAGGCTCGCAGAAAAGCCCATGCATTTGGATGGAGTTGCGAAGGAGCACAATTTAGTTGAGTCAATACATTGCATTCGAACTCTAAAAAAGAAAACTTCAAGTTTAACTCTGTCAAACAAAAAGTGTACAGGTAGAAATACACCCAATCCCCTCTTTTCTCGCAAATCATTTCTTCACCACTTCAGGGAAGTAACTCAACACCAACAGCCGCACCAGTCGTTATCAACTTTACAGAATTGAGTGCATGCAAGGACTCAACATTGTTGAAAGCTAAAGCACGATGCTTCACATCATGGTGAACCCACCCGTAAATATAATCTTTTTTAACTTTTACTACCTTATCTCTAGCCATCACCTAAAAAAAACAAAAAGAAAGACAAGAACTACTAACCTTTTAAAGTCATGTCTTTTTTTTTTTTCTTCAAACTAGATACAGTAGATAACTAGTGTTCTTTTCCAAAGCAAAACAAGTAATAAAGAAACTAAATAAACCCCCTCACACGTTCTCCCACTACTCAACGGTTAAATTTAAAAAAAAATGTTTATTTACCAATGTGATGTGCAGTAATGATTTCTTTGAAATAACCACACAAAAATTTATTACCACATCACACTTTTCGAATTCCAGAGGTATGAAACCAAGCTTGTCTCTACCTTTTAAAATGTCGCGAGTTGAGCTTGGGGGCTCAAGGGACAACATTAATCCAAGGTTTAACACCATAATGAAAACTCAACTTGCTAACAAGAAGGTGCGATTCAGCAAGTCAAGTTTGGGGGCTGTGTTCCTTAACCTTTATAACTCGGATAAAGACGGTTATACTTCGGATTTATATTCAAAATATTTTAAATAAAGATCTTTCCAGTAAAAAAAAAACCACCTCCAACTCTTTTGGATTCACCCCAAAATTTGGAGATAGTGGTGACCGGTCAGTTAACCTGAACAACGATAAATAGCATCATTAACAGGATTAAAGGGGCAGATTTTAAGAGTAAAAATGTCAATCCTAATACTTTTAGTTTGGTTTTCACTTTAAAAGATATATTATTGACTTGAGCGTTGGAGTTCTTTTTGCAAGTTCTACGACCAGGCAAGAATTTCAAGGTCTTCTATTTCCGTTGTTCAAAAAGCGTGGAAGCGTTTATCAAGTAGTGGCGACGAGCTATAATTCGGAGAGTATCATTAACAGAACAATATTAATATAATAAATGTACGTATTTGACACAAGGTGGAAACTCAGGTGCATAGTTAACTTTATGTGAAGTTGATAGTTGAGAGTTGTTAGATAACGATTTAATCAAACTTATCAAATCATTTAACGAGTTTCAACTATCAACTCCACATCAAGTTAACTACACTTAAGTTTCTACCTTGATACAAACTCTCTAAGAATGCTCGGTTGCTTAATTACTCTTAAGCAGTAAAATAAATATTTTATTAAAAAGTTAATGTATTTTGAAAAAATGAAATAGACTGCTGTAAAAAGCAAAAACAAATAATTTACACGATAATGCTACATGATCAAATCATTTTAGTAATTAAATTCATCTAAATTAGTCCAATAACTTATTAACACAATAAAATCTAATCGAAAAAAAAAATGCATAAAAAAAACTTTACAAAAATAACTTTTATATCTAAGATTTCTCTAATTTTTTTTCTCATACTTTATGGAATGGATGAAGATACGTACGTACGAGCAAAAGCTTCATAACAGTCGTCGTTATTTAAATGGGACCCACCTCCGAAGTCCAAAAAGCGCCGTGGCTTTCATTCTTTACTTAGAGCATTATCCACATTTTGGACTTTAACAATAATAGAAGGCAGGTGCACCAACGAAAAAGAAGAAAATTTATTGAACACAAAAATAGAAATATGGGATCTAACTCGTTAGGGTTAGCAAATTTCACAGACCACACAAATCAATTCGTGGCAGTTACTTACTTGCTAACTATATGGAAGCTACTATTTTGGATGTTTTGATTTGGAAATAGTAGAATAAGAAGAAGAATATTAATAGAGGTGATTGGTTCATTGTTTGGTGGTGTACGTGCGAATAATACATTTGAATGGCTCTGAACTTGCCCTCTCCAGCGCAAGTGAAGCCCTTCTTTTTCGCTTCTGATTCCCCAAAGCTTCCAGGTTCTTCTCTTCTTCCTCTTTCTTCTCATTCATTTCTCTCTCCTCTATCTGTCTTTTTCTAAATTATATGTGCTTCTGCTTCTCACTTTTCACTTTTCACTTATAATTTTCATATTTACTAATAACGTAACAAAAACAAAAACTAATAAGAAGGTGATCCTATTATACCTAATTTATAAAATTTGAAAAAATTGGCTTAAAAAATTCTGTTTAATTTTTTATTGATTGCTTTCTTAAAAAAATAATTCTCTAACTAAATTGATATATATACCTTTTTACACTGGTAACTTCTACTTCTCTTTTTTATTTATTTTTTTTATTCTTTTATGATTTGGACCAATATTTATGGGCTATTATTGTGATGACTTAGTAATATTTTCTTGAATAACCGTCTTTTTTTTTCTCTTAGTCTTAGCCACATGTGCCATCGTCCTTTATTACACCTATGATGTATATATGCTCTGATCAACGCTTTGATGCAAAATTGGAAACCATGGAGAAGGCAACAAACTAAAGCAGTTTAACTGGTTTTCTTAGAAGATCATAAATTAAAATCATGCAGCATATTATTTTGATTACTGAGGAAGAAAAAGCTTTTACCAAAGAAGCCTTGTTTGTATATATTTGACAAAGAGTTGACTGATAAGCTGCATGGACTGAAGATAAGAAATATTTGGACCGAGAAAAGAAATGGGAAATAAAGGTTGAATTATTTGTTTTCATTTAATTATTAGGAGATCAATATATTTTGAGTAGTGATATATAGGAACGTAAACCCGCTTTTAGTGGGTTATCCATTTTAAGAAGAAAGATAAAGAAAGGGAGAGAGGAGCTAGGAATACAGACAAGGAAAGAGAGAAATAGGAAAAAAAGGTGAAAATATTATTTTGACGGACAACAATCACAATATAATATATAGGGAGCTATTTAGATAAAGGTATTTAAAATGTTTTTTTTTAAGATATTTTTAAATAATTAAAATTTAATATATATAATTAATTAAATTATATTATTTTTATTAAAATTGGATCAAATAAATTAATTTAGCCAAAAAAATTGATAAATTATACTTTAAACCGATCTAAATTAATATTTTTTATAAAAAATAATTATAATATTTCTATTATAAAAAATAAATAAAATATATATATATATATATATATATATATATATATATATTAAGAATTTTAAATTCTAACCCTTTTCTTTTCTTTGTGTCGTTATAGGGTTAGAATTTAAAATTTTTAAAACTAAAAAAATATATAATAAAAATATTTTAGTCATTTTTTATAATAAGGTTATTGTAGTCATTTTTTATAAAAAATATTAATTTAAATCAGTTCAAGGTTTGGTTTATCAAATTTTTTATCAAATCAATTTGTCTGATATAATTTTGATAAAAATAATATAATTTAATCAATTATATGTATTAAATTTTAGTTAATAATAAACATCTTTAAAAAAAGACGTTTTAAACATCTTTATCAGAGTATCTCCCTAATATATATATATATATATATATATATTACTAAATCATCCATTAATATAAAATATATATTAAAATAAAAAATACAATTAAAATGAGTTAAATACTTAAACTACACATATATGTATTTATAATTAAATACATAATGATTTAATTGATAACTATTTTTTAGTGTATATATAATATTTTTATTTGATAAATACAATAGATAAATTTTTTTATAATATTTAAAAAAATATAGCTAAAATTAAAACTATAATTTCTTTTTTCCTATTTCCAGTACTATTTAATTTGAAAACTAAAAATGTGTGATTAACTTAAAAGTGTTGTTAAAAAATAAAAGTATGTAACTTTAATTTTAGTTTTATTTTTAATTGTTGCTAAACTTTTATAACTATTTTAGCTATTATAATTATAGCCATCATGATCATACACTTCGTCAAGAAAAAAAATGTATCTACCAAAATACTGTATCATTATTATATTTTTATTTATCTACCAAAAGATCTTTTTTACTGTACAATATTTTCCGAACGTATTTTCTAACATAACTAAATATAAATTAGCCCTAAAAAGCATTTTCTAACAAATTTTTTTTCCTTATTGATAAATTCACATTTTGCATGCTTGTATAAAGTTTATGAAATAACCAAGGTTTCAACAAAAATCATTTTTCAACAATATTTTAGAAACATTTTTAATAATAATAATATTTCGGAATAAAAATAGTTTTCACATTTTTCAACTATATATAAAAGTGAAAACCTTCATGCAGTTATTTTTATATAAAATTGATAGTTAAAGATCGTTAAATGATAATTTAGTCAAATATGTCAATTTATCTAATGATTTTTAACTATAAATTTTTACTTTCAACTTTACTTAAGTACTTGTTTGGGTATCATTAAATCGATAAAAAATATTTTTTTATTTTTTAATGTGTTTGACAAATTTTTAATAGTAAAAATAAAAGAAATAGAAAAATAAAAAAATCTTTTTTAAAAAACTACAATTTACAATTTTTTTAAAAAGATCTTTTTTCCTTTAAAAAATATGTTTTTTACATAATAAATGAACAAAAAAATATTTTTATCTTATTTTATTTAAATATAATTGATAAATAAAAATATTTTTTTACATGAGATATTTAAACATAAAATCACTTTTACTTTTGTAAAAAATATTTTAAAAAAACACTCTAAAAAAATCTTTTTTAAAAATAGTATCTAAACAAACCCTAAAAATAACTGTGTCTGAGTGTCCCATATACAAATATTAAACTTTAAAATAACCTTTTTAATATCCCAAACACCCTTTAATAATGAATAGTTCTATAACTAGCATTATTGCTTTTTTACATTCTTAAAACATACACATTTGATTTTTATTTTTTTAGAATTTTCTAGAGTAGTTGTAGCCATGTAGAAAAATAATAGAAAATATTTAACTATAAGTTTTCTTGCAATTGATTTTATTACCCCTGAAATATAAGATCTTCAAAAACGGAGTTACGAGTAACAGGCTTATACAGTTATATTAGTTTGATAGTTTCATCGATCAATATTTAATTTGCTACTAATAATATATGCATGCAAAATGATAAGTATTATTATTGAAAGAAACTTTTGAGGGGATTTCAACGTTGAAAAATTTTATTATTTTGTCACTGTCTTGTTTACCAAATAAATTTGTATACCTGCCAACGAGTTATAGTTCAAATAATATAGTCTCTCCATACTCATTTAGATTACAGATTCGAGTCTTACTTCTAATTTTAAAAATAAATAAATAAATTTGTATAGCTTCTATTTTCATGTTAATGCTCCAAAACAAAACAACTCAAATAGCCAACTGTCCTACCAGCTCTCTCAAACAACGACATACGTGTAGTTTTACATGACTAATAAAATTATTAAATAACAATACTACATGATCAATAAAATTTGTTGTTTTTTATTAACACTTGATCAATATTTTAAATATTAAATTTTAAATTTTAATAGTATATAAATAAAGTATTAATCAAAATATTAATAAAAAGTGATAATTTCGTGACATTTTTAGATAAACTTGGTTGTAGTGGAATAGTAGGTAAATATTGATGGTGGAATTTGATTGGTATTATCAGGAAGCTTTTCTTTGAAGAGAAAAGAAAATGAGACAACAGTAGAAAGAAGAATATGTTGCTCAGTGCAATCACCAGCACCAGCATGGCCAGGAACTGCTATTCCTGATCCTAATGCTAAAGTATGGGATGGACCAAAACCAATTTCTATCTTAGGATCTACAGGTTCAATTGGAACCCAGGTATGCACAATTAACTCACTTAATTGTTTCAATTCATTTAAGGAAGCACTTGCAATTCATTTAAGTAATTTGCTTATTTTCTATTGTAGACACTGAATATAGTGGCTGAGTTTCCGGATAGATTTAAAGTGGTGGGGCTTGCAGCTGGTTCAAATGTTACTCTTCTTGCTGATCAGGTAATAAATAACTACTTAGTCCAAATAATTGCTATCAATTTGAATCATTCCTAGAATTGTTGCACCATATGCAGTATATGCTCATTGTCATTCCTTTTTGGCAAGAAATTGGCCCTTGCAATTCATTTTTTGCTCTTAAAGCATTTCAGTTTTCTGTTACAACTGTATAGTTAGCAGTTACAGTTATTTATTTATTTATTAGTTAGTTATCTAGACTGTATTTGGAAGAGAGATCGAGACTGAGACTAGATTACAGAGACTAAAAGGCAGATATTGTGTTTGGTATTAAATATACATAACAGAGTTATATCTCAATATCATGTTTAGTTTGTGATAAATATAAAGAATGAATAATAGATTTAAAATTTAAAAAGTTAAATGAGAGTATTTTTTTTTTAAAATGTTATTAAAATTTAAGTCTCCGTCCATAAAACTTTCGGTCCCTGTTTTTCTACTTTTCGTTGATACCGAAAAATTGAATTTTTCTATCTTAAAACTAAAATTTTAGTTCGGTCTCTAGTTACCAAATACTATACTGAGTTCAGTCTCCTATATCTTCACACGCTAGTGTAGTTAAACATTTTAACTAGATTAGATTAATACGGTTTTAAGATTGATTCAATATCAATTCAAACGGTTTTGATAAATTAATTTAATTGGTATAATGTTTCCATGTTATGCAGATAAAAACATTTAAGCCTGAACTTGTTGCTCTTAGAAATGAGTCTCTAATTGGTGAACTCAAAGAGGCTATTGCTGATTCCGATCACAAACCTGAAATCGTCGCCGGAGAACAAGGAGTCATTGAGGTGGGAAAATCTTTTGTCCTCAACACCATATCATTCACTTACTTTATACAACACAATTTGTTCTTCCATTTTATTTTATTTTATTTTTTCAGGTTGCTCGCCACCCTGATGCAGCCACTGTAGTTACAGGAATAGTTGGTTGCGCAGGATTAAAGGTAAATTTAAATTCTAATTGCTTAGATTATCTCATTTACCTATTTAATGTGTATCTAATTTTGAATGTTGTAATTTAATACAAAAATAATATAAATAAAATAAAATAGCAAATTGTGTTTCAGAACAAGTTGACTAAACTTGTTTGACTGAATCATCCATCAGTTTGCAATGTTATCTTCATGTGAAGATATCTTCGTGGGAATATCCACCTTCATAAATTCAATTCTGTTAAAAGATATCTCTTTGTGGTGATAACTATCTTTAGATTATGTTTATTGCATACTATGAATTTTTCCCTGCAAAGCAATTTTCTTCAGATACAAGTTATTACTGGATTTGGATCCTCTAAAGTTTGAATTTCACTTTAGAGAGTAAAGTGTGATCTCTCACCATTTATTTCATAGGTGGGACCAAGAATAAATATGAAAGAAAAGCCATTCAAGAATAGAAGATCACACTTTACTCTCTAAAGTAAAATTCAAACTTTAGAAGATCTAAATCCCAAGTTACTACATTTCAATTACAGAAAAGACATATAGAAAATGGTGAATTACATTAAACTCTCCTCGTTATACACATATATCGATACACAAATACAAAGATCATTATAAGCTTAAAAGAAAATGTTACTATTTATTACTTAACAGGAAGTTGATACTTTCCCTTATTTGTTGAATGTTATAGCCAACTGTTGCTGCCATAGAAGCAGGGAAAGACATAGCATTGGCCAACAAAGAGACAATGATTGCTGGAGGCGCCTTTGTTCTTCCTCTTGCTCACAAACATAACATCAAAATTCTTCCAGCTGATTCAGAACATTCTGCCATCTTTCAGGTGCTTTCTAAGTTCTTCGTTTATGTCCAATTTTGTGACTATCTCAGGGTAAAGATACTGAGATATAAAAACAAACAATGTCTGTATTTTAGGGGGAAAAAAATCCGTCTAGTTTTGTATTTACCCGAAAAAAATGAAGACAGTATTAGAATTGATATTAGATGGGCCTAACTTAACCCCAAAAACTAGTTCATGGGTGAAGGATGATTCACACTTTATCCTTGAGAGATTTGAGACTTGTAATAGACAGAGATATAACCTTCTGTTTTGTCACTGTCTCGGTATTTTCGAATTCAATCATGCTACTACACATAAAAAATCCGTCACCAAATCAGCGCTCGTATAAAATACATGTTTGAAATACAAAATACATATTGAAAATGAGTTAAACAATATATGCGTTTATATACAAATACATAATACCTGATTTGGTAGTTGATTTTGTGTATGTACATAGCATTTTTGTTTCGAATTTCAGTCTTGAGATACTTACCAAACATGACTTAGAGATAATCCTTATCTCATTTATTTGGTTGGAGTCGATGGATTTACTATTGCACTTTTTTTTTACCACTTAATGCTGATGATCATCACTGATGCTTGAAGTACTATTTCCTATATACAGTGTATCCAAGGGTTACCAAAGGGTGCACTTAGGAAAGTAATTTTGACTGGATCTGGAGGTGCTTTCAGGTAAAGAAAAGTAGTTAGAAGAAGTGTTTTCAAAGTTGGCTTTTGAGTTGTGAGTCTTGTGTGGTTGGTTCTGCTTTTTATAGAATTGGTTTTTGTGTAAAGTGATTTATGTTTTGTAGGTTTTCTGAAACTGATTTATGAGTCTACCTGCTTTTATTGTTGACTAGTCTATTTGAATAATTGACAGGGAATGGCCAAAGGAAAAGATGAAAGACATTAAACTTGCTGATGCACTAAAGCATCCTATCTGGACTTTGGGAAGAAAGATAACTATTGACTCAGCTACCCTTTTCAATAAGGTTTTCCTGTCCTCAATGTTTCTGGATGTTTTTTTCTTTGAAAAAAGAAATCTATTTGATAATATTATTCATAGTTATAAATTAAATTTCTCTATTTCTTATTCTGTAGGGTCTGGAAGTAATTGAAGCACATTATTTGTTTGGAGCTGAATATGATGATATTGAGATTGTTATTCATCCACAATCTATCATACATGGAATGATTGAAACTCAGGTTTAACCTTGCAATATTCTTTTAGATGTTACTTGAATTTGTATTATTTATATTTATTTAGAAAGCACAAAATCACCACATTAATTGCGTATTTGTGTGTCAAGCACATATATTTTCTCTTTTTGCCTCTACTTTTCTATTCTTTCTTTATAAAATTCTGAAAACAAAAAACACTAAAAATGAAAGCGCAAAACAAAGGCATAGTTTTCTTTTCACCTCTCACTTTATTTTCCTTTTTGTTTGATCTCCTTTGTATAATATCCAACAACAAAAATGGGTTCATACAGCAGAACAAGATTTCCAGATATATTCGATTATTAAACTTACGAAAAAATTGTTGTTTTTTTCAGGACTCATCTGTTATTTCACAGTTGGGGTTACCAGATATGCGTTTGCCTCTCCTCTACACATTGTCATGGCCAGAAAGAGTCCCTTGTTCTGAAGTAACTTGGCCCCGTCTTGATCTTAGCAAGTAATATCACTTGAAAACTTTTTTATTGATTTTAGAGAGGGAACTATGCAAATTTTGGGTGATTGATAGAGTTTATGTTTAAAATTTGAATACTCAGGTATGGTTCCCTAACATTTCAAGCACCAGACACTGATAAGTTCCCATCTGTGAATCTTTGCTATGCTGCTGGACGTGCCGGAGGAACAATGACTGGAGTTCTCAGTGCAGCAAATGAGAAAGCTGTTGAATTGTTTGTTGAAGAAAAGTAAGTAGTATTACTTCCCTACTTACTTATTTTTCTTATGCAAATTTCGTTGCATTCTTTATGTTTCTATGGACATTTTTAATTACCTTTATTGAAGGTTATCATACACCTAAGTAGTATGCATCTGGACTATTGAATTGCGTAAGCTTATTTTTCCCAAGTAAAACTACTTATATGAGAAGAACAATCTTGTCTCTTTAGAAACAATTTTGCAGTTTCAATCCACTATTACAATGACTACTCATTTTCAAGAGAATATATGCCACTTGACTTATGTAGCATGAAGAATTCCTTCTATTTGAAGCTATGAATAGTGAAAGAAACTAATTGGCTGTTCACTAAGGATGAGAGTTTGGAGAAGGAAGGAAAATGAAGGGTTTTTAGTGTAAAATTTACAGTAGAAAACTTTCTTTACCTTTCCTTCCAGTTCTCCCTGAAATCCAACTCACAAACAGCCTCTAAGAAAACATATTAGTCCAATAATGTGTGCATATGCATGTTTTGCGCAGACTCATACCGCAATTAGGGTAAAGTTAGCAAAACTGAAATCTTAAATCCTAAATCCTAATTCCTAAAACAGATAAAACATGCATTAAATACTGTTCTGATTAACTACTACTTGGTTCTGTTTCCAGGATTACCTATCTGGATATTTTCAAGGTTGTGGAGTTAACATGCGAAGCGCATCAGAAAGAATTGGTGGCATCTCCTTCACTTGAGGAAATCCTTCACTATGACCAGTGGGCACGACAATATGCTGCTGGTCTGCAAATAGCTTCAAGTATTTGAAATTCGAATCCTATTTGATGGCATGCATCAAGTGTGTAAATGTATATGAATAGCCAGAATATGTTTCTACACTTAGAAATGGTTTCAATAAAAGTTCACTCAACACAATGTTGCAAAAGCAATTTGTCATTTTGATGCAACCTGCAACAATATCAAGTGTATCACAAAACACTCTAGCTCCATGAATGGTGAGCGTGGAATGAGAATCAAACTATTTTTCTGAGAAATGAGAGAACACTACACTAACTTCACAAGGAGACACGAATAAACAATGAAGAATGATTCATATTGTTTCTAAGTTAGTGATTATACACTGTATATATACAAACTAACTAACTAGAGTCAGCCGCATGTGACCATGGTTAGCCTAACTGTAACTAACTACCACATACCAATGTCATAACTGACAAACTAACTTAATTACTTATTATGCACATTACCAAGATCCTCATAAAAGAAGGTGTTTTGCCCAAGGGCCCTGGTTAAGGTTGCTTCAAATGGAAAACTTCAAAGTTTTTATTAATTAAAGAATTTAATTTTATTGCCTTGTTAATATAAAGCAATTTTACATATGCATCCAATAATATATACTACATTAGTAAAATTAACTACCTTTCACTTTATATAAGAGAAATATAAAGTGAGATGCACAAACCTGTTTGAAGAAAGACAAATACAAAAGCAATCAAAATGCCACTATTAGGAAATGATAATTTGTCCACCAAAGCCTAAGGACAATGATAAAAGAACTCTGTTTTAACTCTCTTCTGATGTCTCTAAATTTTCTATCCACCAAAAAAAGGGATAATTATCAAACTGAGAAATGACAAAAAGGGGTTAAATCTGACTAATTAATCCATTTAACTTGTCAACGATAATGGGTTAGATTATATTTTGCAAACCCTTCTTTTGGTACATGTATCATTCTTATCATTTTCTATTCAATAAAATGACACTTATAATCATCATTTCAAGTGGTGGTAAATGTCTAGATGATATTGGTAATCTCCATTCAAACGCTTCATATATGTTGCACTCAAGCATTCGCAGGCACAACAACAATTGAATTTCAATCATGACTTTCAGAACCTTACATAAACAACAAAATTGAAACCCTATATATAGTATAATGAAAATGAAGAACCATCATTATAATCTATATTAAGGGACCAAAACTAACTTCTAAAGACAAAGTGCTGGACCTGGCTGAAGAAGTGCTTGTCCCTTGAATTTTTCTTGTATGCAATTTTGATTTTGGAAGGAAAAGAAGGAAAAGGAAACGCTTGAAGTGCAAGTCGCATCCGTTTAGCACTTATAACCCTTTACTTCTATCCCTTCTCCTTCAAAACTTCAACTTAAAAACACACCCTAAAAGAAGTGATGATTTATGGCATGTTATCGCATTATAAGCAAGAAGTGAAACATAAAAGGAAGATCTAACCATCAACTATAAGTCAACTTCACAGTGGAGGCGACTTCAAAATTTCTGAACCTGTCCATGATAGTATGTCTTTTGAATTCATCGAGGTCTAGGCTTCAGCATTGCTCGTAGTGTGGTTAACAAAACTTTCAAGAATGCAAAGAAAATCCTTCCAAGTGAAAGCTCCACAAGAACTATTGCCCTTCGCAATATGTAGGAGTAGGAATACTTTGCAAGAATGTGGCCCTTGCAGCGCGGTCAGTTGAGAAGTGTCCTAATACAGCAATGGTAGATGTGCTACTTCCGATCTTCTCAATTCCCCTAGAGATCATGCATGTATGGCTGGCCTCTACAACTACTATTACATTTCCACCTAACAATGGCGAAATGGTTTCAGCTATCTGCCTTGTAAGCTGTTCCTGAAGCTGGAGCTTGAAACCATAAAAATGTACAATTGATTGCAAAAGGGATTTTCCGATGCAAGTGAAGCCTTCGGAAAGGAAGTATCCTATGTGAACAACTCCATGAAATGGAAGTAAATGATGCTCGCACTGCGACCAAAAGGGCAAGTTCAGCTCAGAGCATATTTGTTTGTTGTTGGAGTTTACTTCCAATTTGGAGTTCAGAGAGTTTAAGCCACCAGAAAGAGTACCGTTCAACTTCACATCCATGTCAATGCTTTGGAAATTCAACAACCATTTCACATATTGGCTAGGAGTTGCCGCAAGTTCCTTCCGCATCGGATCTTCTCCCAGTGATTTTAGAATTGAAGATACAGCTGTGACCATTGCAGGATTGAGAGGTACAATTTTTGACGAAACTTTAGCAGAAAGAGAAGACACAGATGGACACCAGCATTGGTCAGATGATCCTCTAGGACAAACATTTTCAATATCTATATCTCGAAATTTAAGTAGGCCAAAAAAATCGGTCCAAACATCTGCATTTTTGTTTCCAAAAACTCCAGAACCTGAAGAGACAATCACATTCACCCACCTTTGGTGGTTTGACTCAAGAAAGATTGATTCTATATCTGGAAAGTGTAAATGTTTACACTGAAGTATCACAGCAACACCTGCTGGCTTTATTCCCTGTTGCAAACCCAAACACACTTCATCTGCTAGACGTTGTGGCTCTTGGAGTCGTTTAGCAAATACATCGGTCACACGAGAAAGTTTGCTTAAACCCAACACTCGTTTTCCAGAAGGGACATAACCGACATGACACTTGATTTGGAATGGTAGCAAGCATGATTCACAATAGGAAAAATGATCGAGATCACGGACTACCACAAGTCCGCCTGCACCCCCTGCATGACCGATTCTATTATTGTCCAGACCAGCTTCAGGGAACAAAGCATCGCCAACGATTTCATTCACCTTTTGTCTGTAACCTGGAAGAAGATCAATTCACTAAAGATTAGTAAGAGTACCATCAAGAAAATATGATAACACAATTTGATAAAATGCTAAACGGACATCAAAATCAAAAGAAACCGTAGAAGATGATCAAATATTCAAGGCAGAAAAAAATTTCAAAAGTTTTGAACGTAATAATTAGTCAGCCAACCATAGAAATAAACAATGATCATCATGACTATCTATATCTTAACCATAGTGTACACATTTAATTAAAGAGCAGTAACCTCAAATCCTTTGTGCCTAATAAAGTTGAGACTATAAGCAAAGGATCCAAAGTTTGTGGTTGAAGTAACATACATTCACTCAACAATATGCAATGATTTCACAACCACATTAAAATGCTGGACCAAAAGGGATTCTATTTGGCTACATCTGGTAGTTGATAGAGAACGCAAATACAGAAAGATACACAAATCAGAACTCAAGACATGTACTGACACTGTGTCCTAGCATACAAATTTCATGTATTTTCTGTCCTTCTAGAAAGTGGAGATAATGAGAACACAAACTTTTTGTCTCTGTATTTGTATACTATCCCCGCAGCTAAATGCAGCATTAATTGATAAGAGGAGTGCTAGAGGGCCAGCAATTTTTGTGATTTGTAATCATCAAATAGTCATCAATGATGATTTTAATGGTGTGAGATTGGTGTGAGATTTCATCCAATGGCTCACTTTTTTTTGCTTGTAATATGCTGGCCAGAATTTAATAAAGTTGCTGGGCCCCTAGACTTTTCCAATTGGGATAAAGATCATAGCAGCAAAAATAAAAGAAAGTATAGCACCCTCCACCAACTTCCACCATCTTAATTAGATCCAAACATGCACTAGGATGGAACAAGGAAGAAACCAATATTAATGGCAATGATGAAGTAACAACTTGATAGATCTCCCTCTAAAAGAAAAATCAACAACGACTAACATGCACTAGTTTTAACCAAAAGGGTTGATTGAATGGTAAACTATTCAACCACTTAAACAAGTCTGGGGTTCAAATCCTGCCTTGTGTATAAAGCAAACTGCCAGCGGCAAACCCTTGAATGGATTTCTGATCGGCGGCATATTAGTCCTTGTCCGGGGAAACCATGGGAAACCAAAGATGCACTAGTTTTTGGGTTCAGTTACGTCTACACAATTCTAATGATGTTGTCTCAAAAGAATATTAACTAACACAGAAGCTAGAAGTTACTCTAAATAATTGAAAAAGGAGGATATAAATGATATACCTCTGGTTCCTTCAAGGAGGGCTTTGGCGACACGAAGAGGCGTCTTTCTAAGACCTTCCCTGTTTACATCTTCACCAAGACCTTGCAAGAGAAGCTTCACAGCATCACCAATGGCAGCAACACGCTCTTCATCAAAACCAACTTCACCAAGTCCAATACTCAATTCATTCTCAAGCTCACCGTTGAAATGCCCCTCATCCAAACAGCCCATTGAAATCTAACAATTCCCACAAAACCAGGAATATCGATATCAATATCAAACAACAACAGAAAACGGATCCAAAGTGACGAGAACAAGATCCGAGACAGAGTGAGAAACAGATCAGAAATCAGAAAAATGATCTATCAGATCGGTCTCGGAAACAGAAGGAATTAAAGAATCATGAATTAGAGACAGAGAGAGAAAGAGAGAGAGATAGGGAAGACAAAGAGGAATGGATTCGTGGGGTTAAGGTTGATCTTGAAATGTGTGGATCCTGGTCTTCTATCTCGTAGAATGCTAAGAAATGGAATTGTAAAGACGGACCCACACAAAGAAGAAAGAAGGTTGGTGGTGGTGTTGGTAACGAATGGTACGAAGGGTGGGGATGTAATGAATTTGTGTGTGGTGTATGTATATATAAGGTGGCGCTGCAAAGTGCAAACCAAAAAGGAAGGGATAGGGATCTGTGTAGTGGGATTGGGTTGGTGGGTGGGTAAATGTTTTGGTGGCTGCAGCCATGCACCAACTTCACCTTCACTCACATTTAAAGATAAGGGTAAAGGACAAATAGATCCTTGAGCTTTTAAATTGTGGATATTTAAATTCTTTAAGATTGGAAAATACAAAATGATCCATGACCTCTTAAAACGTCGTATAAATTGGTTCTTTCGATAAATTTGTATGACAACGCGTTATGGATCCAGGTTATCTGGTGTTTATGTGGCATAGCAATGGGTGCGTGTCTTTAGGATAGTGTAAACGGGACTGACGTGGTCACCTTGAGAAAGTTATGGGACATTGTGGTCCTTGGGCACTAAGAGGACGTCGTTTCGAAAAATGTTTTGTAATGGTTCTTATGAGATATGCCAATGCTGCCCATATCAATTACATACAATTACAAAAAGCCCTAGCACTTACGTTTTTCCTCCAAAAAATACAACATTTCGTCTCCGTGTTGTGGTAGATGCTGTTCCGTGAAGCTATTCCATCGAAGCTTTGTGGTTCTACCTGCGTCTGCCGTGGAGAGTGGTAAGTACATTGTTGTTCAAGTTTGTTATGCTTATGCTCGTTATTTTGTTATCAATGTCGTAGGGTGGGACTAATAGGGTCTGTAAGTAAGTGCCGTAGGTGATTAGTTGTGGGGTTAGTCATTTATCGTTTATTGTCTAGTGAGGTTTTGGAGATTTTGATAATAAGGGTTTGTTTTGTCTTCTGTTGTGAATTGGAAAATTCAACAGATGGTTGATTTATTCGATGTTCCCGTGTTTCATCATGGGAAAAAATTTTCAACGGCACCCACCGGTGAGTTAGTCTATCTGCATGGTCAAGTTGAGAAATTTTCTCCGATGGACCTGGATTTTGTCAATTTCAGAGATCTGGTGACGATGTTTAAAGGACTGGGATATCAATCGTATAAGGAGGTCTACTAGTATGATCGAAAAAGCAAAGATATGGAGTCAGGGTTGCATGTACTAAGGGGGTGCAGGGATCAACCAAATGCGATAGGCTAAGTTGAGGAACAAAGACACAGAGGAGTTTTACATTTTCTTTGACCATCCTGTTGACCAACCTGAGATCGCGGATGGTGATGGTGAGAAAAATGATGAGATGGAGAAAGAAGTCGATCCGAATGACTTGGATGAGTTGGATGACTAATCTACTGATGATGATAGCGATGACAGTGAGGAAGATGAGTTGTATAAACCACCACCAGCTGGTTATGAAAGTGGGGGTGAGAGTGGTGAAGACGATGAGGGCAGGAGGGTAAGAGCTGCCAAAATAAAGAGGAAACAAGTGTCTCTATCGTCAAGGAAAGGGGATGAACCCAAGGAGAAGCCAAAAAGACAAGCAACTCCTGAGGTTAAGAGGCAGAGATTTAAAGCAAGAAGGGTGGGCTCATTTGGAGAAGGTTCCTCAAGGTCTACTGGGCCTGCAAAATAGCCCAGCACAAGTAGGCCAGGAACGCAGCCCAATAAATCTAGGCCTGCTAGGGAGCACAGCATGATGCCTGCCATTGCAAAGTATGTCAGTGATATAGACACAGAGGATCAGGACATTATGTTTGAGTACAAGTCTGAAGAGCTGCATACCCCTGTCTCATTGGAGGATAAAGGGAACAAACCACAATGGCCTAAGTTTGATGAATAATATGGCTTTGGATAAGGCAGATTTAAGCTAGGGACAAAGTTTGCTACAATAGAAAGGTTCAAGGAGGTTGTAAAGGATTCATTTATTGCTGAGGGGAGGGAGTTGGTCTGGATTAAAAATGATAAGGAAAGGGTTAGAGTTGGCTGCAAGGGTAAGGATTGTCTTGGATTTCCCATCTCTCATACAATAAGCAGCTGCAGTGTTTCCAAGTTAAAACATATAGGAGTGAACATACATGTGCACGAGATCTGGGAAGCAATGCAGCTGACCAGCATTGGATCAGCAGAAAAGTGGAGAAAAGGATGACCACACATCCCCACATGAACACACATGAGGCTATTGATTTCTTGAAAGAAGAGTTCAACCTAGTGCTACACCCTAAAATGGTTTACAGAGCTGTGAGGGAAGCAAAGGACAGGATCATGGGCAATGAGATAGAATAGTATAGGAAGCTCAAGGACTATCTAATAGAGATACACAGAAGCAATCCAAGGTCTACTGCCTTGCTGGACATTATTCCCCAGTCACAAGCACCCCCAACATTCGACAAAATGTATATATATTTCGATGCCTGCAAGATAGGATTTAAGAGTTGATGCAGGCCGTTGATTCATTTGGATGGAGCATTCCTCAAGACATATCATGGGTGTAAGAACCAGAGTTTTCACGAATAAAATAATTTAAATGCCCAAATTAGGTTTCGGAAAGTCAGAACGAGAATTTAGAAATTTAAATATGATTTTTGGACTCAGTAGGAATTTCCGAGTCAGAAAATGTGTTTTCTGCAAAAAACCATGAAAAATCGTGGACCGACTGTTAAACCGGTTGAACCGGTTCAAGTCTGCTTGGTGCTGCGCGAGAAAAAGTGAAACAGTCAAAAACTTTAGAAAAATATTAGAAATGAAAAACCGGGCGTTAGTGTTAAAGGTTTGGCCCAAAATTGGGCCGAACGGGCTAAAAACGCTAACGGGTTGGACTGGGCCTAAGTTGGACCCAAGCCCAACATATATAAGGGTTCATTAATGAATCCTTCAGCCATAAGACACACACACACACACACACACACACCAGATTTGAGAGAAGAAGGAGAAAAGAGAAGAAGTACTATTCACTTCTCCCTTCAATCCGTGATATCTCGAGCTATGGTGCTCCGATTCGCGTGCCGTCAGCAGCTACGTGAAGCTCTTGCTGAGCCCGTCACTTTTATCCAAGCTTTGTGGTAAGATTTTCGAGTTTTCCTGCCCAGTTTTCGTGCCCTTGTGCATTTTGAGTTTTTGGTTTGGTTTTTGAGTGAAATCTTGTGATTTTGGGTGTTTAGGTACACTCTAGCACTTGATTGTTTGAGATTTTGGCTTCCAAAACTGTTGGGCAAGGTAAGAACTCTTGAAACCCTTGTGAGTTTATGTTTATGTTGAGCCTTAGATTGTTTAGTGATGATTGGTGTGTATATAGCTTGTTTGTTGTGAGTTTGGGAGCTTTTGGAGCTTGTTGGAGTCATATTGGAGGCTTGCTTGTGGTTGAAAGCTCACCTTGTGCTCTTTTGGAGTTTTGGTTTATATTGGGAATCGGCCAAGGTATGATTTTGGTTTCCTCTATGTAGTATATAATATTCATGGACACTTAGGTTAGTTAACCTTAAGATAGGTTGAAAGATGTGAATGTATGATTTGATTGTATATAAATGTATGCTTGATGATGGGTTGAATGTAGGTGAATGGGTTTGAATGTGATAAGTTACATAGTGTTAGATGATGATTATTAATGATTTGTGTTGGTGGGTATTGAGATACAAAGATGGATGTTGATGATGATTTTGATTATTGGTTATTGTGGTTGATAATGATGTTGAGATTATGATGTATGATGAATTTGGATGTTTGATAATTGTTGATCATTGATGAGCGGATAATTTGTATACTTTTTGGCATTGTTTTTAGTATGTTTTTAGTATGATCTAGTTAGTTTTTAGTATATTTTTATTAGTTTTTAGTTAAAATTCACTTTTCTGGACTTTACTATGAGTTTGTGTGTTTTTCTGTGATTTCAGGTATTTTCTGGCTGAAATTGAGGGACCTGAGCAAAAATCTGATCCAGAGACTCAAAAGGACTGCAGATGCTGTTGGATTCTGACCTCCCTGCACTCGAAGTGGATTTTCTGGAGCTACAGAAGCCCAATTGGCGCGCTCTCAACGGCGTTGGAAAGTAGACATCCTGGGCTTTCCAGCAATATATAATAGTCCATACTTTGCCCAAGATTTGATGGCCCAAACCGGCGTTCAAAGTCACCTCAAGAAATTCCAGCGTTAAACGCCGGAACTGGCACCTAATTGGGAGTTAAACGCCCAAACTGGCACTAAAGCTGGCGTTTAACTCCAAGGAGAGTCTCTACACGAAATTTCTTCATTGCTCAGCCCAAGCACACACCAAGTGGGCCCGGAAGTGGATTTTTATGTCATTTACTCATCTATGTACTAGTTTTCTATAAGTAGGACCTTTTACTATTGTATTAGGGAGAATCTTTTGATCATGTTTTTATGATTGAACCCTCTTTGGGAGGCTGGCCATTCGGCCATGCCTAGACCTTGTTCTTATGTATTTTCAACGGTGGAGTTTCTACACACCATAGATTAAGGTGTGGAGCTCTGCTGTACCTCGAGTATCAATGCAATTACTATTGTTCTTCCATTCAATTCCACTTGTTCTTTGTCCAAGATATCACTTGTTCTTCAACATGATGAAGGTGATGATTGACGCCCATCACCATTCTCACCCATGAACAAGGTGACTGACAACCATTCTTGTTCTACAAGCATCTGAGGCTTAGTGAATATCTCTTGGATTCCTGATTGCACGATGCATGGTTGATCGCCTGACAACCGAGTGCTCGCCTGACAAACGAGCCAACCATTCCGTGAGATCAGAGTCTTCGTGGTATAGGCAAGAACTGATGGCAGCATTCAAGAGAATCCGGAAGGTCTAACCTTGTCTGTGGTATTCTGAGTAGGATTCAATGATTGAATGACTGTGACGTGCTTCAAACCTGTAACCTACTGGGCGTTAGTGACAGACGCAAAAGAGTGATTCTATTCCGGTAGGGGAGGGAACCAAACCGGTGATTGGCAGTACTGTGACAGAGTGCGTGCATTAGCTTTCACTGCGCGGATGGGAGGTAGCTGCTGACAACAGTGAAACCCTACACGAGCTTGCCATGGAAAGGAGTAAGAAAGGATTGGATGAAGGCAGTAGGAAAGCAGAGAGACGGAAGGGAAGGCATCTTCATACGCTTGTCTGAAGCTCTTACACCAATGATATACATAAGTATCACTATCTTTATCTTTATGTTATTTTCGTTCATCATCACATATATCTGAGTTTGCCTGACTAAGATTTACAAGATGACCATAGCTTGCTTCAATGCTAACAATCTCCGTGGGATCGACCCTTACTCACGTAAGGTATTACTTGGACGACCCAGTGCACTTGCTGGTTAGTTGTGCGAAGTTGTGTAATGCCATGGTATTGAGCTACCAAGTTTTTGGAGCCATTACCGGGGATTATGAGAGTTGTGAAAAAGTATTGTTCACAATTTCGCGCACCAAATTTTTGGCGCCGTTGCCGGGGATTGTTCAAGTTTTGAGCAAGCTTTTGGTAACAATGCCTGGGATTGTTCTAGTTTGGACAACTGACGGTTCATCTTGTTGCTTAGATTAGGTATTTATTTTTTTCGAAATTCTTGAAGATGAATTCTAGAGTTTCATGATGATTTGTTGAAATCTGGCTGGCTGAGAAGCCATGTCTAATCTGATTGGACCGAGGTTTCAACTTATCACCACAAGAGCTTGTTGATTTTCATCAATTTTGCTTTTGGAGCAGTGATCTGCTAAGGCTTGGCTGACCTTTGGTCATGTCTAGTGTTTTGGACCGAAGCTTTCTTTGAAAGCTTGGCTGGCTGTGAAGCCATGTCTAATTCCTGGACCGGAGTCTTAGACTAGCATTGCACTGATTCCTGGAATTCTCATTAAGAATTTTGATACCTTTTTCCACTTAATTTTCGAAAAACACAAAAAAATTACAAAATCATAAAAACCAAAAAAATATTTGCTGTTTCCTGCTTAAGTCTAGTGTCTCATCTTAAGTTTGGTGTCAAATGCATGTTTTTGTTATATTTTTCGAATTCATGCATATAGTTCTTTGTTTTGATCTTTGAATTCTTTTGGCTTGAATGTTTCTGTGTCTCATATAGTGTCAGTAGTACACAAACTGCTAAGTTTGGTGTCTTGCATGCATTGTTTTTTTTTATTCTTGTTGCATTTTGATTATTAAAAATCCAAAAATATTTTTAATTTGTGTCTTTTCAAGTCAATAATACAAAGAATTGAAGATTCAGAACATACTGCAGAGGAATTATACAGAAAAAGCTGAGTATTCAAAAATGCCCAGTGAAGAAGGCAGACTGGCGTTTAAACGCCAGCCAGGGCACCTGGTTGGGCGTTTAACGCCCAAAGAGGTAGCATTTTGGGCGTTAAACGCCAGAATGTATACCATTCTGGGCGTTTAACGCCAGGATGGTGCTAGGGGGAAGATTTTGTTTTCAAATCAATTTTTTTTCAAGTTTTCAAAGTTTTTCAAAATCAAATCTTTTTCAAATCATATCTTTTCAATCAAATGTTTTCAAAATCAATTTCTTTCCTTTTTCAAAGATACTTACTAACAATTAATGATTTGATTGAACATTTTTTGCCTTTTCTATTAAGGAAGGTTTTATGTTTGAATCATATCTTTTCTTGTTAGGCAAGTCATCAATTTTTTTTTATCATATCTCTTCAAATTGTTTTCAAATCATATCTTTTAAAATTGTTTTCAAATCATATCTTCTCAATCACATCTTTTTAAAACCATAACTTTTCAATTAAATCTTTTTAACCACATCTTTTTCAAAATAGTTTTCAATCAAATCTTTTTAATTTCTAATTTCAAAATCTTTTTCAAAAATCACTTGATTTCTTTTTCACTTTGAATTTTCGAAAATTATCAATCAAATTTTCAAAATGTTTTCAAAATCTTTTAAATGAATTTTCGAAAATTCTCTTCCCTCCTTCCCACATCCTTCTATTTATGGAGTACCACTCCTTCTAAATGCACAATTCGAACCTTATCTAATAAAGTTCGAATTCTTCTTCTCCTTCTTCTTTCTATTTCTCTTTTCCTCTGACACTTCAAGGAATCTCTATACTGTGACATAGAGGATTCCACATTTTCTTGTTCTCTTCTCTTTCATATGAGCAGGAGCAGAGACAAGGGCATTCTTGTTGAAGCTGATCCTGAACCTGAGAGGACCCTGAAGAGAAAGCTAAGAGAAGCCAAAGCACAACTCTCTTTAGAGGACCTGACCGAATTCTTCAAGGAAGAAGAACCCATGGCAGCCGAAAACAACAACAATGCCAACAATGCAAGGAAGGTGCTGGGTGACTTTACTGCACCTACTCCTGATTTCTATGGGAGAAGCATCTCTATCCCTGCCATTGGAGCAAACAACTTTGAGCTTAAGCCTCAATTAGTTTCTCTAATGCAACAGAATTGCAAGTTCCATGGACTTCCAATGGAAGATCCTCATCAGTTCTTAGCTGAATTCTTGCAAATCTGTGACACAGTCAAGACTAATGGGGTTAACCCTGAGGTCTATAGACTGATGCTATTCCCTTTTGCTGTAAGAGACAGAGCTAGAATATGGTTGGACTCTCAACCTAAAGAAAGCCTGGACTCTTGGGAAAAGCTAGTCAATGCCTTCTTGGCAAAGTTCTTTCCACCACAAAGATGGAGTAAGCTTAGAGTGGAAGTCCAAACCTTCAGACAGAAGGATGGAGAATCCCTCTATGAAGCTTGGGAAAGATACAAACAATTAATCAGAAAGTGTCCTTCTGACATGCTTTCTGAATGGAGCATCATAGGTATTTTCTATGATGGTCTCTCTGAACTGTCCAAGATGTCTTTGGATAGCTCTGCTGGAGGATCTCTTCATTTGAAGAAGACGCCTACAGAGGCTCAAGAGCTCATTGAAATGGTTGCAAATAACCAATTCATGTACACTTCTGAAAGGAATCCTGTGAACAATGGGACTAGTCAGAAGAAAGGAGTTCTTGAGATTGACACTCTGAATGCCATATTGGCTCAGAACAAGATATTGACTCAACAAGTCAATTTGATTTCTCAAAGTCTGTCTGGAATGCAAAATGCACCAAACAGTACTAAGGATGCTTCATCTGAGGAAGAAGCTTATGATCCTGAGAACCCTTCAATGGAAGAGGTGAATTACCTAGGAGAACCCTATGGAAACACCTATAATTCTTCATGGAGAAATCACCCAAATTTCTCATGGAAGAATCAAGAGAGACCTCAACAAGGTTTCAATAACAATAATGGTGGAAGAAACAGGTTTAGCAATAGCAAGCCTTTTCCATCATCTTCTCAGCAACAGACAGAGAGTTCTAAGCAGAATACTTCTGACTTAGCAACAATGGTCTCTGATCTAATAAAGACCACTCAAAGTTTCATGAATGAAACAAGGTCCTCCATCAGAAATTTGGAAGGACAAGTGGGACAGCTGAGCAAGAAAATTACTGAACTCCCTCCTAGCACTCTCCCAAGTAATACAGAAGAAAATCCAAAAGGGGAGTGCAAAGCCATAGACATGGCCGAATATGGAGAGGAAAGAGAGGAGGAGGACGCCACTGAGGAAGACCTCAGTGGGCGTGTACCAATCCCCTCTGAGTTCCTCAATGAGGAACAATGGGAATCTGAGGCTCAAAATG
This sequence comes from Arachis stenosperma, assembly GCF_014773155.1. Lineage (NCBI taxonomy): Eukaryota > Viridiplantae > Streptophyta > Magnoliopsida > Fabales > Fabaceae > Arachis > Arachis stenosperma. The sequence goes on from NC_080385.1 coordinate 15,197,200, forward strand.
AGACCATAGAGATTCCATTGGACTTACTTCTGCCATTCATGAGCTCTGATGAGTATTCTTCCTCTGAAGAGGATGAGTATGTCACTAAAGAGCAAGTTGCTAAATACCTTGGAGCAATCATGAAACTGAATGACAAGTTATTTGGAAATGAGACTTGGGAGGATGAACCTCCCTTGCTCACCAAAGAACTGGATGACTTGTCTAGGCAGAAACTACCTCAAAAGAGGCAAGATCCTGGGAAGTTTTCTATACCTTGTACCATAGGCACCATGACCTTCAAAAAGGCCTTGTGTGACTTAGGGTCAAGTGTAAACCTCATGCCCCTCTCTGTAATGGAGAAATTAGGGATCCTTGAGGTGCAAGCTGCAAGAATCTCATTAGAGATGGCAGACAATTCAAGAAAACAAGCTCATGGACTTGTAGAGAATGTTTTGGTGAAGATTGAAGACCATTACATCCCTACTGATTTCATAGTCCTAGAGACTGGGAAGTGCATGGATGAATCCATCATCCTTGGCAGACCCTTCCTAGCCACAGCAAAGGCTGTGATTGATGTTGATAGAGGAGAGTTGATCATTCAAGTGAATGAAAAATCCTTTGTGTTTAAGGCCCAAGGACATCCCTCTATCATCATGGAGAGGAAGCATGAAGAGCTTCTCTCAAAACAGAGCCAAGCAGAGCCCCCACAGTCAAACTCTAAGTTTGGTGTTGGGAGGCCACAACCAAACTCTAAGTTTGATGTTGAACCCCCACATTCAAACTCTAAGTTTGGTGTTGGGAGGTTCCAACACGGTTCTGAGTATTTCTGAGGCTCCATGAGAGTCCTCTGTCAAGCTAACGACATTAAAGAAGCGCTTGTTGGGAGGCAACCCAATGTTTTATAGTTAACTATTTTCTTTTGTTATTTTATCTTTTTTGTAGGTTGATGATCATAAGAAGTTACAAAAACAATGAAAAAAGCAAAAACAGAATGAAAAACAGGAAGAAAAATAGCACACCCTGGAGGAAGAAGCTGCTGGCGTTTAAACGCCAGTAAGCCTAGCAGTTGGGCGTTTAACGCCCAGTCTGGCACCATTCTGGGCGTTTAACGCCAGAAAGGGGCACCAGACTGGCGTTAAACGCCAGAAAAGGGCTAGAACCTGGCGTTAAACGCCAGGAATGGGCATCAGCCCGGCGTTTAACGCCAGAAATTGCTCAAAACGTGATTTTGAGCAACATTTGGTGCAGGGATGACTTTTCCTTGACACCACAGGATCTGTGGACCCCACAGGACCCCACCATCACTCTCTCTCTTCTTCCCCCATTCACCAATCACCTCAATACCTCTTCCCCAAAAACCCTTCACCTATCAAATCCCATCTTTCTCTTCACCACTCACATCCATCCTTCATAAAACCCCACCAACCTCACCCTTCAAATTCAAACCACTTTAACTCCCAAACCCACCCATACATGGCCGAACCATTACCCCCCCTCTCTCCTATATATACCCTTCTTCAACACTTCATTTTCACACAACCTAAACACCACTTCTCCCCCTCTTTGGCCGAATACACCACCATCTCCCTCTTCTTCATTTCTTCTTCTTCTACTCTCTTCTTTCTTCTTTTGCTCGAGGACGAGCAAACATTTTAAGTTTGGTGTGGTAAAAGCATTGCTTTTTCATAACCATTTATGGCATCCAAGGCCGGAGAAACCTCTAAAAAGAGGAAAGAGAAGGCAAAAGCTTCCACCTCCGAGTCATGGGAGATGGATAGATTCCTCTCAAGGGTGCATCAAGACCACTTCTATGAAGTTGTGGCCTTGAAGAAGGTAATCCCCGAGGTCCCCTTTTCACTCAAAAAGGGTGAATATTTGGAGATCCGCCATGAGATCCGAAGAAGAGGTTGGGAAGTGCTTACCAACCCCATTCAACAAGTCGGAATCTTGATGGTTCAAGAGTTCTATGCCAATGCATGGATCACCAAGAACCATGACCAAAGTGTGAACCCGAATCCGAAGAATTCTCTCACTATGGTTCGGGGGAAATACTTGGATTTTAGTCCGGAGAGTGTGAGGGTGGCGTTCAACTTGCCTATGATGCAAGGAGATGAGCATCCTTACACTAGAAGGGTCAACTTTGATCAAAGGTTGGACCAAGTCCTCACAACCATATGTGAAGAGGGCGCACAATGGAAGCAAGATTCAAGAGGAAAGCCGGTTCAATTGAGAAGGCATGACCTCAAGCCCGTGGCTAGAGGATGGTTAGAGTTCATACAACGCTCAATCATTCCCACTAGCAACCGGTCCGAAGTTACCATAGACCGGGCTATCATGATCCATAGCATCATGATTGGAGAAGAAATAGAGGTTCATAAGGTTATAGCCCAAGAACTCTATAAGGTGGCGGACAAGACCTCCACCTTGGCAAGGTTAGCCTTTCCTCATCTCATCTGTCACCTCTGTTATTCAGTTGGAGTTGACATAGAAGGAGATACCCCCATTGATGAGGACAAGCCCATCACCAAGAAAAGGATGGAGTATACAAGAGACCCCTCTCACCATGAGATCCCTGAGATTCCTCAAGGGATGCACTTTCCTCCACAAAATTATTGGGAGCAACTAAACACCTCCCTAGGAGAATTGAGTTCCAACATGGGACAACTAAGGGTGGAGCATCAAGAACACTCCATTCTCCTCCATGAAATTAGAGAAGACCAAAGAATCATGAGGGAGGAGCAACAAAGACAAGGAAGAGACATTGAGGAGCTCAAGCACTCCATAGGATCTTCAAGAGCAAGAAAGAGCCGCCATCACTAAGGTGGACCCGTTCCTTGCTTTCCTTGTTCTTTATTCTTCTGTTTTTCGATTTTTATGCTTTATGTTTATCCATGTTTGTGTCTTGTGATCATTAGTGTCTTAGTGTCTATGCCTTAAAGTTATGAATGTCCTATGAATCCATCACCTTTCTTTAATAAAAACGAGCTTAATTGAAAAGGAAAGAATTGCATGAATTCTGAATTTTATAATAGTTTAATTATTTTGATGTGGTGGCAACACCTTTGTTCTCTGAATGTATGCTTGAACAGTGCATATGTCTTTTGAATTTGTGGTTCATGAATGTTGGCTCTTGAAAGAATGATGAAAAAGGAGACATGTTACTGACGATCTGAAAAATCATAAAAAATGATTCTTGAAGCAAGAAAAAGCAGTGAATACAAAAAAAAAATCGAAAAAAGAAAGAAAATGAAAGAAATAAAGTTGTGATCCAAGGCAAATAAGAGTGTGCTTAAGAACCCTGGACACCTCTAATTGGGGACTTTAGCAAAGCTGAGTCACAATCTGAAAAGGTTCACCCAATTATGTGTCTGTGGCATGTATGTATCCGGTGGTAATACTGGAAGACAGAGTGCTTTGGGCCACAGCCAAGACTCAATAAGTAGCTGTGTTCAAGAATCATCATACTTAACTAGGAGAATCAATAACACTATCTGGATTCTAAGTTCCTAAAGAAGCCAATCATTCTGAATTACAAGGGATAGAGTGAGATGCCAAAACTATTCAGAGGCAAAAAGTAAAAGCCCCGCTCATCTAATTAATACTGATCTTCATAGATGTTTTTGGAGTTCATTGCATATTCTCTTCTTTTTATCTTATTTGATCTTCAGTTGCTTGGGGACAAGCAACAATTTAAGTTTGGTGTTGTGATGAGCGGATAATTTGTATACTTTTTGGCATTGTTTTTAGTATGTTTTTAGTATGATCTAGTTAGTTTTTAGTATATTTTTATTAGTTTTTAGTTAAAATTCACTTTTCTGGACTTTACTATGAGTTTGTGTGTTTTTCTGTGATTTCAGGTATTTTCTGGCTGAAATTGAGGGACCTGAGCAAAAATCTGATCCAGAGACTCAAAAGGACTGCAGATGCTGTTGGATTCTGACCTCCCTGCACTCGAAGTGGATTTTCTGGAGCTACAGAAGCCCAATTGGCGCGCTCTCAACGGCGTTGGAAAGTAGACATCCTGGGCTTTCCAGCAATATATAATAGTCCATACTTTGCCCAAGATTTGATGGCCCAAACCGGCGTTCAAAGTCACCTCAAGAAATTCCAGCGTTAAACGCCGGAACTGGCACCTAATTGGGAGTTAAACGCCCAAACTGGCACTAAAGCTGGCGTTTAACTCCAAGGAGAGTCTCTACACGAAATTTCTTCATTGCTCAGCCCAAGCACACACCAAGTGGGCCCGGAAGTGGATTTTTATGTCATTTACTCATCTATGTACTAGTTTTCTATAAGTAGGACCTTTTACTATTGTATTAGGGAGAATCTTTTGATCATGTTTTTATGATTGAACCCTCTTTGGGAGGCTGGCCATTCGGCCATGCCTAGACCTTGTTCTTATGTATTTTCAACGGTGGAGTTTCTACACACCATAGATTAAGGTGTGGAGCTCTGCTGTACCTCGAGTATTAATGCAATTACTATTGTTCTTCCATTCAATTCCACTTGTTCTTTGTCCAAGATATCACTTGTTCTTCAACATGATGAAGGTGATGATTGACGCCCATCACCATTCTCACCCATGAACAAGGTGACTGACAACCATTCTTGTTCTACAAGCATCTGAGGCTTAGTGAATATCTCTTGGATTCCTGATTGCACGATGCATGGTTGATCGCCTGACAACCGAGTGCTCGCCTGACAAACGAGCCAACCATTCCGTGAGATCAGAGTCTTCGTGGTATAGGCAAGAACTGATGGCAGCATTCAAGAGAATCCGGAAGGTCTAACCTTGTCTGTGGTATTCTGAGTAGGATTCAATGATTGAATGACTGTGACGTGCTTCAAACCTGTAACCTACTGGGCGTTAGTGACAGACGCAAAAGAGTGATTCTATTCCGGTAGGGGAGGGAACCAAACCGGTGATTGGCAGTACTGTGACAGAGTGCGTGCATTAGCTTTCACTGCGCGGATGGGAGGTAGCTGCTGACAACAGTGAAACCCTACACGAGCTTGCCATGGAAAGGAGTAAGAAAGGATTGGATGAAGGCAGTAGGAAAGCAGAGAGACGGAAGGGAAGGCATCTTCATACGCTTGTCTGAAGCTCTTACACCAATGATATACATAAGTATCACTATCTTTATCTTTATGTTATTTTCGTTCATCATCACATATATCTGAGTTTGCCTGACTAAGATTTACAAGATGACCATAGCTTGCTTCAATGCTAACAATCTCCGTGGGATCGACCCTTACTCACGTAAGGTATTACTTGGACGACCCAGTGCACTTGCTGGTTAGTTGTGCGAAGTTGTGTAATGCCATGGTATTGAGCTACCAAGTTTTTGGAGCCATTACCGGGGATTATGAGAGTTGTGAAAAAGTATTGTTCACAATTTCGCGCACCAATCATGGATATAAAGCATGAATGAGTTTAATGATGGAAATTGATAGTGATAGAGTGATGAATGGTGAATGTGTGTTCGTGGAAAATTATTTGTAAATATTATATGTTGATATTTGAGATTGAGAATGATGAAGTGTGGTGGAAGATTGGTATAGATTGTGAAATTGTGACCCGAGAGGGTAGGATTTGGTTAAAAATGGAGTTTGGAATGGTTTGGTATGGTTTTGGTTGTGTTTTGTAAGAAATTGTGGAAATTGTGGTATTTGGTAAGAGTTGGTTTTTGGTAAACTTTGTCTGATCATAACTTTTGCCTCAGTTTTCAAATTTTGTTGAAACTGGTTTAGAATTAAAGATTTTTGAAAATCCTTCGATTTGATGTAAAGTTTGTAAAATTTAGAATTTTGTAGAGGGAGTTATGATCATTCAAAGAATGGTGTAAAAATCTGAAATTTTGCAAAGTTACAGAATTTTGTGATTTCTGGTATGTGCACACCCACAACCCTGCAAAAAGTTTGACCTGTGCGGATGCACAGACCTGTGCGTACGCACACGTAGGGGAAGGCTCCCTGTTTGCAGTGCTAGCACAACTTGTGCGCGTGCATACCAATGAGGAATTGCAACCTGTGCATACGCACAGCCCTGTGCACACGCACACGTTGGGAAGGGTCGTCTGTTGGGGGCGCTAGCACACCTTGTGCGAATGTACAGACCTTACAAAATTTAGTACCTGTGTGTACGCACACTTTCAAAAACTTCTTCTGGGCGTGCGCACACACACCCTTGTGCATACGCACACGCCCTGTTTTTCAAAATTTAACTTTGTTTTCAACTATTTCACCTTCCCAACAAGATTGTGAGCTTCTATAACACCATTCTAAGACTTTTGGGCTTGTTTTTGAGTATGAGGATTATTATGAAAAAAATTAGCAACCGGAGGTTTAGGTTTCTGGTATATTGAGAATGAGTTTGGTTGAAAGAGAAGGAACATCAGTGAGCTTGGTGAGTACTGATAACGAATTGAGAAACTGATAAACATGAGAAATATGAATGTTTAAGGGTGTTGATGGGAATGATGAATCTTGATGAATGTTGAGAGTGTGGGCACTATATCCTTGGAATGATCGTGTTTGAAAGAGAGTGTGCTGTACTATATCCTTGGAATGTTGAGAATTGATAAGTTGAAAGTGGATTGAGATGAGAAATGGTGATGACTGGTGATGATTTAAGGTGAATGGACTTGTTGGATGTGGAAAGTGTGCCAAGCACTATATCTTTGGAATGATTTATGATGAAATATATGTTGTAGTTGTTTTCCTTCTCTGCCGCAAGAGTGTGCCAGGCACTATATCCTCGGAATGAGCATGCAAGTGTGCCAGGCATTATATCCTCGGAACGATAGTGTGCTAGGCACTATATCCTCGGAACAAAAGTGTGCCAGGTGCTATATCCTTGGACGTGGCAGAAAGGCAACATCCGAAAGGATATGTCGGGTTTGCATTTATAGACCGACAAATGATATTACGAGCCAATAGGATAGACATTCATCATGTCCATTTTCTATGTGTCTTGTTTGTTTTGCCTAATTGTAATTCTTGTCTAAATGAATAATACGATTCTAATGCTAGTTTCCCTACTTGCTGTATATCTAAACTACTTGTGTTTTACTTGCTTGTATTAATTGTGATTGTCTGGTGTTGATGAGGTTAGGTAGGCGGTGGCGATGGGATCGCATGGAGGATAGGCAAGTGGAGGCTGTAGGACATCGGTGTTTAGTTAAAATAGAAATCCCCTAAGATAGAGTACCCTGTTTATTTCTATTAAGATGTATATATATACTTTATTGCTTTAGTTATGTCTTAAGATGAATCGTGTGAGGGATATGAAGTCTAGGATTGCCTTTGGCGTCCCGGGATCTTATATCCTACATCACTGGGCACCATTACCATACTGAGAACCTCCGGTTCTCATACCATATTTCTGTTGTGTTTTTCAGATGCAGGTCGCAACCCACCTTTGTGAGTTGCTTGGATGGTGACAGAAGCTGAGGATCTTGTTATTCTTGGAGTCTTTTTGATTTATTTTGTTTATACATCTCTCACTGTTGTATTTTGCTTTGCCTAGAGGCTTGTATTTGAGAGAGAAAAACTTGTATACGCTTAATTTTTTTACTATCAAGTTTCAGTTTGTCTGTATATATATATCTAGTCGGCTTAAACTCCGCAAGCTGTGGCTAGTTTATTATGATATTATACTCCTCATTTTTTTTGTTATATCACACCTGTTTCTTGCTCTTTAAGATAGAAGCTTCATTAGTACGTTTGCACTTTTTAAATCTTGGTTTTGGACTATATCCTTCATCGGACTTCTAGATTATATTAATTTCTTCTATATAGTATATGTATGAGCTTAGAACTGTCGTAATCTCTGATTAACCTTTGCTTTACGACGCGAGGTAAAGTTTAAACTAATTAGGGTGTTACAATGGGGGCCAATTACTGTCTGCTGTGGCACAGAACACTAATAACCAGTTTTATGTGATTGCCTATGCTGTAGCAAGGTCTGAATTAAAAGAGTCATGGAAGTGGTTTCTGACCCTACTATAAGAGGACATTGGAGATGTGCAACAACATAGTTAGAATTTTATGTCCGACCAGCAAAAGGTTAGTTAGTGACTTTCTCTACCTAATTTAAATACTTATGATGTAATTTAATCAAAATCCCTCTTGAATGAATCTGTGTTAGAGGCTGATGCCTGCATTGAAAAAGATAATGCCAACAGCACATGTGCGAAATTGTATCATTCACATGTGGAAGAATTTCATCAATCATTTCAAGGACTTATACATCAGGAAGTTAATCAGGATGCCTATGCATACCTAATGAAATTTGAACCTGCCACATGGGCAAGGGCCTACTTCAGTCATGGTCCAAAAATGGACAACCTGACTAACAATATGTGCGAGTCTTTCAACTCCAAGATCACCAAGTACAGATGCAAGCCTATACTCACAATGTGCGAGGAAGTGCGCTGCTACCTCATGAGGCGTATGGTTCAGCACAAGAGACTGATAAACTGCCATCCGAAAAAGCTTGCACCGGTTCAGGAGAAAAGGCTGAAGTAGCTTGTCAAGCCAAGTAACAAATAGACTGTGGAGTGGATTGGTGATAACGAGCGCAAGTGATTCGAGGTCACATATAAGGACCTATGTTGGATGTGGACCTGATCAAACATACCTGTACATGTAACAGATGGCAACTAACCGGTCAATGTGTAATTGTATTTCTCTGCATATTTTTTGTTGTCTTTGACTGCCTGCTGGTATTATTATAAATTAAGGTTGTATATGTCTAATGGTGTTTGTCTAATTGTTATCCTTACTTGCATGCATGTTATCAATTTGTTGGATTATCTGGAAAAGGAATGCCTTTCATGCAGTTGCAGCAATCAGAAAGAGACATGACAACATGAAAGATTATGTCCATCCATGGTTATGCATGGAATCACTGAAGAAGACTTACGAGCACTTCATACAGCCTGTTACTAGTGAACAGTTCTGGACACAAATTGATCAGACTAAGCCTGCTGCACCTGTCATTAAGCAGCCAATCGGTCATCCAAAGGATCATAATAGGCAAAAAGCCCCAACAGAAACTGTTATCGAAGGTGAAAAACTGAAGAGAAGTTTCTATGTGACCTGCAGTAAGTGTGGTCAAACAGGGCACAACTATAAGACTTGTAAGGGTACGCCATCCAACCCAAATTGGAAACCTAAGACCAGAAAACCAAAGAAGAAGACCCAAGACAACCTTTCTTGTGGTTCTACCACTATCACAATTAGCACCTGAGGCAGAGGTACTTGACTGGATGAAGGATCTTTCTATCCCCCCGATAAAATATTGAAGAATTTAGTTGTCCATTTTAAAAGTGTTGAAGGACCTATATGTACTTTTTTTATTTGTTTGATGGCTTTATTGTCTTCCTTTATGTTAGGGTGACGAGCATAACTCAGCTATTCCAACTAACCAGAACCATTCTGCAGCTACCACAACTCCAGATGTGGCCTAGCAACAACCTGCTCCAGAAGTTGCATCTATGACCACTACTGCAATCCTTGGAAGACAATGTCAGGTTCCATTCAAACTTCCAGCCAGAGTTTCAGCAAGGCCATCCAACAAAATCTTGAGACCAAAACAATCAATTAGAAGGAAGGTTGATGACAAACAGCATGTTCAAGGATCACAGCAGCAAAGTGTAGAAGCAACTGAAGGACCATCTAATGAGACACTGGCTGCAACAAGCACTGGAACTAAAAGAGTGTTTCGGTTCATCCCCACCCAGGAGTCAATAATTCCAAGAAATTATGTTGATATTTTAGGAATTTGATGTAAAAATCTAGACAAACTTATTTTAGTATCTTTTTGGAAAAATTATGATGCTCAAGTTGTGACCTGTTATGAGAATACTTATCATGTTTTGTTAGGATTGTAATCCTTCAAATTTATCTTTTGGTTCAATTTTTAATGATATTATAGCCATCTAAACACAAGATGTTACAACAATAGCATATTATCATTCATCAAAGGATAAACATAAATACATTATGTGGTTGTTCCTTACTTTGCTGGATATAGCATAATTTAATACAACACTTTTGTTCCAAAAGCATACAATTCTTAGGAACTCATCCCATACCACATTACATCATTTTTTTAAACTACTTTCCCACTTTTCAGCCAAATTTGGCAATAACGGAAGCAAAAATTACACTAACCACTACAAGAATAACCAAATACAAATTAATATTTTTCTTCCTCTCTAGATGCAACATCTTCTTCTCCAAATCAGTCAGTCTCTGTTCCACTACCTTCTTCCCAAGATACACTTTTAGATCATCAACCTCGTTCTCAGTCATAAACTTATCAAGGACTCTTATTGTTGAAACATGGTCATCCAGCCATAAGAAGAACTTGCAGTGATTGGGATTTTTCAGCTGCATGTTCATTGTTCCAAAATAAAAAAAAAAACACATAAGCAAGGGATTGGTGATAATCAAGTTCACTAAAATAAAATCACCAACTGACCTTAAAGAATGGACATCCAAAGAACAATCTATTGGGGTTCGTCGTCGTCCTCGATTTGTATAATATGGCGTACACTCCACATTTACACGTCGGAGCAATCTCGCCTTTCTCCTCTGCAGCTTCCACGTATTTTACGGTTGACGGTAGTGGAACGTGCCGTGCGCTGGATGAAGCTCCGTCGATGGCCATTTAACGTTGCACAATACCACCACCCTCAACCTCTCACAGAAATGATAACGGCAATGGCGACTGGGTTCCATTTGAAAACATAGGACACACAACAAAAACGATGTCATCTTTCCATCCAGGGACGCGTTTGTCCCAAACCTCAATCCACCTTTACACATAGACACCGTTACGGTGGAGGTCACCCATAACACGCCAACTAAGCGACACATCACCTATCTTCGTTACATCTGAGGGAGCATTTTTTAACAAAAGGACCAATTTGTACGGCGTTTTGAGAGGTCATGGATCGTTTTGTATTTTCCAGTCTTGAGGGATTTAAATGTCCACAATTTAAAAGCTCAGGGACCGATTTATCTTTTACTCTAAAGATAATTTCGGAAAACATTCATTTTTCACCAAAAATGACAAAATGACTCTTTAAAAAATAAATTATAGGGTAAACTTCTAAAAGTTTTTAATATTATTTTTAACATTTAATTTATAAATTTAATTTTAATATATTAACCGTATGAAATGTTTTATATAGTCATCTAATCATATCTGTTTTTTAATTACTATTCACGTGATCAATGTAAAAAAATATATTTTTTTGAGATGACATTATATAATTAAATGCACATATCAAATTCTTATATACTAACAACGCTTCAAAATTGAATTATTAATTTATTTTAACTTTATTTCTATCATCTAATTTTACTCTTAACGCTAACCTTTAATAATTAACCTTTAGCCAAATTTTTTCACTAAGTTTATTCCCTTCAACCTAATACCATCATTATCATTCATCATCCTCCATACTCTTGTCTCTCTCTCTCTAACCCTCACTTCACATTCAATCATCCCTTGTCCCTTCACCCTGTTGCAAGATATCCGAGTGATGAACTAAGTATTGAAAATTGATAATTTTAGATAACGTGAAAGCATAATCAAGTTAAATGAACAAATGCTTTCATACTAATACTTTCTTTAAGAATTTGTAAGTGAATTCTAAACTTTGCACAATACTTTAAAATATAATAATAATAAAATATATAGAATTTAAAGATAGAGAGATTTTACTCAGTAAATTTTATTTTGGTTTGGTCACATCTCTGTATCTATGTTTGGTCCTTCCCACAACCATTTCAAAAAATAAGAAAAAATGACATATTAGTTCCTGAGCTTTTATTTCATTGATAAATTCGTCTCCGAAGATCTAAAAATACAAAAATTCTCCTAACTATTCAAAACGCATGACAGATCGGTCCTTTCGTGCAAAATACTCCCTCAGACGTAACAGAGACAGGTGATGTGATACTTAGTTGGCGTGTATGTGTCGAGACGGTATCGTTGAGGAAGCTTTGTGTGTCCGTTGTGGAAAAAGTCTTGGACAAATAGGTCCCTATGACTTAAAACGGCAACGTTTGAGAACATTGACGGTAGTCCTTGCGTTTAAACATAATTCCAAAGAAGCCCATATGAATCCCACACAATTACTTGATACCCTAGCACACATATGTATGATCTTTTTCCTAAAAAAAACAACGATTGATCTTTTCTAGTTCTCCGTTTTTATTTAACGTTGCACCAGTGAAGCTTCGTTGGTGGAGTTGACAGTGTCGTCTATACTGGTAAGTACCTTTATTGCAAAACTAATTGGGTTTGTGCTTTCGAACGTTATTTGCTATACATGTCGTGGGTTGGAGTTTCTGTGTAATGTAGTTAGTGAGGGATATGGAAGATGGGTTATGTGGGGGGTTTAGGGAATAGGTAGGTGCTGATTTGCTATTGCTTAGTGCTAATCATGGTAGACAAGTTTGGTAAATTGTGAACTATTTTAGTATTTTGTGCCGAACAATATTGCAGATGGACAATATTTTTGTGGTTCCTGTTTTTCATCACGGGGCTACTTTTCAAGGGTCCCTACTGGTGAGTTAGTTTACCTACATGGTAAAGTTGAGAGGTTCCCATCGATGGACTTGAATTTTGTAAATTTCGGTGATTTGATAATATTGTTCAAAGGATTGTGATATCAAGCATACACGAAGGCATATTGGTATGATCCAAAGAGCAAGGATATAGAGTCAGGGCTTCATGTACTGAGGGGAGATGCAGGAATCAACCAGATGCGTCAAGTTAAGATGAAAAATAAAGACACTGATGAGTTCTATATATTTTTCAATCATCCTATTGATGACCCGGAGCTTACAGATGGTGCTGGTAAGGAAAACGATGAGGTAGAAGAAGATGTTGTTCGTATTGAAGTGGAGGAATTGGATCAGTCGTCGAATGAGCATGATAGTTACGAGAGTGCAGAGGATGAGGTGTATGCACCTTCACCTCCCAGTTATGAAAGTAACAGTGAGAGTGGAGAAGCTGGTGTCAGTAGGACTATATTTGGCAAAGGAAAGAGAAAAAAGTGCTGGATTCCTCTAAGAGAACCATTTAGCCCAAAAAGTAACCCAAAAAATAATTAAGACGTGTGTCTCAGAGAACAAGGTCTAATGCAAGAAAGAATGGGCCTGCGCATGAGCCTGAGACAGGTGGGCCTGCAAGACAACCCAATAGATCTAGGCCTGCAAGAGAGCCCAATAGAACTAGAGGGACAAGGCCAGCACTTGTAGACTATATCAGTGATGTAGACACGGATGATGATGATATTGTTTGGGAGTATGAGTCTGAGGAGCTGCATACACCCGTTTCTTCTGAGGATGAGGGAAACAAACATCATTGGCCTGAGTTCAATGACCAATATAGTTTCAGAGAATGAAGATTTGAGCTTGGAACAAGATTTGCCACAATTGAGAGGTTCAAAGAGGTTGTAAAGGATACATTTATTGCTGAAGGCAGGGAGTTGATTTGGATCAAGAATGACAGAGAAAGAGTTAGGATTGGGTGCAAGGATGAAGAGTGTCCTTGGATTGCCCACTTGTCTTATAATAGGCAATTACAATGCTTCCAAATCAAGACTCATAGAAATGAGCACACTGCAAACTAGGATTTAAGAGTGGCTACAGACCATTGATTCACCTGGATGGAGCATTTCTTAAAACCTACCATGGGGGCAACTACTTTCGGCCATTACACAGGATGTTAACAACCAGTTCTATGGGGTTGCATATGCAGTTGCAAGATCTGAAAACAAAGAATCATAGAAGTGGTTCCTACCACTTTTACAAGAGAATATTGGTGATGTGAGCAACCACAGTTGGAATTTTATGTTGGACCAACAGAAGGTTAGTTCCCTTTTTGTCAATCCTTATGTGTTCTGTGAGTCATTGTGTGGATTATATTTGTTTGTAAACTTGGATTATTTCATTTTTATTAGGGCCTGCTACCTGCACTGAAAGAGGTGCCTAATGCACATGTCAGAAATTGTGTCATGCATATGTGGAAGAATTTCATAAACCGATTCAAAAATTTGTATATAAGAAAAATAGTGTGGGACTGAGCAAGATGCACCACCATCTTTGAATTCAAGTCAACCATGAAAAGACTGAAAGAAGTGAACAAGGACGTTTGGGTCTATCTCATGAAATTTGATCATGCTACCTGGGTTAGAGCATACTTTAGCCATAGTTCTAAGGTTGATAACCTAACAAACAACATATGTGAGTCATTTAATGCAAAGGTGTTGAAGTATAGATGCAAGCCGATACTTAGAATGTGCGAGGAATTACGGTGCTATGTGATGCGGTAAATGGTTCAACACAAAAAACTACTAGGGACTCATGAAGGAAAACTCGCACTAGTGCAAGAGAAAAGGCTGAAGAGGCTCATCAAACCAAGCAACAAATGGATAACGGAGTGAACTGGTGATAACTAGCGCAAACATTTTGATGTCACGTACAAGGGCTCCAAAGTCAATGTGGATCTGATCAAGCATAGCTGCTCATGTAACAGATGACAACTCCCTGGTCAGTCAAAGCCTAAAATTTTAATCATGCTGTGAATTTAAATTTTAATCATGCTTATGCCATTTTATTATTGTCTTACTGTTGTCTTACTGTAAAGGGATGCCGTGCATTCATGCTATAGCTGTAGTAAGAAAAAGACATGATAACCCTAATGATTATGTGCATTCATGGCTGTGTATGGAGTCTATTAAAAAGACATACGAACACTTCATCCAGCCAGTAACTAGTGAGGAATATTGGACGTGGTCTAAGTATACTAAACCTGTTCCATCCGTGTTAAAAAGGCCAATTGGATGTCCCAAAGTCCATAATAGACAGAAAGACCCAGCTGAGGCTGTCATTGATGGTGACAAGTTAAAGAAGAGTTTCTATGTCACGTGTAGCAAGTGTGGTAAGAGGAGACACAACTACAAGACGTGCAAAGGGCACCATCCAACCCAAACTGGAAGCCAAAGATGAAGAAGCCAAGGAAGAAGCCCAACGAATGCCTCTCACTTGTGGTGCTTCCATTGTCACAATCAGCCCCTCAGGGAGAGGTAGTACTTAGTTACTCAGGAATGTTACTATCCCCCCGATAATAACTTCAGGAGTTTAATTATCCATTTTAAAATTACTTAGGGTTTTATCTGTCTTCACAGTAATTCATTAGGGTTTTAAACGTCTTAATTTATTATATGCTTCATTGAGACTATTAAGTATTAACACTAAATGGCATTTCAGACTGGGGAGCAGAGTAATCTTGATGCAACCAACCCTCCTCATGTTGAAAAGAATTCTACTGAACATTCATTTGCTAATGATGTATCCTCTCATAGACTTTGTTGGATTTTGTTTGTTGTTTTCGATGCATTTACAATTCTTTCAACCTTGCTGCAGAGTAGTTCGAATACAAACTCTGCCCCCAATATCTGAGCAAGAATTTAGACCCTCAATAGCAGTGGCTGCGATACCATCAAGGCCTCTGCAAGCACCATTTAGGCCTTTCGCCCAGTTTTCATCACGGCCTGCTCCTAGGCCATTTAGACCTAAGCAAACCATAAGGAAAAAGCTTGGGACAAACAAACCCTCTCAACCTGTACCACCTCCCCAGCCTAAACAACACCTGCCCTCTCCAAAACAACCAACTACATCAGGAGCCTCTCCACAGACTTTGGCATCAGCAGGCAAAACAACTCAACTACTATTTAAGTTCATCCCCACTCCAAAACTAAACAAGCCTAGTAGTTAACATACACTACATGTTTAGACTTCAGTTATGACATCAACATCTTTTTTGAAAATAGTGTGATTTATAAACCAACTCTTTTTGAAAACAATGTGATTGTATAACTCGCAAGTTTAAGTTATGCCTTATTTTAGCAGTAGGCATGTTTAGGCTTCTTTGATGAAATTAACATCTCTTTCATGAAATTAATATATGCTTTACTTATCTAATCATATCTCTACAGATTATGCCATTAACTTACTTAGGGCAATAGCTTCATACACAATTTTTTATCACTTTGCTGGATATAACATCGTTTAATACAAAATCACCAACTTACCTTAAAGAATGGACATCCAAAGAACAATCTATTGGGGTTCGTTGTCGTCATCCTCAATTTGTACAATATGGCATACACTCCACATTTACACGTCGGAGCAATCTCGTCTTTCTCCTCTCTAGCTTCCACGCATTTGACGATTGATGGCAGTGGAACGTGTCGTGCGCTGGATGAAAATCCGTCGCTGGCCATTGAATACTGCACAATACCACCACTCTCAAGCTCTCACAGAAATAACAATGGCAATGGCGACCGGGTTCCATTTGAAGCCATAGGGTATGATGAGCGGATAATTTATACGCTTTTTGGCATTGTTTTCAGTATGTTTTTAGTATATTTTAGTTAGTTTTTATTACATTTTTATTAGTTTTTAGTTAAAATTCACTTTTCTGGGCTTTACTATGATTTTATGTGTTTTTCTGTGATTTCAGGTATTTTCTGACTGAAATTGAGGGATCTGAGCAAAAATCTGATTCAGAGGCTAAAAGGACTGCAGATGCTGTTGGATTCTAACCTCCCTGCACTCGAAGTGGATTTTCTGGAGCTACAAAAGCCCAATTGGCGCACTCTCAATGGCGTTGAAAAGTAGACATCCTGGGCTTTCCAGCAATGTATAATAGTCCATACTTTGCCCGAGGTTTGATGGCCCAAACCGGCGTTGCAAATCAGCTTCAGAATTCCCGGCGTTTAACGCTGGAACTGGCACAAAAATTGGAGTTAAACGCCCAAAGTAGCATAAAAGCTGGCGTTTAACTCCAGAAAAAGTCTCTACACATGAAAGCTTCAATGCTCAGCCCAAGCACACACCAAGTGGACCCCGGAAGTGGACTTTTACGTCATTTACTCATTTCTGTATACCCTAGGTTACTAGTTCACTATTAATAGGACCTTTTGATATTGTATCTCTACCTTATGACACATTACGCGCTTCTCATTGTATCTTCTACGGCATGAGTCTCTAAACCCCATGGTTGGGGGTGAGGAGCTCTGCTGTGTCTTGATGGATTAATGCAATTACTATTGTTCTTCTTTCAATCACGCTTGCCTTTGTTCTAAGATATCACTTGTTCTTAAACCTGATGAATGTGATGATCCGTGACACTCATCATCATTCTCACCTATGAACGTGTGCCTGACAACCACCTCCGTTCTACCTTAGATTGAGTAGATATCTCTTGGATTCCTTAATCAGAATCTTCGTGGTATAAGCTAGAATTGATGGCGGCATTCAAGAGAATCCGGAAGGTCTAAACCTTGTCTGTGGTATTCTGAGTAGGATTCAATGATTGAATGACTGTGACGAGCTTCAAACTCGCGATTGTGGGGCGTTAGTGACAGACGCAAAAGAATCACTGGATTCTATTCCGACATGATCGAGAACCGACAGCTGAATAGCCGTGCCGTGACAGGGTGCATTGAACATTTTCACTGAGAGGATGGGAGGTAGCCATTGACAACGGTGAAACCCTACATACAGCTTGCCATGGAAGGAGTCTTGCGTGCATGAAGAAGAAGACAGTAGGAAAGCAGAGATTCAGAAGATAGAGCACCTCCAAAACCTCAACCTGTTCTCCATTACTGCAAAACAAGTATTTATTTCATGTTCCTCTACTTTTCACAATTAAACCCGAGAATTCTTGATTTCCTGACTAAGAGTTACAAGATAACCATAGCTTGCTTCAAGCCGACAATCTCCGTGGGATCGACCCTTACTCACGTAAGGTATTACTTGGACGACCCAGTGCACTTGCTGGTTAGTTGTGCGGAATTGCAAAAGTGTGATTGCAATTTCGTGCACCAAGTTTTTGGCGCCGTTGCCGGGGAGTGTTCGAGTTTGGACAACTAACGGTTTATTTTGTTGCTTAGATTAGGACTGTTTTATTTTGTTGGTTTATAGTCTTTTATTTGAGTATAATTTCATATTTTAAGTTTGGTGTCAATTGCATGCTTTTGTTTTTCTTTTAATTTTTCAAAATTGCTTGTTCTTAGTCCCTTTTTGATCTTTAAAAATTCTAAGTTTGGTGTCTTCTTTGTGTTTTTCTTTAGGTTTTCGAAAATTTATGTTTGATTTTCTGAAAAATTTTAAGTTTGGTGTCTCTTTGTTGTTTTTATCTTTCCTCTTTTCAAAAAAATATATATACATATATATCTTGATTACTATTCACATCAATTCCCTTTTCTCCATCATGGACATAAATGGGAATGAACAGTCCAAAAGGACTCTGGGGTCATATGCTAACCCCATTACAGCTGCATATGGGAATAGCATTTGTATACCTCCCATTAAAGCTAGCAGCTTTGAGCTAAATCCTCAACTCATTATCATGGTGCAGCAAAATTGCCAGTATTCCGGTCTTTCACAGGAAGAACCTACAGAGTTTCTGGCACAGTTCTTACAACTTGCTGACACAGTACGTGATAAAGAGGTGGATTAGGATGTCTACAGATTATTACTATTTCTATTTGCTGTAAAAGATCAAGCTAAGAGGTGGTTAAATAACCAACCCACAGCAAGCATAAAAACATGGAGACAGTTATCAGACAAATTCCTGAATCACTTTTACCCTCCAAAAAGGATGACACAGTTAAGGCTGGACATCCAAGGCTTTAAACAAGAGAATGATGAATCTCTTTATAATGCCTGGGAGAGGTATAGAGGTATGCTAAGAAAATGCCCCTCTAAAATGTTTTCAGAGTGGGTACAGTTAGACATCTTTTACTATGGGCTCACAGAAAAAGCTCAGATGTCTCTAGACCACTCAGTTGGTGGATCTATACATATGAGGAAGACGATTGAAGAGGCTCAAGAACTCATAGATACTGTTGCTAGAAATCAACATTTGTACTCTAGCATTGAGCCCTCTACAAAAAAAAGAAGCCATGGCAGTAACTGCTGATCCTCAAGAACAGGATGTTGAGCTTAATCAACAATTAATCCTGATGACAAAACAATTAGCAGAATTTAAAGAGATGCTCCAAGAAACTAAAATTGCTAACAAGAACATAGAACTACAGTTGAATCAGACAAAATAGCAGTTGTCTAAACAGATAACAGAAGAATGTCAAGCAGTTCAACTGAGGAGTGGGAAGACATTGAATAACCCTACTCAAGGTAGCAAAAAGCCAATAAAGGAACAATTGACAGAGGATAAACAAACCACTGTCCAAAATCCCTCTGAGGATAGTAAGAGCCCAGAGAGGAATACTCTTGGCGTTCAAACGCCAGAAAAGGGGGGGAAGCTGGCGTTAAACGCCCATTTCCTGCCCAGTTCTGGCGTTCAAACGCCAGAAAAGGGGGAAAAGTTGGCGTTAAACGCCCATTCTTCACCCAATCCTGGCGTTCAAACGCCAATGGGGAATCAGACACCTGAGAGTGCTGGTAGTAACCCCTCTAAAAAGGCTTCTCCAACCACCTCTGTAAGGAATAAACCTGCAGCAACTAAGGTTGAAGAATATAAAGCCAAGATGCCTTATCCTCAGAAACTCCGCCAAGCGGAACAGGATAAGCAATTTGCCTGCTTTGCAGACTATCTAAGAACTCTTGAAATAAAGATTCCGTTTGCAGAGGCACTTGAGCAAATACCTTCTTATGCTAAGTTCATGAAAGAGATCTTAAGTCATAAGAAGGATTGGAGAGAAACTGAAAAAGTGTTTCTCATTGAAGAATGCAGTGCAGTCATCCTGAAAAGCTTACCAGAAAAGCTTCAAGATCCAGGAAGCTTTATGATACCATGCACATTAGAAGGTGCTTGCACCAAGACAGCCCTGTGTGACCTTAGAGCAAGTATCAATCTAATACCTGCATCCACTATCAGAAAGCTTGGGTTGACTGAAGAAGTCAAACCAACCCGGATATGCCTCCAACTTGCTGATGGCTCCATTAAATATCCATCAGGCATAATTGAGGACATGATTGTCAAGGTTGGGCCATTCGCCTTTCCAACTGACTTTGTAGTGCTGGAAATGGAGGAGCACAAGAGTGCAACTCTCATTCTAGGAAGACCTTTCCTAGCAACTGGACGAACTCTTATTGATGTACAAAAAGGGGAAGTAACCCTGAGGGTCAATGAGGATGAGTTCAAGTTGAATGCTGTAAAAGCTATAAAGCATCCAGACACACCAAATGACTGCATGGGCGCTGAAATTATTGACTCTTTGGTGGAAGAGATCAATATGACTGAAAGTCTAAAATCAGAGCTAGAGGACATCTTCAAGAGTGTAGAGGACATCTGATCAGGAAGGAAACCTGAGGAAACAAAAGAATTTCTGAAGAATTCCTGAAGGAAGAGGATAAGCCTCCCAACCTGAGCTCAAACCACTACCACCATCCCTGAAGTATGCATTTCTGGGAGATGGTGACACTTTTCCAGTGATCATAAGCTCTGCTTTAAACCCACAGGAAGAGGAAGCACTGATTCAAGTGCTGAGGACACATAAGACAGCTCTTGGGTGGTCCATAAGTGATCTTAAGGGCATCAGCCCAGCAAGATGCATGCACAAGATCCTATTGGAAGATAATGCCAAACCAGTGGTTCAACCACAAAGGCGGCTAAATCCAGCCATGAAAGAGGTGGTGCAAAAAGAGGTCACTAAATTACTAGAGGCTGGGATTATTTATCCTATTTCGGATAGCCCCTGGGTGAGTCCTATCCAAGTTGTCCCCAAGAAGGGAGGCATGACAGTGGTTCATAATGAAAAAAACAAACTGGTTCCTACAAGAACAGTTACAGGGTGGCGTATGTGTATTGACTACAGAAGGCTCAATACAGCCACCAGAAAGGATCATTTTCCTTTACCATTCATAGACCAAATGCTAGAAAGACTAGCTGGTCATGATTATTACTGCTTTTTGGATGGCTATTCAGGTTACAACCAAATTGCAGTAGATCCTCAAGACCATGAGAAAACAGCATTCACTTGTCCTTCTGGCGTGTTTGCCTACAGGAGAATGCCTTTTGGTCTGTGTAATGCTCCTGCAACTTTTCAGAGATGCATGTTATCCATCTTCTCTGATATGGTGGAAAAATTTCTGGAAGTCTTCATGGATGACTTCTCAGTATATGGAGACTCATTCAGCTCCTGTCTTAATCACCTAGCACTTGTCCTGAAAAGGTGCCTAGAGACTAACCTAGTTTTAAACTGGGAGAAATGTCACTTTATGGTGACTGAAGGAATTGTCCTTGGGCACAAAATTTCAAGCAAGGGAATAGAGGTGGATAAAGCAAAGGTAGAGGTAATTGAAAAATTGCCACCACCTACCAATGTTAAGGCAATCAGAAGTTTTCTGGGGCATACAGGATTCTACAGAAGGTTTATAAAGGATTTTTCGAAAATTGCAAAACCTCTGAGCAACCTGCTAGCTGCTGACACACCATTTGTGTTTGACACACAGTGTCTGCAGGCATTTGAGACCCTGAAAGCTAAGCTGGTCACAGCACCAGTCATCTCTGCACCAGACTGGACACTACCATTCGAACTAATGTGTGATGCCAGTGACCATGCCATTGGTGCAGTGTTGGGACAAAGGCATAACAAGCTTCTGCATGTCATTTATTATGCCAGCCGTGTTCTAAATGATGCACAGAAGAATTACACAACCACAGAAAAAGAGTTACTTGCAGTGGTCTATGCCATTGACAAGTTTAGATCCTATCTAGTAGGATCAAAGGTGATTGTGTACACTGACCATGCTGTTCTTAAGTACTTACTCACAAAGCAAGATTCAAAACCCAGGCTCATAAGATGGGTGTTGCTTCTGCAAGAGTTTGATATAGAAATAAGAGACAGAAAAGGGACAGAGAACCAAGTAGCTGATCATCTGTCCCGAATAGAACCAGTAGTTGGGGCGTCCCTCCCTCCTACTGAGATCTCTGAGACCTTTCCAGATGAGCAACTTTTCACCGTTCAAGAAGCTCCATGGTTTGCAGATATTGCAAATTGCAAAGCTGTGAGGTTCATACCCCAGGAGTACAGTAGGGTGCAAAGAAAGAAATTGATTTTAGATGCCAAGTACTACCTGTGGGATGAGCCATACCTCTTTAAGAGATGTGCAGACGGAATAATCCGCAGATGTGTACCTAGAGAGGAAGCACAAAGAATCCTGTGGCATTGCCATGGATCACAATATGGAGGACACTTTGGAGGTGAGCGAACAGCAACCAAGGTCCTCCAATGCGGATTCTACTGGCCTACTCTCTATAGAGATGCCCGAGAGTTTGTGCGTAACTGTGACAGTTGCCAAAGAGCTGGTAACTTGCCTCATGGTTACGCCATGCCTCAGCAAGGGATCTTAGAGATTGAATTGTTTGATGTATGGGGAATTGACTTCATGGGCCCCTTCCCACCATCATACTCAAACACTTATATTCTAGTGGCAGTAGACTATATATCTAAATGGGTGGAAGCAATTGCCACACCCAATAATGATACCAAGACCGTGCTGAAATTCCTCTAGAAACACATCTTCAGCAGGTTTGGCGTTCCCAGAGTACTGATCAGTGATGGGGGCACTCATTTCTGCAATAAACAACTGTACTCTGCTATGGTTAGATATGGAATTAGCCACAAAGTAGCAACTCCGTATCACCCACAGACAAATGGGCAAGCTGAGGTCTCTAACAGAGAGCTCAAAAGACGGACTGTTATTGCCCGTAGAAAGGATTGGGCAAAGAGCTTGGATGATGCTCTGTGGGCATACAGAACAGCATTCAAGACTCCTATAGGAACCTCTCCATACCAACTGGTGTATGGGAAGGCCTGTCATCTGCCCGTGGAACTGGAACATAAAGCCTACTGGGCAACCAGATTCCTAAACATGGATGCTAAGTTAGCTGGTGAAAAAAGATTGCTCCAGCTAAATGAGCTAGAGGAGTTCAGACTCAATGCCTTTGAAAATGCAAAAATTTATAAGGAAAAGGCAAAGAAGTGGCATGACAGGAAGTTGTCATCCAGAGTCTTTGAGCCAGGATAAAAAGTTCTGCTCTTCAACTCTAGGCTCAGACTGTTCCCAGGAAAACTTAAATCCCGGTGGAGGGGTCCGTATGTGATTACAAGCGTGTCACCATATGGATATGTTGAGCTCCAGGATATTGATTCTGACAAAAAGTTCATTGTTAATGGACAAAGGATCAAGCATTATCTCGAAAGCAATTTTGAGCAAGAATGCTCAAAACTGAGGCTTGAATGATTCTCAGTGAAGGTCCAGCTAAAGACATTAAAGAAGCGCTTGCTGGGAGGCAACCCAGTCATTAGCAGGTTATCTATTTTGTTTAATCAAAGTTTGATACATATTCTCAAAGGGCAATCATCAAAATTAAAGGAATTCACAGAGTTACAGAAAGATTCAGTGCAAAAAGCAGAGAAAAGGAGCTTGCTGGCAAAAAAATGCCAGTAAGGGGTATTCTGGGTGTTAAACGCCAGAATGGGCACCATTCTGGGCGTTTAACGCCAGTAAAGGTGCCATTTTGGGCGTTAAACGCCAGAATGGGCACCATTCTGGGCGTTTAACGCCAGGTGTGCAGCATCCTGGGCGTTTAGCAAAACGCCCAGTGATAAAGGGATTTCTGGCGTTTAACGCCAGCCAGGGTACCTGGCTGGGCATTAAACGCCCAAATTGGCCAACAAATGGGCGTTAAACGCCAGAATGGATACCATTCTGGGCATTTAACGCCAGAAAGGCAGGGGGAGGATATTTTGTTTCCCACTTCAAATTTTTTCGAACTTTCTTGTTTTGATCCATATTTTTCTCCATAAACACATTACAAACTTTCATCATTCACCTTCCAATTTTAAAAATTAAAATCTTCTTCAAATCTATTTCAAATCCTTTCCTAGACTCTTTCAAAAACTCAAATTATCTCCTCAAATATTTTTTCCATATCTTCTCAAATCTCCCTCAAATTTTCGAAAATCTCTCATCCTCTCCTATTTAAACACGTTCGGCCACCCTCTTTCCCCACACCATTCGAATTGGCTCTCCTCCTCTCTCCCCTCTTTGCCTTCTTTTGCTTGAGGACAAGCAAACCTCTAAATTTGGTGTGCTTTCCGTGATCACTAGGCCAAGATTTACCAAGATCATGGCTCCTAGAGGAAAACAAACCAATTCAAGAGGCAAGAAAGAGAATAATCCAAAGGATGTCTGGAGTCAAGAGAAGTTCTTAACCAAAGAACATGCAGACCATTACCACAAAATAATGGGTCTGAGGTCAGTGATCCCGGAAGTCAAATTCAATCTGAAAGAAGATGAATATCCGGAGATCCAAGAGCAAATTCGAAATAGAGGATGGGAAGTTCTAACCAACCCTGAGACAAAGGTTGGAAGGAACATGGTTCAGGAATTCTACTCAAATCTGTGGCTGACAGATAAGCAAAGAATGACTGGAACTGCTTTTCATACCTACAGAACCATGGTCAGAGGGAGAATTATTTACTTCCATCTAGACAAAATAAGAGAGATCTTCAAATTGCCTCAACTGCAAGATGATCCTGAATCCTTTAATAGGAGGATGGTGAGAGCAGATAAAGGGTTGGATCAAGTTCTAAAGGACATATGCCTCCCTGGAACTAAGTGGATAACCAATTCAAAAGGTGTCCCAAGCCAACTCAAGAGGGGAGACCTCAAACCAATTGCAAGAGGTTGGCTAGACTTTATTGGGCGTTCTATATTGCCCACTAGCAACCGTTCTGAGGTCACTATCAAGAGAGCAGTGATGATTCATTGCATTATGTTGGGAAAAGAAGTGCAGGTTCATCATCTGATTACTTGTGAGATCTACACAATTGCAAACAAGAATTCCACTGAAGCCAAACTGGCGTACCCAAGCTTGATCTCCTTGCTCTGCAAAGAGGCTGGGGTGAAGATGGGAGTAGATGAATTCATCCCAATTGAACATCCAATCACCAAAAAGTCAATGGAAGGACAAATGCAAGACAACTCTATCAAAAAGAGGGCGCAAGAGTTCCTCCCTGAACTTCCTAAAATTGACTACTGGGCCAGCCTAGAAGCATCTATTACCAAGCTGCAAGAAACTATGGAACAACTTAAGGAAGAACAGCAGAATCAGAACTGCATGCTCTGCAAATTGCTGAAGGAACAAGAGAAGCAGGGGCGTGAACTCCAAGAGTTAAAACGCCAAAAGCTAACCCCACAAGTTGAGGGAGCATCCACCTCTCAAAATCAAGGTTGTTGAGTCCTAACTCTGTGATAACCTCTATCATTAGGAGCCTATTTAAATTTTTTGTTTTCTATTACTATCAATCTTATCTTATATATATTTTTGAGTTTTGTTCTTAATTCATGATTAATATAATTTAAGGTTCATGTCTCAAAGCTATGAATGTCCTATGAATCCATCACCTCTCTTAAATGAAAAATGCTTTAATCACAAAAGAACAAGAAGTACAGGATTTCGAATTCATCTTTGAAACTAGTTGAATTGGTTTGATGTGGTGACAATACTTTTTTGTTTTCTGAATGAATGTTTGAACAGTGCATATGTCTTTTGAATTTGTTGTTTTAAGAATGTTAAAATTGTTGGCTCTTGAAAGAATGATGGAAAAGGAGAACTGTTATTGAGGATCTGAAAAATCATCAAATTGATTCTTGAAGCAAGAAAAAGCAGTGAATACAAAAAAAACGAAAAAAAAGAAAAAAAGAGAAGAAAGAGAAAGAAAAAAAAAAGAAAGAAATAAAGTTGTGATCCAAGGCAAAAAGAGTGTGCTTAAGAACCCTGGACACCTCTAATTGGGGACTCTAGCAAAGCTGAGTCACAATCTGAAAAGGTTCACCCAAGTATGTGTCTGTGGCATGTATGTATCCGGTGGTAATACTGGAAGACAGAGTGCTTTGGGCCACAGCCAAGACTCATAAAATAGCTATGTTCAAGAATCATCATACTTAACTAGGAGAATCAATAACACTATCTGAGTTCTGAGTTCCTATGGATGCCAATCATTCTGAACTTCAAAGGATAAAGCGAGATGCCAAAACTGTTCGGAAGCAAAAAGCTACTAGTCCCGCTCATCTAATTGGAGCTAAGTTTCTTTGATATTTTGGAGTCTATAGTATATTCTCTTCTTTTTATTCTATTTTAATTTTCAGTTGTTTGGGGACAAGCAACAATTTAAGTTTGGTGTTGTGATGAGCGGATAATTTATACGCTTTTTGGCATTGTTTTCAGTATGTTTTTAGTATATTTTAGTTAGTTTTTATTACATTTTTATTAGTTTTTAGTTAAAATTCATTTTTCTGGGCTTTACTATGAGTTTGTGTGTTTTTCTGTGATTTCAGGTATTTTCTGGCTGAAATTGAGGGATCTGAGCAAAAATCTGATTCAGAGGCTAAAAGGACTGCAGATGCTGTTGGATTCTGACCTCCCTGCACTCAAAGTGGATTTTCTGGAGCTACAGAAGCCCAATTGGCACGCTCTCAATGGCGTTGGAAAGTAGACATTCTGGGCTTTCCAGCAATGTTTAATAGTCCATACTTTGCCCGAGATTTGATGGCCCAAACCGGCGTTGCAAATCAGCTTCAGAATTCCCGGCGTTTAACGCTGGAACTGGCACAAAAATTGGAGTTAAACGCCCAAACTGGCATAAAAGCTGGCGTTTAACTCCAGAAAAAGTCTCTACACATGAAAGCTTCAATGCTCAGCCCAAGCATACACCAAGTGGACCCCGGAAGTGGACTTTTACGTCATTTACTCATTTCTGTATACCCTAGGTTACTAGTTCACTATTAATAGGACCTTTTGATATTGTATCTCTACCTTATGACACATTACACGTTTCTCATTGTATCTTCTACGGCATGAGTCTCTAAACCCTATCGTTGGGGGTGAGGAGCTCTGCTGTGTCTTGATGGATTAATGCAATTACTATTGTTCTTCTTTCAATCACGCTTGCCTTTGTTCTAAGATATCACTTGTTCTTAAACCTGATGAATGTGATGATCCGTGACACTCATCATCATTCTCACCTATGAACGTGTGCCTGACAACCACCTCCGTTCTACCTTAGATTGAGTAGATATCTCTTGGATTCCTTAATCAGAATCTTCGTGGTATAAGCTAGAATTGATG
The DNA here is from genome assembly GCF_014773155.1 of Arachis stenosperma. Lineage (NCBI taxonomy): Eukaryota > Viridiplantae > Streptophyta > Magnoliopsida > Fabales > Fabaceae > Arachis > Arachis stenosperma. Next base: position 15,224,378 of record NC_080385.1, read on the forward strand.
GCAGCATTCAAGAGAATCCGGAAGGTCTAAACCTTGTCTGTGGTATTCTGAGTAGGATTCAATGATTGAATGACTGTGACGAGCTTCAAACTCGCAATTGTGGGGCGTTAGTGACAGACGCAAAAGAATCACTGGATTCTATTCCGACATGATCGAGAACCGACAGCTGAATAGCCGTGCCGTGACAGGGTGCGTTGAACATTTTCACTGAGAGGATGGGAGGTAGCCATTGACAATGGTGAAACCCTACATACAGCTTGCCATGGAAGGAGTCTTGCATGCATGAAGAAGAAAACAGTAGGAAAGCAGAGATTCAGAAGATAGAGCACCTCCAAAACCTCAACCTGTTCTCCATTACTGCAAAACAAGTATTTATTTCATGTTCCTCTACTTTTCACAATTAAACCCGAGAATTCTTGATTTCCTGACTAAGAGTTACAAGATAACCATAGCTTACTTCAAGCCAACAATCTCCGTGGGATTGACCCTTACTCACGTAAGGTATTACTTGGACGACCCAGTGCACTTGCTGGTTAGTTGTGCGGAATTGCAAAAGTATGATTGCAATTTCGTGCACCAGGGTACATAAGCAAAACGACGTCGTCTTTTCACCCAGGGACGAATTTGTCCCTAACATCAATTGACCTTTACACCTGTACACCGTTACGGTGGAGATCACCTGTCAACGCCAACTAAGCGCCACATCATCTGTTTCCGTTACGTCTGACGGAGCATTTTGCACAGAAAGACCGATCTGTCATGCATTTTGAATAGTAAGAGGCGTTTTTGTATTTTTAGATCTTCGGAAATGAATTTGTCCACCAAATAAAAGCTTAGGGACTAATTTGTCCTTTTTTCAAAAGATTATTTATTATTCACCAACCTTCTAAGATGCTTGATAAACCATCACAAACAATAACACTTTGATACATCTCACATAATCCTCACCATTAATTTATTAAATTGAACTCTACTTAAAATTGCTAGCTCTAAGAACATGAAGAATTTCAAATTTTATATAGTTTTTCTTCGAACACTTAATATATTTTGAGGTATTGTTTTCGACTTAGTGTATAAAAGTCTCACTACTTAGAGAATCATACTCTAAGAAAACCTTAAAGTATTCCCAACTTCAAGAATCAACAAAGAATTAATATCTCTTTATAATTTGTACGGATGTTTGTGAATAGGATTGGATCGAATATACTACAATAAAATTGACCTATGATCACAATTTAAAACCATGATCATAGCTAGTGAAAAACATTATTATAAATCTATGGTCACTGTTTTTTATTTTAGGTCACAATTTTCAATGTGACCTATTGTGGCGTGACCATAAATATATGATAACAATTTCTTTATCTATGGTTTTATTGTAATGTTTTCTATTTAATACTTTAGGCCACAATTTTAACTGTGACCATAACTTACTCTCGGTCATGCTATTTTAAAACCGTGACCATAATTTACTCTATGATCACAGTTTAAGTATGACCATAACTTACTCTATGATTATGCTTTTTTAAAATTATAACCATCTAAAAGCTATGACCATCCAAATTTTAAACTGTGACCATAACTTAATCTATGGTCAGCCTTTCAAACCGTGATAATAACTTACTTTATGGTCACCCTGATTTAAAAATCGTGACCATATAATAAGCTATGGTCGCAATTTTAATACTCTACCATCTCTACATCATAGTTGTTAGACAATAATTTAAGATTGCAATATTTTTTTAAAGCATAATCATATCTAAAAATTATGATAATTAATTACAAAATAATTTTTAAAAAGATATAAATTTAAGTCATCTAAATTATAAAATAAAATATATATTATATGCTAAATATATTTTTGGTTCAGACAACACAAATCAAAATATATTATATTATCCATTACATGTAATATATTATAAAGACTCATAATAAAAATAAATCAAAAAACATCAAAATATTACAATTAGATAACTAAAATATATGTGAGACTCATTCCATCTCATATATCTATCCAAAATAATATTCTTCACATCATATTGTTACCTGCTAGCAAAAGAAATAAATATTTTAATGATATTTATATTCACATTGTCTGTTATTAGATGAAAAAATTAATGATAAAATATGATATAAATATCATTTGTTAACATAACATTTTTGTGTTTAAAATTTATTTTAATTTTTTCTATTTCATTTTACTAATTTTTTTACTTTTGAGCTTCTATACGGTTTGTTTTATTATTGTTGTTGTTATTGGGCAATGATTTTCAATTGTCTCACACAAAATTAGGGGTGCACAGATCCGGCTCGACCCGGTCTTGAACACTTTAGGGGCTAATTTGGTGTGATTTCATTGGGTTTGGGGCCAGGTAAGGGTCTCAAAAATAGACCCAGTCATTATTTTGGGTCGGGTCCGGGCCATAGCTCGGGTCACCCGAAGTCGGTCCGGTGGCCCGGTCATCATACACAATTAATATTTCGTGTTATTAGTGATGGATCATGACTATTCTTATGTGTAATTTAAGTATTGTAAACCTTAATATTTTGTGTTATTAGTCATTAAAAAACTATAAGTTAATGTTTTATGTTTAGAATGCATAAGACTTTAGACTAATACATAATATTGTGTTATTTGTATTGATTTAAATATTTTGTATTATTAGACAATATTAGTATTGATGATTGGATTTTTGACGGTTTAGAATTTTACAAATGAAATCTCGTTGAAGTATAGTCTCTAAACCAACAATAATCCTCTCATACAAAAATTTGTTTGTCACAAGTACAAACCCCTAAAATCTATAAACCGAAGTATTTAAACCTCGGGTCATCTCTCAAAGGACTTGCAGGGTAGTGTTCTTGTTATTGGTTATGGAATTGTTTATTTTGGGGTTTCGGATGAGAAATATGAATAGTAATTGGTAAGAAAACTTTATTAACAAAATGGTCTTGGCAAGGTTTGGTTGTCAAGGGTCTTCATCATTATCACTAGCCACAAGTATGGTAGTTGCAAGGATTAATCCCACTTAGTCATCCTTTAATCAAATAGCAAAGGAAAGTCAAGTGAGTAATATCAATCCAAGTCCATAAATCCTAGCTTTCCACTAATTGGATTAATGAAGGCTAGAGTTAATGGCTATCAACTATCAATCAATTGGACACTAGAAACTCAAGAAATCCTAAGTCACCTTCTCAAGCCAAGAACATAGAATTCTACTCTAACATCCTCTCAAGCATTTCATCAAACACTTGGAGGGTAATGAAAGAAAGCATTTTTATTTGTAAGAATAAAAGGAACCAACAACTAAAAATAACAAAGAATTAACAAAACAACAATCAACAACATCACAATCACATGAATTATCTCAAATTGCATTATTAAAAGAAAACAAAAGAACAAAAATATCTCAATTACAAAACCTAGAAACAAAATAAGAGAAATTACAACAAGAGGATAGGGATAGAAAGAAGAACCAAAGTGTAGCAATCATCAATTGAAGGTAGAAGTAGAAGGAGACTTGAATTAAACCTAGAACTATGAGATCCTAATATAACCCTAATTCCTAATCCTAATTCTAGAGAGAAGAGAGAGCTTCTCTCTCTAACTCTAACTACTTCTAAAACTAAACTATGACTAATGACTAAAAGTATGTTGATTCCCCTTCAATCCTTGGCTTAAATAGCATCAGAAATGAGTTGGATTGGGCCCACAAGGCTTCTGAAATCGCTGGCCACGAGTTGCATTAAGTGGATCATGTGCCACCATCGATGCGTCCGCGTACTATGCGCGTGCGCGCCCCTATGCACGATGAAACTATGGCAAATCTTATATCGTTTCGAAGCCCCGGATGTTAGCTTTCCAACCCAACTAGAACCGCATCATTTGGACCTCTGTAGCTCAAGTTATGGTCGTTTAAGTGCGAAGAGGTCGGCTTGACAGCTTTCCGGTTCTTTCATTTCTTCATGAGTTCTCCAACTTTTCATGCTTTCTTTCTTCATTCCCTTGATCCAATCTTTGCCTCCTAAACCTTAAATCACTTAACAAACATATCAAGGCATCTAATGGAATCAAGGTGAATTAAATTTATTTATTTTAAGACCTAAAAAGCATGTTTTCACTCTTAAGCACAATTAAAGGAGAATATACAAAACCATGCTATTTCATTGAATAAATATGGGTGAAAGGTGATAAAATCCCCAAAAATCAATACAAGATAAACCCTACAAATGGGGTTTATCAAGTATTGATTGTGGTTTTGCTTTAGTATTGATTGTGGTTATGTTAATTTTAAAGAAGGGTTGATTTTTGTTATATTTTTCTAAGTGAATTTTACCATGTTAAATAATGGTTGGAGTCTTGAAAATTTGGATATTTTTACATGCTAGCTTACAAGAAGATATCAACGTAATGTAATGTTAACGGCCCGGTTTTCACCCGGTATAATTGTAGCCCGAAAGTGTATTGGTTTCATCGGGTCTAGAGTCGGGTTCGGGTCTAATAAATAGACCCGGTATATATTTCGGGTCGAATCTGGATCCCATCAAACCTGGCTTCACCCGACTCATGTGCACCCGTACGCGAAATAAAGGGAATGAGTTTACTGTTTATTTTGAATAAATTATCATTTTTACACATAAAATTTTAAAATACTGACAAATTTATTCATAAAAAGATGAAATTAATTTTATATACATGAATGATAAATTTTTGCTGACAAAATTACTTAAATCTTAAAAAATTATTTAAAATTTTTAAACTACCTTCTAATTTAATCTAATTTGAATTCTAATTTTATTCTACAACACTATCATTTTGGTCCCAAACTCCACTACCACTTAAATTCTTTCTCACTACTATTCTCGTCTTCAATGACCACCCTCACTGTCGTCATTATTGCCATTACCGATATTGCTGCCTCTTTTTCTTTACCACTACCACCACTACCAATGAACTCATCCTCTGCCTTATCTAGGAATAAATCAAATATCTCATTTTCTTTGTCTCAAAACAAATTGCAAATCTTCCATCTAACAACTCTATAGATGAACGTTCTGATGTTGTAACTTCTCTGGTTTTTCTTGCTCACGACAAATATTGGATGACTATTTAATAATTAAAATAATCCTATATTTAATAATAATAAGTTATTTATAGTGATCCCAACTATATCGTATGCAAATTTGGACTATAGTTCGAGATCTGTTTCGCTGTTATAGTGCTAGTAGTGAATGCATTATGGTGCTCTTTTTAATTGCGCAACCTTTTACTGCGTTATAGTACTTGACTGCAAAATAAAGAAATAATATCTAAAACATTAAAAAATTTGAATTTTAACTAAAAACATAAATATGATTTTTTTATTTATTAAAAAAAAGCCTAAAAATAGGAGTTATTCATTTACTGTTTATACATTGAGTAGTGCTAGGGAGCCAATGGTATATGCATACAATCTGTACAATGGGCTAAAATTTTTGGCCCAATATGATTTTTTTAAAAAAAAAAACCCAGATTTACCCTAGTGGATAGGTGATGTTCAGTTTAGAAATAACCACCCCGCAAAATCAAGAATCCTAATTTTCCCTCTACCCCCTTTTCTTCCGTTACCGTCACGTAACAAAACAAACCTTTCATACTCTATTTTTAACATCCCACCGTCTCCCCCATTGGAACTCTGATCAGCGCTGACCATCTTTCAACGCGACCATCCGTTGCGTGTCTCTCGCAAAGCAGAATCCACCGGCTCTCTCGTCGTCATTGGTGCACAACACGCAGGCGGCTCAGCCCAACCTCCGCCGTGGCTGACCATCAGTGCAGTACGGAGAACAAACTCAAAGCTTTCCTCAGCGTCATTTCACAGTAGCAACGCAAAGCTTTTTTGCGGCACCACCAACCCCGGCCTTCAACCTGCCACTCCACTCTTGGTTAGGCGCATGCAGTACAAAACGACGGCTGCGCGCTAGTTTCATGTAGCCGCAGGTTAGTGCGTAGTGTCTTTGTTTTTTTTTCAGTCATTTGAATTACTTTTTGTTGTTCCTGGTATGAGATGCATTGACCTGTGTGTTGGCGTTTGATTTTAATTAATGATAAGATAAAATGTTCGATTTCCAATGGACTAAAACGTGCCCAACCAGCTGTAGGGGTAGAGGTTTACTATTTAAAAAGTCTTGGCGCGGGAAGGTTTTCAAAAGTTTGTTCTATTGTTGACTGGTGTTGTCCTACTACTGAAAGTGTGTCGATGGTTACCGTAGCAAGCTTTCATATGGTTATTTTGGTATGCATTTGGATGTTGTTCAATTTTTAATGGTTGCTGCGATATTCAATTTTTAATGTTTGCTGGGTAGGTCCATGCTTCATCACGGGTGGTTATAATTGTCAATCATTCAGCCTTATTTAATTCTTCCCGAGCAAAGAGTTTCCTATTGAATTGAAGTTTTCCAGATTTCTGTTTGTGCCATATCTAGTGCTAGATGCTGTTTATCTCGATTTGTTGGCGAATTTCTAAACCTGAAATCTTGACCTTGCTGCATTTTATTGTGCGGGATCGTGTAGTTTAGCATTGTGAAGTGGTGCACGAAATTGCAATAACACTTTTGCAATCCCGCACAACTAACCAGCAAGTGCACTGGGTCGTCCAAGTAATACCTTGCGTGAGCAAGGGTCGATCCCACGGAGATTGTCGGCTTGAAGCAAGCTATGGTTATCTTGTAAATCTTAGTCAGGAGATCAGAAATTATCAGGATTGATTGTAAAAAGTAAAAGAACATGAAATGGTTACTTGTTTTGCAGTAATGGAGAATAGGTTGGGGTTTTGGAGATGCTCCATCTTCTGAATCTCTGCTTTCCTACTGTCTTCTTCATCAAACACGCAAGTCTCCTTCCATGGCAAGCTCATGTAGGGTTTCACCGTTGTCAATGGCTACCTCCCATCCTCGCAGTGAAAGCTAATGCACGCACTCTGTCACAGTACTGCCAATCACCGGTTTGGTTCCCTCCCCTACCGGAATAGAATCCCTCTTTTGCGTCTGTCACTAACGCCCAGTAGGTTACAGGTTTGAAGCACGTCACAGTCATTCAATCATTGAATCCTACTCAGAATACCACAGACAAGGTTTAGACCTTCCGGATTCTCTTGAATGCTGCCATCAGGTCCTGCCTATACCACGAAGATTCCGATTAAAGAACCCAAGAGATAACTACTCAATCTAAGATAGAACAGAGGTGGTTGTCAGGCACGTGTTCATAGTTGAGAATGATGATGATTGTCACGGATCATCACATTCATCCGGATTAAGAACAAGTGTTATCTTAGAATCGAAGCAAGCATGATTGAATAAGAAACAGTAGTAATTGCATTAATCCATCAAGACACAGCAGAGCTCCTCACCCCCAACCATGGGGTTTAGAGGCTCATACTGTGGAAAGAAACGTGTACAAAATGTTATGGGGTCATCAGGTACGGATACAATGTCAAAAGATCCTATAAGTAGTAAACTAGTGTCCTAAGGTCTACAGAAATGAGTAAATGACAGAAAAATCCACTTCCGGGCCCACTTGGTGTGTGCTTGGGCTGAGCAATGAAGGAATTTCGTGTAGAGACCTTTTCTGGAGTTAAACGCCAGCTTTCATGCCAGTTTGGGCGTTTAACTCCAAATTTTATGCCAGTTCCGGCGTTTAACGCTGGAATTTCTGTAGGTGACTTTGAGCGCCGGTTTGGGCCATCAAATCTTGGGCAAAGTATGGACTATATATATTGCTGGAAAGCCCAGGATGTCTACTTTCCAATGCCGTTGAGAGCGCGCCAATTGGGCTTCTGTAGCTCCAGAAAATCCACTTCGAGTGCAGGGAGGTCAGAATCCAACAGCATCTGCAGTCCTTTTCAGTCTCTGGATCAGATTTTTGCTCAGGACCCTCAATTTCAGTCAGAAAATACCTGAAATCACAGAAAAACACACAAACTCATAGTAAAGTCCAGAAAAGTGAATTTTAATTAAAAACTAATAAAAATATACTAAAAACTAACTAAAAGATACCAAAAACATACTAAAAACAATGCCAAAAAGCATACAAATTATCCGCTCATCACAACACCAAACTTAAATTGTTGCTTGTCCCCAAGCAACTGAAAATCAAAATAGGATAAAAGAAGAGAATATACTATAGACTCCAAAATATCAAAGAAACATAGCTCCAATTAGATGAGCGGGACTAGTGGCTTTTTGCCTCCGAACAGTTTTGGCATCTCACTCTATCCTTTGAAGTTCAGAATGATTAGCATCTATAAGAACTCAGAACTCAGATAGTGTTATTGATTCTCCTAGTTAAGTATATTGATTCTTGAACATAGCCTGTGTATGAGTCTTGGCTGTGGCCCAAAGCACTCTGTCTTCCAGTATTACCACCGGATACATACATGCCACAGACATATAATTGGGTGAACCTTTTTAGATTATGACTCAGCTTTGCTAAAGTCCCCAATTAGAGGTGTCCAGGGTTCTTAAGCACACTCTTTTGCCTTGGATCACAACTTTATTTCTTTCTTTTTCTTTTTCTTTTCTCTTTTTTTTCGAAATTTTTTTTTTCACTGCTTTTTCTTGCTTCAAGAATCAAATTGATGATTTTTCAGATCCTCAATAACAGTTCTCTTTCTCCTCATTCTTTCAAGAGCCAACAATTTTAACATTCTTAAAACAACAAATTCAAAAGACATATGCACTGTTCAAGCATTCATTCAGAAAACAAAAAGTATTGTCACCACATCAAACTAATTCAACTAGTTTCAGAGATAAATTTCGAAATCCTGTACTTCTTGTTCTTTTGTGATTAAAGCATTTTTCTTTTAAGAGAGGTGATGGATTCATAGGACATTCATAGCTTTAAGGCATAAACTTAAATTTTATTAATTATGAACTAAGGACAAGACTCAAATATAGATATAAGATGAAACTAAAAAAAGATAAATAGAAAACAAAACAAAAAAAAAACGCAAACATAGGCTCCTAATGATAGAGGTTTTCACAGAGTTAGAACTCAACAACCTTGATTTTGAGAAGTGGATGCTCCCTCAGCTTGAGAGGAGAGCTTTTGGCGTTTCATCTCTTGAATTTCACGCCCCTGCTTCTCTTGTTCCTTCAGTAATTTGCAGAGCATGCAGTTCTGATTCTGCTGTTCTTCCTTCAGTTGCTCCATAGTCTCTTGCAACTTGTTAATAGATGCTTCTAGGTTGGACCAGTAGTCAATTCTTGGGAATTCAGGGAGGAATTCCTGCGCCCTCCTCTTGATGGAGTTGTCTTGCACTTGTCCTTCCATTGACTTCTTAGTGATTGGGTGTTCAATGGGTATAAACTCATCCACTCCCATCTTCACCCCAGCCTCTTTACAGAGCAAGGAAATCAAGCTTGGATAAGCCAATTTGGCTTCAGTGGAATTCTTATTTGCAATTGTGTAGATCTCACAAGCAATCACATGATGCACCTCCACTTCTTTTCCAAGCATAATGCAATGAATCATCACTGCTCTCTTGATGGTGACCTCAGAACGGTTGCTAGTGGGCAATATGGAACGCCTAATAAAGTCTAGCCAACCTCTTGCAATTGGTTTGAGGTCTCCCCTCTTGAGTTGGTTTGGGACACCCTTAGAATTGGTTATCCACTTAGTTCCAGGGAGGCATATGTCCTCTAGAACTTGATTCAACCCCTTATCTACTCTCACCATCCTCCTATTAAAGGAATCAGGATCATCTTGCAGTTGAGACAACTTGAAGATTTCTCTTATTTTGTCCAGATGAAAGTATATAACTTTCCCTCTGACCATGGTTCTGTAGGTATGGTAAGCGGTTCCAGTCATTCTCTGCTTATCTGTTAGCCACAGATTTGAGTAGAATTCCTGAACCATGTTCCTTCCAACCTTTGTTTCAGGATTGGTTAGAACTTCCCATCCTCTGTTTCGAATTTGCTCTTGGATCCCCGGATATTCATCTTCTTTCAGATCAAATTTAACTTCCGGGATCACTGACCTCAGACCCATTATTTTATGATAATGGTCTTCATGTTCTTTGGTTAAGAACTTCTCTTCATTCCAAAGATTCTTTGGATTATTCTCTTTCTTGCCTCTTAAATTGGTTTGTTTTCCCTTAGGAGCCATGATATTGATGAATCTTGGCTTAGTGATCACGGAAAAGCACACCAAACTTAGAGGTTTGCTTGTCCTCAAGCAAAAGAGAAGAGAGAAGAGAGGGGGAGGAAGAGAAAATTCGAATGGTGTGGTTGGAAGAGGGGAACAAACGTGTATTTATAAGGTGGGGAGGGGAGTTTTCGAAAAAAAAAGAGGAATTTGAAAAGAGAGTTGAGAAGATATGAGAAGAAATTGAGAAAAGGGTGAAATTTTTGAACAATGTTTGTAATTGATTTGAAATAAATTTGAAAAATGGTTTTGATTTTTTGAAGATTTGAAAGTGAATGATGAATGATTGAAGTGTGATTTTGTAGAAAAGCATGGGTGAGAAAAGGAAAGTTTGAAAAAATTTGATTTGAAAACAAAATTGTGGTCCCCCCACCAAGCTGGCGTTAAACGCCCAGAATGGCGGGGTACCTGGCTGGGCGTTAAACGCCAGAAATTCTTCCTCACTGGGCGTTTTTTCAAAACGCCCAGGATGCTGCACACCTGGCGTTAAACGCCCAGAATGGTGCCCATTCTGGCGTTTAACGCCCAAAATGGTACCATTACTGGCGTTAAACGCCCAGAATGGTGCCCATTCTGGCGTTTAACGCCCAAAATGCCCCTTACTGGCGTTTTTTCGCCAGTAAGCTCATTTTCTCTGCTTTTTGAGCTGAATCCTTCTGTAACTCTGTGAATTCCTTCATTTTTGATACTTGCCTTTGTAAGAACAATTCATACAACCTTCTAATGACTGGGTTGCCTCCCAGCAAGCGCTTCTTTACTGTCTTTAGCTGGACTTTCACTGAGAATCACTCAAGTCTCAGTTTTGAGCATTCCTGCTCAAAATTTCCTTCAAGATAGTGCTTGATTCTCTGTCCATTAACAATGAACTTCTTGTCAGAATCAATATCCTGAAGCTCAACATATCCATATGGTGATACTCCTGTAATCACATACGGACCCCTCCACCGGGATTTGAGTTTTCCTGGAAACAATTTGAGCCTGGAGTTGAAGAGCAGAACTTTTTGTCCTGGCTCAAAGACTCTGGTTGACAATCTCTTGTCATGCCACTTCTTTGCCTTTTCCTTATAAATTTTGCATTTTCAAAGGCATTGAGTCTGAACTCTTCTAGCTCATTTAGCTGGAGCAGTCTTTTCTCACCAGCTAACTGTGCATCCATGTTTAGGAATCTGGTTGCCCAGTAGGCTTTGTGTTCCAGTTCCACAGGCAAATGACAGGCCTTCCCATACACCAATTGGTATGGAGAGGTTCCTATAGGAGTCTTGAATGCTGTTCTGTATGCCCACAGAGCATCATCCAAGCTCTTTGCCCAATCCTTTCTTCGGGCTATCACAGTCCGTTCTAGGATTCTTTTTAGCTCTGTTAGAGACTTCAGCTTGCCCATTTGTCTGTGGATGATACGGAGTTGCCACTCTATGGCTGATTCCATATCTAACCATAGCAGAGTATAGCTGTTTATTGCAGAAATGAGTGCCCCCATCACTGATTAGTACTCTGGGAACACCAAATCTGCTGAAAATGTTCTTCTGGAGGAATTTCAGTACAGTCTTGGTATCATTAGTGGGTGTAGCAATTGCTTCTACCCACTTAGATACATAGTCTACTGCCACCAGAATGTAAGTGTTTGAGTATGATGGTGGGAATGGTCCCATGAAATCAATTCCCCATACATCAAACAATTCTATCTCTAATATTCCTTGTTGAGGCATGGCATATCCGTGAGGCAGGTTACCAGCTCTTTGGCAACTGTCATAGTTACGCACAAACTCTCGGGAATCTTTATAGAGAGTAGGCCAGTAGAAGCCGCACTAGAGAACTTTAGTGGCTGTTCGCTCACTTCCAAAATGCCCTCCATACTGTGATCCATGGCAGTGCCATAGGATCCTTCGTGCTTCCTCTCTGGGTACACACCTGCGGATCACTCCGTCAGCACATCTCTTAAAGAGATATGGTTCATCCCAAAGGTAGTACTTGGCATCTGAAATTAGTTTCTTTCTCTGCACATAACTGTACTCTTTGGGTATGAACCTCACAGCTTTATAGTTTGCAATGTCTGCAAACTATGGAGCTTCCTGAATGGCAAAGAGTTGCTCATCTGGGAAAGTCTCAGAGATCTCAGTAGAAGGGAGGGACGTCCCAGCTACTGGTTCTATCCGGGACAGATGATCAGCCACTTGGTTCTCTGTCCCTTTTCTGTCTCTTATTTCTATATCAAACTCTTGCAGAAGCAACACCCATCTTATAAGCCTGGGTTTTGAATCCTGCTTTGTGAGTAAGTATTTAAGAGCAGCATGGTCAGTGTACACAATCACCTTTGATCCCACTAAGTAGGATCTAAACTTGTCAATGGCATAGACCACTGCAAGTAATTCTTTTTCTGTGGTTGTGTAATTCTTCTGTGCATCATTTAGAACACGGCTAGCATAATAAATGACATGCAGAAGTTTGTTATGCCTCTGTCCCAACACTGCACCAATGGCATGATCACTGGCATCACACATTAATTCAAATGGTAATGCCCAATCTGGTGCAGAGATGACTGGTGCTGTGACCAGTTTAGCTTTCAGGGTCTCAAATGCCTGCAAACACTGTGTGTCAAACACAAATGGCGTGTCAGCAGCTAGCAGGTTACTCAGAGGTTTAGCAATTTTCGAAAAATCCTTAATAAACCTTCTGTAGAATCCTGCATGCCCAAGAAAGCTTCTGATTGCCTTAACATTGGTAGGTGGTGGTAATTTTTCAATTACCTCTACCTTTGCCTTATCCACCTCTATTCCCCTGCTTGAAATTTTGTGCCCAAGGACAATTCCTTCAGTCACCATAAAGTGACATTTCTCCCAGTTTAAACCAGGTTAGTCTCTTGGCATCTTTTCAGGACAAGTGATAGGTGGTTAAGACAGGAGCTAAATGAGTCTCCATATACTGAAAAGTCATCCATGAAGACTTCCAGAAATTTCTCTACCATATCTGAGAAGATAGAGAGCATGCACCTTTGAAAGGTTGCAGGTGCATTGCACAGACCAAAAGGCATCCTTCTGTAGGCAAACACGCCAGAAGGACAAGTAAATGCTGTTTTCTCTTGGTCCTGAGGATCTACTGCAATTTGGTTGTAGCCTGAATAGCCATCCAAAAAGCAGTAGTAGTCATGACCAGCTAGTCTTTCTAGCATTTGGTCTATGAATGGTAAAGGAAAATGATCCTTTCTGGTGGCTGTATTGAGTCTTCTGTAGTCAATACACATGCGCCACCCTGTGATTGTTCTTGTAGGAACCAGTTCATTTTTTTCATTATGAACCACTGTCATGCCTCCCTTTTTGGGAACAACTTGGACAGGGCTCACCCAGGGGCTATCAGAAATAGGATAAATAATCCCAGCCTCTAGTAATTTAGTGACCTCTTTCTGCACCACCTCCTTCATGGCAGGATTTAGCCTCCTCTGTGGTTGAACCACTGGTTTGGCATTATCCTCCAATAGGATCTTGTGCATGCATCTAGCTGGGCTAATGCCCTTGAGATCACTGATGGACCACCCAAGAGCTGTCTTGTGTGTCCTTAGCACTTTAATCAGTGCTTCCTCTTCCTGTGGATTTAAAGCTGAGCTGATAATCACTGGAAAAGTGTCACCCTCTCCCAGAAATGCATATTTCAGGGATGATGGTAGTGGTTTGAGTTCAGGCTTAGGAGGCTTATCCTCCTCCTGAGGAATTTTCGAAAATTCCTTTGCCTCCTCTGGCTCTTCCTGATCAGTTTGAGCATCTTTGAAGATGTCCTCAAGCTCTGATTCTAGGCTTTCAGCCATATTGATCTCTTCTACCAGAGAGTCAATAATGTCAGCGTCCATACAGTCCTCTGGTGTGTCTGGATGCTGCATAGCTTTTACAGCATTCAACTTGAACTCATCCTCATTGACTCTCAGGGTTACTTCCCCTTTTTGTACATCAATGAGAGTTCGTCCAGTTGCTAGGAAGGGTCTTCCTAGAATGAGAGTTGCACTCTTGTGCTCCTCCATTTCCAGCACCACAAAGTCAGTTGGAAAGGCAAATGGCCCAACCTTTACAATCATGTCCTCTATTATGCCTGATGGGTGTTTAATGGAGCCATCAGCAAGTTGGAGGCATATCCTGGTTGGTTTGACTTCTCCAATCAACCCAAGCTTTCTGATAGTGGATGCAGGTATTAGATTGATGCTTGCTCCAAGATCACATAAAGCTGTCTTGGTGCAAGTGCCTTCTAATGTGCATGGTATCAGAAAGCTTCCAGGATCTTGAAGCTTTTCTGGTAAGCTTTTTAGAATGACTGCACTGCATTCTTCAGTGAGAAACACTTTTTCAGTTTCTCTCCAATCCTTCTTATGACTTAAGATTTCCTTCATGAACTTAGCATAAGAAGGTATTTGCTCAAGTGCCTCTGCAAAAGGAATCTTTATTTCAAGAGTCCTTAAATAATCTGCAAAGCGGGCAAATTGCTTATCCTGTTCCGCCTTGCGGAGTTTCTGAGGATAAGGCATCTTGGCTTGATATTCTTCAACCTTAGATGCTGCAGGTTTATTCCTTACAGAAGTGGTTGAAGAAGCCTTCTTAGAGGGATTACTGTCAGCACTCTCAGGTGTCTGATTCTCCCTTGGCGTTTGGACGCCAGGAATGGGTGGAAAATGGGCGTTTAACGCCAACTTTTCCCCCTTTTCTGGCGTTTGAATGCCAGAACTGGGCAAGGAATGGGCGTTTAACGCCAGCTTTCCTTCCCTTTCTGGCGTTTGAACGCCAATATTCCTCTCTGGGCTCTTACTGTCCTCAGAGGGATTTTGAACAGTGGGTTGGTTGTCCTCTGTCAATTGTTCCTTGTTTGGCTTTTTGCTCTTTTGAGCAGTGTTATTCAAGGTCTTCCCACTCCTCAATTGAACTGCTTGACACTCCTCTGTTATCTGTTTAGATATTTGCTGTTTTGCTTGATTCAACTGTAGTTCTATGCTTTTATTAGCAACTTTAGTTTCATGGAGCATCTCTTTAAATTCTGCTAACTGTTCTGTCATCAGGAGTAGTTGTTGATTAAGCTCCATTATCTGTTCTTGAGGATTAGAGTCAGTGACTACTGTCATGACTTCCTCTTCTGGAGAGAACTCATTGCTAGAGTACAGATATTGGTTTCTAGCAACAGTGTCTATAAGCTCTTGAGCTTCTTCAATTGTCTTCCTCATGTGTATAGATCCACCAGTTGAGTGGTCTAAAGACATCTGAGCTTTTTCTGTAAGCCCATAGTAGAAAATGTCTAACTGTACCCACTCTGAAAATATTTCAGAGGGACATTTTCTTAGCATACCTCTATACCTCTCCCAGGCATTATAAAGGGATTCATTATCCTCTTGTTTAAAGCCTTGGATGTCCAGCCTTAGCTGTGTCATCCTTTTTGGAGGGTAAAAATGATTCAGGAATTTGTCTGATAACTGTTTCCATGTCTTTATGCTTGCTGTAGGTTGGTTATTTAACCACCTTTTAGCTTGATCTTTTACAGCAAATGGAAACAGTAATAGTCTGTAGACATCCTGATCTACCTCTTTATCATGTACTGTGTCAGCAATTTGTAAGAACTGTGCCAGAAACTCAGTAGGTTCTTCCTGTGGAAGACCGGAATACTGGCAATTTTGCTGCACTATGATAATGAGTTGAGGATTTAGCTCAAAGATGCTTGCTTTGATGGGAGGTATACAGATGCTACTCCCATATGCAGCTGTAATGGGGTTAGCATAAGACCCCAGAGTCCTCTTGGACTGATTAATTCCACTTAAGTCCATAATGGACAAAAGGGAAATGAGAATGATTGCAAAGAGATAAATTTTGTTTATTTTTATTTTATTTTTTTGAAATAACCGAAAAAAAAATTAAAATAAAATAAGGGAAAATTAAAATGAAAATTCGAAAATCAAAAGAGAATAAGATCAAAGTAAATTGAGAACTTAATCAATTAGTTAATTAAAAAGATTTTGAAAACAGCAATTAAAAAGATATGATTGAAAAACTTTGATGAAAAAGATTTGATTTTTGAAAAGAGGAAAGAGAAAAACAGCAAAAAGACACCAAACTTAAAATTTTAGAAAATCAAACACTAATTTTTTTCGAAAATTTTAAAGGAAAAACACAAAGAGGACACCAAACTTAGAACTTTTGTGAATCAAAAAGGGATTAAGAACAAGAAAAGTTCGAAAGTTAAAAGAAGAAAAACAAAAAGCATGCAATTGACACCAAACTTAGAATATGAAACTAGACTCAACTAAAAAAAAAAAAAACTCTAAACCAACAAAAATAAAACAGTCCTAATCTAAGCAACAAGATAAGCCGTCAGTTGTCCAAACTCGAACAATCCCCGGCAACGGCGCCAAAAACTTGGTGCACGAAATTGCAATAACACTTTTGCAATCCCGCACAACTAACCAGCAAGTGCACTGGGTCGTCCAAGTAATACCTTGCGTGAGCAAGGGTCGATCCCACGGAGATTGTCGGCTTGAAGCAAGCTATGGTTATCTTGTAAATCTTAGTCAGGAGATCAGAAATTATCAGGATTGATTGTAAAAAGTAAAAGAACATGAAATGGTTACTTGTTTTGCAGTAATGGAGAATAGGTTGGGGTTTTGGAGATGCTCCATCTTCTGAATCTCTGCTTTCCTACTGTCTTCTTCATCAAACACGCAAGTCTCCTTCCATGGCAAGCTCATGTAGGGTTTCACCGTTGTCAATGGCTACCTCCCATCCTCGTAGTGAAGCTAATGCACGCACTCTGTCACAGTACTGCCAATCACCGGTTTGGTTCCCTCCCCTACCGGAATAGAATCCCTCTTTTGCGTCTGTCACTAACGCCCAGTAGGTTACAGGTTTGAAGCACGTCACAGTCATTCAATCATTGAATCCTACTCAGAATACCACAGACAAGGTTTAGACCTTCCGGATTCTCTTGAATGCTGCCATCAGGTCCTGCCTATACCACGAAGATTCCGATTAAAGAACCCAAGAGATAACTACTCAATCTAAGATAGAACAGAGGTGGTTGTCAGGCACGTGTTCATAGTTGAGAATGATGATGATTGTCACGGATCATCACATTCATCCGGATTAAGAACAAGTGTTATCTTAGAATCGAAGCAAGCATGATTGAATAAGAAACAGTAGTAATTGCATTAATCCATCAAGACACAGCAGAGCTCCTCACCCCCAACCATGGGGTTTAGAGGCTCATACTGTGGAAAGAAACGTGTAAAAAATGTTATGGGGTCATCAGGTACGGATACAATGTCAAAAGATCCTATAAGTAGTAAACTAGTGTCCTAAGGTCTACAGAAATGAGTAAATGACAGAAAAATCCACTTCCGGGCCCACTTGGTGTGTGCTTGGGCTGAGCAATGAAGGAATTTCGTGTAGAGACCTTTTCTGGAGTTAAACGCCAGCTTTCATGCCAGTTTGGGCGTTTAACTCCAAATTTTATGCCAGTTCCGGCGTTTAACGCTGGAATTTCTGTAGGTGACTTTGAGCGCCGGTTTGGGCCATCAAATCTTGAGCAAAGTATGGACTATTATATATTGCTGGAAAGCCCAGGATGTCTACTTTCCAATGCCGTTGAGAGCGCGCCAATTGGGCTTCTGTAGCTCCAGAAAATCCACTTCGAGTGCAGGGAGGTCAGAATCCAACAGCATCTGCAGTCCTTTTCAGTCTCTGGATCAGATTTTTGCTCAGGACCCTCAATTTCAGTCAGAAAATACCTGAAATCACAGAAAAACACACAAACTCATAGTAAAGTCCAGAAAAGTGAATTTTAATTAAAAACTAATAAAAATATACTAAAAACTAACTAAAAGATACCAAAAACATACTAAAAATAATGCCAAAAAGCATACAAATTATCCGCTCATCATGAAGTGAAATCTTTTGTTTTTGATGTCAGCTGGCAGGTTATTTAATATTGTGAATCTATAGTCTTTCCCCACTCTAAAGGCTGTAGTTTGTGCAGTAAAAAATTGTTTAGGTATTTTTATTTATGTACTGATTTCTTTTCATTTTTTTTAGTTTAACAGAATAGTAATTTTAATAATAATTTAGCATGCCAGATTGATGTAATATGACATAATAATTTCAATTTTTTGATTCTGTTTATTTCCCGTTAAATAGTGAAGTCACCCTAGTTATTCATACTTTAGTATCTATTGACAAATGGAAAGGTGTTTATTTCACTGAAGTCAATCTCAGATCTCAGTTGGTCAATCATTTAATAGTTCGAATTCTACTCTGTTTAATAATGCCACTTCATGTTCAAGTTGCCATCATATTAGTTGTATGGTTGTTTACCTATGAAAGTGGATGATTTGTCGGTTCTTTGTAATGGTTTGCATGAAAATTGTGCAAGTGCTTGTTTTTTACAATTTTTCCTCAGTTATTCGATTTAATGTTCCTCGACAGGTTATTTTAGAATGTATCTTGACACTACTGTTTCACTCTTGGGGCTGTGATTGCTTTAAATAAATATTGTTTTAATATTTGTAATGGTTTAATTAGTTTTTTCCCTGGTTATTTTTTTCCTTTACATTTACTTAAAAATAAAAAAAATTAAACCAGGACAAGTTGTTGTGTTCTATTTTAAGATTTTCAATGCTGTTCACCTTTGGTTATTTCATTATTTACCAAGCCAAGCTCTCTAGGTTGCTACTCATTCAGAAACATTTTACCATCGTAAAGGTTTTATTGTTTTCTATAAAACTCAAGTTAATGGACTTGCTCAGTCAGTTAGTCACTTTAAAAATGAATTTCCATTGTCTTTTGTGTGACACCAGCATATCAAGGTTCCTTTAATTTTAGATTTATGGGTGTTTAACTATGAAGGTGGCATTTTTGAATATTTTACGTACTTTTATTATGGTTTAATTCTTTCAATGCAAATGCTAAATCAATAATTTTATCTCAATGCTTGATTTTAATTTTATAACTAATAATGGGTTTGTTTTGCATGTCACTTGATTGTTCTCATCCACTTTATTGGTGTTGATTTGGCTGAAACAATTTTGTTGCCATCGTTCCTCTTATTCTATCATTTTTCCATTCTTGTTTTTTTTCCTCCAAAAAGAAATTATTTAAAAAAGTCTACCATGTGACTTGGCTGTATAATGTTTACGTTGCTTGGGTGTTAATTTTGTAAAAAATAAGAAGATCACAATGCTGAATGATTATTGTGCCAGAACTTCTTGTTTAAAATAGTATTGTGGAGTTGGTGGCTGTAATGTTTTTTTTCCTGGCGATAGGTATTTAGTTCCTTAGTTTTGAGTATGTAGATCTCTTATGTTGCCTGCATTTGTTCGAAATTACTAGTGTGTAAACTCTGCATGCTATTGAAAGGTTGGTTTTGATATGGGATCAGCTGTTATTATAACTCTACTTTTACCTTGGGTGCTGTACTTTGCCCCTTTTAATTTGACGCATACCCATCCACCCAAAGGCAGGAATGAACATCTAATATCTTATGGAAACAAACATGTAAGGTAATTCTGTCGTACATACATGTTAGTTGATGTATCCAAGGAGTATCTACATAACAAAGCATCTTGTTTCAAGAGAATTTTAGACTTCCAACTTAGACATAATAACTTTGATGTGATTCTCTTTAAGGGGGCATTTCAGATAAATTTATTCCCACACTGCTATGTGTGGGGATTAATCTTGTCACTTTATCGGGTAGAAATTTATTTATCATGAAGTAATAAAATATATACATTGGTGAGACTAATTACTCATACATTCCTTCCAGGCACGAACTTGTTTGGATTTTAATCTATTGAGGACAAGCCTGATGGGGAAAAAGGTAATCCATGTTGCATCATTCAGCAATCTTCCTTTTCATGGCTTATACCTTGTTTTATTGATGTACACAGAAATTAGTAGAAACGCGTTGTTCACCATCCTATATCAATGGCATGGTTACCCATCTGGAAAGCATTAATGCCGTGGAAAAGCTACTGGAGATCGACACAATTGGTTTTGGTTTTGTGAAGAGGATTCCAAAATGGCCGGTGAAGCAAAGTATAATGAAACAACTTGCGTTTGCATACGATGTGGATACGAATACGCTTATTGTGGATGTTGGAAACATCCGCATCAATTCTGAGTTAATAGGAAAGGCATTAGGCATACGAGACGGGGGTAAGATACCAATGTTCCATTTTTAGTATTTACTTAACATATCCTGGTTTGATACCCTTGTCGTTGCGTAATAGTTGTTGTTCACAGTGTTCTACATTTGATAATGTAGGTGATTTCATACCCGAACTTGAGAAGAAGAATCCGGACCATCGCGCCATCAAAGCACAGTTTCAAAAAAAGACAACAACCCAGTTGCGCGATTTCGTGTATTCCTGTCCCATGGATACTGAAGCGCAATGGGCAGATTTCAGAAGGCACTTCATCCTTCTGGTGCTAAAAATGTTCTTATGCCCAATGAGTCAGCAAACCATCTCTCTGTGGCACATCCCTCCTATTCTTGATGTGACCAACCCAGCAGATTTAATTGGGCTTATAAAACATTCAAGTGGTTAAGGCTAGCAATTGATAAATTCCAATCTAAGAACCACGAAACCTGTGGTGGCTGCATGTTCGCCCTTTTGGTATATTGTAATGTTTAGTTGATTTTTTTAATTGATTAGTTCTAGATGGCAGACCATAACATTTCTAAATTGGGTTTCAGCTATTATACTTCCAGCGATTGCAGCATGGTCCACTTGAGCGATGTCGAGACCAAGAACCATGGGTCATTGCATGGACTGCTAACAGAACTTGAGAAGAAAGCTGCCAATGTGCTAGCTGAGGTACTATGATGGTTAATTAATTCCTTCCAATATGCTAACCCAATACTAGGATTGTACATTATTGATTTCTAAATACCATTGACATTTCCATACTAGGGTTGCATCGGAGATAGGAAGAGAGGGATCAAGGAATCAACCTCCACTAAACAAAGCCAACGGACGGCTGATGAGCGGAAAATTTATACGCTTTTTGACATTATTTTTAGTATGTTGTTAGTATATTTTAGTTAGTTTTTATTACATTTTCATTAGTTTTTAGTTAAAATTTACTTTTCTGGGCTTTACTATGAGTTTGTGTGTTTTTCTGTGATTTCAAGTATTTTCTGGCTGAAATTGAGGGACCTGAGTAAAAATCTGATTTAGAGGCTGAAAAGGACTGCAGATGCTGTTGGATTCTGACCTCCCTACACTCGAAGTGGATTTTCTGGAGCTACAGAAGCCCAATTGGCACACTCTCAATTACGTTGGAAAGTAGACATCCTGGGCTTTTCAGCAATGTATAATAGTCTATACTTTGCCCGAGGTTTGATGGCCCAATTTGGCGTTGCAAATCAGCTTTAGAATTCCCGGCGTTTAACGCCGGAACTGGCACAAAAATTGGAGTTAAACGCCCAAACTGGCATAAAAGCTGGCGTTTAACTCCAGAAAAAGTCTCTACACATGAAAGCTTCAATGCTCAGTCCAATCACACACCAAGTGGACCCCAGAAGTGGATTTTTACGTCATTTACTCATTTCTGTATACCCTAGGTTACTAGTTCACTATTAATAGGATCTTTTGACATTGTATCAAAACCTCATGACACTTTACATGTTTCTTATTGTATCTTCTACAGCATGAGTCTCTAAACCCCATGGTTGGGGGTGAGGAGCTCTGCTGTGTCTTGATGGATTAATGCAATTACTACAGTTTTTCATTCAATCACGCTTGCTTCTATTCTAAGATATCACTTGTTCCTAAACTTGATGAATGTGATGATCTGTGACACTCATCATCATTCTCACCTATGAACGTGTGCCTGACAACCACCTCCGTTCTACCTTAGATTGAGTAGATATCTCTTGGATTCCTTAATCAGAATCTTCGTGGTATAAGCTAGAATTGATGGCGGCATTCAAGAGAATCCGGAAGGTCTAAACCTTGTCTGTGGTATTCTGAGTAGGATTCAGGGATTTAATGACTGTGACGAGCTTCAAACTTCTGAAGGCTGGGCGTTAGTGACAGACGCAAAAGAATCACTGGATTCTATTCCAACCTGATTGAGAACCGACAGATGATTAGCCGTGCTGTGACAGAGCGCGTTGAACATTTTCACTGAGAGGATGGGAGGTAGCCATTGACAACGGTGAAACCCTACATACAGCTTGCCATGGAAGGAGTCTTGCGTGCTTGAAGAAGAAGACAGTAGGAAAGCAGAGATTCAGAAGATAGAGCATCTCCAAAACCTCAACATGTTCTCCATTACTGCAAAACAAGTACTTATTTCATGTTCTTTTACTTTTTACAATCAACCCTGATAATTATTGATATCCTGACTAAGAGTTACAAGATAACCATAGCTTGCTTCAAGCCGACAATCTCCGTGGGATCGACCCTTACTTACGTAAGGTATTACTTGGACGACCCAGTGCACTTGCTGGTTAGTTGGGCAGAATTGCAAAAGTGTGATTGCAATTTCGTGCACCAAGTTTTTGGCGCCGTTGCCGGGGATTGTTCGAGTTTGGACAACTGACGGTTTATTGTGTTGCTTAGATTAGGACTATTTTATTTTTGTTGGTTTAGAGTCTTTTATTTGAGTTTAGTTTCATATTTTAAGTTTGGTGTCAATTGCATGCTTTTGTTTTCTTTTATTTTTCGAATTTGCATGTCCTTAGTCCTTTCTTGATCCTTAAAAATTCTAAGTTTGGTGTCTTCTTTGTGTTTTCCTTTAAGTTTTCGAAAATTTGTGTCTGATTTTCTAAAAATTTTAAGTTTGGTGTCATTTTGTTGTTTTTCTCTTTCCTCATTTCAAAAAAAAAATTAAATCTTTTTCAAGATTATTTTCAATCATATCTTTTCAATTGCTTATTCCAAAATCTTTTTTTTATTAACTAATTGATTTAGTTTTTAATTTGTTTTGATCTTTTTTTTTTCGAAATTTTATTTTATTTTATTTTATTTTAAATTTTTCGGTCACCTTTAATAAAAAAAAAATTTACTTTACTTGTGAATCCATATCATATTCCCTTTCTCCATCATGGACCTAAGTGGAATTGAGCAGTCCAAAAGGACTCTGGGGTCATATGCTAACCCCATTAAAGCAAGCAGCTTTGAGCTAAATCCTTAACTCATTATCATGGTGCAGCAAAATTGCCAGTATTCTGGTCTTCCACAGGAAGGACCTACTAAGTTTCTGGCGCAATTCTTACAAATTGCTGACACAGTACGTGATAAAGAGGTAGATCAGGATGTCTACAGATTATTACTGTTTCCATTTGCTGTAAAAGATCAAGCTAAGAGGTGGTTGAATAACCAACCCACAGCAAGCATAAAAACATGGAGACAGTTACCATGCACATTAGAAGGTGCTTGCACCAAGACAGCCCTATGTGACCTTGGAGCAAGTATCAATCTAATACCTGCATCCACTATCAGAAAGCTTGGGTTGAATGAAGAAGTCAAACTAACCCGGATATGTCTCCAACTTGGTGATGACTCCATTAAATATCCATCAGGCATAATTGAGGACATGATTGTCAAGGTTGGGCCATTCGCCTTTCCAACTGACTTTGTAGTGCTGGAAATGGAGGAGCACAAGAGTGCAACTCTCATTCTAGGAAGACCTTTCCTGGCAACTGGACGAACTATTATTGATGTACAAAAAGGGGAAGTAACCCTGAGAGTCAATGAGGATGAGTTCAAGTTGAATGCTGTAAAAGTTATGCAGCATCCAGACACACCAGATGACTGCATGAGCGCTGACATTATTGACTCTTTGGTGGAAGAGATCAATATGACTGAAAGTCTAGAATCAGAGCTAGAGGACATCTTCAAGGATGTTCAGCCTGATCAGGAAGAACCAGAGGAAACAAAAGAATTTCTGAAAATTCCTCAGGAAGAGGATAAGCCTCCCAAACCTGAGCTCAAACCACTACCACCATCCCTGAAGTATGCATTTCGGGAGAGGGTGACACTTTTCCAGTGATCATAAGCTCTGCTTTAAATCCACAGGAAGAGGAAGCACTGATTGAAGTGATAAGGACACACAAGACAGCTCTTGGGTGGTCCATAAGTGATCTTAAGGGCATTAGTCCAGCAAGATGCATGCACAAGATCCTATTGGAGGATAATGCCAAACCAGTGGTTCAACCACAAAGGCGGCTAAATCCGGCCATGAAGGAGGTGGTGCAGAAAGAGGTCACTAAATTACTAGAGGCTGGGATTATTTATCCTATTTCTGATAGCCCCTGGGTAAGCCCTGTCCAAGTTGTCCCCAAGAAGGGAGGCATGATAGTGGTTCATAATGAAAAAAATGAACTGGTTCCTACAAGAACAGTTACAGGGTGGCGTATGTGTATTGACTACAGAAGGCTCAATACAGCCACCAGAAAGGATCATTTT
Source organism: Arachis stenosperma (assembly GCF_014773155.1). Lineage (NCBI taxonomy): Eukaryota > Viridiplantae > Streptophyta > Magnoliopsida > Fabales > Fabaceae > Arachis > Arachis stenosperma. The sequence continues at coordinate 15,248,989 of NC_080385.1, forward strand.
TCTTTACCATTCATAGACCAAATGTTAGAAAGACTAGCTGGTCATGATTATTACTGCTTTTTGGATGGCTATTCAGGTTACAACCAAATTGTAATAGATCCTCAGGACCAAGAGAAAATAACATTCACTTGCCCTTCTGGCGTGTTTGCCTACAGGAGAATGCCTTTTGGTCTGTGTAATGCTCCTGCAACTTTTCAGAGATGCATGCTATCCATCTTCTCTGATATGGTGGAAAAATTCCTGGAAGTCTTCATGGATGACTTCTCAGTATATGGAGACTCATTCAGCTCCTGTCTTAACCACCTAGCACTTGTCCTGAAAAGGTGCCAAGAGACTAACCTGGTTTTAAACTGGGAGAAATGTCACTTTATGGTGACTAAAGGAATTGTCCTTGGGCACAAAATTTCAAGCAAGGGAATAGAGGTGGATAAAGCAAAAGTAGAGGTAATTGAAAAATTACCACCACCTGCCAATGTTAAGACAATCAGAAGCTTTCTGGGGCATGCAGGATTCTACAGAAGGTTTATAAAGGATTTTTCGAAAATTGCAAAACCTCTGAGCAACCTGCTAGCTGCTGACACACTATTTGTGTTTGACACACAGTGTCTGCAGGCATTTGAGACCCTGAAAGCCAAACTGGTCACAGCACCAGTCATCTCTGCACCAGACTGGACATTGCCATTCGAACTGATGTGTGATGCCAGTGACCATACCATTGGTGCAGTGTTGGGACAGAGGCACAACAAGCTTCTGCACGTCATTTATTATGCCAGCCGTGTTCTAAATGATGCAAGAAGAATTACACAACCACAGAAAAAGAGTTACTTGCAGTGGTCTATGCCATTGACAAGTTTAGATCCTATCTAGTAGGATCAAAGGTGATTGTGTACACTGACCATGCTGCTCTTAAGTACTTACTCACAAAGCATGATTCAAAACCCAGGCTCATAAGATGGGTGTTGCTTCTGCAAGAGTTTGATATAGAAATAAGAGACAGAAAAGGGACAGAGAACCAAGTAGCTGATCATCTGTCCCGAATAGAACCAGTAGCTGGGGCGTCCCTCCCTTCTACTGAGATCTCTGAGACCTTCCCAGATGAGCAACTTTTTGCCATTCAGGAAGCTCCATGGTTTGCAGATATTGCAAATTACAAAGCTGTGAGATTCATACCCCAGGAGTACAGCAGGGTGCAAAGAAAGAAATTAATTTCAGATGCCAAGTACTACCTATGGGATGAGCCATATCTCTTTATGAGATGTGCAGACGGAATGATCCGCAGATGTGTACCCAGAGAGGAAGCACAAAGGATCCTATGGCACTACCATGGATCACAGTATGGGGGACATTTCGGAAGTGAGCGAACAGCCACTAAGGTCTTCCAATGTGGCTTCTACTGGCCTACTCTCTATAGAGATGCCCAAGAGTTTGTGCGTAACTGTGACAGTTACCAAAGAGCTGGTAACTTGCCTCATGGATACGCCATGCCTCAACAAGGGATCTTAGAAATTGAATTGTTTGATGTATAGGGTATTGACTTCATGGGTCCGTTCCCACCATCATACTCAAACACTTACATTTTGGTGGCAGTGGACTATGTATCTAAATGGGTAGAAGCAATTGCTACACCCACTAATGATACTAAAATCGTGCTGAAATTCCTCCAGAAACACATCTTCAGCAGATTTGGTGTTCCCAGAGTCCTAATCAGTGATGGAGGCACTCATTTCTGCAACAAACAGCTATACTTTGCTATGGTCCGATATGGAATTAGCCACAAAGTGGCAACCCCGTATCATCCACAGACAAATGGGCAAGCTGAAGTCTCTAATAGAGAGCTAAAAAGAATCCTAAAATGGACTGTAATTTCCCGTAGAAAGGATTGGGCAAAGAGCTTGGATGATGCTCTGTGGGCATACAAAACAGCATTCAAGACTCCGATAGGAACCTCTCCATACCAACTTGTGTATGGCAAGGCCTATCATCTGCCCGTGGAACTAGAACATAAAGCCTACTGGGCAACCAGATTCCTAAACCTGGATGCTAAGTTAGCTGGTGAAAAAAGATTACTCCAGCTAAATGAGCTAGATGAATTTAGACTCAGTGCCTTTGAAAATGCAAAAATTTATAAAGAAAAGGCAAAGAAGTGGCATGACAAGAAGTTGTCATCCAGAGTCTTTGAGCCAGGACAAAAAGTTCTGCTCTTCAACTCTAGGCTCAGACTGTTCCCAGGAAAACTTAAATCCCGGTGGAGGGGTCCGTATGTGATTACAGGAGTGTCACCATATGGATATGTTGAGCTTTAGGATACTGATTCTGACAAAAAGTTTATTGTTAATGGACAGAGGATCAAGCATTATCTTGAAAGCAATTTTGAGCAAGAATGCTCAAAACTGAGGCTTGAATGATTCTCAGTGAAGGTCCAGCTAAAGACAATAAAGAAGTGCTTGCTGGAAGGCAACCCAGTCATTAGCAGGTTATCTGTTTTGTTTAATCAAAGTTTGATACATATTCTCAAAGGGCAATTATCAAAATTGAAGGAATTCACAGAGTTACAGAAGGATTCAGTGCAAAAAGCAGAGAAAAGGAGCTTGCTGGCGAAAAAACACCAGTAAGTGGTACTTTGGGCGTTAAATGCCAGAATGGGCACCATTCTGGGCGTTTAACGCTAGTAAAGGTGCCATTTTGGGCGTTAAACGCCAGAATGGGCACCATTCTGGGCGTTTAGCAAAACGCCCAATAATGAAGGGGTTTCTGGCGTTTAACGCCCAAATTTGCCAACATTTGGGCGTTAAACGCCAGAATGGATACCATTCTGGGCGTTTAACGCCAGAAAGGTGGGAGACAGAGATTTTGCTTTCCACTTCAAATTTTTTCAAACTTTCCTGTTTTGATCCATAATTTTCTACATAAATACATTTCAAACTTTCATCATTCACCTTCAAATTTTCAAAATTAAAATCATTCTTCAAATCTCTTTCAAATCCTTTCCAAATCTTCTTCAAAAAAAAAAAACTCAAATATCTCTCAATTTCTTTCCATATCTTCTCAAATCTCCTTCAAAATTTTTGAACTCTCTCTCCCTTCCTTATAAATATATGTTCGGCGACACCCCCCTTCCCCACCATTCGAATTTGCTCTCCTCCTCTCTCTCCTCTTTCCTTTCTTTTGCTTGAGGACAAGCAAACCTCTAAGTTTGGTGTGTTTTTCCGTGATTACTAAGTTAAGGCTCATCAAGATCATGGCCCCCAAAGGAAAATAAACCAATTCAAGAGGCAAGAAAGAGAGTGCTCCAAAAGACCTTTGGAGTCAAGAGAAGTTCTTAACCAAAGAACATGCAGACCATTACCACAAAATAATGGGTCTAAGGTCAGTGATTCCGGAAGTTAAATTTGATCTGAAAGAAGATGAATATCCGGAGATCCAAGAGCAAATTCGAAACAGAGGATGGGAAGTTCTAACCAACCCTGAGACAAAGGTTGGGAGAAATATGGTTCAGAAATTCTACTCAAATCTGTGGCTGACAGATAAGCAGAGAATGACTGGAACCGCTTTTCATACCTACAAAACCATGGTTAGAGGGATAATTATTTACTTCCATCTGGACAAAATAAGAGAGGTCTTCAAATTACCTCAACTACAAGATGATCCTGAATCCTTTAATAGGAGAATGGTGAGAGTAGATAAGGGGTTGGATCAAGTTCTAGAGGACATATGCCTCCCTGGAACCAAGTGGATGACCAATTCAAAAGGTGTCCCAAACCAACTCAAGAGGGGAGATCTCAAACCAGTTGCAAGAGGCTGGTTGGACTTCATAGGGCGTTCTATCTTGCCCACTAGTAACCGTTCTGAGGTTACTATCAAGAGAGCAGTGATGATTCATTGTATTATGCTGGGAAAAGAAGTGGAGATTCATCATCTGATTGCTTGTGAGATTTACACAATTGCAAACAAGAACTCCACTGAAGCCAAACTGGCTTACCCAAGCTTAATATCTTTGCTATGTAAAGATGCTGGGGTGAGGATGTGAGTAGATGAATTCATCCCAATTGAGCACCCAATTACCAAGAGGTCAATGGAAGGACAAATGCAAGATAACTCTATCAAAAGGAGGGCGCAGGAGTTCCTCCCTGAACTTCCTGAAATTGACTACTGGACTCGTCTAGAAGCATCTGTTGCCAAGCTGCAAGAAGCTATGGAACAAATTAAGGAAGAACAGCAGAATCAAAACTGCATGCTCTGCAAATTGCTGAAGGAACAAGAGAAGCAGGGGCGTGAGCTACAGGAGTTGAAGCGCCAAAAGCTCTTCCTTGAAGGGTCAAATACCCCACAAGTTGAGGGAGCATCCACTTTTCAAAATCAAGGTTGTTGAGTCCTAACTCTGTGATAACCTCTATCATTAGGAGTCTATTTAAATTTTTGTTTTCTATTACTATTAGTCTTATCTTATATCTATTTTTTAGTCTTGTTCTTAATTTATGATTAATAAAATTTAATGTTCATGTCTTAAAGCTATGAATGTCCTATGAATCCATCACCTCTCTTAAATGAAAAATGCTTTAATCACAAAAGAACAAGAAGTACAGGATTTCGAATTCATCTTTGAAACTAGTTGAATTAGTTTGATGTGGTGACAATACTTTTTATTTTCTGAATGAATGCTTGAACAGTGCATATGTCTTTTGAATTTGTTGTCTTAAGAATGTTAAAATTGTTGGCTCTTGAAAGAATGATGGAAAAGGAGAAATGTTATTGAGGATCTGAAAAATCATCAAATTGATTCTTGAAGCAAGAAAAAGCAATGAAAAAAAATGAAAAAAAAAGAGAGAAGAGGAAAAAGAAAAAGAAAAAGAAAAAAAAATAAAGTTGTGATCCAAGGCAAAAAGAGTGTGCCTAAGAACCCTGGACACCTCTAATTGGGGACTCTAGCAAAGCTGAGCCATAATCTGAAAAGGTTCACCCAAGTATGTGTCTGTGGCATGTATGTATCCGGTGGTAATACTGGAAGACAGAGTGCTTTGGGCCACAGCCAAGACTCATAAAGTAGCTATGTTCAAGAATCATCATACTTAACTAGGAGAATCAATAACGCTATCTGAGTTCTGAGTTCCTATAGATGCCAATCATTCTAAACTCAAAGGATAAAGTGAGATGCCAAAACTGTTCAGAAGCAAAAAGCTACTAGTCCCGCTCATCTAATTGGAGCTAAGTTTTTTTGATATTTTGGAGTCTATAGTATATTCTCTTCTTTTTATTCTATTTTGATTTTCAGTTGCTTGGGGACAAGCAACAATTTAACTGAAATTGTGTGTTTTTTTGTGAAGGGGGAGCCTAAGAACACCATACTCCATATGCCTCCAGTGCTGCCAAGTGTCAAGCCTTGTGAATTTTTGGAAAAGGTTTCAAAATGCTAAACACAAGGTTCGAACTCCCTCACTCAATGATATTGGGAGGAAGCTTAAACCACCAAGCTGACACACATCTTATTAATACATACACATATTATAATATATATACTAAGTTTTTATTTTATTTATATTCAATTTATTTTTATTTTAAAGCCACTCATTTTTAAATCAATTATATTTTATTTAACTATAAATTTTATTAAATATACAAATTAAAAATATAAAAAAAATTTATTAATCATAATTTATTTATTTTTTCATGATTATATGATATCTATTAATATTATTTTTTCAATAAATACTTTTAGTATATAACAATAGGTAAAGACTCACATGCAGAGTTGTCATCATATGAAGTTGATAGTTAAAATTTCTTAGATGATATTTAGTTAAACTTGTCAAATCATCTAACAGTTCTTAAATATCAACTTCACATAAAAACAACTATATGTGAGTTTTTACCTATAATAATAAAATAAATATATATACCGGGTTGACCGGTTCAACCAGTGACCCACCGGTTGAACCAATGACCCAGTGACCCAGTAACCTGATCGGTTCGATCGCCGGTTCGGTTCTGATAACTATGCCCTAGGTTACTAGTTCACTATTAATAGGATCTTTTGACATTGTATCAAAACCTCATGACACTTTACACGTTTCTCATTGTATCTTCTACAGCATGAGTCTCTAAACCCCATGGTTGGGGGTGAGGAGCTCTGCTGTGTCTTGATGGATTAATGCAATTACTACAGTTTTTCATTCAATCACGCTTGCTTCTATTCTAAGATATCACTTGTTCCTAAACTTGATGAATGTGATGATCTGTGACACTCATCATCATTCTCACCTATGAATGTGTGCCTGACAACCACCTCCGTTCTACCTTAGATTGAGTAGATATCTCTTGGATTCCTTAATCAGAATCTTCGTGGTATAAGCTAGAATTGATGGCGGCATTCAAGAGAATCCGGAAGGTCTAAACCTGAAGCTCCCCACTTGTTCAGGCACAGTCCGGGCAATAGGATCACCAGTGTTTGTATCCTGATAAGTATTTGACCGAACCACCTGCTAAACGACCCAAAAATAACAATATTGAACTAATAGCATAGTATAATATCAAAATTAATAATTCAAGTCATATTGACACAAGGATTGTACCCGGGAAGCATTCTTGTTTTTCCTCCGACTAGATTTGTTTAAGGACTTCTCAAGGGTTGATCCGAGCCTCTTACTCTTTGGCCGGCCCTTTGTAGTGACCAACGGTGGTGCTTGGATGTCAACAACACCGGGAACATTCGAATGTTGTGAGCCAATGCTGGTGTGGTTCTCCGCCACGCTCTCAGACCTCTTCTTAGCACGGTGCTCGCTCAGCTTGGCCCTTGTTTCTTCTAAAGCAGCATGCAGCAATGCTGTTTCATCGTCATCATTTACAAACTCTTGCGCAATGTTGTAAAAGTGTGCACATAGTCCCTTGAATGCATCATGACTCACATCTGACCGACTGACGTCGTGACTGCTCTTGATATAAGTATGCTTGCGCTTTATATTCTTACTCCAACGAGGGAGAACATAGCAGCTAGGTACTTTATACACTTTAAACAAGTGAAAAACTTCAAGACAGTGACAGCACAACACACCTGAACTCTCAAAAAGATTGCACTCACAACGAACCTCTTGTGTAGAGCGGTCAAAGTGGACAACATACGAATCACAGATCATAGTATCATGTACTAATTTTTTCTCTTCCACCTTCATGTATACCACTGGCCAGTCTTCAGTAACTACAGATGCTCTGCAATCAGCCTTTTTCACAAACTCAACTTGAACATCCCTAAACATGCTAGTAGTGTACTCCTGCTGAAATTGTTTCTCCATAGGCGAGCTCGTTGCACAAGGTATTACCCCCCTGGAGTCTACTGCATCATCCTCCAATTCCCTCTGCTCCTTGGATCCAAGTACATTGTCGTATTCGTGAACAAATTGGACCAAGCTAGTCTTGCTGTGTAAGATTCCACCATAGAATGCGTGCATGCTCTCACTCCTTTGCGTACTCCTCATGACAGCCCAAAATTCACCCTTGAAGAATATAGGCACCCACATGCGTCGATCATCATAAAGATCTACAAATAACACACAGTTTCTATATCAAAAACCTTTCACTAAACTCATTGTTACAAAACAAATAAAGCCAGCTACCGCATTATTATGAATTGGAAAGCGTAACATAATTGAAAAACTACAAACCTAACAGCCATGTGTTGTCATGTAAATTGTACTCCTCCATAAATTCAAACCATTTTCTCTCAAATGACTCCTCCATCCGAGAGTTAAAAACAATGTTCCTGAGGTCGGCATACAACTCTCCGTACCGACGATAACCTCCAAGCTTCTGAGGAAACTTCTTCATGATGTGCCATATGCACCAACGGTGACGTGTATTGGGTAACGCCTTTCTAATCGCACCAAACATGGATCTGCATTGATTAGTAATGATGCACTGTGGAGCTGTTCCCATGCACGTCAACCATTGGGTAAAAACCCACTCATAACTCGGAATTTCCTCGTTTCCCAACAGCGCACATCCAAGGAGGGTTGACTTACCATGGTGGTTGATACCGACGAACGACGCAAACGGTAACCCATGCCTACACACATAACCATATGCCATTATGAATTCTCAGTCACAACCACGTGGGAAAAAAATTACCAAAACCAATAAAACCAATTACAACACCTGTTACCTGTTTGTACTGTAAGTGCTATCGAGTGACACAACGTCTTCGTAGTATTCATAGGAAGCCCTGCACCTTGCATCAACCCAAACTGCACTCCTAAATCTACACTCATCGTCCAATTGCACTGCATAGAAGAAATTCGGATTGATGTCTTTCATTCTCATGAAATAGTTCATCATCTCCCTAACATCCGCATTTGCGTTGCTTGTTCGGAGCCTTGTTGTAATATAATTTCTTAAATTCTTTTCTGAGAATCCCAGATTCGACGGGCCCCCAGCTTCATTGGCCAAAGATAGGAAGGTCTTGTTTGGTCGAATCCCAGCCTCATCATTATTCTGAATCACGTACTTCGCATGCATGCTCAGCTGCCTATACTCACGGTAGTGCACTGCCTTCTTCGCCGAACATGGGTGCGCGTGCCTCAACTCAACCTTGAAAAAAAGCCACTCTTGCTTCTCCTTATCAAATTTCACATATATTCTTGCCTTGCACCCAGCGGCTGAAATCGGGTTTTTGCACGTTGGTGTTTTTACACGAGACCCGCGGATGCGATCTCGATTACAGTGGATAGCCTGGTTAACGGGTTCCTTTGTGATCTTGTCAAATGTTGTCGTCCTTATCTTAGTTGCAAATCCAACTTTCTTGGCGTAGCTAACATAAAAATCATGAGCTAGTTGCAACTTCGCAAACCGCATCCCGTCGCTTGGTATTTCATCTTCCTCCAGGGTACCGTGATCAGGCAACTACGTATCAAATAAAAAATAACAGAAACAAAGCCATTAATTATGACATAAAAAACACGAATCCTGACTGCACAAATTTAAACTAAAATACAAACCTCGTCCCAAATATCCATCTCATCACTACCAACATCAGAAACATCCAACATTTGCGTGGCCTGCACTTTCAACAAAAACACACAAATTACAACAATAAAAAAAATGAACAATTTTTATTCAACATCATGTACATGAAACCTCATTTACTAGCACAAAAAAATTCAAACTAAATTTATAGATCAATTCATCCACCCAACCAGTATAGGCTTTACACCAAAGGCATCTAAATGCTACTCATGGTAATTGAATCATTTAATTCATTTGAAATATTATACAATTATTGTGATTACTACCTACTCTATTTCACGTTAACACTTTATAGCATACAACTGAACATGCATCATGTACAAATCCTATACACAGTTCCTTCCTCGGTTTTCCAGCCATTGGTGCATATTTTTACTTTAAAGATATGCTTTCTTTATGCATACATTGAGCATCATGGATAACTGTATCTTCTAATACTAACGTGCAGGAAGCAAATACAATAAAAGCATCAATATATGACTCCTGCATTCCTCCTTTTCATTATCAAAATTTATTCTCCATATCTATTATACCATTGACTACAACTCTAATTCAATTAATACCTCTTGCACTAGCATTTCCTACATGCCCCTGTATTTTATTTATGAGGGAGTATAGATTATTTTAATGAGTTTTCATATAAGCTTCTTCAACATATAAATATTTTCTTCCAGAACCACATTTCACATACATATAACAATATAATGATATGTCAAAAACTTCCTAAAAATCGTTGACTAATTCATGTTGTTCATGCATCTGAATACCAATTAACAACATACACTTAAACAAGTCACTTGCATTGATTCCAAACTGCCCAATAAAATAAAAATGACAATCCATTAAAAAGCGTTTCGTACGTAACGATGCTCACCTTAGTCATTTGCACATGATCGACGACGAGAGGTTCAACTATAATTTTATTTGGATTGGATGAAATCTCATTTCCGCCGGGAGATGGAACACAATCTACCGGTTCAGCCACAACGCACTCCATTAATGAACTCTGGCTAGGGGACGGGGGTGGAAGAGCAACCACACTTGAAACCCTTTTTACTTGCGACGTCGACATCAAGCACAAAACCCACAAGCTCTCTCTTGCTGTACACGCTGGATGTCCGCGTGGTTGCTGTTGCTGGAAGAGGGCCTTTGCGACCTTTGACGGTGGTGATAGTCGAATCCGACGGCGGTAAGTGACGGGTGAGAGAGTAGTTTTCGTTGAGACTTGGAGATGACGAAGACGAAACGGTATTGATAAACTGCCGTCTACGTTGTGCTTCTATAACTACTCCTATTCCTATTTTTTTCAAAATTTAAATTTGAATTAATTCAAAATTAATTAATTATCTATTATTTTAATTTTAATTCAAAATTAACCCCTATTGTATGCATTGTACATCAAGCACATTGGCTCCTTAGACTTTCTCTTATACATTTGCAACACCAAGTCATTCTTCTTTTTGTTGGCATCACATTTCTCTTCCGTTGTGGGTGAACCTAAAATCGTAGTGTAACGGAAAATGGCTTCGTCACAAGAATTCAGGGTACGGAGGTCATTTCCACACGCACACTGTCCCCACTGCCCCCTCCGCGGTCACTGCCACCACTGCCCACTCCACACCCACTACTTCCCACCGCCGCCACAGTATCTCCGTCCTCTTCCTCAGAATCCACACCTCTTTGCTCCCTTACACCTTCCAACTTCACAGGCTACTAAGTATAATGAAGAATCCAACGCTTTTGTTAAACAGTAAGATTCTTTCGTTCTCCTCTTTCAGTGTTTTCTTTCTTATGATTGAAACACTAGTTGTGTTGAGAAGAAAAAAAAGTAGAAGAAAAAAAAGCAAGATCAAAGGTTTAACTGTAGCTAATTTCATAGGATCGTTAGAGAATGGAAATATATAGGTTATAGCAATATGGAAGTTTCCAGTGTTAGGGTTTCTTGCAGAATTTTAGACCCTTATTGTAGTTGGAAATTTAAGTTTGTGTTAGACAGTTTGCAGAATCAAATTGAAGTTTGCTTTTGCTTAAGTAATTTATGGCAGTAGTTGAACTAGATTGCGATTGCAGAAGAACTATATGGTTTTTAATTTTAAGGGGTTTGAATATTGGAATTATTCTTGTTAGGGAGGATTTTATGAAAAAAAAATTGCTGAATGAGCACGAATCTACTGCATCACATTTAGTCATTTAGAAACACTTATAATCTATGAAGCAAAAGCAAGGATACGGACACTCGACGCACAATTTTTAAAATGATAGGACACAGACACCTCACTTAGTCGGCCTGTCAATGCTTCTAGGCTCTAGCTAACAATAAAAATCCTGGGACTCAAATAATTGAGTCTATGTAAATGTGATGTGTTAAATTTCTGCTCATGCAAGAATCTCCGGAATTTTACATAAGCAACGCTTGGGCCAAAAAATTGTGAGGGCAATAGGCAAGATAGAAAGGGTGATTTGATTTCTCTTGATAGTTGAAAGGATGCTAGAAAGTGCAATGTTGGGAAGTGTTGAAGAGTATACAGATTCTGAATTCAACCATTGGATAGTTAGATTTTGAGTTCCACCTTGTGTTTAGGGAACTTAAATGGCACACTTCACACTAAAAGTTTAATGGAAACCTGCTGTTCTTGGTAGAAACCTAGAATTGGATTATTGTGTGAGAAACTGTCTCTGTGATCTCTAACGATGGACAAATTTGTGATCAGGTAATGTCGATCACTTATTCACTTTTGTAATTGAGCTGTTGTCACCCCAGCTAAGAGCTTTTCCTTAAGATCACAAGCTGACTAGATATATAATCTTTTCCTTAAAATTAAGGAATTTTTCCTGTGATAATTGTCCTGGTTAGTTTGATTATCCATTTTTTTCCATCGCCAAAATAAGTGTGACATTGTTCAATGTTACTATTAGATACTGTATGTTGTGCTGTCCTGGTTGACTAGGGAAATTGAACTCTACAATTTTGTTTACACATGATTTCATTGCCGGTATATCCATTTTGTTGTTGTAACTAAGAACCCATGAAACACATTGAGTACTATATATATCTCCTCTTTGTTTATCTTTGTCTTCATTTGATCCATGTAACTTACTCAATCTAATGGGATAAGACTTTGTTGTTGTTTTTCTTTATCTTTGAAAGGTGATCTTATTCCGATGCTTTTTTGTTCGTATCAGGAGTTCACAAGAGCTGGAGCATGTGGAGCTACATGACGAGGAAGAAGATGACGAGCCAATTTTTGTTCTAACTGATGAATGGAGAGAATTCTTTGCAAAATCTGAAGCAAGGAGGAAACAAGGTTAGCAAATTTGTCCTCAGCACTCTCATATTAATACAGACTTTTAATACATATCTTCTTGTATAGATACTTACGCAAAGAGATGTAGTGCAGTTTGTGTGTGTTGATATGTTTAGGATTATGTGTACTTTATTCTCAAATCTCAAGTGAACCTGTTACAGCTGAGAAATTGAGCAAGTCATTCAGGCCTGCATACTGTTTCCTTCTTTATATTTGTCTCAAATATGTTTTTGAGTCAAAATCCACAAGATGAAGTCAAGTGTGGTGTTACTAGAATTGAAAAAATTGGATGGAAAGATTAGGACTGATGAACCCTTATCACTAATGCACCTAGAGCATGTTTTATAATCTCTATAAACAGTTTTTTGAAACAATCTAATAGTTTGGTAAATAAAAAAATAGATTGTAAGTTGCGAAATAGTTTATAAGTATAAATCTTTTTTTGAAGTTTATGATTGTAAGTAAAAGCTGATTATTGTTTCAGAAATGTTGCTTTTACCGAATGGATCCTAACTCCTAACTACTAAATAATGTAAGCAATAATTCTATAACCTTATCAGTAATTTTACCATACAAAAAGTAACATTCTTTTGAATGGTCCAAACACAACGTATTATCTTAAATCTCTCGAGTTAAAGTATCTAAACATTAATTAACTCCCAGATAATCAATTATATAACAAAGTGATTATGCAGATAAGTAATTGTTGAAACAATTTTTATCTTTTGGCTTCTCCAAACACATCTGGAGTTCTTTGTTGATATCATACAGAGAAGAAGCAAGGCAAGAAGGGAAAGAAGTAATACTTTAACAAAGAAAGCAACGTCTTCCAAGAATTTCTGCATCCATGAAAGGGTTGTTTTCAAGGTGGTTGATGAAGATCCTGCACTAAAGGATGTTAATTTAGTCCATGCCAGAGATGAGGATGTATGGTGAGTTGTTTGGTAGTATTATAACAAGGAGAGTCTGCACTTGTTAGAAGTCTGAGTTCCTTCTTATATCTATCTTTATTTGGATGCTAGCAGCCAATATATTTATGGGTTTAGCACATATTAATGTTATTATTGGTAGAAGTTTTTAAAATTATTATTTTAATAAATGCATTGGAAATTTAAAGTTTGTATTTTTTCTATAAAACTTTTTGTTAATTGGTAATTTCAACATATACCCTTAAAGTACATGTTAGCTAAATCGTATATTTATATATTAATATTTAATACCACTACAATTTGGGTACACAGCGACATTTTGTTTCCCTAACTTGATAATTCTACTGCAATTCATATATTCTTACACAAGACTACAACTGTAAGTTTGTAACAAGAGACAACCAGAAAGATAAGACTTACACATGCATGTAATTTGGTAATAAATATCATCTAGCTTCAGATTTAAACTTTTAAAAATAAACAATTATTTTCCAGTAAGCTTTTAAAAGCAATAAGCAGCAGGATACTTTTGTCCTTTATTGATACCAATAAGAGTAATACAACTACAATTTATTTCCCAAATGACCTCATTATTCTCTTGCACCCCTTATATTCTTACAAGACTACAATTGTGAATATTCAGTCACCTTTTTCTTTGATACATAATTATGAATATTCATAAAATATATACTAGATATATTTTAAAAATACAGAATTATTTCTCTACTTCCCATACATGCATTCAAAGGCCTTCATATAGCTCCAACGGAAGACGAGGTTTAAGAACAATATCAAGGGCATGTTTCTTAGGCAAGGCCACACCTAACCCTTCACTCATATCAACTTCAGCACCACCCTTTGTTGACATATCGAAACCCTGAATCAACCTAGCCAATGTCAAATGCACAACTTGCATTCCAAACGTCATGCCAGGGCACGACCTTCTTCCGGAGCTAAATGGTATAAACTCGAAGTCCTGACCGCGAAAATCGACCCCTGAACAAGCGTTAAGGAACCTCTCAGGCTCAAAAGCATTAGGATTAGACCATGTTTTGGGATCCCTATGGAGCTTCCACAGATTGATGAACAAGCGAGTGCCCTTTGAGATATGGTAACCGTTGAGATAGCAGTCTTCTGTGGCTTCCCGTATTCCAGTTAAGGGTGCCGGTGGGTAGAGCCGAAGAGTCTCTTTGACAATGGCTTGGAGGTATTTGAGGTCTTTGATGTCGGATTCTTGGACCCATTTGTGTTTTCCGATGATGGTATCTAACTCTTCTTTGGCAGCTTTCATGGCATTTGGGTGGTTTAAGAGTAAGGATAGTGCCCATGTTAATGTTATGGCTGTGCTTCCTGATCCAGTTAGGACAAGCATCTGCATACAACAAAATTAAAGTTGGTGAGTCCACTGTTTTTCGTTGACCAAATGAAATAAATATTTTGTTTTCCACTCATGTGAAGGAAAAAGAACAAAAGATAAAAAAATATTTATTTATTATTATTTAGCAACCAAATAGTCAAATAGATAGTCACCAAAAAAAAAAAGTCAAATAGATATACAGTTTGAGTAGTGCTATATAAAGTATAAACAATCACAAAATCAGTCATGGATATGGAGTGGTTCACAATATTAGAAACAATGCAATCTTTATTAACTAGATTCACATTTATAATAAAACATATTTGTAATGAAAATCATTACCATATATAATCAAACCAGATATGTATTTATAATAAAAAAGATTTATAGTTATGGAAAAGGATATGTATTGCATGAGTGTAATCAATTTTGCTATATTGTGGATATAAAAAATTTGTCTCCGATAAAAATAAATATTTAGTGATTATAAAATTGTTTGATCATACTGTTTTTAAAAAAATTGATTATTTTGTCATGAGAAATTTGATTATTTTATTGCAAATTTTTTTATCATTCTAATAACGGATTATTTTGTTAAAAAGTATATAAAATAATATTTATAAAAATATACAAATATACAATAATCGTTTTTTATATTAAATTTTGAAATATAGTGATAAGAAAAAAAACTAACAACAAACACGAAGGTAAAAATTGAAATAAAAAAATAAATTAAAATAAAAATAAAAAATAAAAAGATAGACTGAAATTGAATAAAAAAAAATCACTCAAATTTTTTTTAATTTTTTAATACAACAATAAAGAGGCTCTTCAATTTAACTTGTTTACATCATAATTTAAAATTTGAATAAAAAAGACTCACTCAACTTTTTATCCAATTTTTTCGAGACAATAAGAGAGGTACTTATTCAATTTCACTTATCCACACTATAGTTTCATCACAAAATCCAAAAAGGAAAATTGTATATCTCTAATCATTCAATAATGATTATAATAGTTCATGAGGTATTTATAACTTCTTATTAGGTTAAATAAAGAAAATTCTAAACCCACTAACATAAAATTCAATCTAGTAATTAAATAAAAAAATTAAAATACATAAAATTAAATTAAACATTTTAATACTTAAAATATAAACTAATAACTACTAAATAATATTTGAACTCTTTATATTACGAACATTTAAAACACATATCATTTTCTTTCTTTTCGAAAAGGATTTGTCCTCGAATTTTGTAGTTGAATAAAATAGTATATAAAAAGAACAAATATAAGAAATACATTTTCTCCGTTTTTTTGTGTGAGTTTTTTCTTTTTTTTTTTTGTTGCTTTATATATTTTTTTATTTTTTTTAAATAATGAAATCAATAAGAACGACAAAACAATAATAACATACAAACAAAGAAGATAGAAGCGACAATAGCATAAAAAAATGCGAAAGATACTGGATTTTTTGAGGACACAAGAAAAATAAATATAGATTAATAAGAATTAATTTAATATCTAAAATCTGATATCCAATGATTAAAAAAAGAACTAATAATAAATAAGAAGATAAGAATTGAAATAGAAAAAGATGAATTAAAATTGAAAATAGAAAAGAGAAAACAAAAGGATAGGTTGAAATTGAATACAAAGAGAATTATTCAACTTTTTATCCAATTTCTTGATAAAACAAGAAAAGGGACTTCTCAACCTAATTTATCTACACCATAGTTTGGGATGAATCGAAGGGACTTACTCAACCTTCTACCAAATTCCTCGAAGCAATAATAGAAAAAATCGCTCAACTTTACTTGTCCACACTATGGTTTCATCACGAAACCCAAAAAGGAGGGTTTACATCTCTAGTTACTCAATGACAACTACAATAATTTATAAGATATTTATAACCTCTTATTAGATTAAACAAAAAAAAATTCTATGCTCACTAAAATAAAATCTAATTTAGTAACTAAATAATAAGAATTCAAATAATCAATTTCCGGAAAACCTATATCGGAATCATGCTCCCAATTTCGGAGATCCCGAAATTAGATAGGGGCTCACCGAACTAAACAGCCTATTAGACGCGCACGCACACACATGTACACACGCACACATAGGCGTACAAGCGCGTACTTTAAGATAAATTCTATGGCACTGCTATCAGACTGGTTATACTTTATGGTACAAAGTGTTGGACGGCCAAAGGAGAGTACGAACATAAGTTAAGCGTGACAAAGATGAAGATGTTGAGATAGATGAGTGATCATACGCGATTAGATAGAATAAAAAACGAAAATATAAGAGAGAGAGAGAGAGAGAGAGAGAGAGAGAGAGAGAGAGAGAGAGAGAGAGAGAGAGAGAGAGAGAGAGAGAGAGAGAGAGTTGGATTAGCACCTATTATGAAAAAGATGGTAGAATTGCGTCTCAGGTGGTTTGGATATATGAGAAGAAAACCGACAAAACATCCAATTAAGAGGGTAGATGAGATAGAAGATAAATAAGAGGTGAAAAATAGAAAAAGACCTAGAAATACTATCCATAAAGTGGTCAAATAAGATCTACATATAAACAGTCTCTTTGAAGACATGATACATAATAGAATTCAATGAATTGTTTGATCTATGTAATCGATCCCATCTAATGAGATAAAGCTTCGTTGGTGTTATAATGTTTTAATCCTTAAATTACAAACTAATAGTTATAATATAATCCAATGCTAAATTCCATTGACATTATTGTGTCGTTATACTAAAAAACACTAGTTGACATCCCACGATTCCTGAGGAATAACTAAGAGTAAATACTTAATCTAATTTTTATCTATTTTTATGAAAAATAAGATGATCTTTGTTAAAAAAAAATATTTTAATTTTCAATATTTTTATTTTGGAATAATATAATTTTTTTATTAAAAAATTTATTAAATAATAACAATAATTATTTTATAAAAATTTTATTTATATTTTATAAAATTTTAAATTTTACAAAATTCTTTTTAATAATATAATCAACTATGACTATTATTATTATCTCTTTTTTTATCCTCATCATTATGACTTCTATTTTTATATTTTTATTATATAATTATATTTTATCATCATTATTATCTCTTCTATCCTCATTATTACTAATGGATTTGAATCCTCTAAAGTTTGAATTTCACTTTAGAGAGTAAAGTGTGATTTCTCTAGAGTGAAATTCAAATTTTAGAAGATCCAAATTCATTACTAATAACAATATCGTTATCCTTTGTTTAAATAGAGATCGCCTTCTCTTAGGAATAACATTTTTGTTCTTATTGTACTTGGCTCACATACCCTTAATATATTAAAAGAAATTCAGAAATAATTTTAAATATATTCTTCATTTATATCACTTTAGTAGAAGCTACACAATCAATATCAACGTGCATATCAATCAAAATTAGATGGCCGAATAACAAAAAAGAAAATGAAATGAGACTCAAGTTTTGCAACTTCATGCCCCAATGACCAATGGTCAAGTTTTGTTAAACTTATTGGATTATTAAAGCTATTCATACATAGTTGCATAAAGTAGCTTCAGTTAGTATTTGTAAAAAGTAAAAGGCCAATTCTATATTGTCTCTTATTTTGTTTGTAATTTTTGTCTAATTTATTTTTTATGATAAATTTTTAATATTTAAATTTTTTAAATTTTATACTTTTACATTTAAAATTAATTATTTAAATTTTTTAACAATTAAACAATTTTTAAAGACCATAACAAACAACAGAATACAAACAGACTTCATCCATATTGGCAATCTTTTTCACCAGTTAGTTAGGCAAAAGGACCACCACAAAAAGCTAGGCCACAAATATGTGGTTCCATTTTAAGTATGAAAAGGATGCCTCAAAAAGTGTACAAAACAAATTTTGTGTGCTGTTGTTGTGTTGCATATAAAAAATCTCAGCTTTTTAGCTAGTAATATAGAGACCAAAGTTGTTTTCTTTCCAGTTATTTGATTACCTCGCTGCGAAAGCTTTTGTTTTTATTATTTTTATTTTTATGCAGATGGATCGGGTGTTCCTTAGCTTGCTTAAAATAAGAAAGCTTGTAGACATTTAAAATTAGAATTTGACTTTTGTTAGACTAAGATAATTTAATTAAAAGAAGGGGCCACCCACATTATTGATAGTAATTTTCCTACCGAAACTAGCGTCATCCTTGCTATAATATTAATGAGTCATTAAACATAAGAACATGGCAAATGTAGCATGTTTTGGAGGTGTTATTACTGTTTAGCGTGGGTTCGTTTTGATTTGGATTCGATTTTAAATAATGATGGGATTTATTTTTGACACTTTTATTTAATTTTAAATTTGGTGAAATAATATTACTTTTGAGCCACATTAAAATTAGGTCTATATTGGTAAAATTTGGACCTTAATAATTTTTATGTCAAAAAATTATGATACACTTATTTATAAAGAAAAAAAATATACTTGTATCGAAAAGTTGATATCTATATTTGAATTTGAATTTGTTTATAAATTCTAATTTCGTGCTTCTTTGATTTATTTTTTAATTCAACTAAGTGTGATTAAAAATAAAACAATAAACTTATAATTAATATAACATAATATTAGAATTAATTTAAAATATATATACTTTTTTAGTCCCTTTAAAATACACATAGAGTCGGATGAAGTCGAGTTTATTTTGACCCGAATTTGACCATAAATAATGATCAATTCTATTTTTAAAATCTTTACCTAATTTTAAATCCGATGAAATTATTTGACCAAAAAAAATCCAATAAAATTACAATATATTAGTCTTTAAATCAGACTAGGTCATATACACCCATACTTACTGTTATGCATTTTTTCATATTTATGACTATTATGTCCTTGTTAATTAAGAACCATTGGATATATATGGCAAATTTTAGTACATAGATGTTTCAGTACCTATACAAATATTGTAAAATTAAAGTGATAAATTTTTTATATTTTAATAATATTTTTTTATTTTTAAATTAAAAAATATTATTTAATAATAAAAATATTAATTTAATTTTAATAATTTTTTAATTTTTAAGACATTATAGTCATCATAGTTTAAGCAAATTAATATGTACCTATATATAAAGGTATTATTGTTATTATGATTATGTAATTTTAGAACTATTTTTTTAATATTTAAAAATATATTTTAAATAAAAAAATGTTGCAAACATATAATTTTTAATACTTTGTAAGTGTTACTAAAATTTTATATCCATTCTAGCTACTAAAATGATAATTATGATAGATTCTGGGGCTTTTAAAAAGTTTTAAAAATAATTTTTTTAAATTTTTGACTTATGAAAAATAATAGTATTAATATTTGGTGTAATTTTCAAAATCAAATTCCAGCTTTTTAAAAAACTATTTAGGAGTTTATAGAGAAGTTAAAAAAATGACTTCTCTCATAATATTACTATTTTTTATCATATTTTTATAAAATAAATATTTTTAAAATTAAAAATTCAAATATAAAATAATTTATTTATAAATTATTTTTAATATAATTATTTATTACTTAAGTTATTTTTTTAAAAATAGCTTAATTAAGTTGTTATGGGACCAATCTATCATAAATAAAACAGGGTTGGCAACGTGGCATGTTTATGTCTAAAACTTCTCCAACAATGACTACGACCCACAAAAATTTCGATATATAAATATCAACTGAAAATACATGATAATGATATGTTTTTAGTTAGTTATTAGTATCACATACCAAAAGTCTGGCTTATTATTAATTAGCATAGGTTACATATAAGTTATATTTTATTTTGACAAAAATACCATAATTATTGATGTTATAGATTTCTTAGTTTGAGACAGGATAGGCATTTTAGTTTGAAGTTACGGAGACAAATCAAAATATTTATATCCTAATATTATATAATATATAACTCTATGCGAATAATTATCAACAACAAATTTTTAGTTACAGAAAATTTGCTTCTTAGCTAAGCATTCTGAATCAGATTAGCCAAGTTTCTGAAAACTAAATCATTAATCAAATAAGTAGAGTTAGAAATTAAAAAATTAAAAAAATTTAATTGAAATTAAATCGAATATAATAAAATAATATATTTTAATATTTTATTTTTTAAATTAGTTAATTACTAAAAATTGGAATGGTTTGATCAAATAACCAATTCTTTGACTAATGTTTTTTAGTTTTTGACAAATCATTGTTAATCAGTATTTATCTTGAACCGGATTGATTTGATGACCGATGAACCGGCCCAATTTTTAGAAATATCCGGTTCCTGAAAATTAGTAATTCAATTATTAATCAACTGAATAAAGAAAAAACCAAAATTATAAACCGGGTAATTAGCAGTAATATTAATGCTGTTGCTTTGAAACATACCAGTGCTGTTGCTTTGATAACTGTGTCCCTCTTATGGCCATAAATCTTATCATTTTCTTCAAATGCTGAAATTATCACATCCAAGAAATCATTCTCAAATTCACCTCTTTTCTCAATGTGTTCAACCATCCACCTATGAAGAATAGAGTCCAATTCCTTAGCAGTTCTCTTCATATAACCCACATACCCTTGAAAATCAAACCAACCAAGCCATGGAATTGCATCAGCTACAACAAAAACACCACTAAGATAAGTAGCATCTCTAATCGCTTTCCTTAATCTCCATCCTTCACTATCTTCTTCCTTAATCGCTTCATCACTGAACCTTTTCCCTGCTATCATCTGCACATTAATGTTAAACGTCATGTGCTCTATTAAATCACTTATGGTTACACTAACTAACTTATTCGAGTTCCCGTGGCAGTTACAAAAACTGAACAAATCTTTGACAAGAGTGTAAATCTCTCTGTGTCTGATGTGTTTCAGCTTCTCAAGCCTGGAACTCGAGAGAAGCTCGAGCGTCGCGATTTTTCTGATCTCGCGCCAGTACTGTCCGTATGGCGCGAGACCAAAAACGGCATTGTCATAGCCTAAGAATCTGCCTGCGGCCGTGTCCGGCCGCGAGGCGAAGACTCTGTCTTTCGTTGTGAGGCATTCTTTGGCGATCTCTGCGCTGCTAACCATGATTGTAGGGTGGCAGCCGAGCCGGAGAGCGAAGATTGAGCCGTATTTTTCAGCCATGGCTGAGAAGGTTCTAAAATAAGGGATTTTATCATTGAGAAGATGAAGGTGACCTATGATGGGTAAACCACATTGTATTTCAGGAACTTTGGTTTTGATGTTTCTTTTTTTGGATCCACTATTGTTATGTGATCTAATGGACCTTATGGTGAAGTATAAGATTAACAAAACCAAAATAAGAGTTTGGAGAGAATTAATATCCAAATCCATGGTATGTCTCTAGGAGAGTATGTACTATGTAGTATGTACAATACACAATGCTAGCTGCAGTTGTATTTATAAGGATCAAAATCTCTGTACTCGGCAATAAATACTTTCTCAAGATAGAGTAAATTCACGACTATTTTATTTTATTCTTTATAAATTTAGTAGAAAACGTCGTTTTCTATTTAATTTTTGTCTTTCATCTTCAACCAAAAAACAAAAACCCTCTCAAAGATATTTTGTTCAACAAGAATGATGTTTCACAATGAGAAGTGATTGTAGCCATTCATGATCAGAATAGGTAGATTTTGTGGTCAATTATAATATTTGAAGAAACTGAAGTATTAAATAGGTTACTGGAAAATTTTGGTAGATTTATAGGTTTTTTAAAAAAAGCCACTAATTAAATCATTGAAGAATTATTGAATATAACGCTGGACACTATAGTTGTCTTTTAGTCTTCAATTTTATTCCATTATTGACTTAATTACAAATTTTTAGAGATTTATTTAAATATTTAATATTTTTATTTTTAATTCAGGAATTTATAAGTTGTTCTCTAATTTTTCTCAAAAATTTAATACTTCTTTTATCCTTACAGATTTATAATAAGTGCATCACAATATTCTTAAACAATCCTTTATTATTTGTTTTATTATTCATAGGAAAACTTACATGTTTTAATTTCAAAATAGATATATACTTTTTTTACACATAGAATTACATATTTATTTGCTCAAAAAATACAAAAGGATTGGAGCATATGAAAACTAAAAATTAACACTCCACTTATATATTTAAGTATTTTTTACAATTATAATATTTTTTATATTGTGACTAATCTTATTTTTCACGAACGAATTAAACATTTAGAGATCGATTATCATTTTATGCGTAAAAGGCTTAAATCGGATTGATGAAACTTTTTTTTTTCTAATCAATTAATGGATATATTCATTAGGCTTTTCTCCCTCTCTCTCTCGTCAATGGGAATAAATTCTCTCAATTGTTAAAAAAATTAAGAGTGTAAAGTGTGATTTTTAATATTTTATTGTTCCCTTTTATATTTATTCTTGATCTGAGAGAATTCATTTCCATTTTTTATACTCATCTGTTTAAGTTAAAAATTCTTGACATAAAGAGCAAAGAATCCAATCAAATTCAAAAAATTGATATCATTTTTCTTTCATTTATGTAATTGTTACATCAATGTTCTAGAAGTAGTGACTATCAGAAATTAACAAAAAAAATACATATTTTTTCAAACACCATTTTTAAATTTTAATTCTTTAAATACGATTTTTTTTAATTTAGAGTAAGTTCGTCACACTCCCGATCTATAAAAATCATAAAATTTGTCTAACCCAGTAATCTTCCTTTAATTTTTTCAATCTCGCGTTTTTAATCTATTATCATCATTTCCAAATAGTATATATATCTATAAACAATATATAGGACTACAAAATAAAATACGACTTATAATTTAAAAATTTTTTGTTAAATATAGTTTATTTTGGTGTACCTGTGTATTTCTGAAGACGATGATAATAATTGTCATTGTTAAATATAGCTTATTATTTGTGTATTTTTGTGTACTTTTATATACTAATTTTTTTTATTTCTGACAAAAATTCCTCACTTTTTGTAATGACTAATTCCTCAGATACTACAAAGACACACAAGATGGTTAAAAGACACAAATCCTCATCCATCTGTGCCAACTTGCGTTGGTGCTGTCCACTATTCTACTTGTATATATGTATCAATATCAATCATTTACAATCTAACCATTTTTATTCACAATACTATGAATCTTATTAGTCATTATCAAAACTTGGACAATCGATTTAGTAGTTTACTCGACAAGTATATTATTATACTATCCGGAAAATGTATCTCTCAATTTTCTCTCTTCCATTAAATGCTGTTGATGTAATTATTTAACAACCACCATAGTCATCTCTCATCCACACGTTGAAGTTGGTCGATCTGTTTCTATGTGGTTTGGTTCTGCCATTGGGATTTTTTACACACAAATATTGAAAAAAATCAATTATTTTGCCTTAATAATAATTAAGCTGGAGAATAATGATAAATTGTGTTATTGAAAAACATGGTAGAAAGAACTAGAGAAGCTAACCTAACAATCAAAGGAAAATGTGCATACATTATAGGAAGACATTTTTTATTTCGTTAAAATACATAGTACAATACACAGGGATCATAAGTTAGGTGAGCTTTGGAGTTTTGGAGTTGTGATGTTCGTTCTTCCAAGTTCTGTGGCTATATTTTTTTGGGAGCTATTCTGATAAAAATATTTAAAATGTATTTTTTAGTAATTAAAATAAGTGTAATAATTCGTGTCATGTACGTGATAAAATTGAAATTATAATTTTAAATTATTTTATTAAAACTAATTTAAATTGTAATAATTTAATTAATGAATAAATAATATAATATGCATTCTTCGTATTTTTTTAAATATAATATTAAATGTATTCACTCAAATGTAGCTATTAAGTGTATAAAAATTATGTTTGAATTATGAATTCTCTAAATGAAATTATCCCATTTAAAATATTTAAATTATGATTTCAATAATAAATTATAATTATGATTTAAAAAATTTGTATTGATATAATATTACATTTTTTTTATTTTACTATTAATATATTGATATTGCAAGTTTAAATTACAGTATTTTGCTTAATCTTGACTGAAAAAGAAAATATTTACGTGTTTCTATCATTTAATTTATTTAATACATAATGTGTTAATACTAACGGTATTTTTTTAAAAAATATATTAATAAAAATAGATATAATACAATTACAAATATAACATAAATAAATAAAATATATACATAAATGCGAAACCAATATGTTTACTAATGTCTTTGTTAAATTTTATAAATTAGAGAATAAATTATGTATTCAGTTGTTTGGTGATCACATAGATGATCAAGTAATTGGATTGTAAATTGATCTCATAGTGTACATCTTATTTTTTTCTCATTTTTGAATGAAAGCGAGAATTAAGAGAGTAAGTAGTAATACATAAAGAACAAAAAAATTTGCACCACAACACATAATTATTTTCAAAAGAAATATTCATATTAAAATTTTACATACTGCAAATCATAAAGATCAATCACAATGTACTGGTCATTTCTCTCTATTTTTGACCATGATATAAGTTTTTCTTTTCTAGTAAAAAATCCAATAGCGTCTAATTGAACAAAAAAAAAAGAATTAAAAGTACCAAATTAAGGACAAATAAGTGAATAATATAAGAAATTATAACTTCATACGTGTATAAAATAAAGAGAATTTATTGATTTATTTCATGTTAAACGATAAAACTAATAATAGTATATTAATAAAAGAATATACCTTTAAAAAAGTCACAATACAATTTCAAATATTTTCATAAATAAACCGATAAAATTTTTGTTATCGATAAAATGATGCTATTATACAATTTTTTGGCAAAACTTAAAACCAAAAGGAAAATAATTTTGTGTGGGTTAATATAAATTAATTATGTACCAAATAAGTAGAATTTTTCATTTGTTTGTTTTAATATATCAGTATGGACAAGCAAATTAAAATAATTTTTCGGAATTTTATGAACATCGACCGTATGTACTATACGTGACTCCATCTTAAAAAATATTTTGCACGTGTGTACAGAAGATATATTCCACTTGATTTTTCAATTTCAAAATTTGAGAAGACATAGACCTTCCTTTCTACCAATTCATTCTCAAATATTTTTGTCAAATAAGTCTTAATTGAACAAAAAATTTTATCGTATTACAAAATAAATTAAATATAAAAGCTATTAGTATTTACAAAGCTATTAAAAAGAATTGTTTTTGACTTGTGAAATGGTGTACTTATAAAATTAACTTAAATATGAACTAAAAATATTTATAAGAATTTAATTTTGATGCACTGACAGTGTAAAGTATTTTTACACGTGCATCCAATTATGTAATAACACATCAATAAAAATAAAATACATTTCACATTGACCACGTGAATGGTCATTCAAAAGAATGGATGTGATTACGCGACTGTGTAAAACGCTTTACACTATTAGTGAATCAAAATTAAACTCTATTTATAAATTGAACTTAGCATTATTTAAAAAAATTTAGTAAATGAATCAATTAATCTTATCATCTATTATAACTATTTCTAACTATTTCTATGTAAACCGTCTTGGTCTTATCAAACTTGAATGGAGGACTTTCTATAGTCTTATAATTCTTGTCTTTATTTTTCATACTTTCTCTTCGTATAATCTACTATAGGTGATACTATTGATAGGATCGTAGTCAATAGTCATTAGGTATGGAAAAAAAATAGAATATAGACTATGTGAAAATCATAAATTTTTTAAATGATAAACATGAAAGGAAATTTACTTTTACTTATTATATATACTAATAATATGTAAATAATTTTAAAAATTTACTAATAATACTAATAGTTTAAAGATAATTTTACTATAGTTATAATAAATTTAGTTATTACTCTAAATAAATAAAATAAATAATATATTTAAAACAAAAGAAAAAAAGATTAGCGGTAATTATGTTTGGAATGTTTCCATATTTTTTTTTTGCTTGTCATTCTTTCAATACAATGTTAGATCAAAGAAACTCTAAATTTAAAATATAATAATAAATATGTCATGCGATGGATAATAGACTAAAACCATATATATATATATATATATATATATATATATATATATATATATATATATATATATATATATATATAGGTGAATGTTATCCAACCTTTTCTAAAATAACATGTAATTTATCTTTTATGATGTGTTCAATTTTTTATTAGTTGATATTTCGATTTAATTACTAATTATATTAGTAATTTAAATTACTTAAATTTAACTAAAATTAATATTTTAACTATAATAAAGACTATTTATAATTAAACTATTATTTAAAATAGATTATGATATAATTTTTAAAATATTAATAAAGAAACTCTTCCGTAAATTTTTTTAGCCAAAGAAAAAAACTGTTTGGAATAATATTGATGAAAGAAATTATTGAAGAACTATTATAAATTTATTAACTTAAACATTGTTCTAGTTAACAATTAATTAGGCTCTATAGCTAGAACAAATTAAAGCATAGGATCGAGAACCCATCTCAACATGAAGGTATTTAGGTACAATTTCAGAGGCTTTTTAAGGTTTCGATTTGATAAAAAAAATAATGGCCAAATAAAAAAAAGAAAGATCATTCTTAAGAAAAGAAATAATTCATCCTTCATATGTATAAAAAATTGTTATTATAATAACATTTGGTACAATATCATATTTAAAAGTACATCTCCTTTTAATTTGATAACCTTATAATAGTAAGTGTAAGCTCTAATTTTTGCAACAATAAGGATTCATACTGCAATTGATATTAAAATAGAGTGAAACTCATGAGAGAGGGATAAATTTTTAGTTATTAGTATAATAAATTAAAATATCAACCAATAAAAAATTAGTATATTAGAGGGGATAAATTACATATTATTTTAGAGAGAGTTGAATAGAATTTACCATATATATATATATATATATATATATATATATATATATATATATATATATATATATATATATATATTATTGCTATATAGGAAGCCAATACACAAAAATATGCTATCGTAATAAAATATCACATTATGAATAATTATATTTGTCAAATAAATTTATTTACACTCTATATCTATTATATTATTTTGTATAAAATTAAAATCTACTATTCTAATTTAATATTATATATATATTTGCTTCTGACATTGTCCAAAATTAAATTGAGATTATATCTAAAGTCTTAACATGGTAAACAGAATATAATTAATAACTAATATTTTAATAATTAAACACATAAAATAAGTTAATAATAATTAATACCTAAAATGTCATATATATATATATATTATATTTGTTTTGATATTGTCCAAACTGAAATTATGTTCAAAGTTTTAATACCGTAATTAAAGTATAATTAATACTTAAAATTTTAATAAGTAAATACTTAAAATAAGTTAATTAAATAACAAAAATTAATATCTAAAATATTGAAAAGAAATTTTTAATAAATGTGAGAAATAAGAATAAAAAAATTAATAAATAATATTAGTGTTTAAATGAAAGAATTGTTAAAGAATAATAATTATAACTAAAAATAGTATTTTTATTTAAAAAAAAAAACACATGAGAAATTATTTAATAATCCGTGCCATGTACATGATAATAAATTGTTCAATAATTTGTATTATGCACGTGATAAGGTTGAAATTATAATTTTAAATTATTTTATTAAAATTAATTTGAATTGTAATAATTTTTTCTTAATCTAGTATTGTGTATATCAACTCTAATACAGTTATTAATTGTTTTTGTTAATCTAATTTTTTTCTTTTCTAAATTTATGATTTAAAATAACAATTATAAATATTAATATTTAAACAAATTATTATATTATAATTATTTACGTTTTATTCCCAAAATTGAAAACATACTATTTCTTTTTTATTTAATGATTTTTCATTTATACTACCAATATATATTAACTCGATTAGTCAATGATTTTTTTATTCGTAGGATATATTTATTTATTTTGTTTAAATATTTTTAAATTTTTTTATTTAAGTATACATATATATTAAGTCATATATATTAATTATTTTTTTATTTTTTGTTATAAATATTTTTTTAGCCTACAATCATTCAATAATTTTGTTATTCCATTAATACCATCATATGCATAATAATATTCATAAATCATACTAATTTCTGTATTTATTTATATGTATATATATATCAATTTTTTAGTTAATAATTTTTTTATTTTTAGAATATATTTATTTTGTTAAATAATTCTAAATACTTTTTTATGTAGTTTATATATATATATATATATATATATATATATATATATATATATATATTAATTGTATGTAAATATATTTAAATCATATACATTAATTATTTTTTGATCATGATTATTTTTTTTGAGGCTACAATTATTCAATATTTATTTTATTTTTTATTATTAATATCATCGTATGTGTAATTTTTATAAATTATAATAATTTCTTTATTTATCTATGCATATATATTAATTTTATTAAATAATTTTAAATATTTGTTTATATATATATATTTATTGTACATATAAAAATTTTAGTCACATATATTAATTTTTTTTGTTATGATTATTTTTTTATATATATATGATTATTTTTTATTCTACAATCGAGTAATAATTTTTTATTTTTTATATCCATACATGTTCCCAATCTCTTTTCATATGCATGATTAATAATTTTTTTAAATGGTGATATTTTAATTTTTTTTCTTTCACTTATTTTTATATATTAGCAAGAAAGCAAAACCATGTATTGCGACTGTTTTTCCTTTTTCACACCTTAATCTTAATTAATCATTCTAATTTATTGATAAATTACATTTTTCTTAATAATTACATTACTAATCTGAAATACAAAAAAGTGATACATATATCCAAAAAAGAAAATAAACTTAAAAAAAATCATATTAAAAAAAGTTTAAAAATAACATATCCAAAAAGAATAGTCATAATATATAAATTGAGACACCAATTTAAATTTCTCTAAAACTAATTTAATTTACTACCAATATTAGAACTAAATTATTTAAATAATATTTAATCTATTCTAATCCTTAGATACGTATAGATTAGAGTCATTCTCGTAACAACCAACCGAAATAATATCATAAGATCAAATATTTAGAATCCATACAAATTCAAACTATCTTCTTATTAAAATTGTTAAATTAAATTGACTTTTATTCTCCTCAATGGCATTGCATTAATGCACCAGAAGGCCAGTAGTTTCTGAAAAAAATACAATATATTATAAAATTATTTTCAATACAAAAAGCTTAAGAGAAGAAAATTTAAATATAGTACCAATCTTTGAATTGCATCTTCAATGTTGGCACGGATTTTTCAAAACTGAATTTAAATTGAGAAAATTCAATCTCATTATATGCTTCACTTTGAATATTTTCAGACAAACGTAAAAAACGTGGAAGGGATGTGACTTGAACTTGACCTACAAAACTCCTTAGAAACAATTGTCCAATCAAAGAAGAATAACAGATTAAAAAAAAATAATGCTTTGATTCTTAGATTTATACTAACTAACCACAAAGAAACACTATATATAGCCTTTAATAGTACAAAAATAATTATAGAAATTAATTATTACAATATCAATTTACCACTATGAACGTTAGTATCATATTTATAGCAATTAGAATGATAAATTTATGTTTAATTTTTTATATAATTATAATTAAAATATCTTTTAAATTAGTATAATTATGCATTATTCATTAAATGCTAATTGTAATAT
The DNA here is from genome assembly GCF_014773155.1 of Arachis stenosperma. Taxonomy (NCBI): domain Eukaryota; kingdom Viridiplantae; phylum Streptophyta; class Magnoliopsida; order Fabales; family Fabaceae; genus Arachis; species Arachis stenosperma. The sequence goes on from NC_080385.1 coordinate 15,279,374, forward strand.
AATTATAATAAAGATATTTTTTAAAATAAATTTAGAAGAGAGAATAGTGCTTTTATTTTAAAAAAATAAATTCATGAGAAATTGACACTTTACTTTCATTAGTTGGGGAAAAATTTAATTTTAGTATATTAAGTAGATTATTTTATATAATTATAATAAAGATATTTTTCTAAATTATTATAATCATGCATTCTTCATTAAATGCTAATTATAATATAATTATAATAAATATATTTTTCTAAAAATAATTTTAGAAGAAAGAATAGTGCTTTTATTACATGAGAATAGTACTTTCTAAAAATAAAGATATTTTCCTAAATTAGTATAATCATGCATTATTCATTAAATGCTAATTGTAATATAATTATAATAAATATATTTTTCTAAAAATAATTTTAGAAGAGAGAATAGTGCTTTCATTACATGAGAATAGTACTTTCTAAAAATAAAGATATTTTTTAAAATTAGTATAAATATACATTATTACTTAAGTGCTAATTATAGTATAATTATAATAAAGATATTTTTATAAAATAAACTTAGAAGAGAAAATAATGCATTTATTTTGGCAAAAAAATAGATTCTTGAGGAATCGACATCTAAAATGGATTCCTGAGAAAAAAACACAATTTTAGTATATTAAGTAGATACAGTAATTACATATCATATATTAATTTTATTAAAATTATATAATTTTATCATATCATGATTAGAATCATTATCTTCTATCATGATCAGAGAAATTCCGGACAATGAATAAGAATATTATACCTAATATACACAGATTGAAATAGAAATATACGTCTTGAAATTTAGAAACATAAATTCTATTATATCTTTCTAAACAAACCTAAACAACTCTACACTAATATCCCCTGCCATGTCGTGTTTTTCAAGACTTATATTTACGAACATATAGAATTTTAATAATAATACACGAGTAATTGAAATAGTTTATATACGGGTTTTTCAAGTTATTATTATTATTATTGAATAATGAATAAGATTTAGAATTATATCAATATTTTTAAAATCAATATAATTAAAATGACTAAAAATATTCAAAATCAATGTGCGTTATTAATATCATAAGATTTGATCATTTTATGATTAGAATCAAATATTCTTATCATGATTATTACGACTGGTGCCATTATCATATCATTATTATATATTATTATTATCATTATTATTATTATTAAAATGATTAAAAATATTTTTAATTGATAATTGATAAGTAGTTTAATAATGTATTAAATATTGATTTGATATAATTATAATGAAGATATGTTCCTAAATTAGTATAATTATATATTATTCATTAAATATTAATGATAATATAATTATAATAAAGATATTTTTTATAAAATAATTTAGGATAGAGAAAAGTAAATTTATTTTGGAGGAAAAACAAAATCACGAGGGATCGACACGTCACTTTTATTAGTTGAGAGAAAATTCAGTTTTAGTATATTAAGTAGATTTAATATATATAATCGGTTAAATTATATTATTTTTGTCAAAATTAAATCAGATAAATTTATTTGACCGAAAAATCGATAAATCAAACTTTTAACCAATCTAAATTAATATTCTTTTTTACAGAAAATGACTACAATAACCATATTATAAAAAATAATTAAAATATTTTTATTATATATATATATATTTTAATTTTAAAAATTCTAAATCCTAATTTTATAACAGCATAGAGAAAATAAAAGAATTAAAAAATTTAGGATTCTCAAAATTTATATATATATATTTATTTATTAAGAATACTTTAGTAATTTTTTATAATAGAAATATTATAATTATTTTTTATAAAAAAATATTAATTTAAATCAATTCAAGATTTTAATTTACCAATCTTTTAGTCAAATTAATTTATCTGATCAAATTCTGATAAAAATAACATAGTTTAATCAATTATATGTATTAAATTTTAATTACTTAAAAACATCTTTAAGAAAGACGTTTTAAACATCTTTATCTGAGTGGCTCTCATATTTTTTTGGTGACTATATATATATATATATATATATATATATATATATATATATATATATATATATATATACTAATTCTGAACAATAAAATAAAGGTTTAATAATTATGTTAGTCTTTATAGTTTTATTAAATTTTTAATTAAGTCTTTATATATTTTTTTAATTATATTTTTGTATTATTTTTAATTTTGTAATTAGGTTATTTTCATATAAAAAATATTAAAATTAATAGAATATTTCTTCCAAAATACATAACGTCAAAGATTTGGATTTAAATCCTCTAAATTTTGAATTTTATTTTAGAGGATAAAGTGTAATCTTTCACCATTTATTTAATAAGTAGGACAAAAAAAATATGAAAGAGAAAATATTTACGGGAGAGAGATCACATTTTACCCTCTCAAGTAAAAATCCAAAATTTAAAGGATTCAAATTCTAAAAATTTAGTTAGGTTTTTAATTATGAATACCTTTAATTTGGGAAGAAATATCCAGTTAACTCTAATATTTTATGTTGTATTTTTAAGATTGTGTTTCGAACTTAATACTATATGAGACACTCTAATAAAAATAAAAGTTTTGAATTGATTTATGACTGTTGCTAATCTTCTTAAAAATATGACCGTTGCTAATTGAGAAGAAAAGCATTAAATTGAATTATTTTATAGCCGTTGCATGAATAAAATTGTATAAAAGGAGAAGTATCAGATGCAATACTATATATACTCTAAAACACTCTCAATTTTTTAATATAAAATTTGTGCTCTCTTTCTCTCAATAACATTAAGCATTCTCAAATATTAGAAAGAGTTACTTACAACATATTTTTCAATTAAGAAAAAAACGAAGTTGTGCTGTTCCAAGTGTTATAAGAATATTGGTGTGTACTGTATTCTTGATTATTCACGTTTAATCTTGGAAGATTTCCGTCAAAGCCATTCTACCTACGGGTAGGACGGTAATAAATCCTTAAGGGTAATGCCTAGCACGATTCATAGTAAACTCGTTTTAATATTCTTTTAATTTATTTGTTTACAAAATTTTATTTATATTTAAAGTAACTAAAATATTATTTTATAAAAATCTAATTTTCAACAATCTTAAGAATTTAATATTACAATTATTTTATTATAGATCATGATATTTTAGTTGCTACAAAAGTTATTTCTGATATTTTAAAGATTGATTGTTTTGATAGAACTAATTTTATACGATGGCAAAATAAAATTATGAAAGTATTATATTTTTCTGAAATCAATTCCGTCTTAGTTGATCCTAAGTCGGATGAGGATACTAAAAATTATGGTCAAATTTTGAAAGATTGGGAAATAAAAGATAAATTATGTAGACATGAAATTTTAAAAGTATTAAATAATGATTTATATGTTATTCATTGTGATTTTGTTCATGCTAAAATTATTTGAGATGCATTGGTACAAAAATATATTTACGAAGAAGAAAATAGTAAAAAGTTTTTAGTTCATAATTTTAATATATTCTAAATGGTAGAAGATAGAAGTATTTCTTCTCAATTTAATGAGTTTATTAAGCTTGTAAATGAACTTGCTAAGGAATGAGATGTTTTACCCAAAAAATTCGTATTTCAAATTATTATTGATAAATTGTCAGATTTATGAAAAGATTTTAAATTGAGTTTTATCCAAAAAAAAAAGAAAAATCATGAATTTGCAAGAGATCATAATACATATTAAAATAAAGGATAAAAATAGAAATATGGCTAATGAGCAATATAATAAAAAAGTGTATGCTAAAGTTAATATTGTTAAAATTGTACACAAAAATCATTCAAATCATGGAAACAAATTTCATATTAAAGTGATTAAGTCTCATTTCAAGAAGCAAGAATTCAACCCCCAAAAAAAGAAATGTGCTTATTTTATTTGTGGTAGGATTAGACATTTTGCATCAACTTGTATAAAATAAAAAGGAATAACAATTAAGGAGATAGAAGCAATAATAGAAACGGAGGAGAAAAGGTAGTTTGCACATAGCAAATCACAAAGATGATAAAGTCATAATGGCAATGATTTTTAGATGCTATCTAGTGAAGGACTCCAAGAGTTGGGTTGTGGACTCTTTGTGCCACAAATCACATTTGTACTAAAAAGAAACTATTTTTCCAGTTTATTCCCATAAATAATAAAAATGAAATTGTTTATCTAAAAGATTTTAGCAAGGTTTTCATTTTAGGTAAATGTAAGGTGTCAATAAAAATGACATTTAAAAAAAACTCTTATGTTGTCTGATGTAAAATATATTTCAACCATTAAACATTGTCTTGTGTCAGTTTAGCTTTTCAACAATGCTATGGTCATGGTAACATTTGATAATAATATTATCATATTGTCTAAGAATGATGTCTATGTAAAAAAAAGTTATCAAAATGATGGTTTGTTTATTTTAAATATTATTGACAATAATAAAAGAGAAAATTCAACTTATATTTATTTGGTTGATTCTCTTGATTAGCATAGTAAACTTAGACATGTTAATGTACCGTATATTTTGATGGATAAGCACAAAAATGAGAGTGGAGATGAGGTCGTCTCCTATGAGTTTGAGCACTTAACTTAGAGCTTTTATGTTAACAGGATGTGGTGCTTGGCCGTTAAAGCATAAATAGCCTGGAGCAATATTACTTAAGAGAATGTTTTGTGGATTTATGGATGTGCTCCAACTATAATCTCAAAAATATAAAATCTAAAGAGTTTACTCTACCACACTTCTAAAGGTTGTCATCCACTCGACCTAAGGTGAAGTTCAAATCATTTTGGATACTCTACTAATGCAAAATATTCTCAATTTTCCTTAGTTCTTCTAGTTTTTTTTTAAAGTTTGAAACATATGGAGAATTGTTGTGTTTTTAAGATTGGGTTTCAAACTTAATACTATATGAGATACTCTAATAAAAATAAAAATTTTGAATTAATTTATTGCTAATCTTTTTGAAAATATGACCGTTGTTATTAAGAAAAAAGTATTAAATTGAATTATTGCTAATTAAAAAGAAAATCATTGAATTATTTTATGACTGTTGCATGAATTAAAATATATAAAAAGAAAAGCATCAGATACAATAATATATATAACACTCAATCTCTCTCTCTCTCAAATATTCATTCTTCATATTAAAAAGAAGAACGAGGTTGTGTTGCTCCAAGTGTTCCAAGAATATTGCTGTGGGCTGTGTTCTTGATGATTCACGTCTAATTCTGGAGATTCCGTCGAAGTCGCCATTCCACCTATGGATATGGCAGTAATAAATCTTTAAGGACAGTGTCTAACACAATTCATGGTAAACGCGTTCTAATATTCTTTTAATTTATATGTCTAACACTAAAAATGACATAATTATAAAATTAAAAGTAGTATAAGAACCGAATTGAAAGAAAAAAAAGTATAGAGATCTAACTGAAAATTTGGTAAAATTATAGAGACTGACAAAATAATTAAGCCTAAAATAAAATAAAATAGATTAAATTTGAATAAACACAATATTTTTTTAGATCAGTAGCATAAAGTTTGTTCCTTCAGAGAAGTACAAAGTTCTAAGTCTCTAAGTGATTAAATTTAGAAGAAGACTCACGTGCAGTTGTTTTTATATGAAGTTGGTAATTGAAAACCATTAGATGATTTGACATGTTTGACTAAACTATTATCTAATAGTTTTCAACTAGCAATTTTGCATAAAGACAACTGGATGTAAGTTTTCACCTTTAATTTAATCTTTTGATGTTGCCATCAAACATAATATATTTGAATAAATACATAAGTATGTTTTTTGTCCCTAACGTTTTTGAAAATTTTCAAAACTATCTCTAATATTTAATTCGATTCAATTTTATTCTTAACATTTAAAATCAATTTCTATTTTATCCCTGCTATTAATTTTTTTTACAATCAAACTATTGGTCATTTTTATTTTTTCAAATTTACTCCTATTATCATTATCATCACCAACACCAACACTAACACCATCGCCAACATCAACACCACCACCACCACCACCACCATCATTATTGTCATCCACCACCATCCCATCTACTTTGCCCCACTATAGAACTTCACCTTCCACAACTACTTTTTTCTTTTCCCACTACCATTACCACCCCATACACACCACTAGTGCCACATATTAGATCCACATTCAAGAAACAATAATCTCCCACAACTCACAATTCAATCCAACCTCACCACTACTGTAACCTTTACTAACCCTTATTCTTTATCCCAACTTGTAACTCTCTTCCTCTTTCACCCATAATTCCTCTACTCCTAACCTAATCACTCACAATTCTTTTTCAACCAATAATTTTTACAACAAAAATATCACAAGCATTTTAGATTATTATTTTTTAGGAAGAAAAAGAAAAATAGAGAGAGTAAAAGATAGAGGAGAAAGAAGACAAAGTTATGAGTGTGAGAAGAGAGTGACTTTGTATGATGGTAATGGTGAGGGTGAAAGGATTCAAATGGAGTTGGAACTCAGATTGGAGAGAGAGAGAGAGAGAGAGAGAGAGAGAGAGAGAGAGAGAGAGAGAGAGAGAGAGAGAGAGAGAGAGAGAGAGAGAGAGAGAGAGAGAGAGAGAGAGAGAGAGAGAGAGAGAGGACAATGTTATGAGTTTGAGAAGAGAGTGGCTTTGTGATGGTGGTAAGGATGAGATGAGGGTTCAAATGGAGTTGGGGTTGTGAAGAGAGATGGTGATGGTAACAATAAAGGAAAAAAGTGAAGATGATGATAACGAGAATTAGGGATATAATTGAAAAAAAATGGTTTGATTGACGATTGACTGTCAAAAAATTAACAGTAGGAATAAAATTGAAACTTATCGAAAATGTTAGAGATAAAATTTAATCAAATTAAATGTTAGGGATATTTAAAAAATTTTCAAAAATATTAGGAATAAAAAGCATACTTTACCCTATATTTTTTTAAGAAGAAACTCTAACCGTATTAAACTCTACAAGAAAGTTTAAACCAAAAGAAGCACACACTTCAGTTAACTGTCCCACTAGTGAATGTATGATATCGTTATATTTATAGTTAATTGTGTCATAAAAAATTATCTCTATGAGTTCTAAAATTCCATCATTGGAAACAAAAAAGATATCACAAAAAAAAGATCTGGTGGCAAGAAGCACTAAGAAAGTAAATCAATCTAATGATCATATGGACGATGATGGTCATCAACTAATTAAATCTGAGAAGCCTGAAGATCCTAAGAAAGGGAATGAAGTAGTGCCAAATGCTGAGATCACTCTAGAAACAATCCCTACTAAACCTCAAAAAGTATCATATAGGGATCGATTAGTAGGTGATTGACTGGAAAAACTAAATCCGAAAGAGATAGTGGAGATAGTGGCCAACGAATATATCTCTGATAATAAATTTCTAGAGCTGGGTGTAGAGGATCAAGCTCCACTCAATCCAATACCCAATATCAAGATTACCCTTGAAGAATATGAGAATTGGTGTAAGCCATAAAAACAAACATTGATTGTTAAGCCGTTGAAAAAAAAGATTAATTTACAGACCATGAAGAGGTGGATCAACAGAAGATGGACAAATAAGGAGAACATCAAAGTGATGAATTTGGAAGGAGGATTTTTCTTGGTTAGGTTCTTTATCTAAGATGATTATGCTCATGCTCTCTTTGATGGCTCTTGGATGATCGTAAACTATCATCTGTTAATCCAAAAATGGAGACCATTGTTCATCCCGTAGAAAATGAAAGTATAGAAAGTGGCTGTCTGGATTAGAATTTCAAATATTCCGATAGAACTTTATAATAAATACTTCTTATGGAAGGTAGGAAAAATTCTGGACATAATGCTTCATATTGATGAGCTCACATCCATTCATTCAAGAGGCAAATTTTTCTGCATCTGTATGAAAATTAATTTGAGGAAGCAGTTAGTCCCATCATTCATGCTCTGGGAAAGGAATTCCAACTAGTTTATGAAAGACATCAAATTTGTTTCTATTGTGGAAGGTATGGTCACAAGGTTGATGGATGTTCAGATGTAAAAAAATAATCGGTAGAGAAAAAATATGTCCAGGATGGTGAAGCTGATCAGAACCACCATGGGGAGAACAACATTGTTGGCAGCCAGCAAACACCTGACCAGAATATCCACAATCAGCAAAAAAGGAAAGAAAAAATTGGAGACAAAAATCAGGGAGCTTTAAATGCAAATGATACCGTTGAGATTAATCAATCAAATCAATCTTCCCAAATTGCAGATCCTAAGGCAGATAGCAATTCCACAAAAAAGAAAAGTCCTTTTGGTTCTTGGATGGTTGCTAAAAAATTCCAAAAAAAAATCCAAATATTAATGAGTTAAATGTGGCAAAAGAGAAGCCGGCTCATGGCTTTAGATTTGATATCCTGAATAAGAAAAGTACAAATGAAGAGGGAGAGACATCCCATGAAGGCAATAATCAAGCAAATCAGAATAAAGGAGAAGCCATAATCAATAAGGAATTGCAGCATCTTGCTAGAGCAATATCCAATCCGAAAATTTTCAAATTGGAATCTAAAAACAACACAATTATCAATGGTAACAAAACAAAAATAGTGAGTCAAGCAAGAAGAATCATGCGAATTATACCCTAAGCAACAACTTTAACTCAAAGCAATAAGTAGCACCTGTCATTCAGAAAATTATTCATCAAAATCAGAATGTTACAACTAAAAAGAAAGATATGTACCAAGATTATTGGATGCAATTTAGTAGATTGGGAAAAGAAATTTACAATCACCATCTTAAAGGACATTTTATCCCCACTAATAGCAGTGTTGATTCTAACTTAATCTCTTTTATATACAAATTTATAGGGGGTAAAGGAAGGGGATCATGTGAGCAACTATAAGGATAAACCACCTAGAAAGAAATGCTAATGGAGCTTTAGATATGGCTATAGATACACTAATGCAAAATGGCAACCCTCCCAATGGAGTGATCGTTGAGAATACTTCTGTACAAGATATAGAAGCACGATTACCTCCTATTTATCTCGTTTCAGGGAATTTTTTTATCTCTTACGCTTATGTTCCTATTTTCTACAATTAGTTAGTTTATGATGAATATACTAATTTGGAATTGTAGAGGAGCCTTTACAAAGGGGTTTCACACTATTTTTTCTTATTTAACTTCTAGATACAAGTCTAATTTCTGCATTCTTCTGGAAATTCACATTTCAGGCAAAAAAAGTTGAAACTATAATCAGGAAATTAGAGTTTGATGCTTGGTGTATAAGTGAAGCAGAAGAATTTTCAGGCAGAATTTAGTGTCTCTGAAAGTCAGTCTTTTGAAGCATAAAATCGCTTGTCATACACAAACAATTTATCCATTTAGAAGTAAAATGGGACAATGATAGTTCTTGGTTTTTTACCGCAATTTATGGAAGTCCCCAAGCTGGAAATAGAAGAATTCTTTGGAAAAAGATTAAGGATATTGATGAAAACATCAACGGACCTTGGTGCTTAGGTGGTGACTTCAATTCTATTCTCATTTTGAAAGATTCAGGAAGTTCTTCTAATATTTCTCTTAACACAAATAATTTTTTAAATTGTATTAATATATATGGACTTAATGACTTGAGATACTCAGGACCACCCTTTATTTGGTAAAGAAAAAATGTTAAAAGAAGGTTGGACCGCTACTTAAGTTACATAGAATTTACTGAACATTTTGCTGATGTGAGTGTTAAGCATTTACCTAAATTTAAATTTGACCATCTTCCTATCCTTCATAATTTTCAGCTGGCCAACCTTGATGGAGGAACCAAGCCTTTCTGATTTTTGGCACCTTGGGTCCCTCATAAAGTCTACAATAACCTTGTCAAAAAAAGCTAGAACATTAGTTATAGTTTCAACCAGAATATTGCAACTTTCATAAAAGAAGCAAAAATTTAGAATAGAGAGGTCTTTCATCATATTTTTAGAAAAAAGTAACTGATTTCATCAAGACTAGAATAAATCTTTAATAGTATCTCCTTTACTCCAAATCCTTTTCTTGAAAATATTTAGAAAGAACTTTGGAAGGAGTATGAAATTATTGTTATCCAAGAAGAAAGCTACTGGTTACAGATGTCTAGGAGCAAAAATATAGACTTTGGAAACAAAAATACTAGATGTTTCCATAAAAAAGCGAATAGTAAAAGGAAAAGAAACAAGATCATGACACTAAAGAATGATGAAGCGGTCTGGATTAAGGACGCATAGATGTTAAAAAAATGGGAGGTGGAGTACTTCAAAGCCCTATATGCAGTGGACTCTAATAATAAAGTTTACCCTATTTCAGGTTGCTTTCCAAAGCTGCGCAGCAGCGAGAACGTTGACATGAATAGGGAGGTCACTCAAGAGAAGATTAAGGTTGCCATTTTCGATATGGAGAGTTGGAAGGCTCCAAAAAATGTTGGCTTACCTGCTAAATTTTTTCAGCAATCCTGGAATATTGTGGCTGAATCTTTTACTTCATGGGTGAAAGCTACCTTTCACAACCCTACAAACATTGCGGAAGTTAATAAAGCGCTTATTGCAATTATACCTAAAAATTCTGCACCCGAAAATTTTTTCCACTTTAGGCCCATTAGCTTAAGCAATGTTTGTTATAAAGTGGCTACAAAAGTCATTGCATCCAGCCTGAAAAATTTATGCCTATACTTATTGCTAACACTCAAACTGATTTTATTTCTGGCAGGGTTAGTGCAGATAATATCCTAGTGGTGCAAGAGGTGATCCATACGATGCGTAATAGAAATCAGGCGAAAGGACTCATGACAGTGAAGATAGACTTGGAAAAAGCCTATGATAAACTGAACTGGTTATTTGTGGTGGATTCGCTCAAAGACGCAGGCATCCCCAATGACATCATAATTATTATTGCCTTTTGTATATCTACTCCTGCAATGAACTTGCTTTGGAATGGATCTCCCTCAGATTATTTCTCTTCGACAAGAGGCATAAGACAGGAAGACCCCTCTCATCTTACCTTTTTGTTTTGTGTATTGAGAGATTATCTTATCTTATAAACAAGTTAGTTGTAGAAAAAAGTAGAAATATATATCTACTTCTAGAAATGGACCTAAAATTTTTCACCTTTGTTTTGCAGATGACTTGGTGCTTTTTGCTAGAGCAAACAGTGAACAAGTTTACGTGATCAAGAAGACATTGCATACTTTTTGTAAAAGCTCGGGATAGAGGACCAACTTTAACAAGACATGTTTATTTCTCCAAAAATGTTAACCATAGTATCAGACAACAATTTAGTCAGGAACTCGGAGTCAATCTCATAACTAATCTAAAAAATATCTTGGAGTTCCTCTTATTCATGAGAAGTGTAGCCAACATCATTTTCAATTTATCATTGACCGTATTCAGACCAAGCTCTTAAGTTGGAACAAGAAGACTCTTTCTCTCGCAGGACGATGCACTCTCATCCAATTTGTCTTGTCAATCATTCCCAGTTACTGCATGCAAATTATGAAGATCCTTATGAATATTTGCTCTAAAATTGACAAGATTTTTAGAAATTTCTTATGGGACAGCAATGATAAAGAAAAAAAGATTTATTTCCTAAGTTGGGATAAAATATGCATGCCTAAGAAAGAAAGCGGCCTTAGAATTCGAAAAGTGCAAGAGACAAATCAACTTTTTCTAATGAAGCTGGCCTGGGATTAATCTATAATAGGGAAGCCTTATGGGTTAAAGTTATGCGAGCAAAGTATGGAGAAGGGGATGATATTATTCCTAAAGTTAATAAAAAGGTTTGTAGCTCTAATGCGTGGATTGGCATCTCGAAGGTTTAGAAAAATTTCAAAAAAAACTAATCTAGAGAATAGAAGATGGAAAAAAGATCTCTTTTTGGGACAATCATTGGATCCCTAACATTCCTAAATTAAGGGAGCATGCTCTGATCAATCTTGATGAAAGAGGCTTAGTGAAAAGGTTTGTGACTATATAAATAATCTGAGCTCTTGGAATTAGAAAATGCTAAATCTGGTACTGCAAGAGAAAATTATTGACCACATTCATATTTTAAAGGCCCCTAATCCAACTATTAGAGTGGATACAATCGGGTGGCTTCCAACGGCAGATGGTAAATTTACAATAAAATCAACCTACGATACCAATTTTAGAAACAATGACAACATAAATACAATGCACAAGCACCTTTGGAAGATTAAATTACCTTAAAAGCTTAAGACCTTCAGTTGGTTTGTCATTCATGAGACTCTTTTAACAAACAGCAAAAGGAAGAATAGAAATTTTACTGAGAATGGCAGTTGTGTCCAAGATACTGCAGAGAAGAAGATACATTGCTCCATTTCTACGCGATTGTCTCCACATCCATATGGTATGGATTAGCATCGTTAAGAGAAATTCACATGATACTTTCTTCCATCACTTTCCAAGATTGGATAAGAACAAACCTTTTTTTAGTCTCTCGAAATCAGTATTGGACTCCATGACCCATAATTTTTGTCATGACTTGCAACACTACCTAGAGATATAGAAACGATCTCATCTTTAAAAATGAAATTTTATAAAATAACCACCTAAACCAGATGATTAAAAGAATAGCTTAGGAATATAATTTCATTTTGATAATTACAGAGCATAGCAGCAAACTTCTAAAAGGTACTAGAGAAGAGCTAGTTGGCTGGGAGCCTCCGGATTGAGACTGGATGAAACTTAATGTAGATGGCTCAGTCCTTCAATCTGACAACAGAGACATGTGTTATATCATCATTAAAGATTGGAATGGTCGCACCATTGCTGTGTTTAGCATGAATATTGGGGCTGTACTATAACTATAGTGGAGCTATGGGCTTCTATATTGGGGATAAGTTTGTCTCCAAGCTTGGCATCACAAAGGTGGTGATGGAATCAGACTCAAAATATGTTTTGTCGTTTATCCAGAAGACGTCGTCGGAAAGACATGGCAATAACTCGTCACTGATCAAATCCATCCAAGAGCTTCTGGCGAAATTGGAGAGAGTTGAAGTTAGGCACATCTTCTACTGATTACCTTGCTAAAGCTGGTCAGAGACATCTCTAAGGAGTTAATTTTATTTGAAAACCCCTCTCTTGTTGTTTCATCACGTCTTCGTTGACACTCATGCTGTTAAGTTTCATAGATCTTTTTTAATGTAATTGTTTTTGTTTGTCTTAGACTTTTGTCCTGTAACTAATTAAAAAAAATACACCTTTGATTTGTCTAAAGTTTAGATTTTAACTGTGAGGATTGGCACAGATAGAAGATTTGCATGCCTCTTATCAAGTTGCACTCAGGATCGATTTCTAACTATAGCTGGATATAGTGTATGTGAGTGTATATGTCCAAAAAAATTTCTTAACTAAAACCTCATGCCATGCACGGAACTATTTTCTCATCTTATTTCTATAAATTTTATAATAAAGTACTTATTGAAACAATAGTTATATAATAAAAAAACAAAAAAACAAATTTAACATTTAAAAATACAAAAAATATCTATCGTGGTTGTAAATACTTTAAGGTAAGTGTTATTTTTGTTTCAATTATATTTTTTTTCTTTTGTCATTATATTTATGTGATACGTCGAGAAAGAAAACAATATTTTGAAATTCGATATTTCTTTTAATTGAAGTAGCCTGGACGCCTCTCTTATACCAGAGTGTTTTGAATTCAATTTAATTATTAATTGACCAATAACAAGAAAAGGATGTTCAACTAGCGAATGCTTTCTTCAAGACCAAACAACAACAACAATAATATGTAGGAGTGCACATAGTTTAAATGAAATTAGATTTGTCTTTATTTCGGATCTAATTTTAAATAATAATCGAGTCTACTAATAAATACTTTTTTAAAATAGAATATGCTACGGTAAATAGTAAAATTTTGGCGAATAATAATGACGATTGTTTTTTCATCTAAAATGAAGTTAAAAAATTTTAATTTTATGACATAACTCAATTTTATACACTTTATACTAAACATAATACAAAAACTTAATTTAGTTAGAGTCTTTGACTTTTTGTCTCACAGTCTTGATCTCTCAATTTCAATATCTTTTTTAAGTACTGTTCATACCTTGGGTCGAGCTACTTTATCCGGGATGTTCTACAGACAAAGCGACCGATCTCTGTAGGTCAGGACAACCTGACCACTTCTCAAAGAGCTCAGCCAAATCACCAAGAAGAGCCCAAAAAAGGGCCCAACAGAGGAACACGACCCAAATCCTAAGGCGGTCCAAGCCTATAGAGATAAGGGCGGTTCCCTTGAAGATAAGATGACCTCACTCAAAGATAAGATAAGATAAGATAAGATAACTATCTTATCTCTAGAAAGGTCACTCCTCACCATTATAAATACACTGGAGCACCCAGGTATAACTCATACTCTGATACTACTCAATACCTGCTTAATACACTTGCTAACTTAAGCATCGGAGTCCCTTGCAGGTACCTTCCACCCTCTGGAGACGAAGGAATCAGCACCACCACCAAGTCCAACAAGTCGGACACAACCGTTCTGACCAGTACAGAAGATCTCGTCCGAGATCGACCTACAGTTTCAAGTAACTCTCGGAACATTGGCGCCGTTGCCGGGGAACCTGGAAGTCATCCCATCATTATGGTGGACGACCATGACAACGATCACAAATCAGATCTAGAGGATAGAACGCCGCACAAAAATGCGGACACTACCCCAAAGGATACTCCTCAACTCAACAACAAAAAGAATTCAAATGCGGGAGCCATGGAGATACTTCAAGATTGTTTAAAACAACTTCAGGAAGACGCCTTACGTCAATGAGAGGCGGAGAAAGACCTACAAAAGGAAATAAGGCGATGCCGGAAATTGGAGGACAAACTCCTAAAACTCGAAGCCGATCTCAAAACCAAAGCCAACCGATCCCCTTATGAGGACAGCTCTCGCAAGGAACAAGATCTATTCACCAAAGAGATCATGAAGACCAAAATCCGTAAAGACTTTAAACTCCCAGATGTGACTCTGTACGACGGCATTATAGATCCCGGTCATCATCTCAGCAATTTCAGAAGTAGAATGTACCTCACCGACGCCTCAGATGCAGTTCGTTGCAAAGCCTTTCCGACTACCTTAACAAAGACGGCAATTAGATGGTTCGACAATCCACCTCCTAGGTCCATCTCGAGTTTTAACGACTTGGTCAAGAAGTTTTTGGCCAGATTCTCCATCCAAAAAGATAAGGCTAAGCACGCTCCAAGTTTATTAGGAATCAAGCAAGGAGAACGGGAAACTCTCTGCAACTACATGGAAAGATTCAACAAAACATGCCTAGACATACAGAACCTACCAACATAGGCTGCCATTATGGGCCTCATCAATGGCTTGCGAAAGGGACCTTTTAGCCAATCTATATCGAAAAAACACCCCACATTTCTGAACGAAGTACAAGAACGAGCAGAGAAATACATCAACATGGAGGAAAACTGTCGACTAGGAGAGACCTCGAAATCCGGATTCACCTCCCGGGATAAAGACAAAGAATCCAAAAAGAAGGAAAATTGGCATGGAGAAAAAATAAAAAATATCACAACTACACTACCCTTCGGGTGTCTCTCGTAGATGTCTACAGAGAGGTATGTAACACTAAAAGAATACCCCCAGCTCGACCACTCAAAGGCAAAAAAGGAGGAGGAAATCAGGCTGAATATTGTGAATACCATCGAATCCGTGGGCATTCCACCAATGAATGTTTTGACTTAAAAAATGTCATCGAAAAGCTAGTAAGAGAGGGGAAGCTAGATCGGTTCCTGGCCACCCGGGATGATGAGCAAAGAATAAGAAGAAGGGAAGAAGATGTTGGACGAACCGAGAAGTCACCTCGTACACCAGAAAGACACGTCCACATGATACACGGCGGATTTGCAGGAGGACGAGTCTCCAAATCATCTCGCAAAAGATATCTTAAAGAGGTATATCATGTCGAGGGGAATGGGGAAGCTCCCGACATCCCCCCGATTACCTTCACCAAAGAAGATGCATCCGGGGTAATCTCAGGACACGACAATCCCATGGTCATCACGGTTATACTGGCGAATGCAAACCTCCACCTCACACTGATAGACCAGGGGAGCTCCGCCGACATCTTGTTCAAAACTGCCTTCGACAAGCTCGGTTTGGAAGAAAAGGAACTCAGAGCATATCCGAACAGCCTGTTCGGACTAGGAGACACCCCGGTTCAACCACTGCGATACATCTCATTGCACACAACCTTTGGAAAAGGAAAGCAATCAAGAACACTCAAAATAGATTACATCGTGATCGACGTAGGTTCAGCCTATAACGCTTTAATAGGTCGGACAATATTAATTCAGCTTGGTGCAATAGTCTCAACTCCACATTTATGCATGAAATTCCCAACTCCAGAAGGGATAGCTACAATAAAAGCATATCAGAAGACGGCACGTCGCTGTTACAACGAAAGTCTAAACCTCAGAAGCAGAGAAAAAGAATTCCACACAATCGAGCTTGGTGGAGTTCAGAGGTGGGAAGAACTCCGCCCACAACCTGAAGGCGGAATAGAGAAAGTCCAGATTGGGGATACCCCGGACCAAATGATCAATATCGGCACAATCCTACATAGAGACATAAAGGAATCACTCATTAAGTTTTTACGAGATAACGTTGACCTCTTTGCATGGAAGGCCACAGACATGCCAGGCATAGACCCCAAATTAATGTGCCACAAGCTAGCAGTCTACCCAGGATCTCGGCCAGTGTAACAGAGGCGTAGGAAGCTCGGACCAGAACGCTCTCAATATGCACCGACTACACTGATCTCAATAAAGTCTGCCCAAAAGATCCTTATCCACTCCCAAGTATTGACGCACTGGTCGATGCCTCCTCCAGATATAAATACCTCTCGTTTATGGACGCATACTTGAGATATAATTAAATCCCAATGTATCTATCCGACCAAGAAAAAATTTCATTCTTAACCCTAAAAGCAAACTACTGCTACATCGTCATGCCTTTCGGTCTTAAAAATGCGGGAGCTACTTATCAGAGATTAATGAATAAGGTCTTCTCGGATCATATCGAAAAAATCACAGAAGTCTACGTAGACGACATGCTCATAAAGACACAAATGAGGAGATGCTATTGTCCAACCTGACCCAAGTATTCGACACTATAAGACGACATGGCATGCGACTCAATCCCGCAAAATGCACCTTCGCAGTGGAAGCTGACAAATTCTTGGGCTTTATGCTCACACAGAGAGGAATCGAGGCAAACCCGGATAAATGCCGAGCCATACTCGACATGAAGAGTCCGACTTGTGTCAAAGAGGTACAACAACTCAACGGGAGGTTGGCAGCCTTGTCCAGATTTCTAGCCGGATTGGCAATAAGATCTATTCCCTTCCTTAGAAGGGAAAGAAGTTCGAATGGACAACGGAGTGCGAGCAGGCCTTCCAAGATTTCAAAAGATTTCTGGGACAGCCACCTATCCTGAAAGAGACCTAAACAAGGTCCAAAAAAGAGGATTACAAAAATAACTTAGAAGAGCCCGACATGATGAAGTCGGACACCCACAAAACAAGTTATAAAAGTAATCCCTGAAAGAGACCTGAACAAGGTCCAAAAAAGAGGATTACAAAAATAACTTAGAAGAGCCCGACATGATGAAGTCGGACTCCTACAAAACAAGTTATAAAAGTAATCCTTGAAAAAGACCTGAACAAGATCCAAAAAAGAGGATTACAAAAATAACTTAGAAGAGCCCGACATAATGAAGTCGGACTCCCACAAAACAAGTTATAAAAGTAATCCCTGAAAGAGACCTGAACAAGGCCCAAAAAAGAGGATTACAAAAATAACTTGGAAGGATCCGACGTGACGAAGCCGGGTCAAAACAATAACCCCTGAAAGAGACTTAGATGAGGTCCAAAAAAGAGGGTTACAAACAACAACTCGGACAAAAATTGACCTGATGAAATCGGCAACCTCAGCATTTCCTAACAAAGACCTAAACAAAATTCAAATAAAACGAATTGCGGAAAACAGCATCAGGCAAAAGAATCAAGCCAATCAGGTCAGACACAGTTCCAACACTCACAAAGCCTACGAAGGTACCAAGACAAGCGCAGACAGGCATGATATAAAAACTACTAGTTATGATAAATAACAAACTTCAGAGGCCACCAGAGTCAGCCCCAAAAGCTCGGAAACTACTTTGTCTTTCAGATAAAGTTGCTAAACAAGCAACTAAAAAGGTATCAATAGTCAGCGAAACATCATTTACAAAATAAAGAGTTTAAAAAAGTCCACAGGCCGGGCTATCTACACAAGCAGTTAGAAAATTCAGTTAACATCCGAAGGCTTCCCAGCAGCATCAACACAGGGTGAAGGAGGACGAGTCTGAAGAGGCACTGCATCCACTGTCCCATCATCCCGGTTCAAGATTTGGCAATCCGATTCTGACTCAGAGCGGTCGATCTCAGCAGTAGAAGTCAGAGAAGTCGGCGTAACAGAGGTTTTGGTGGCAGGCAATGAAGGATGATGATCATCATCATCATCAGGATCATCAGGAACAATATTACCATCCCTAACAATGTTGTCAAGGCTAAAAAGGGAAAGATCGAGCTCTGGCGCAAGAACTCGAACTTGCTCCTTCAGATTCTCATAAGCAGCAGTAACGCTGCCTACAAGGTGACTTTGAAGTTCGGCATAATCGGCCCGGGCAGATTCCAAACTATTCCTGAGATCCATCACCTCTCTGTAGGTGGTAACATAGCTATCCTTATGTTTTAACGCCGTATCCTTAGCTAGTTGCACAGCAGCCGCTAGACCAATAGCCCGAGTCTTTTCCCCCTCCAGCTCCTTCTCTAGCTCGGTCACTTTCACCTCAAGCTCCTCTTTCAAACCTTTAATCCGGTCAAACTCTGACTTCGCCTCCTCCATAAAGGCCTTTGTAGCATGGATAGGAAGATCCTAAGCGGTACGGTATAAAACCGCTCCCATGTGTGCCAGTTTAATGTCACTCCGAGTAATAAAATCCAAATGATGAAGAATGGATACATCATCAGTAGGCATGACACCACAGGGAGCAATCTGTTGATCTACAAACCCGATAGCATCAAAGTCGGGAGCATCCAGACTAAAAGGCAGACAGTTCGAGGTCTTTTTGGAGGAGGAGCTCGGAAGGAGAAGAGGTACCAGCAGAAGTTTGTGAAAAATCAACCAAACAAACCCGAGGAGTAGGGATAACTCTCCTCGGCCCAAGAGAACTCGTAACCAAAGGCTTCGACGAAACCTGAGAAGTCCCCTCCCCGGCCGCCTTGGCCAAGGCATTCTGAGCTGCAGTAGCCTTCCTTGCCTTTTTAAAAGCCTTCATGGATTCGTTGTTCTTAATCATCTCTGCAAACAAACATCACAGTAGGAAACCAAACTACGAGTCAGAAAAAGATCTCATAAGAGACAAACTCGACAAAACGATAAGCAAAACCAATAGAAAAATTGACCACTACCCAGATCAGCTCGGAGAAGAGAGGGGTTAGCTAAAAATTTCTTTGTGTCAAGATGAGAAGGCTGCCCCAGTTTTCTTCTAGCACAGTCACAAAAGCTTGTTCAGCCTCATCTAACATCTCCCACGAATATCTCGATACCACTACATTCTTTTGCCATTCTAAGGGAAAGGTGGGCTCATCATTCTCATCCAGAAAAAAGGGCCGAGCTTCTAGCTTGGACCCTAAAAAAGTAATTTTTGAAATCGCAAAAAGACTCATCAAACATGGAGAAAACATTATTCCCCTGGGAAGTTCGGAAAGAAACCCAAGCGGCTTTCTTCTTCACTACACCAGGCTTTGTCAAAACGAAAAGATAAAAGAAGAGAGATTGCGAAGCAAGAATACCAAACTCACGACACAGTAGCTGAAAGATTTTTATAAAATCCCAAGAATTAGGGTGGAGTTGGGATGGAGCTACATTACAGGACCATAACAAGTTGGTCTCAAAGGGGGTAAAAGAAAGAGTAATATTCATTTGACTAAAAAAGAAGTCATAGGCATAGAAAAAGGGGCGCTCTCCAGCAATCTAGGTAGAAAAGCAAACCCTTTCGTCAGAAGTTGGAGATACGAGCTCATAATTCTTCTCATCACTACCGTTGCAACAAATCCTATGAAACTACCTAAGTTGCTGACAAAACTCTGAGCCAACCAATGAGACGCACAAGAGGACCATAGAATCCACCCAATTGGCCATGCCCTCAGGAACCTGGGAAGATGTCTCAATAATATTTTTGCGAGAAGACATGGTTAACTAGTCCTACAAGAAGAAAAGAAGATTGGATTACTCAAAAATATCTCGGAACACTAATCACACAACTCGGGCATAAATGGAGACAACTCGAAAACTAAAGCATATAGGTGTCAAGAAGCTAGAAAAAGCAACAAAAGGAAACCCCAGGACCTAGTCCAAAAACTTCCAGGGGCATCCTTTGGAGGTAGAATAAGGACTCAGGGAAACCTACAAGCCTACATCTCTACACGTCCCAACAAGAAGATAAAGTCTCTATTTCAACAAGAATGACACTCGGAAAGGCCACAAACCAAATAAAGTCATCAAAATAAGTCGCCTCTCAAAATTATGATTTCAGTCTACCCAACAGCAAGAACATGCCAAGCGAAAAAACTGTCAAAGGCACAATCTTTCTTCAAAATCAAACAAGCCACTTATACAGAAAACAACATGCAAAACCGTAGAAGCTTCAACCATTAAGGAAATGCCAGAAAAGAAGAAACCAGAAATCAGAGTGACAAAAAGCATAGAAATGCGAAAAGGTTCGAGCTTTCCAAACATACACTCAAGAAAAATTCCTACTTTACCAATAAAAAGAACAATGCAAACAAAAAGAAGATGAATCAACCTGAAAAAGGAGAGAAGCGTAGAAGGAAGTTGAAGACGGAAAAATCAGGAATTATCGTCGAAAGCAAAGAAAACACCAACGATCACCAAACAACGTCGCAAGGAGAAACGCAAAAATGCAGGTGACAGGCGAAAACAGAAAAGTGAGGAAGAGTAGGGGGAAGTTACAGAGAAAGAAGAAAAACCGTTTCTATGTGTGAAGTTCAAAAATAAAAGAAACAAAACAGGGCATTAAAAACCAATTAATGAGGGCATTAAAACCCTCGCACATTCCCAAGGTTAGGACGCTAATACAAAAGCGTGCGCTTTTAGAGGAAGCGAAACGTTCTACATTCAAAAGGAACTCTACAAAAATAAAGTCGAAAAAATGCTCGAGTTCGGCTTCACCCGAGAAGGTTCGAAATCCTAAAAATAAGACTCGACCTCCAAAATAAAGACCGAGCTCGAGCAAGGGCACTGTTCATACCCTGGGTCGAGCTGTTCGACCCGGGATATTCTACAGACAAAGCGACCGACCTCTGTAGGTCAGGACAACCCGACCACTTCTCAAAGAGCTCGGCCAAATCACCAGGAAGAGCCCAAAAAAGGGCCCAACAGAGGAACACGACCCAAATCCTAAGGCGGTCCAAGCCTATAGAGATAAGGGCGGTTCCTTTAAAGATAAGATGACCTCACTCAAAGATAAGATAAGATAAGATAAGATAACTATCTTATCTCTAGAAAGGTCACTCCACACCATTATAAATACACTGGAACACCCAAGTATAACTCATACTCTGATACTACTCAATACCTGCTTAATACCCTTGCTAACTTAAGCATCGGAGTCCCTTGCAGTTACCCCCCACCCTCTAGGGACGAAGGAATCAGCACCAACACCAAGTCCAATAAGTCGGACACAACCGTTCCGACCAGTACAGAAGATCTCGTTCGAAATCGACCTACAGTTTCAGGTAACCCTCAGAACAAGTACTGCTTTAGAGATTTAATTACAAGATTTTAAATATTTATTTTGATATTTTTCTTTTTTTTAATTAAGGAATATAACTTATAAGTTGCTCTCAAATTTTTCTTAAAAATTTAGGATTAATAGTCAAATTCATCCCTAAAAGATTATCTATTCTTTAAATTAGTACTCAGATAATTTTTTTATTCATATTAGTCTTTGAAAGATAAAATGTAAGTTAAATTGGTCATTCTATTAGTTAGATGAAGATGTGTCATGTTAAGTGCCATGTGGCATGATGACGTGATACGTTAATGCCACGTACATGTCACAAGATGATTTGTTGACGTGTCAAGTTAGTGACACCTAGCACACCACGTGTCACTTGACATGTAAAAAAGTTATTTATAATCAAAATAGTCTCTAAAAATTCAGATGTAAATCATTTCATCCTTAAAATTTTAAAAATTAATCAAATTTATATAAATTTCTTTTATTTTTTTTCTTAATATTAAATTTGAAATACTTTTTTATAGTACTAATTTTAATATTATTTTTTAAACCTTAAGAAACAAAATTCTCTTTACATAAAATAATAAAAATAATTAAATTATTATAAAATTATTTTGTAATTTGTATTTTAAAATTTTATATTTTCATATTATAATTTTTTTTATAGTGAATTTTTTCATTTAAACGAGTTTATTAAATTATTGTTGATTATGTATGTAAAATTTAATATTTTAAATATTACTAAATAATATAATAGTTATTTTAAATTTTAAATCTTTAAAATTTTTTAAAATTATAATTTTTATTATTGTTTAATTTATATGGTAGAACTCAATAATTGAAATACCGATTTGTGAGATCACTTGTTAAATCTTAATATTTTAATATATTTTTTTAAATAACTACTATATTTATTTAATAAAATGCATTATAGTAGTTACTTTTAATGTTTTAATCTTTTAGATCTCACTAAAAATATATTTAAAATAACTACTATAATGGATTTCGCTAAATAGTAGTTATGTTAAAAAAGATATATTAAAATTCAACAAGTGATCTCACAAATCGGTATTTCAATTATTGAGTTTCACCATATAAATTAAACAATAATAAAAATTATAATTCTAAAAAATTTAAATTTTAAAGTAACTACTATATTATTTAGTGAGATTTAAAATATTAAACTTTTAAATACTTAATCAATAATAATTTGATAAACTTGTTTAAATAAAAAAATTATTATAAAAATTATAATTTGAAAATATAAAATTTTAAAATACAAAATGATAAAATAATTTTATTAATAATTTAATTAATTTTGTTATTTTATGTAAATTGAATTTTGTTTATTAAGGTCTAAAAAATAATATTAAAATTAATATTATGAAAAAATATTTTAAATTTAATATTATGAAAAAAAATAAAGGAATGTATATAAGGATTAATTTGATTAATTTTTAAAATTTTAGAGATGAAAATGATTTACGTCTGGAATTTTAGGGACTATTTTGATTATAAATAACTTTTTACATGTCAAGTGACACGTGACGTGCTAGATGTCACTGATCTGATACATCAACCAATCATCTTGTGACACGTGATATTAACCTATCATGTCATTATGCCACATGACACTTAACATGACACGTCATTATCTAACTAACAGAAGAATTAATTTGACTTCTGTTTTTTCTTTCAAGGACTAATATGACTAAAAAAATTATTTGAGAACTAATTTGAAAAATGAGTAATCTTTCAGAGACGAACTTGACTATTAACCTACAAATTTAATACTTCTTTTCTCCTTGATGATCCATAAGTCCATCACAATATTCTTCAACAATCCTTTATTTGTTTTATTATAGAGAAATTACATGTTTAAATTTCACAATAGATAGACTTTTTTAACATATAAAAGTACGTATTTATTTGCTCAAAAAAGTACATAAGGATTAGAATATGTGAAACCTAAAAGTTATTTATAAGTTACACTTTAGAGCATGACTCAATATGTGTAACTTAAATATTAGTGTATGTGAGCAACAAGTTTCAATATACAAAATGATTCATCGCTTCCAAGTTTCAATGGTTAAGAATAGAAAAATAGAAAGCAATCACATACAAATTATAGATGCATATTACATGAAAGGATCAGAAAGTATATGGTTCTATAATTACTTAATTAAAAGGCAAGCATGATTTTTTAAAAAATCACTTCTGTTCAAAGTTGATGAGTTTATTTATTTATTTTTTTTTTATAGTTCGGTACGAATTAAACTTAACCCAAAAATAGAGGAGAACAAAGGAACAAATATCTCTTTGGCATTGTCAGCAAGGATATAATAACGACCTCGCAAAAATACTTAACAAAACATAACATAGTTGATGAGGTTGATTACACATAAGTGACATTCAAAAACGTAGTTAAAAACATTGAACGAAAGTGTTCAAAGAGCAACACTCTAATAGTTCCACCGTTATCTAAAACTTGAAACAATAATTCAATTCCCAAAATTATCAGCTTTTAGATTATTTTATTGGCACCATCATCGACTTCTTCAGATCAGTCTCGTGAAGAGATTGAAATTTGAAAGCATATTATAAGGTCTACGGTGAGATTGTGAGACAAAAATTCTCTTTCTACTCGACTAACTCTCCAGAGTAAAATCTGATTTGGCTACCACCTCCACAGAATATTATAAAAATTAATTGTGATGTTAGTATATAGAAAAAGTCTCTGGTGGCTATATTATTTTGGTGGTTAAGGTGGCAAGCTCAATAAACCAATTTAAAATTGACATCTGTTTCATTAAAAAAAAAGTAGATGTAGGCTTTGACTCTTTTAAGATCAAAATAATTTTTTTCTCTTTTATAATTTTTTATAATTATTTTTATTAAATTAATTTTTTATAATTATTATTTTTAATAATTTCTAAAAATAATATCAAAATTATTTTTTAATTATTTTATTATTATTTTTATTTTAAAAAAAGTTATAATTATTTTTATTATTATTTTTTACCAAAATAATTTTTTTATAATTTTTTTTTAGTTTTGAGAAACTAACACCAAAATGATATTCTCTTTCTTGGTGTTAGTTTAAAAATAATCATAAGAAATTATGAGAGAGAATATCATTTTAGTGTTAATTTTTTAAAATTAAAAAAATATATAAAAAACTATTTTGGTAAAAATAATAATAATTATTATAGAAAATTATTTTTTAAAATAAAAATTATTAAAAAAATAATTTTGGTGTTATTTTTAGAAATTAATAATAATAATAATAATAATAAATAATAATTATAACAAATCATTTTAGTAAAAAATTATAAAAAATTATTTTCTAAAAATAAAATAATTATAAAATAATTATAAATACAATTAAAAAATTATTTTTGTGTTATTTTTTAATTATTTTTATAATTATAAAAATAATTATAAAAAAATATTTTGATAAAAGTAATCATATATATAAGAAATTATAAGAGAAAAAATTATTTTGATTTTAAATTTAATTTTTTATTATGTGTTAATATTTTATTTATAGGTCAAATTTTTGTCATTTTTAATCACCAAAACTAATATCACTGTATAACTTTTCTAATTACTATAGTTTAAAGTTAAATTATTTTACTTTTCTTAGGTTGGTAGAGTTAACATTATTTTTTTTTTTCTCGGTATCTCCCAACTCGACAGGTCAAGGATTGATCCGTAGCGGATCTGAGTTCCATTTAAAGGTCTGCCGTTAGCCAATGGGTTGCTGCTTACACAAGGCGAGATTCGGACGAGTGAGTTGACCACTCGACCAACCCAAGTTGGTTTAAAGTTAACATTATTAGAAGGGTCAAAGCCTATATTCACTCTCTTTAAATATAGAAGATGTCAATCCTAAATTGGTTTATTGAACTTAATCACCTTAGCCACCAAAACAATATAGCCATCAGAAACCTTCCCTAATATATATTATGATGAGGAGTATGCAGATTGTGGGTGTCTGTTAAAAAGCTTAGATTCTTTGTTGCTATGGAATTTTTTCTGTCTAGTCCATAAAGAGGCTTGTGACATAGATCTTATAAATAAAATCCAGGAGTTACTTTGATATTAGAATGTTCAATTCGATCTTATCAAACGTGATGCTAATAACACTGTTGATTGGCTCACCAAAATTGGTGCAAAAGATAACAGAGATTAATTGGTATGGTTAAAGTTTGGGGAGACCCTAATAAGCCACCTCTTTCAAAGAGATATTGGTAAAACATTTTAGTTTTTTTTTTGGCTGTCTTTTAGTTCTCTAATTAAAAAAAAAACATCTTTTTCTGCAGGAAAACGAGATGCAATATGAACAAAACTATAATTAGATTTGATTGGATTTACTTATAAAAAAATTGATCACACAATATTCCTGTAAAAATTAATAATGAATATTAAATAAATAATTTATTTTTACTAAAATAAAATTATTTTTAATAATTTTAAAAAATGAATTAAAAAGTAAAAATACGTGTTTATTAAAATTTAAATAGTGAATTATTATCAATGATTAAAAGAAAAACTGAACAGATTGAATACTTGTTGGTGCGTGGTTTCTTGAGGTATTGTCGTAAGTAGACAAAAAGAAAAAAAAATCTTCTTAATTTTTTTAACTAATCTTATTAAATGTGTACACACTTTAAGTAGGATAATATATAAAGGTTTAATTATTATGTTGGTCTCTATAATTTTTTAAAAATTTTAATTAGGTTTTTATATTTTTTTTAATTGAGTTTTTACACTAATTTTTTTTAATTGAGTCTCTATATTTTTTTTTCTTTTTATTTGAGCTCCTATATCAATTTTTTTTTAATTGGATCCCTATACAATTAAGCCAATTACTACCAAGAGAGATTTAATTGAAAAAAATTTTGTGTAAAGATCCAATTAAAAGGAAAAAAAGTATAGAGACCTAATTAAAAATTTTACAAAACTATAGGAACCAACAGAGTAATTAAACCATATATAAATAAATAAATAAATAAATAAAAATATATGATAAAAAATTATCCTTAAAAATTTAATTTTAAAAAATTTTAAAAATCTAATATCACAAGACAAATAAGATCTTTTAAATAGTTTAATTATGACAAAAATATTGTATATATATTAAAATTTAACCACTAAATTAACTATCATATATTTATAGATAAATAAGAGTGACTAATTTTTTGTATATATATAATATAGGTAACATTTCAAGTGCACCAGGGAGCACCGGTGCACCAGTTGTTTTAACCGTTGATTTTAATTAATATATATTATATATATTTTTTATAATTCAGATCAACGGTTAAAACAATTGGTACACCGGTACTCCCGGTGCACTTGAAATGCTTCCTATAATATAAGTGTAACTATAGTAACTATAGTGTTTATAGCATGGTCCAAAACTAAAATCATAGTCCAAATAAACTAATTCAATTTCACAAAAGATTCATAGAAGCCCAACAGATCCAACTATATTAGTTCAAAAAGTCACATAGATTAATCTATTCGATCTACTATAGACACGAATGTTATAATCCGAACTTGACTTGCATGTCAAGTAAGACGTTCTCATTCTCTACTATATATACTATCCACAATTCAACTATTATTTTAACATGGGATAATTTCTAAAATACTAAAAAAATTATTCACTACAATAAATAAAAAAAATTCATGAGTAATGGTCAAATTATCATTTATTTTTATAAATATTTTATTAAATTTAGGTATTTTTTATACTCAATTCATCTAAATTTTTTTAAATTTTTACTAATTTAAGTAGTGAAATTTTTTGCATATAATCTTTATCCCGACGAACAAATCAAAATTTTTATAAAAAATCTAGACTCTCTGTCCAAATTCATCTCAGTTTTAAGTATTATCTTAAAACATATAGCCATCATAAAAACTTATTTTTGAGTTGTGATCGTCGTACCCCTTATTATTATAATATTGGATAGGAGAGAAAATTAAAAAAAAAAAAATTTCTCCTAAATCTAGGAAGAAAACCTGAAAATGAAAGATACAAATTTTGATTTTTAGGCAAATAAATGAAGGATTTATATTACACGACTCAAGGCTGGATTGAACGGCTTTGTGAAAGGATCCTGACACATGTGGACCCCTTTTTCTTGTGAAAGATCTGTGTTATGGATACTTAATTTAATTATTAGTCATTCTTCCTACCGTATAGTAGTTAGTTAGGTTTTTAGCTCACTTATATATATATATATATATATATATATATATTGAAGGTTGTGGTAGATTTAGAGAAAGAAGAGAAGTTGAAGTCTTTTTTTTAAGTGACTGGAATGACCCTTAAAGCAAACTTTTAATTCTGATTCTTTTTTAACTCAGCAGCGGAAAATTTATGAGACAATTTATTTTTGTCTCATGAATATCAAAAAACAGAACACAGCAGAGAAGAGAGAAGCTAACACCAGCATGTATCCTGGTTCGATTGCCTTGTGCTATGCAACCTACGTCCAGTCTCCTCCACAACAATAGAGGAATTTACACTGTAGTTAAAAGTATTACATACACCAATTTCACAGGATTGACACAATCCTTTCACACTCAAGTTCTAACCTAACTTGACATTGGCTATACTAATACCTAACTCTTCACTCTTAGTGCTAACCCAACTAAGAAAGAGATACCTCATAGGTACAAGATACAAGACACAAATATACCTAAAGAAATCTGAAAACAACTCTAGGCTTTTCTCTCAAGTGTATCTCTCTGCCTCTTTCCACTCATGGCTTTTTACTTGAGCTCTCTCAATATGCCTTTTCACTCAAGAAATTACAGAAAGATAAACATTGAAAAGTAAATTACAATCTATAAAACATGAAGGAGATTGACTTCATCAATAGCCTCTTTGCTATGTGATAAACCAGATTTGCAAGCCTCTGATTTAGTTCTTCAATATTGGCCGAATGCTTCTTTGAAAGAAAGCATTATCCAAGTAGAGAAACTTCTTCAGGGAACTCTTACACAACTCACCAAACTCTGGTTTTTCTCTCCTTGGTTTCTGAATGAACAGCAAACCTCTTTTACCTCCTTGCATGTTACTTGGTTGCTCTTCCTATGTCAACTTCTTGAGTCTTGTGCTTTACCAACCCAGCTGTTCACTTTTTTCCAGTAATCCTCAAAATAGGAACTTTGCTTCTGACTTTCCTATCTTGACCGAAAGCCACATTATCAGCAGAAAATGATTTCTTCAATAGTAAACCCAGATCTTGACCATTGAAACACAACTTGGTCCCGAAGACATATTTTCAACCATTGATGCATAGCAGTGAAGAACAGAAATTCTCTTTTCCATATAACCCAAAATGGAGTGGCAAAGAGTTGAAGATGAAGAGAAGAAAGTGTGATGCATAAATAAGGAAATGTGTTACCTTTAACCTTTACCTAAGCTTGATTTGGTTTGAAATGATTGATTTGACCTCATCCTTTCTTGCCTAACCTTCTCTTTCTTTCCTCTTCTTTGAATAGCTTAGCAACTAAGCACTTTCTCTTACTTCTGTGATTTGACTGAGACAGAGAAAAAAAAACGTTGCTTTGGAAGCAAGATGGAGGGATCTGCTAAAACCAAGTCGGGCTTGGATCGGGTTCTACTCAAGTTCAGCCCGTTGGTTCCTTGCCTTTGCTTCTTGAAGAATTTTGCTTGAGATGGACAACTTGGGCTTGGTTTATTTTCACTTACCATTCATCCCACCAACAGATTTCTTTTGTTTAACATTGGGTTGCTACTTCACTTATTTTTGGCCTGCATCACTTAAACAAAATAATCAAAACTAATTTGGGTAATTAGCCCAATAATCAAATGTTTGTCATCATTAATTATATTAGTTAATTTCTTAACTCAACATATATATATACCTAACTTGTAATTACTTACTTACTCAATGAAATCATCCTTTTTCTCCA
The DNA here is from genome assembly GCF_014773155.1 of Arachis stenosperma. Taxonomy (NCBI): domain Eukaryota; kingdom Viridiplantae; phylum Streptophyta; class Magnoliopsida; order Fabales; family Fabaceae; genus Arachis; species Arachis stenosperma. Next base: position 15,309,228 of record NC_080385.1, read on the forward strand.
TTCCCTTTCACATTCCAATATGGTATCAGATGTAATTCTTCTTTACACTTCCGCAATATTCTCTCCCTTCATTCTTTGATTTTCTCGGGAAAATTCCTCGATTTTCCATTCTTCTTTCTCGCCCTTTCTCGTTTCGGCAAGAACATTCTTCCTCAATCGATACCTCTTCTTTTTCTCTATTCTTCTACTCATCAATCCGAATGTCTGCAATTTCTATATTCACAGTTCCTCAGGGAGATTCCAATACTCCTCGAGCTCCAACACCGCCCTCGCCGATTCCTGATGCATATCTGCTCTAGTCCGACGATCACCCAGGGTTCGTGCTTGTTTCACAACCCCTACAAGAAGACAACTACGCTTCTTGGTGTAGATCGATGAGACTTATGTTGAGTAAAAAATGCAAAATCTACTCCATCGATGGCTCCCTCCCAAAGCCAGATCCAGTTCTTAACCCTGCGCTCGCTGAATCGTGGCAGTGCACAAACGACATCATCACTACGTGGTTGCTGAATGCAATCTCCAAGGATATTGCAGCAAGCGTCATCTATGCTGGATCTGCGGCTTTACTCTGGCAAGATTTGGAGACTCGCTTCTCTCAGAGCAACGCGCCTCGCATCTTTGAGCTGAAGAGGTCACTCATGTCTCTGACTCAAGGCTCTCTCTCAGTCTCACAGTATTTCACAAAATTGAAGATATTTTGAGAAGAACTCAACACCTTCAAGCCATTGGTATCTTGTTCCTGTGGTGGCGTTAAGCCGATTCAAGCCTTTCTTGATCAAGAATATGTGATGTTGTTCCTTATGGGTCTCAATGAGAATTTGGCAAGTGTTTGAAGACAGATCCTATTATCAGATCCACTACCTCTGATCGAAAAAGTCTTTTATCTTGTGTTGCAAGAAGAGAAGCAGAGAGCACTCACCTCTCCAAGCCAACATATGGCTTTTGCTACTAAATAGTCTCCAAGACCCACCGCTCCTTCTGGACCCAAGGTGAAAGGGAGGAAAGATCGTCCACTCTGTGCTCATTGTGGGTTGCTGGGACATACTGAAGATAAATGTTATTGTCTCCATGGATATCCTCCTGGATATTCCCAGAACAAGCCTGTGAATGTCAAATCCCAATTGCATCATGTTGCCAAGGTCACTCATGGTCAAGAAAGCCAAGATCCATCTCCAACATCCAGCTTTTCACTTACAGTGGCTCAGTACAACCAATTGATGACTCTCTTGCAAACTCAGCAAGCTCTTCAGGACATTGAACCTGAAATTTGTGCAGGTGAAGTGTTTTTCTCATGTTATTCAAATCAAATGGCAGAGGTTAGTTCTTGGATAGTTGATTCCGGAGCCACCACTCACATCACTAATTCCTTTAAATTTTTGAAAAATGCCAAACCTCTTATAAATCATTTTGTTGCTTTACCTGACCATACCAAAATTCGTGCCTTAGCTATTGGTAATGTTGTTCTTAATTCTTCTTTAATCCTTTATAATGTCATATTCATTCCCTCTTTCCGAGTTAATTTGATTTCTGTTAGTTCTTTGTTGAAATTGCCTAACTGCACATTTTTCTTTTCTGACTTAGCTTTCATCATACAGGACAGGACCTCCAAGAAGGTGATTGGCAGAGGTGATGAAACTGATGACTTGTTTCTACTACAATCACCCTTCACAGTTCATACTAGGAGTTCTGTTCAAAGTTATTGATCAGTTACCAATGTTGATAGCATTATTTGGCATGCTCGTTTAGGTCACACCTCAGAAAAAGTCTTTAACAAATTGAGTCCTCTTTTGTCCAATAAAACTCTCAAATACAATCATTCTACTTGTGAAGTCTGTCCCTTAGCTAAACTCAAGCGTTTGTCTTTTCAATCCAATAATCATTTTTGTAAGAAATTTTTTGATTTGGTTCACTGTGATATTTGGGGCCCTTATAGAGCTCCAACTTATAATAATATGAGATATTTTCTTACTATTGTGGATGATTATTCCGTATTCACTTGGACTTTTTTGCTAAAATACAAATCTGATGCTTCTCACACTCTCATCAATTTCTTTAATATGATTAAAACTTAGTTTAATACTAGGGTAAAGCAGGTGAGATTAGACAATGCTGGTGAATTAATGCTCCTTGATTACCTGAATTTCGAGGGTATGCTTCATCAGTTCTTCTGTGTGGAGCGCCCAGAACAAAACACCATTGTTGAAAGAAAGCACCAGCATCTACTCAATGTGGCTAGAGCATTGTTCTTTCAGTCCAAGGCCCCAATTGCCTTTTGGGGAGATTGTGTCTTGATTGCCACTTTCCTCATCAATCGCGTACCAAGTCCAGCACTTCAACACTGCTCTCCCTATGAGAGACTCTTCCTTAAGCAACCTGACTATCAGTCTTTGAGAGTCTTCAACTACTTGGCTCATGCGTCTTCTCTTCTATCTCAGAGACACAAGTTCTTCGCTAGAGCAGTGCATGCAATCTTCATTGGCTATCTTTCTGGTTACAAGAGATACAAGTTGTATGACCCAGTGAACAAGAAGATTTTCATCTCCAGAGATGTTTTCTTTATCGAAACTGAATTTTTCTTTCGACAATTAACCGATACTTCCAGGCCCATGGTGGACAATTTTCCTGACATAGTTATCCCAGCATCCATCACTGATGCAGTCCCTCTAGCCACACTTACCAGCCCTCCTTCTGCCCAACCACCATTTCAACCATCTATGGATATGCTAGTCACTGAACCTACCTCACAATATCAGTCTAATATTCCAAGCTCACCAATTAACTTGAAAAAATCATCCAGACAACACAGACCACCATCTTACCTCAAGGATTATCAGTGCAATATTGTCTCTCATGGGACTCTAGATCGGTTTCAACACATCTCACACCATCACCCTCATTTCATAGCTAATGTTGCTGTAATTTCTGAGCCCTCCTTCTTCCATCAAGCCGTGAAGTACCTTGAGTGGAGGCAGGCTATGGATGAAGAGCTTCAAGCCATGGAGGCCACTAATACTTGGACTTTAGTCCTTCTTCCACCAGGAAAACACACTATTGTATGTTGTTGGGTGTACAAAGTCAAGTGTAAGGCAGATGGCTCAGTAGAACGCTATAAGGCCTGTTTGGTTGCAAAGGGCTATACGCAGCAGGCATGCATTGACTTTAAGGGCACCTTCTCTCCCGTGACCAAACTCACCACTGTCAGGGTTCTCCTTTCTTTGGCAGCCATCAACAATTAATTTTTGCAACTAGATGTGAACAACGCCTTCTTGAACGGTGACTTGTTTGAAGAAGTTTATATGGACCTGCCTCTTGGTTACAAGTCCAGAGCTCTTGACTCGTATGCAAGTTGAACAAGTTCATCTATGGTTTGAGACAAGCCTCAATACAATGGTTCTATAAATTCACTTCAGCGCTGCTCACTCACAAGTTCAAACAGTCCAGGCATGATTACTCTCTCTTCTCTTATGGTAGTGGCAACAAGATTGTTTACTTGCTGGTTTATGTAGATGACATCATACTAGCCAGTCCTTCCAAGGATATGATGCATAAGGTGCAGAAATTGTTAGAGGCCTCCTTCAAATTGAAGATTCTGGGTGATTTGAAGTATTTCTTAGGCTTGGAACTAGCAAGGCTCAGCGATGAAATTGTCCTCAACCAAAGAAAGTACACCTTAAACATCTTGGAGGACACTAATTTTACAGATTCCAAGTCTGTTTCTCTGCCTATGGAGGCTAACCTCAGGTTGAGCAACTCCAATGGTGATTTACTTGCGAACTCATCCATCTACCGAAAACTAATAGGGAGGTTAATGTACCTCACCATATCCCATCCGGATATTACCTATGCGGTGTCTACCCATAGTCAATTCTTGTCTAAACCTAGAACTACTCACATGAATGCACTTCACCATCTTTTGAGATACTTGAAAGGAACCGTGGGTCAAGGGTTATTATTTTCTGCACAATAAAAAAGGCTAATGGCTTATGCGGATGCAGATTGGACGGGATGTCCCGACACTAGGAGAAGCATTTCAAGTTACTGTGTGTTCATTGGGGACTTTCTGATTTTCTGGAGATCAAAGAAACAATAAATGATTTTCCAATCATCTGCTGAATCTGAATACAGAGCTATGGCAGCTGTGGCTGCTGAATTGACTTAGTTGATAGGACTCCTATCTAATTTTCAAATCAAAGCACCATCTTCCATGCTGTTTTGTGACTCTATGTCAGCCATCCACATTGCATCAAATCCCACACTTCACGAGAGGACTAAGCATATTGAAGTAGACTGCCATTTTGTTCGAAAAGAGTTGTGGCAAGATTCATCAAACTGATCCATGTTCGAACTCAGTATCAGGTTGCCAATGTCTTCACAAAATCGGTAATTCCAATCCAGTTTCACAATCTCATCTCCAAATTTGGTATGATCAACATATACCTGCCAACTTGAGGAGGGATGTTATGGATACCTAACTTAATTAGTTAGCAATTAATTAGTCATTTTTCCTACTCTATAGCAATTAATTAGGCTCTTAACTCATATATATATATAGACACACGTACTTTACTTGTAATTACTTACTTACTTAATAAAATTATTTTTTTTCCTATTCCCTTTCACATTCCAATAATCTGTGGTCCCAAATGATTTTTATCATGAATTAAAGACCGGTTTGCAATTTTCCCCTAAAATGTTATGGTAACAGTTATTGTAGCACTGTAGCAACTAACAAACATGAATCTCCAAAACAGATCTCATACACATATTTAGGTTAGGTGGAATTTGAACGAAATCTTATTATAATGGAATAAATAACTATTTTTAAATAATGGAATAAACAAGTATATTATAGAGTACTAGTAAAAAAACGTTTAAGTAGCAATGATAAAAAATTAATAAATTAGATCTAGTCTGAGTAAATAGTTCAATTAATTTTAAAAAAATTAATTTAAATAATAAATATTTATATTAAAAATAATTTATAAATAAATTATTTTATATTTAATTTTTTAATTCTAAAAATACTTATTTTAAAAAAATGTGATGAAAAATTTTTTATTAAAAGAAAAATCATTTTTTATTTCTTTATAAACATTTAAATCACTTTTTATAAAGCTATAATTTAATTTTAAAAATTTCACAAAATATTAATACTATTATTTTTTTATAAGTAAAAAATTTAACAAAATAGCTTTTTAAACTTCACAAAAGAATCCTTAATCTTGTATTGAAAAAAAAATAAAGAGAAATAGAAGTTTAAAAATGAAAAACTCATTCATTTAATGTCTTGAGATTTTGAGTTAGATAATTATATATATATATTTTTTTATTTTTCTCTAAAATGTTTCCAAAAATGAATACTCAAATAAAGAAATTAATAAATTCGTCCCACGTTAAAAAAAAATAATATAAAAAATCTATAAAATAAAAAATTCATTAACTTAATATCTTAAAATTTTAAATTAGATATAATATTTTTTAATGTTATATTTTCTCACATAATTTCTCGTTTAAAATTTTGATTCTACTTCTACTCTTAGGATTTTCTACACAAATAAAAACGTCAACTATTTCCCGTAAGTAATTAAGCTGGAGAGTAATGATAAATGGTCTTATTGAAAAATACGGTGCAGATGGGAATGAATTTTTTTAATTTTTTTAATAATTAAAAGAGTAAAATATAATTTTTTATTATTAATTTTATAAATAAGATTAAAAAAATATAAAAAAATTAGAGATTACATTTTATTATCTTAATTTTTTTAACTATTAAAAAGATTTATTCCAGTAATGACTGCAGAGGTTTAGAGAAGCTAAGCTAACAAACAACGGAAAACGTGCATATGGTGTGAAACACATTTTTGTTGAGGAGTCATTTAGATATTAGATAAAGACAGTTAAAATATTTTTTTTTAAAGATATTTTTTAATATTTAAAATTTAACACATATAATTAATTAAATTATATTATTTTTATTAAAATTAAATTAGACAAATTAATTTGAACAAAAAAAAGTAAATCAAATCTTAAACTAATCTAAATTAATATTATTTTTTTATAAAAAATAATTACAATATTCTTATTATAAAAAATAATTAAAATATTCTTATTATATATATATATATTAATTTTAAAAATTTTAAATCTTAACCCTATGACAACAGAACAATAAAAGACTAAAATTTAAGATTTTCATATATATATATATATATATATATATATATATATATATAATAGAAGTATTTTAATCATTTTTTATAATAAGGTATTGTAGTTATTTTTTATAAAAAATAATATTAATTTAGACCAGTTTAAGATTTGATTCATTATTTTTTTAGTCAAATAAATTCTTTTAGTCTAATTTTAACAAAAATAACACAATTTAATCAATTATATATATTAAATTTTAATTATTAAAAACTATCTTTAAAAAAAGATCTTTTAAATATCTTTATTTAAGTGGATCCCTCTTTGTTTTCGTTAAAATACAAAGTTTAATACATGGATCGTAAGTTGGGTGAGTTTTGGTATTTATTGTGACGTTCGTTCTTCCAAGTTCTGTGGCGGTGGGAGGAGTACTATCATGTCTGTGGTTCAAATTTAGTCGTCCCTCATTTCATACTAAATATCTCTTCAGTTTCGTACAACTGTACATGTAATAAAATAATTATTAAATTTTATTTTAAATATAAGTATTTTTAAAAGATAAAAATATTTTTAATGCTATTTTATTTTTTTCATTTATTATTTAGTCTAATAATAATAATAATAATAATAATAATAATAATAATAATAATAATAGAGAGAAAAGATTCCAATAGGATATAGGCTGCTGCTTGAAGATAAAAATAATCATAGTTTACCATATTTTTATCACTATAAAATTGTGATGACATATTTTTTTATAAATTTAATTTTGATGTATTATCAGTATAAAATAATTTTATATTTATAATCAATTATGTAATATTATGTCAACAAAAATAACTATCTTTTATATTAATTGCGTGAATGATTATCCAAAAAAACGGATGTATTTCACAAATATATACAAAATTAAACTGCACGAATATTTTATACTGTCAATGTATCAAAATTAAACTCTTTTGTCATAAGCATATTAACAAAAAAAATATTATGTACAACCAAAATCAGTCACTATATATTTATGAATAAATATATATTATTTAACTTCTTTTTAGTGTATATTTTATATTCTGATATATATTTTAAGATAAAGTATATTTTTTGTCTCTAAAGTTTGTTAAAAATTTTAAAAAGACTCCTAAGTTTTATTTTGGTTCAATTTTATTCCTAAAATTTTCAATTTTACATCAAATATATCTTGATAGATAAATTTTCAAAAAGTTTAGGACCAATCAAATAATAAAATATGATAACTATATTTAATTTACTTGTGTTGAAGGTTATTTTTGTGAAATTATTATTAAATTAATTTTATTTTTTAAAAATATTAACCATAAGAGACATATTTGATGTAAATTAAAAAAGTTTAAGATAAAATTAGAATAAAATAAAACTTAAAAATATTTTTAAAATTTTTAAAAAATTAAAAAATAAAAAATATACGATATTATATTTAATTATTTATATTAACAACTTAATTTGACTATACACTTAATATAGTTTCATTAATAATTGTCAAAATAACCTCCCCTCCTAATCTCAGCTTATTGATGTTCCTACTCAAATAATTCACTTTTCCAAGAAGAAATCTTAGAGGGTAAAAAAAATCCTTCCAGATCTTGTCTTTATATTCTAATTTTTTGACACATTATTAAGTCATGTATTCTTTTTACTTTTGGAACAGTTGATATATATGGAAATCGGTATCTAACAAATAAAACATTGTCCCAGTATCATAAATAAAATCAAAATTCATTGTACCAGGAAAATTTAGTTATGATTTCATCATATCGTTTTCTATTTGGCTTTTGAAGGTGTTACTTCTAATTAAGGATTAACAAACACTCTTTTGGCGGTTCTTGCTATATCAACAAACACTCTTTGTTTTTTTTCCCCTGGTCTCTAAAATATCGTTGTTGGACTCAATTCTTGAAGTTTCAAACGATGTAAGTGGATACTAGCACTTTCATTTTAATAATGTCAAACTTTATTGATGATCACATATTTATATGCATTATTGTTGCTTCACATGCATATTTATATAAAAATATAATAAAAAATGTTTAAAAACAAAAATATTTCGTGAACACAAAGATTCAACTACTACGTATTTATATATTTTTATATACTTCGCATATTTCTCAATAAAAAAAATCAAATTTATTATAATAGAATAGTCAAGTTTACCTTTTCATAGAAATAATCAAATATTTTCATAAACATAAAAAGTCAGTTACTACTATATTTTCATATTTTCATTCGTATTTTAATTATAAATATAAATATAATTTGATTATATTATTTATAAAATTTAACTATGAGTGTGAATTAATTAAATTTGATTATATCATATATAATGTTTGATTATATCACTTAAAACTTTGATTATAAATGTGAATAGATAATTATTCTATATTTTAATTTATATTTTTATATATATAATGACCGATTAGTGGGTAATTTACTTTTTATGTTTAACATATCATCTGATATTATTGAAATTGTTTTTAGGTAGTGAGTCTTGTAGGAAATATAACTCGTTCAGTTCAGATCCAAGTTTGTTTTCATCTGAGATCAATGAGATATATAAAATTCAACTAATATCTTGATAACCACTCTTTAATGTTATCTAAAACTTAAATGAAAAGTCCGTTAAATTTGGAACAGAAATATTTAATAACAAAAATAGATTAGTCGAAAACCGTAAAAATTTATTTTATTTAATATTTATTAATTTTAATAATAATTAATAAATATTTAATAAGATAAATTTTGACTTTCTAACATTACTAATTTTGTAATAATGCACCTGCAAAAAAGGGATGAGGATGTTTTATTTGATTATTTAGTTTTTGATTTAGAACAATTTGTTTCTCTTTTAGAAAGTATAGGGACAAATCTTTAGTAGAACCAGAAAAATTGGGGTAAAAAAATAGTGAATTGTCCACCATACTGCGGCGGTTATATTAGCGGTTGCTAAAAATCGTTACAAAATCATTTTTTCACGCCAATAACTAGGACGGTTTATTAAATTACTGAAATTTGATTTTGCGCTGGCTAATAGAAAAAAAAACTGCGCAAAGCAGCGCATCTGTTGTATAGCTACAACACTCAGGTTATGTTTGGTTGGAAGGAAAGAAATAGAGAGGAAAAAAATAGAAAGGAAAGAAAGGAAAAAAAAAGAAATTGAGTGGATTTTTATTTTCTTTAGATGTGTTTGGATGAAAGGAAAATAAGAAAGAAAGAAATGTTATAAAAAGACAATTTTACTATTATATTATAAAATATATTGAAAAAAGTAAAGGGATAATATTAGAAGTAGAGAAAGAAAATTAGTTTTCTCTCCATTTTATTTCTCTCAATTGTTAGAAGGAAAAAAAATTGGTGAATCCCACCAAAATTTTTCCATCCATTTTCTTTCTTCTCCCATTTATCTCCTCAACCAAACAAAAAAAAATAACTATTTTTTTTTCCCATTTCTTTCTCTTTATTTTTCTTCCTCCCATTTTCTCTTCAAACAAACACTCAAAGTGTTTATCTACAAGGTAAATTCTCTTATGATTTTGTCATATTCAACTTTACTCCTGTATTGCAAGTGTTAAGACTTGTGAACTCAATAAAGAGTCTCGTCTTGTCTCTTCAATAGGAATAGTTATCTTCGTCAAAGAATAGAAGTTTGTTAAGTATATAATAAGACTATCTCCAGTAGGAAATTTATCACAATTTTTGTTTATGATCCACCTATCATAAAAAGTAATTCCACATCAGTTTTTGCGTCATAAACAGTAAAGAGGAACTCAAAGCATCTCTCTCTTCTCCACTAGAAAAAACTAACTATAGTGCCTGTTGTGGTCCCACTTAATTAATTAATTAAAATTCTTAAAATTAATGTAATTAATTTTTTTCAATAATATAATTTAAATTTATAAATTTAAAAAAAATTTATTATTAAAAAATATTAATATCAAATAAATTCATATATAAAAATAATACACAATATATAATTTAAAATTATATTAATTTGTAAAATTATTTAATATAAAAAAATATAGTTTAACTCTATTATTTTATAATGTGGTTAACATTTAAATTTTATAAATAAAAATAAATAACTCACTAAAAATTATTTTATAATATATAAAAAATTAAATTTACTTTTTTATGTAAATAAATTTAATTAATTATAATTGAGTATAATTATTTTAATTATGATTTAAATTATTAATATAAATTATTAATTAAATAATAATATAATTATTTATTATGATTAATTATAATTTAATTATTTTAATAATATTAATTATAATTTAATATAATTATTAAAATAATAATTAATTAAATAATTATATTAATTAATTAAATTATAATTAATTAATTAAATATATTATATTAATTAATTAATTATAATTTAATTATTTAATATAATTATTTAATTAATTATCATTTTAAAGATAACTTGCCACATGATAAATTATCATTGGTAGGATAGAGTCCTTCTAAGAAGGAACTCGTCTTTTTTGAAATTTGTGAGAGGACTTTTATATCTTTTTATCCAATGATTGAAATCTCTTTTATGTCAGAAAAAAATGAGAGAAGGATTCTCTATTAGAATTGCTCTAAGAGCCCTTCACAGATTTGACTAGCTATAATTCTGCCATAATGGATTTTTGTCTCTTCAATCAATAAGAGGCTCAACCCCTAGAAAACCATCCCTAATATCAAAGAAATGATCCAAATATGTACGAGAAGGGGGAGTTAAAATGATAGCAAACCTTTTCCAAAAAAGAAGTTTTTAAAAGCTTATCAAGCTAGAGATTTTGAGCAACGAAATATAAGTTAATTATGATTATTAAAATACAAGTTAATTACTAAGATCTTAGTAGACTTGTGATTTTCATTAACATATAATGTGGAAGGTATAAATACTTTTTAAAATATATATAGTAGATTTTAGTTTTGGATGAATAAAAATTGTACGTTGATTTCGTGACGAAATTATAATGTGGACAAATAGAATTAAGTTGTGAATTTTTGTTTATAGTATAAACACAGGTAAAACTCACGTGTAATTATTTTTATGTAAAGTTAAAAGTTAAAAATTATTAGATGTTAATTTAGTTAAACTTATTAAATTATCTAATGATTTTTAATTATTAATTATTTCACATCTAAACAATTATATGTAAATTTTTACCATAAAAATATAAATAGAAATTAAAGTAAAATGATTTTTTTTTCAATTTCAATCTATTTTTATTATTTGTTGTTAATACTAGGTTTTGTATAAAATAACAAAAAAATAGAGAAGAAAATATTTTCATTTGCTTTAATGATTATGATTTAATATATTTCTTATCCTGAAACTAGAAATTTACACGAAGAACTCGTTTTAAAAAAATTTCAAAAATCTTTTCTAATAAATATCTCAAATATTGAAAGGAAAGATAAAATGTTGCACATTTAAGATTATTGGTTTTGAACCAAGTACTAGGGTTAAGGAGATTTCTGAGATTCAATGTAAAAGTAAGTGATAAATTCTTATTTTATAATAATTTTTGGATAGAAAATATGGAGTTTATTAATTTATTTTGTATTTATTCACCAAGAACGTATATTATTATGAGTTTTTTAAAAATTGTGTTTAACAGTTAAGAACATGTTTTTTGGACCAACGAAAATGTTTGATAATCAAAGAAAATTAACTAAAAACAGTCATAACTTATTTTATTTAATATTTATTAATTGTTACGACAGTTAATTAATGCTAAATTTCTTGCGTACGCATGGGACACATCACTCTCTTAATTCGTATGTATATATGGGTCGTGTGTACGCATGACAAGTAATATGTGCCTCACTTAAAGAGGCACGTAAAAACGATTTTAGAGCCAATTCTGGGTCCAATTCAGTCACATTCTAAAGCATTGAAGGCCTAGATTCAAGGCGGAGACACACACTCCAACATTCTATCATTTTAGATAGTTTTTAGTTTTTCTTTTTTTTTTTCCCAATAAGTGAAACTTTAGGTTATCTGTAGGTTTTTTTAAGATTCTTGTTAATTCCGCGCTCAATTCTGAATTTTAACCTTGTTTAGTTATAGTTTGCTTTAATTTCCTTTTTTCTCACTTCAATTTTTTTTAGAGATACTTGAGTTACTTTTTTATTTCTTTAGTTCATGAACTTTGTTAATTTTAAATTTCTATTAATGCATTGATGTTTTTATATTTTATACGTGTTAATTGAGTTACTATTGGTGATATTTGGTGATAATCGAATTTGATTTTGCTTAAGTTTCACAAATTTATGATGTTTTTTTTTATTGTTCACCAAGTATTTAATAAAATATTTATTTTAGTTATAGAGTAGGTTTTTGAATTCTTTACTTGGGATTTAGTAATTAGTTAAACTTGAGTTATTAATGTCTAATATTAATTGGTAAAGGATTGTTAGTTGATTTAGTTTTCACTAACACTAATCTTTTATCAAATTTAATTGGTAAGTTGATTAGAATTTGGAATTGAAATTAACTACGCCTACTTGATTTTTTTCTGATGTCAAAAAATGACGAAGTGAGAATAGCTCTTAATAATTGTCATGTTTGTGGTTGATAACAATAATAGAAAGTCTAAATTCTCAACTCTAATAATTAAAGCCTTTTAAATATTTGATTACCAACTCTAATAGTGATTCAATTCTTAATCCTTTTAGTTTAATTTTATTGTTTTCTAGTATAGTTACTTCTTTTTTTTTTTTTGTTGTCATTTTAATCGCATGTTTACTAGATAGTAGTTTATTTGTTTATTGTGCTTTACTTATTGCAATTTTACTGTTAGTTATTCTTTAATTTTTAGTCATTTTATTTTTTTGTATTCATATTCAAAACCCAATTTTTATAACCAATAATAAACATTTAATTGCGAATTTAAAGGAGAATGATTTGGATTCAACTTTTGATTATTGATTTAATTTTTTTTGTGATAATTTTTTAAATTTTGATTGAGTTAATTGTTAGTTTAGACTATACTTATAATATAATTAAATTTTTAAAATTTGTGAAATTTTAAACCAATGATTAATTTGCATCAGTATGTATAAAGAAACAGAAAAAAAAAGAAAGAGAGAAACTGCTCTTGATCCGAATATACCTGAGTGATTTTCAGTGTGTTTGTTTCATGAAGGAAGAATGCACAAAATCTAGACTTATTCTAACTTAGAAAGCGTATTATTTGTTAAAAAAAAAAAAAAGCTTCTAAACCTAACATAGTAGAAAAGGTAAATGCTTAATGATTAAATTGAGGCCGAACGTGTTGTGTGTGTGTTTTATTTTTTTCCAATTTAAAGTTACGAAAACTAATGAAGATATAAAAGGTAAGTAGTATAAAATAATTTTATATATGCATCTAATTATATAATGTTATATTAAAAAAATTATTTATACTTATTATTTGGATGATTATTTAAAAAAATTAATATAATTAGATGATTATATAAAAAATTTTATAATATTAGTATATCAAAATTATAAGTTAACGGGTTAGATCAAATATGATGGTGGCCAATTAATATAATGAGGTTAGTTAGAGTGTCTTAGTAGGTTTTTCCTTTACGTATGTTTGAGAGGAAAATAAAAAGAAAGTGACGGTAGTGCTAGAATTTGAAAAGAGGGGCTGAATCAAATTAATTTTAGAATTGAAGTTTTTTGCTCTATTTTTACATAAGTAAATTATGCAAGAAATTTTTTTAATTTTATTTTTAAAATTAGAACATAATAAAATAAGGAAGAAGAGAATTAGGCAAACATATATTTTAGTTTGATTTTTTTGTGCCATAAAATTTATATCTAGTCTTCTTCGTAATTATGATAGAATTTTTATTATAATCAAACTGATTACATACACCAATATCAATGAATTACAACCTAATTAATCTAATATTAACTACTAAACTTCTAATCAAGTCTAGCCACTACTAAATTTTTGTTGGCATGCATTTCTTTTTTATTTTGCTCTACTATTTCTACTATTTTTGGAGTTACTCCATTATTTCTGTTGTTCTTGCATTTTATTTTATACGGTCTTTATGTCTTTGTTGTTTCTTATTTTTTATAATGTTACCAAGGGTCTCTTTTACTTTTTCTTCTTTTTCTTAGTAAATGCAGAAATTTATTTCTTTGCGTTTTAGTTCTTATTTGTCTTTATAAGCATTGAATTTGTTAGAAATAAGAGACTAAATTGGAGGAAGCTAAGGATTTGTATATTATTGAGTATAATCAAGTTGTCTATTCAAATTGTCTGCAATGATACAATATAAAATGATATTTATAGGTACTAAAAGAATCATAATAATAAATATTCAAATATACTAAACAATACTAATTGATTCTAATTATATTCTAATATCCCCCTCAAACTCAATTGAAACTTATTTAAAACAATAAAATAAAAAGAAAAAAACTGCATAAACTGATAAAACGGATGCAGACGAAACTGCCGGAAAGAAGCGCAGATGGAACTGCCGCTTGTCTGAAGGAAGCGCAGACGGAACTGCCGCTTGTCTAAAGGAAGCGACGAAACTGCCAGAAAGAAACGCAGACGTAACTGCCACAAGGAAATGCAAACAGAACTATCACGACGAAACGTAGATGAAACTGTCACGAGAAAACGCAGACAGGACTGCCACGAGAGAATGCAGATGAAACTGCCACTGAGAGAACGCAGATGAAACTGCCACGAGAGAATACAAACGGAATTGCCACGAGAGAATGCAAACAGAATTGCCACGAAAGAACGCAGATGGAACTGCCACGAGAGAACGCAAATGAAACTGTCGAAAGAGAGCAAAAACTATATGATTTCTTCGTGAGAATAGGTAAATAGCGGATGACAATGGTGTTTGATCATTCGACTCGAAAAAATACAAGAGAGAGAAAATAGGCTAGTCGGTGAAAAAAGCATCAAATAAGTGATAAAAGGTAAAGAAAAATGGCATAGAAAAAAGTATAAAAACTAGGTTATTTCACCGCAAGGAAAACAACCTATCCTCTTCAAGGAAGATACCATGGCTCTGATACCATGTTAGAAACAAGAGACTAAACTGGAGGAAGCTAAGAATTTGTATATTATTGAGTATAATCAAGTTATCTATTCAAATTGTCTGCAATGATATAATATAAAAGGATATTTATAGGTATTAAGAGAATCGTAATAATAAATATTCAAATATACTAAATAATACTAATTGATCCTAATTATATTCTAATAGGATTGATGTTTTATTTTGAGCATTGTAAAGTGTTTTATTTTTATTCTCCATGATGTGGGTTGAGATATGAAGTATTGGGCTGTAATACTAACACACATAAACTACACTTGAGCTTTTAATTCAATATAATAAATGTTTGTCATCGTATTAATGTCTCCAAAATTAACTCTAACTCAACAAAAAGAAAAAGGAGGAAAAAAAATTATTTTTTATTATTTAATAAAAAAATTAGAAAAAAAAGTTAAATAGTGTAAAAAATTAATGAACCTACTAATTTTTTTTCAATATTTAAAAAAATAAAAATTTGTTATATTTCTCTACTTTTAATATTATCTTTTTTTAATATATTTTATAATGCAAAAAAAAAATGATCCTTTTATAACATTTTTTTATTTTTTTATCCAAATATCTATGAAAAATAAAAATTTATTCAAAATTTTTTATTTTTTTTATTTTTATTTTTTTATTTCTTTCTTTCCAACTAAAAGTAGCCATAGTATCTAATCAAGGATTTTTTTAAGGTGTCTACAAATTTTTTTGTCTAAATTGATTAAATATGAGTACTAAGAGATGTATTTGAGCACTACTCTTTTATGAAGTTAGAATATGTATCCACTATTTTAATTTAAGACTGATTAATTTTTTATTTTATTAATTTTTTATTTTAAAGAATCTTGATTCAATTTATAATTAATAGGTACCATAAAACATACTTCTAAACAAATCAAATAATTATTTTAAAAAATTGAAAAAAAATCATTTCTTAATTAATTCGCATGTAAAAGATAAAGATAATTAGTTTAATAGACTCACTTTATCTTCTAATTATTCAAAATAGTAATACTAGAGAAAAAATAATTTAAAATTATATATTTATTATATTTAATATTATGTATTTATTTTAAAAATAATTAATAAATATAAAATAAGAGAATTTTAGACTAATTTAAACTAATTTTTATTATTTTTGGAACATATGTCGGTTCAAAATTAGAGGTTGATATCTCGCAACAAATTTTCATTCTTAATTATAAATAGAAGTGCTTGGCATTGTAGAGCTATACATACTCTCCTTGAGACACAGCATGGATTTGGATACTACTACTTATTGTGTCCAAACTTTTGCTGCAATTTTAGCTTTGTTAATCTTATACTTCACCATAAGGTCCATTAGATCACATAACAATAGTGGATCCAAAAAAAGAAATATCAAAACCAAAGTTCCTGAAATACCAGGTGGTTTACCCATCATAGGTCACCTTCATCTTCTCAATGATAAAATCCCTTATTTTAGAACCTTCTCAGCCATGGCTGAAAAATACGGCTCAATCTTCGCTCTCCGGCTCGGCTGCCACCCTACAATCATGGTGAGCAGCGCAGAGCTCGCCAAGGAATGCCTCACAACTAAAGACAGAGTCTTCGCCTCGCGGCCGGACACGGCCGGAGGCAGATTCCTTGGCTATGACAATGCCATTTTTGGTCTCGCGCCATACGGACAGTACTGGCGCGAGATCAGAAAAATCGCGACGCTCGAGCTTCTCTCGAGTTACAGGCTTGAAAAGCTGAAACACATCAGAGACAGAGAGATTTACACTCTTGTCAAAGATTTGTTCAGTTTTTGTAACTGCCACGGGAACTCGAATAAGTTAGTTAGTGTAACCATAAGTGATTTAATAGAGCACATGACGTTTAACATTAATGTGCAGATGATAGCAGGGAAAAGGTTCAGTGATGAAGCGATTAAGGAAGAAAATAGTGAAGGATGGAGATTAAGGAAAGCGATTAGAGATGCTACTTATCTTTTTGGTGTTTTTGTTGTAGCGGATGCGATTCCATGGCTTGGTTGGTTTGATTTTCAAGGGTATGTGGGTTTTATGAAGAGAACTGCTAAGGAATTGGACTCTATTCTTCATAGGTGGATGGATGATCATATGAGAAAAAGAGGTGATGATGAGAATGGTAATAAATCTGAGAATGATTTCTTGGATGTACTAATTTCAGCATTTGAAGAAAATGATGAGATTTATGGCCATAAGAGGGACATAGTTCTCAAAGCAACAACAATGGTATGTTAATTTCATCTTAATTATTATTAAGACTAATATAATCGGGTATATTTATAATAATGTATTAATATGCACCAATATTTCTCTTAGTTTACTTTTTATTTATTTATTAAATGAATAAGTAGAAGGATTAACTAGTGGTGCACTCTATTAGAAAAAAAAAAGGTTAAAATTTAGGGAAAAAGACAAATAGATTCTTCACATTTTGATCGTAGACATTTAAGTTTTCGAGGATTTAAAAATATATTTAAATTTCTGACATTTTTAAAATTCAAACATATTGAACACTCATATTCACTTGAATCTGTCAGACTCAAAGAAAAAGTTAAACATGACTTCCATTGTACTGACCTGGTTAATACAGATGTATACGTGAAAAAATTTTTAAAATTAAACAAATTAGACTCATGATCAATATGTCTAAATTTTGAAGAGGTCAATAATTTAAATATATTTTTAAATTTTTAAAGACTTAAATATCTACAAATTTTTGATTTGTCATTTTCTCTAAAATTTGAAACAACACCTGGCGCATCACGCTAAAAAGAGATTGTGCATCACGCCACTGAGGAGACCGCTACACGTTGCTGTTTTGTTGCCCCCACCAAGGAAAAAGGATGTCGCTTTTTTTGTTCTTTTTATTTGTTTTGGATATTTTTTTATTAATTTTAGATTTTTTTCTTTTAATTTTTAAATATTTTTTTATATTTTAATTATTTTTAATTTTAAATATGTTTTTAATAATTTTAAATATTTTTTTAGATTTTTTTATTAAATTGTAAATATTTTTTATGATAATTTAAATTTATATTCTATTCAGAATAAAATTTGCTGGTTAGCTGCCCTCCTTGTTGGGTAGCTAGGGAGATGGAACAGAAAATATCTCTAGCACACATTTAGAGCCATATCCTTCATAATTTACATATATGTTGTGTGGTCCTCATCATAACCAACTAGTGAATAGGATTTTCCTAATAAAATTGTAACCCCGAGTTCCTAATTTCATTTTTTTATTGTGACGTCATCATTTTCCCAATGATATATAGTATATGTCAATAACAAATTAATAATATTTTGTTGTATATACGTAGATGCTTGTCCTAACTGGATCAGGAAGCACAGCCATGACATTAACATGGTCACTTTCCTTGCTCTTAAACCACCCAAACGCCATGAAAGCTGCCAAACAAGAGTTGGATACCGTCATTGGAAAACACAAATGGGTCCAAGAATCGGATATCAAAGACCTCAAATACCTCCAAGCCATTGTCAAAGAGACTCTTCGCCTCTACCCACCGGCACCCTTAACCGGAATCAGGGAAGCCACAGAAGACTGCTATCTCAACGGTTACTATGTCTCAAAGGGCACTCGCTTGTTCATCAATCTATGGAAGCTCCATAGGGATCCCAAAACATGGTCTAATCCTGATGCTTTTGAGCCTGAGAGGTTCCTCAACGCTTGTTCGGGGATCGATTTTCGTGGTCAGGACTTCGAGTTTATACCGTTCAGCTCCGGAAGAAGGTCGTGCCCTGGCATGACGTTTGGAATGCAAGTTGTGCATCTGACATTGGCGAGGTTGATTCAGGGTTTTGATATGTCAACAAAGAGTGGTGCTGAAGTTGATATGAGTGAAGGGTTAGGTGTGGCCTTGCCTAAGAAACATGCCCTTGATATTGTTCTCAAACCTCGTCTTCCTTTGGAGCTATATGAAGGCCTTTGAATACATGTATGGGAAGCAGAGAAATAATTGGACACAATTATGTATCACAGAAAAGGTGACTATGAATATTTCTGAATGTTCAAGTATATGTGTTAGGCATATGAAGTTAGATATTTGCCTCTTGTTACAATTGTAGTCTTGTAAGAAGATAAGGGGTGTAGGAGAATAATGAGGTCACTTGGGAAATAAATTGTAGTGGTATTACCGTATTAGTGTATTACTCTTACTAGTATCAATAAAGGACAAAAGTATCTTGTTGCTTATTGCTTTTAAAAGCTTTCCTCCATTACTCGGTAATAAAAATAGATTGATGGAGCACAAATAAATTTGTTATTACTTATTATGGTGATAGTAGTAAATAATTTTTTTTAAAAGAATAATTATGCATATAATAAGAGTACAGCATTTACAAAGATACATATTATTTTAAAAAATAAATTTATTTAAGACAGAAAAGTCATGGCACGTCAATGTGAAATAAGAAGAGTAGACAGAGTTAAAAGAGTATAAACTTCGAATCAAAATTAAAGATAAAAATAATACAGAATCAAAATTTAAATTTAAAATTTTAATCGTATTTAAACATTAAAAAAAATAACTATTGTATTAAAAAGAAATTAATTTAAAATATATTTAGTAAATAATAAAGAGTAGAATAACGAGAAATATTTTTAAGGTAAAAAAAAGTTAAAAGACGACCTAAACAACAATATCCAAACTGAATTTTTAAGATTTAAAATTTTAAAGTGTCTAACTTTTGGTAGAAAGGTAAAGTAATTACTGAAAAAGTTCAACATAACTTTTCATCAATTCTATTCATGTGTTTCAACTCCTACTTTTTACAGCACCTTAAAGCACTTTCTTTAATCACACTATATGAGCCCTATCATATGATACAATATTTTTCAAACTCAAAATACCGACTTTTTTTTTTCATTTTAATGTTATTTGTTGATTTTTTTTAGCAGATTTTTTCGTAAATAAAAAACTTAATAATTCAAGAGAGGTACAATAAAGAATTTGTAAAAGGTTTGGATGAAATAATCTCAACTCCGATTGGAAAAAGTCTAGGCGACCTACCAGGATTGTAGTCTGGCCTGTGTTTAGCCTGGCCTGACCTGACTCTGCTATCAAATAAGCAAAGCTCAAACTCTTATAAAAGTCTTAATATGTTAATAGATCAGGTCCAAACTCACTAATTAGTCTTATTGACCTGTCAGTCCTGCTTGAACCTGTTAACACATAATTAAATATATAAATAATTTTTTATTATTAATAAATTAGAAGATATTTTAAATTTATTATATTTTATTACAAATATTTTTGTATATTTTAAATATTTGAAAATTTTAAAAATTCTTATAAATATTAAATATGACATATTACATATAAATATTTTAATCAAAAAAATAATTTTTTTAATAATATTTTTATTTTTGTAAAAAAAATTATCAGCCTTTTTAACAGGCTTCAGACCAGACTAAACTGAATAACAGGCCAAATTTAGTACTTTAAAAAAAGTCTATAGCAAGTTACAGGTTAAACTCAAGCCAATTAACTACATGGCAGGCCTGTTAAGAGCAAAATCTGGCCTGACCTGTTTTCACTCCTAGTCTCAACCAATTGCATCTACTAAAAAAGATTATAATGACCTTTGTGAATGTCAAAAATATATGCAATTTTAAATTTTTTACGTGATTTCTTGAGTTATGATATTTGGTTTATTTTTTTTATTCAATTTTGTACTCGATTATAAACCTTCTATGGGAGAAATCACAACTCGCAAAATAACGACAATTTAAGTTTGGCATTTGAAAAAGGATAAAAAAGTTATGATGGAACTTGATGGCCATGGACAAGGTCAAGATAATGGTGCGAACTTATTGGTACGATTTCTAGGTGTAATGGCCCGTATAGCAATGCTGTAAATTGAAAATGTCTTTGATGTTGAAAATGTAGTGCGTGTGCGTGGTTTTAGTAGTGTTGTATGTCGGGTAAGTTTTGGTAAGTATAAACGTATTTTTGAGTTTGCAATCGGTGGAGAGTCTCCAGCAACGTATCTCAACAACATGTAATAAATTTAGAGAAGTAGGTTGAAACTTTAAAAAAAAAGTTATGAATATGAAGAAACTTAAATTCAGTTGGCAGCTCTGCACAAATTTTTGTTATCAAAATATGGTGATGAAGTGTCTAGTCTATCTAGTGATATATCAGACATTTAATTGGTGTATTTAATAAGTAATAGTTAAAATTTTAAATATATATATTTAAATATATTTACTTCTATATGTTAAAATTTTTTAATTTATGATAAAATTTCTTATTATTATTATTATTATTATTATTATTATTATTATTATTATTATTATTAGGTTTAAGTACGATTTTGGTTCGTAAGGTAGGGGCTGGAAATTTTTTTCGTCTCCGACCTTTTTTTGCCTAGAAAAAGATACCGAAGGCTTAACTTAATTTTAAAATTGTTCTTCGGATGAAAATATCCTTCTTCCTTCTTCCCCAAAATCAATCAGAAGCAGAACAGAAGCTGAAGCTGAACCAGAACACACCACCACCACCACCACCACCATCATCATGGTCATCAGCATCATCATCAGAAGAACAATGGACAATGGAATCATTAGAAGAAACATAAGAAGAAGAACAACAACAATGAATAATGGAATCATAAGAAGAAACATCAGAACTCAGAACCCACCACCACCCCCACCCACTACCACTCCATTACCATCTGCATCACCCCATTTAGAACTCAGAAAATCATCATCATCATCGTCATTATCATCAAAACTCAGAACCCAGAACTCAGAACTCAGAAAAACAAGAAAATCATCATCATTATCATCATCGTCAAAACTCAAAATTATTAACAAAACTCAGAATTGAAATTCTTCCTCTTTCATTAACAAAACCCAGATGCAATTACAATAATCAGAAATCCCCAAATCCATCTTCAATTACAAGAACCAAAATTTCATAAATATAATTACCAAAACAAACGACGAGACGAGGTGTGACGGCAAAGAGGAGGTGCGGCGAGACGAGGGCGAATGCAAGGAGGAGGTGGCGAGACGAAGGTGACGGCGAGGCAATGATGACGGTGAGGGCAAGGCGACGATGTCAGCGAGGGCAAGGAAGACGAGTAGAAATGGCTCGCGGCGCGTGACGTCCACCCTCGCAGTGAAATCCGGCTGCAAGGACCGAACTACTAGGAGTAGGAGTGCCATCGGCGAAGAGCTGCGCCGGTGGCCCTTCCCCTTCTTTTTTCCCTCTTCTTCCCTGAACCAAAACCCCACCCCCTTTAGCTGATACCCTTCTCCATTAACCCGTGTTTTTTTAGTTAAGGATATTTTTAAAATAAAAATTAAAAATTTGATAAAAAGGACGATTTTAGAACTAGGTTAAACATTTAGGACCATTTTGTAGACAAAAAAAAGTTAGAGACAAAAAAATTTTTTAACCCTACCTTAAAAATCAAAATTGTACTTAACCCTTATTATTATTATTATTATTATTATTGAAAAATGTTAAATATTATATATTTAAAAAGTTTGATTTTTGTTATTAATGTTATATATATAAATATAATTTTAGTTTAATAAAATTGTTCAATTAATCACGGTCAAACTAAAACAAAGGCAACACATTATTAAAAAAAATTAGCTACGAAAAAAACGTAGCAAATCAGCACAAATTAGCCACGAATTATATGTGAAAAACAGTGTGAGTTAACCACGAAAATAGTGTGATTAAATAACTCGACGTTAGCCAGGAAAAAAATGTGACTGAAAAACTTGGCTTGTACAAATTAGCTACGGATGAAGTGTGGTAGAATTATACTTTTTTATTTGATTATTTTTATATAACCACGGCATTATGCGTAGGCAATGATATACAAATTGTGACTCTTTGAAGGTCTCTCATTGTTTAAAACTGTGGCTAATAACTCTAAAATTATGACAAATTGAAAATATAACCCCTCAATTAGTCACAAATATTCTTTCGTGATTAATGTACGGTTGCTATCATTATGTTGGAGTTTAATTACGATTTTTTTCGTGACTAAACTCCTTATTTCAGTGTTTTATAATTTTATTAATTTTTTAGTTAAATCTTTCCCACAAACATATAATACAAGAGATACCTACAAAACAGTCCTTTTCTTTTTCAAGTGAAAAACGAGAATAATTAATATTTATTGAAATGTTACTAATATATATAACACTGTAATTAATTTAAATTGGTCAAATAATCAGTTTATTTATCTGCTTAAGTAAATATCAAAAAATTTAAATTTAATTTTGTATATACAGTAATTTAATAACCTCTTAAATAAAATTTAAATCTATAACGAATTAATTTTTGACTTATCGGGTTAACCCGAAAGCCTTCTTTTCATGTCAATGTGTTCATTCATTGGCACATCCAAATTAAACCCTTGAAGTAAAGTCTCAAGTGGTGACTTTCATCATCAAACTCTTTTTAGCTCCGACCATACTAGCAATTAACCAAGGCATACATGTGGTTGTGAATAAATAAGTTTCATCGAAGTATTGAATTGTGAATTGTTATAACTTATAAGGCAACGAGTAACCTTAGAAGTTGAGATTGATGGTGATGAATGGTGTGCTAGATGATCATATCCGATTTTAATAATTAATTTAAAAATTTAAATTTAATTTTAAATTAATTCAAAATAAATCGACGTATAATTAAGATATACAATTTTATTAATTTAATATAAAAAATTAATAAATTTTACTTTTTAATAAGTTTAATATATATCATAGAATACATATATCAAAATAAATTATTTTAAAATAAAAATAACACTGTATAATATAAAATATTTTAAACTATAAAAACATAACATTTTATTAATAATTTTATCATAAAATATATTTTAATTATAAAATATGATTTCAGATCGGACCGATTCTATCCAAAAGATCACCAAATTAGACTCACAAATTAAATTATATTAAACAAAAATAAAAAGCCTAAGTACAACAAAAGATGCTTTGTGTTTAGAGTTTTTTTTTTTTTTTTTGGTCAGCTTTGTGTTTAGAGTTCGACCGGGTAAAATCTTGGACCCCATTCAATACTCTTCTGTGTGAGTCCAAAATGTAACACAAATTTCAATTTATATAGAATTGATATCTCTTATATTATCTTTTAAAAACGAGCTATATATCCCATCCTTTGAAATTGCCATTAGAAAAAACATCCAGCTATCATCATGTATAATTGCCATATCTTTTACATAAAAATAGCCTAAAATATATCTCAAGAATCGTGTAACTAATAATTTCTCTTTTAAATTTCTTAAACGGAAATTTTTATCTTTTATTTGGACCGTTTTTTGGTGGAATTACTTTAATAGTTTGTGGAAGCATGCTTGTTGTTAATTGATAACTACGGTTCCATACAGGGACGGACTCAACGGACTCAAGGGGCAAGTATGACCTTGACCCAATAAATTTTAAAAGCTCATATATTATTATAATAGATGTATTATATAAAATAAAATTTAGTAGTATAGTAATAATAAAAAGAGTTATTATTCTTTATGTATTTTTTATTTAACATTTATAATTATATAAAAATATTTTAATATTATTTATGATAATATTATTTTTTTAATTTTATTTAGTTGTTTTTTTTTGTTATTTTTAATTAATTCTTACCTCTATTATTATATAAAAATACTTTAATATATTTTAAATTTACGTAATAAAATTATTAGTGTAATTAATTTATATTATTTTATGTTATATTTTTTAGGTTTAATTACTCTGTTGGTCCTTAAAGTTTTGTGAAATTTTCAATTAAGTTCTTATACTTTTTTTCCTTTTAATTAGGTCTCTGCACCAATTTTTTTTCAATTAGGTCCCTCTTGACAGTAATTGGCTTAATTTTATAGGGATCTAACTAAAAAAAATTGGTATAGGGACCCAAATAAAAGAGAAAAAAAAGTGTAGGGACTCAATTAAAAAAAAATTTGGTGCCAGGACTCAATTAAAAGGAAAAAAAAGTACAGAGACTTAATTAAAAATTTTACGAAACTATAAGAACTAACAAAATAATTAAACATATTTTTTAATGATATAAAACATAAAAATAACTTACTGTCATATAAATACTTAATAAAGTAAATTAATTAACAAATTATTTAAAAATTTATAATTTTATATTTTATTAGATGTAAAACCATAAAAAATTATAAAAAATTATAGAAACGGAGATAATCCTTTTATTTGACAAGTATTTATTAATTTTTTTAATTAAAAAATTAATTATAATTATATCTATTATTAAATATATAACATTATATTTAATTATACAAGATTTTAAGTTTTGCCCCTCCACTCTTTAGATTCCTGGATCAGTCCTGGTTACATACCCATCAAGGTAGGAGCATTTTTTAGGCAATAAGACTAAGTCACGTAATAGAGAACACACTGATACAAGTTACAACTACTAATAAAAAAATTGAAATTTATTTATCAACGGATTTCTTTATCTTGTACCAAGAATTCTGCTACCTATTTTGACAGCATCAATTGTGTACACTGACGAGTAGAAAATATTTTATTGAAATTGAAAAATAAAGATTTTTTTCTTCATTTATTTTATTTATAATAATAAGATATTTAGGTTCTTGCGCTTATGCATTTTGGTTGGTACCGTTTTTTTTGTTAGGAACCAGATAAATGATACGGTAAAATATAGAGATAAAAAAAATTAAAAATTTGTATAAAATATGAAAACAATTGAATAATTTTTTTTGAAAATTACAATTTTTCTCTATCATAAGAAGACTACAATAACACCCTTTCTCGATAAAAGGAAAACACACTTCTCTCTACATATATAGGAGAAAATTACTCAAAGAAATATTATGTTATTCTATCTAGATGACTTGATTGAAATAAATTAAAAAAAACTTATTTATAGGTGAGTCTCTTCAATATGAACCATCTGTCAATTAGAGGTATATAATTCTTTTCTTTTTCAATCATTAAAATTCTAAGGTTATAAAATAAGATTGTTTATTACCTTTCATTTTATATAGTTATTATTTATTTAGTTATTTTCTAAAATTAGCTTTACTAATTTTCACAATCTCTCACTAAAAGATAATTTTGATAACTTTTCAAAATTCATGTTGCTCATGTATTCCATAGGCCGTATGAGGATCTACACCATTCAAACTTTTCTGTGTTGATTGGTTTTGTCATGGAATTTGCTAGGTTATCTTTAGTGTGAATCTTCTGCATATGAACACTTCTTTCTTCTACTACTTCCCGAACAAAGTGATATTGTACTCCAATGTGTTTTGTTCTTGAATGAAAGGTAGGATTCCTTGCAATGTGCAAGGCATTCTGACTGTCACAATACACAGAAATCTTCTGTTGTTTGTGCCTGAGTTCTTCTATCAACCTTTGGATCCAAATAGCTTCCTTGTATGCATGTGTAGCTTTCATATATTCATCTTCTATAGTAGATAAAGCTACAACAGTCTGTAATTTAGATAGCTAGCTCACAGCTCCTCCTGCAAGTGTAAACACATAGTCTGTAATAGATTTTCGTTTATCAAGATCACCTGCAAAGTCTGAGTCGACATATCCGTTGACAATGAATTCCGATCCTCCAAAACATAATGCAACATTCGAGGTCCCTTTGATGTATCTTAGGATCCTCTTAACAACATTCCAATGCTCTTTAACAGGATGTGGCATAAATCGACTTACCACTGCAACTGCTTGAGCAATATCTGGTCTTGTACAGATCATGGCATACGTAAGGCTTCCCACCGTTGATGCATACGGTACTTGAGACATTTCTATCCTCTCTGCTTCACTACTAGGGCACATACTTGAGGATAATTTAAAATTCATAGAAAGTGGGGTTAAAATTGGCTTACATTCTTGCATATTGAAGTGTTGCAAGATCTTCTTCAAATAATTCTTTTGCGATAGCCAAATCTTCCTATCTTTTTTGTCTCGGTGAATTTGCATCCTTAAAATCATGTTTGCTGGTCCCAAGTCTTTCATATCAAACTCCCTAACCAACTGTGCCTTCAATTCTTGGATTTAATTTTTGTTGGAACCTACCACCAACATGTCATCCACATACAATAGCAGAATGATGAAATCATTATCACCAGACCTCTTGTAACAGGTACAATGATCTGATCTAAGTCTGTTGTATCCAAGGCTAATAATGAAAGAATCAAATCTCTTGTACCAGCACCTTGGTGCCTGCTTCAGACTATAAAGAGATTTAGTTAACCTGCAAACCAAGTTTTCGTTTTCTCATTCTTCAAAACCTTTTGGTTGGAGCATATATATCTCTTCTTCAAGTTCTCCATGAAAAAAGCAGTCTTTACATCTAATTGCTCTAGATATAAATCAAATACAGCACACATAGCCAAAACTACTCTAATAGTAGTTAGTCTCACCACTGGAGAAAATATTTCATTGAAGTCAACACTTTCTTTCTGAGCATATCCCTTGACAACAACCAATCTTGCACCATATCGTTCCACCTAATCATTACTATCTCGTTTGATCTTGTAAACCCATTTGTTACCAATGGCTTTACGACCTGCTAGAAGTTCAACAAGTTTTCAAGTATGGTTCCTATGTAATGCCTCTATTTCTTTTTGCATTGCTGTCATCCACATAGAAGCATCTGGATTGCGCATAGCCTCCATAAAAGTTGTTGGTTCTCCATCTTTTGTCAGAAGACAATATGCATCATGGTTTGTCAAAACATAATTTGAGTGCCATGATGGTGTTCTTCTTTGTCGAGTGGATCGACGAACTTCTATGTCATTGGCCTCTGCTTTTTGTTCTTCGTACTGTGGTTCTGCTTCAGAAAGATCACATTCTCTGCATTTTTCATATATTTGAACAGTGATTATCTGTTTAACAGTGCTGCCATTTTTTTATTCTTTTTGTAATTCATCTTCTGCAAATATCACATCTCTACTGACAACTACCTTGCGGGCAGTGGGATCCCACAGGCGATACCCCTTAACTCCGTCAGCATAACCCAAGAATATACATTTTCTAGACTTTGGGTCCAACTTTGTTCATTCCTGGGAATTGTACATCACGTACACAGGACAACCAAATATATGTAAAGAAGAATAATTAGGTGGCTTACCTTGCCACATCTCCATTGGTGTCTTCAACTCAATTGCAGTTGATGGTGATCGATTTATCACATAACAGGCATTTTTAATTAACAGCTTCTGCCCAAAAAGACTTGGCTAAACCTGCAGTTTGCAACATAGCTCGTGCTCTTTTTAGAAAAGTCTTATTCATTCGTTCTCCTACACCATTTTGCTAAGGCGTATATGCCATTGTGAATTGCCGTTGAATACCTGCTTGCTTGCAAAATGTTAGAAAATCACCATCGACATATTTTCCTCCATTATCTGTCCTTAAACACTTGATATCCTTTTCAGATTCAAGTTCTAACTTTGCTTTGAACTCTTTAAACATCGAGAACACGTCTGATTTCTTCTTGATCGGGTACACCCATAGTCTCCTAGATTAATCATCAATAAATGATATAAGATATTTTGCTCCTCCTAGGACATCTCTGGTGATTCCCATACATCAGAGTGAATCAACTCCGATATGTGCTTTCTTCGAGCAGTTGATCTACCAAACGTCAATCTATGTTGCTTGCTTGTAACGCAGTGCTTACAAAACGGTAAGTTTACCGATTTGAGTCCGGGAATGAGATTACGTTCTACAAGAATCTTCAAGCCTCGTTCTGACACGTGGCCCAATTTGTGATGTCATGTCATCGTCATTTCTTCTTGGCTTGCTAAAGCAACTAATGCCTCTGCCTCTTGCAAAGTATCTCCCACAAGCATGTATAAATTTGCTGCAATCTTTTCTGCTTTTATTACCACAAGAGCTCCTTTAACAACTTTCAAGATCCCACCTTCAATATGGGTCTTGCAACCAAGTTCATCCAATTACCCAATCGACAACAAATTCTTCTTCAAACCTTTCACGTGTCTTACCCCTTGAAGTGAACGAATAGACCCATCAAACATTTTTATTTTGATAGTACCCATTCTAACAATTTCTAAGGCATGATCATTTTCCATAAACACCGATCTTTCCAAGACAGGTTCATATGTACAAAACCAATCACGATGAGGAGTCATGTGTCAGGTTACTCCTGAATCAACAATCCAAACATCAGTGAGTTGTTTGCTGCCTTTAGAACCAATTGTTGCTTCGCCATACAGAATTTCTCCATCATCAAAGATACTCGGAACACATCCTTGAGAACTTGATCCTTCTGTAACCTTCTATATGCTCTTCTTATTCCCACAATCTTTCTTGAAGTGCCCTCTCTTTCCACAAGTGTAGCATTTGACCTGCTTTTTACTTTGTCACTTTGGTCTACTTTGACTTCCACTGGAACCACGCTCCATTGATCTCCCCCTTGTCATCAACAAAGCTTCTGCTTGTTTTGAGCTCGCTAGTCTATCTTCCTTATTCTTGCACCTAGATTCTTCTTCAAGAACCGCAGCAGTCATGCCATCAAAAGAAAGATAATCAGTCAAAACATTATTAGTTAAGTTAATGATAAACCGATCATATGAATCTGGTAGATTTTGAAGTAAGAGTTCTGCACGTTCGTTTTCTGCTATGGTATATTCCAACGATGAAAGTTGAAAAAATAGAGTATTTAGGTTGTTGATGTGATCCGTTGCCAATGTGGACTCACTCATTCGAAGAGTATAAAGTTTCTTTTCAAGAATATCTTATTGTGAAGTGACTTGACTTCATATAATTTGGTGTGAGAACATTCCAATTTTTTTTTTGCTGTCTTTATCTCTGCTACACTTGATAAAACTGAGTCAGCTAGTGCCAAGTGTAAGTTTGCAACAGCATTGTTGTCCATCTCCTTGCATTTTCATCTGTAATTCCAGTGGGTCTACCTTCAATTGCTGTCACGCAATTGTCTTTTCTCATAATCGCTTCTATCTTCAATTTCCATACGAAAAAAATTACTCCTACTGAATTTTGGAACTTCATACTTTGCTGCCATTTTTTTAGACGGTAATTTGCAGCAGAAAAAAATATTAATCAGCAACCTTTGGCTCTGATACCACTGTTAGGTATCAGAGAAATGACACAGCAAAATATAGAGGTGAAAAAATTAGAAATTTGTATAAAATATGGAAGAAATTAAATAACTTTCTTTGAGAATTACAACTTCTCTCTATCACAAGGAGACTACAATAACACTCTCTCTTGACAAAAGGAAAACACACTTCTCTACAAATATAGGAGAAAACTACTTAAAGAAATATTATGTTATTCTATCTAGATGACCTGATTGAAATGAATTAAAGAAAAATTCAATTTATAGGCGAGTCTCTTCAATATGAACCATCCGTTAATTAGATGTATATAATTCTTCTCTTTTTCAACCATTATAATTCTAAGGTTATAAAATAAGATTGTTTATTACCTTTCATTTTATTTAGTTGTTATTTATTTATTTATTTATTTTCTAAAATTAGCTTTACTAATTTTCACACTTTTGAGGTGACCCAGCCTTCTAGGATTTACACTCGCTTGTGTAACTCTTGAATGATTCAATTCGCTTGTTCTCCAAGGTCGTCGATTGCTCTGACCTCGCCAAATCGGCGGTCGTCTCTTTGTGGTTGTTGCTTGCTACAAGTTGGTTGCTCGTCAACGACGCTGGTTATTCTCTCGTGGGCTAGCGCTGGGATAGTTGTCATTCCGTGGTTCATGTGCTGGTGGGTTTGGTTCGTGGTGGTGGTTTGAGAACCACTCTTCCTATTCGTTCGTTATGCTGCCAAGGTTTCACAAGTCTCCATAGACGGCGTCAATATACAGGACTTTGCTGGGATGGGCGAGGGATGGATCGGGGACTCGCAGATTTTGGTGATGCCGTGATCAGACCTCTGGTGCGCTGGGAGTTGGTACCTGCAAAGACACTCCGATGCTCAAGTCAGAATGAGTCTAAGAAATACAAGATAAAGGTGTGTGTAACGTACCTGAGTAGCTCCCTTTATATAGTTTGTTTTGTTATCTTATCTTATCTTATTAGTCAAGATAAGAAAAGTATTCGAGTTTGAATGTTAGTTAGTGATTCCTGATTTTCTGGCCTGTTTGGGTCGTAGAGACAATTTGGATTCAGAAATCGGATCATCGTTAAACTGTCTAGAGCCCTAAATACTAGATCTAGAACAATAACTATAAGTGAACTTCCACCTCAAAATAAATATTTACTCACAAATGAGTTATCTCATCTTAAAGATATCAAATGCGTTCATCATCTCCCAAGTTTGAATATTTCATAATTTTCATTGAATAAATTCCCTACTTGAATACATGCGTTATATTTTCTTATGGCAACTACTCACGACCTCTACCAACCAGGCAACCATGGACGATCAAACTAATGACTTGGTGTTTTGAGTATTAAGTCATTTTCCCCCCAAAAAATAATTCTTATTTATTTGTTCCTTCTAACAAGCTAACACCTACATGCGTTAAATACTAGACTAGTCTACCATGAAACCGAAGAAAATGACCAGTCTACCCAATAAATTAAAATAAAATAAAATAGCATAATATAATAACGAATTGAAGTAGTCAAAAGTCAAAACATAGAAGGACAATGCCATTTTTTTCCATCTCCTTCAGTGAAAGCAAGTATTCTCAATTGGTTCCAAGTAGTTCTTATGACATCAAGTTTATTTATTTGTTTAAAAACTTTTTGAAAACATTTCCAAGTCATTGCAAAACTAGTTGAGATTCTCATGTAATTTCCACCCCAATTTCAAGGCATTGAATAGTTGATGTGAGCAATATATAACAACTAGGTACATCTCTCAAATTCTCATGATGAAATCAGATATCATTGCCATGGATTATTCCCTTTCACTTCCAACAATAACATTGATATCCCTAACTTTATTTTTTCTCTACAACATATGGAGAATAATTACGAAAAAACCTAGTATTCATCAAAAAGAAAGTAACATTATTAAACAACCGCCACAACCATATGTTGCATTACCATTAATTGGTCACCTCCATTTACTAGGAACCAAAACACCACTTCACAGAACCTTTGCTTCTTTGGCTGATAAATATGGCCCTGTATTCCAAATCTACTTTGGATCATTACCTGCCATTGTTATCTCCAACAAAGAAGGAATCAAAGAATGCTTCACAAAAAATGATAAAGTTCTCGCCTCGCGCACCCCTTCGAGCCGAGGAACTCACCTTGCTTATAACAATGCCGCGTTTGGATTTGCTCCTTATGGACCCTATTGGGCAAAACAGAGGAAGCTAGCCGTTCTTGAACTCCTCTCTTCGCGCCGCCTCGAATCGTTGAGGCATGTTTATGAATCCGAGATTGATACTTTGATCAAGGATCTCTTAATACACCTTAGCAACAATAATTCTTCTATGGTTGTCATGAGTGAATGGTTTGAACGCTTAACATTTAATGTAATCACAAAAATTGTTGCCGGAAAGAGATATTTTAGTTACTTGGAAGATGTGGATGATTTAGAAGCACATAAAGTTGTGAATCTTGTAAAAGAGTTCATGCAATTGGCTGGTGGATTTGTTCTTTCGGATGCAATTCCATTGCTTAGATGGATTGGTGTGGAAGGGGGAGTTCTTAAATCAATGAAGAGAATTGGAAGAGATTTGGACACACTCATTGGAAGGTGGGTAGAAGAGCATAAGATGAAGGGTAATATGGTAAATGTCTCAAGTGAAAAGCAAGATTTCATTGATGTCATGCTATCTATTGTTGAAGATGATCCTGAGTCTGGACATTCTCGTGACACTATCATCAAGGCACATGTTATGGTAAGCATAGTTTTTATTTTTATTATTATTTTTAGTTCTGCATTTTTGTTTGATTCAATAATTAAGTAATGAGTTATGATAAAATGAAAATAATGTAACTCTTTAACAATTATCATATTAAACAATTTTTTCATAAAAAAAAATCATGAATCTCACGATTTTTAAATGCATATATATAAATTATGAATTTAATTTTGATGCACCATTAATATAAAATAGTTTTATACGTGTATATAATTATATATCATCATATCTGTAAAAATAATTACTTTTTACATTGACTACATAAATGATTATCTAAAAAATAGATATATATATAATTTTTTTTACTACGTAAAATATTTTATACTATCAATACATCAAATTAAACTCTTAAATTATATCCTATAATAAGTTATTAGGGACATAAATCCTAATTTGAATTAGCAAGGCAAAGAATGAAAATTCTTTAGATATACTTAAAAACTATGCTTTGCTTAACAAATCTAATAAATCGGTAACAAGCTATATCTCAAAGGGTATAATCTTTCCATTCTCACCTAACCTAAAAGTTTTGAATTCGACTCTCACTCCTAACTTAAAATAAAAAAATATTTGTTGGGTTTAAAAAGCGTTATTGTTCTAAATTTTGATTCTTGTAAATGCTTTCACATATGTTTGTGGGTTTAAAAATATTCAATTATCTTATGTCACTATGAATACTTTCAAAGTCGTGTTCTAATATTTACAAATAACATCACAAGTAGTGAACACTAATTAGTCTATGCCACCATGACAAGAACACTAATAAATTTTAAAAAGAGAAGTTAATAATTTTGCACCGACAAAAATTAAATATATATTTTCTTACCGAAAAAAAATTTAAATATATATTTAATATCATTATTGTTATCATACATTTAACAAACAAGTCAACTTTTCATCATGTTTAGAATCTTATCTTAGCGGGGACGGAAACAACATCAACAACAATGACATGGATCCTTGCAGCATTAATGAACAATAAACATTCATTGAAGCTAGCACAAGAAGAGATTAACCATCACGTGGGTAAGGACAGAAAGATAGAAGCATCAGATATAAAAAACCTTACTTATTTACAAGCAATTTTCAAAGAAACTTTAAGGTTATACCCACCAACACCATTGTTATTACCTCATGGGGCATCATCAGATTGCAGCATTAATGGCTACTATGTACCAAAAGGAGCTGATGTGTTTCTTAATGTGTGGAAGCTACATAGAGATCCAAGTATTTGGTCGGAGCCTGAAAGGTTTTCACCGGAGAGGTTTATTAATGGCGATGGAGAAGTCGATGAAGGTCACCATTTTGAGTACCTTCCTTTTGGGTTAGGGAGAAGGGCTTGTCCTGGATTCACATTAGCAACACAAGTGATTCTTATCACAGTTGCACGTTTGCTTCAAGGGTTTGATTTTCATTTGTTTATGGGTGAACCTGTTGATATGAGAGAAGGTTTTGGCCTAACTTTACTGAAGTTAAATCCATTGCAAATTTGTCTCACCCCACTGGTTACCACTGAACTCTATCAGTCACATATTTATTAAAAAAAATAAGTGTTTTTTTCTTTTCTTTATTTTTAGTTTGGCAACAAAGATAGGGATCGATTGTGTTGTATTCTTCTCTTCAACAAGTGTGTGTTGTATTTATTGTTTATTGTTTTTTATGGTTGACTTATAGTTTATTACACGAACTTTACTTGCGATTTAAGAAATTACCCCATTTTACATGTCATGACATTTTTTTTTGGATAATGTTGTTATTCTTAGTTTATGTTTTTGGGAGAAGGAAGTTCAATTTCTACATAGAAAATTCAATTATGCATGATAGTATCATGAATCTAACAAATAATAATACATGAATTAATTTGAAGAAATAGTAGACAAATATTACCAAAAGTGATCAAGAACACTTTTACCTAGTGGAACATATCCGAAGATTCAGTTAATTACAAAGGAACTACCATGATTACTGGAAGAATAGCTTCTGTCCCCTTGAACAAGTCTAGCTAGACCAAAGTCTCCCAAGTGGGCAACAATATCATCATCAAGAAGCACATTGCTAGACTTAATATCACAATGAATTACAGTTTTCCCTGAATCATTGTGAATATACTCCAATGCAAAAGCTACATTAAGAGCAATATTCAGTTATTTACCTTTTGCATAAGGTTCAGACTCATATTTGTGGACTCGCTATCTTCCATAGTGTTGTGCAACAAATTTTCTAGGCTCCCATTAGACATGAATTCAAACACTATACGGCATTGACATCATTCCCTTTGTAATCAACACTTGAAAAAGAAGTCAGTAGGTTGATAAGGTTTCTGTGTTTAATTTTTTCTAGAGCTTTACATTCGGCCATGAAACTCTTCGATGCTCCATGTGTTTGAAGATTCAACACTTTTACAGTAACAAGTCTCTCAAAATGGACAAAAGTTCCTCTATACACAGAGCTAGAGCTTTCCGTGCTAACTAAATTGGATGAAGAAAATCCATTTGTTGCTTGATGTAGTTCTCCATAGGAAACCTTCAAGTACCTATGTTCTAGAGATGGTAAAAAAGATAACTTCTTGGATTTCTTTCTGAGGCAATAGATACTAATAAAAATTATGAAAGAGATCAAAAGCTCGCCAATCACATGAGAATAATTTTCTTTTTATGAGAGCTCTTATGTTTGTTTGAAGAAAACTCAGGACATGGAGGGAGATTCAATTGAGGTATCCCACCGCACAGATCATTATTTTCAATGAGTGATATTACAGTGATGTTACTAAAGACTCCTTCCAGTGGGACTTAACCATAGGAGTGAAGTACCAACCCGACCCTTGTCCATTTTTAAAAATGAAAACGTGACCCCTTAAAATAAAATCAATCCACTTCGGTCCCTGTCCCCTGATTCCGTCACACAACGCGGTCCGTCAACTCTGAATAGAAAATGCTGACGTGTCAGGTTCAGAAATGGACAGGGATCTAATTGTCTCTAAATTTAAATTGGTTAGAGGTTTATTCGTCCTTATAATTTTTTAAACAATATTTTTTTAGATTATTTTTTTATTTATTATATTAATATTTTTTTTCTAATAAAGTATTAAATATATGGTATAATAAGTACAAACTAATTAATAAATATATGGTATAATTAATACAAACTAGATTTTTAAGCTTTCCAATTGAATTTGGAATTGGTCCCTCAAGGGCATTCTCATCTATAAGAAGTGAACCTAAGCCAAATAGATTTCCAATTTTTTCAGGTATCCTTCCAGATATTTGATTCAATCCCATGTCAAGCAAAATAAGATTGGTTGATAAGTTGCCTATGAGATTTGTCAATGCACCACCTAAATAATTTTCGTAAAAGTCCAGCATTTGCAATTGAGTACAATTAGTTAATGAAGAAAGGAAATCCAAATCGTGAGCTCTTCCAGTTCCAAATCTATTACGACCCACTTTAAATTCCCGGAGTTTGTGTAAACTTCCTAAAGTAGGAGAAATTGGTCCATAAAAACCATTTTCTTCTATATCAAATTTTGCAATTCGGACAAATTGGATATTGAAGATGGAAAAATGCTAGTGAATAGGTTTCCTCCATACGCAAAATTTTGAAGATTGAGAAAAGCCAGAGGTATATTTGAGAGAAGATTACCCGCTAATTGGTTGCCCTCTAATGAAACAGTTTGAATATTTGAAAGGTTATAAAGTGAAGGAGGAAGTAAGTCAGAAAAACTATTTAGATTCATAGCCAAAAATTTCAAATTCGACAACCTCCCCAAAGCCAGAGTTATGCTTCTTTCCAAATGATTTTGTGAAAGTGACAACTTCTGAAGCGATGAAAGATTTGCACCATAGAACCAAACCATGAAGGTGAAAGGAAACGGAGCCAGATGAGAGAGAGAGAGAGAGAGAGAGAGAGAGAGAGAGAGAGAGAGAGAGAGAGAGAGAGAGAGAGAGAGAGAGAGAGAGAGAGAGGCTAACCGTCTAAGTAACTAGCTGACTTGGCTGCTTGTTACTAGCATAACAGAAAGACTAACTTTATTTCTAGACTCTTCTATAAGTTGCTAGTGTTCTCTGTGTGTGTGTGTGTTCAGCTATACACCTAACATCCTCCCTCAAACCAATGGGTACTTCCTGCTCTACTCTTAGTTTTTCTTTGTATTTCGGTTAGAACATCAGCTATCCCTCTAAATTCTGCTTCGGTGCTACTTTTTGAGACAGCAGCTTGTTTTCTACTTGCCCAAGATATCAGGTTCGGACCCAGGTAAATGCAGAAACTATTGGTGGACTTTCTATCATCAATGTC
Source organism: Arachis stenosperma (assembly GCF_014773155.1). Lineage (NCBI taxonomy): Eukaryota > Viridiplantae > Streptophyta > Magnoliopsida > Fabales > Fabaceae > Arachis > Arachis stenosperma. Next base: position 15,346,656 of record NC_080385.1, read on the forward strand.
ATTGCCCCAGTCAGAGTTGCAAAACCATAAATTCTGAAATCCTCAGTTTTTCTAAATATTAACCCATGATCTATGGAGCCAGATAGGTACCTCAATATCCTTTTGACTGCTTTCCAGTGACTCTGAAGTGGTTCATGCATGAATTGGGCAGCTTTGTTTACTGCAAAGGTGATGTCAAGCCTAGAAATGGTTGTATATTGCAGCCCACCAATGATTGACCTGTATAGTTGTGAATTATGAATTTTGGCACCACCTGATGCAGGAAGTTTTAGTGCTAAAGTCATAGGGGTCAGCATGCCTTTTGCATCACTCATGGCAGCCTTCTTCAGCAAATCCTTTATGTACTTTGTTTGACTGAGTACAACTGAATTGTCTGGTTGATTTCTGACCTCAATTCCAAGAAAATAGCTCATTTCACCTAAATCCTTGAGTGAAAAGACACTATGCAGCTAAGAGGCCAGTTGCTAAATTTCTAACTGAGAGCTTTCAGTTATGAGGATATCATCCACAAATACTAGAATGAAGGTTGACGATTGATCAGTGAATTTTGTGAAGAGAGAAATATTAGATCTTGTGTTCTTGAAGCCAAATTGATTGAGTGTAGAGCTGAGCTTTGTAAACCAAACTCTTGGGGCCTGTTTTAGGCCATAGAGAGCTCTTTGTAGCTTGCAGATTTGAAGTGAGTTGTTGGCAGTGAAACCTTTAGGATGTCGCATGTAAACATTCTCATGGAGATCTCCATTGAGAAATGCATTGTTGAAGTCAAACTGTCTCACTTTCCATCCCTTTGAGAGTACAACACTAAGAATGGTTCTGACTATGGAGGGATTAACGACAGGGATGAAGATTTGGTTGTAGTCAATCCCTTGCTTTTGATGGAACCCCTTTGCTACCAATCTTGCTTTATATTTTTTATGCTACCATTTGGATGCCTTTTGATTCTGAAAACCCATTTACACCCAATTGGTGCTATGTTTGGTGCTGCATCAACTAGCTTCTAGGTTTGATTCGGAATTAGTGTAGAGAATTCTTTCTCCAACTGCATCAACTGGCTTGATATTTGGTGCTATGTTTGGTGCTGCAAATGACAATACAGTCGACAAGAGCTCCTTTCTAGATGGTAGCTGTTCTGAAGATCATAAATGGCGACGGTGTTGCTGCGGAAATTTGAAAAGAATCAGATGCCCCTCTTGCCTCTTGGACTGGTTTACTTTCGTTGTTATCCACATCAGAGCTACCTTGTAAACCAGTTGAAGCATCATTCATTGAAGCTTTTCCTGGAAAACTCAATTTTATACTTTCTGCCAAAGATTGATTTTTATCAGAAATCTCACTGGAGACAGTCTGTGGTACCCTTTCTTTTGTTGCATCTTTTAAGGATGAACTAGTATGATCAAGCAAACTGAAACTTATATTCTGGAGCAAATCAATACTTTTTTCCCCATTTACAAGGGAGTTAATAGAACTCTTAAAACTGCACACATGATCTTTTCCAAAAGCAAGAAAGTTAATTCCCTTTGGAATCCTAGCTGGCAATTTCTTTGGAATTTCCACCAAGGTTTGATTTGTTCCAGATGTACTTTGGTCAAAAGAGGATAAGCCAACTTTGGTCGTTCCTTCCTTTGGCGTAGTAGAAGGCAACTCTTAACCTTTCAGATCTAGAACTCTAATACCATGTCATGATACCACTCATCTCAGAGGCTTACGCTGATGGAAAAGGGTAACACTAATAGTTATATCTCTAATACTCCCTGAACCTCCATTGTACGCATTGTACAGATATTCCATTGGCTCCTCGTACTTCCCCTATAATAATGCACATACATGCATCTGAAAATACCGATTGATAACTATTGAGATTCAAAAACGAGAAAGGCTTTTAAAATGCGTGTATCAACCACACGATACACAGGAGAGGCTAAATTATATAGCCACTAAGTATTAAACAATGAAATATATAAGAATATACAGTTTCACTAAAAACATAATGTAAGAAACCACAATTACAGAGAATAGAAGTAGTATAGTTAGAAGAGAATTAGAAACAAGCAAAGGGAAACAGCACACTCAATTCTCCCACTTCCTGATTCTGCTTAACTACAAAACTGTCCCTGAACCTCTTGCGCCTATATACCTGCTGCCCTTTGGGAAATTTTCCTCAAAGCTAACACATAATGCACAACCTAATTATCCTAATTATATATGCTAACAATAGCCTTTGTATTTGGATTGAAAACACAAGCATTTTACGGGAAGTAATATAGAGTGGATGTGGTACCTGGTGCGAAAACAAGCATGCATCATCTCTGACACAAAAACCTCCGGACACAAAGTTAACACAAGGATACTTAGAGAGTTGATGATCAAAAGGGCAGTCATCTCCTTTCATGCAGGAGTGACGAGCGAAAAAGGAGCATGGCTGCAATTTCAAAATCAATATCGTTCAACAGCAGTTAGAAAGTCTAGTTCATAGGATATTTGTCAAGTCCTGAAATGTCTTGATGAAAAATCAATAGATAGTAACTTATAGATAAGAAAAGTACCTTTGATTTGGTAGAAGGCACTGTATCATGTGAAAAATGGCACTTGTCACCCTGCCAAATTTTTGTATCAGATGAAGCAAAGGATGCCAAATAATATGATAATTTTGAATATAAAAAATATAGCATGTATTGCATAAATTACAAAAATATACTACTCATAAAACAATGACACAGGCATGCTTCGGCACAAATTTACAAGGGTTCATGTCAATTCATGTCACATAAAAGATATATGAAAATTTTACAGAATTTCTAACTCAACTTTCTAATATAGAAATCTTGCATAACAAAACATCTATTTCATCATAGGATTTTGTTATCATGTTGTTGTAATGTGTTTACCGTTAGTCCCAAATATAAATGAACTTCGAGCAGGTCACCATGTTATAAGAAATGAATATCTCAACTACCATCTAGGATCACAGTTAATTATAGTATCAAAACACACATAAAATTTTCCCATGCTCTCATACAAAGTTCGACAGTAAAATATGAAAAAAAAAAAAAGAATGAAAGTGGAAACAACTCTATGCAAGTATAAGGGGGAAAAAACATTTTAATATTTTATAGTTACACAACAAGCCTCATAGCATCTTCCAACAAGAAAATGGCGACAATAAGAGATAGTTTTTGGTTTCTGTTGTACTAGAGACAACTTCAACCTTTTAACACCAAGTTGTTTGTTCTTTTCTGCCCGTTTTTTCCGCTTTTTTCCTACATAATGAAGTTCAAGAAAGAATGGGATCAATCACATGTTAGAAAAACAGGTTTATGAATTATTCTATCCAAATAATGTAAAATTGACTAACACTGAGTTGACATAAAAGGATGGGAACTCAATATATTAGAAGAATACCTTCTTTTTCGCTTTCTTTTCCGCAGAACCAGGGCCACGCTTTTTCTTACGGCTGACATCAACTTTCTGTTGATGAAAAAATTGAATAAAAAAGAAAACTGAACAACCATACTCTTAAACCAATACAAGTGCCTATTAATCTACCTTTTTTATTTATTTTATTCATTTATTGTTAACGTGTAAAATAGTAATCAATATGAGAATAATCAAGATGGCAAGATCTTTAATGTCAATGGTATTGGATTCAAATCCTTTTTATATATAGATATAGAGAATATCAGTTTTAAATTAATAATGCTTAGTATCCTAAATAGTTTCAAAATAAATCAACAAAGTTCATATGAGATTCGTTATTGCCAGTGAAAACTAAGAAATTAATTGACATAATCTATAAATATACGGAATGATTGTCATTTAAATATCATAGAAGTAAGTTTAAACAGTAATGTACCCAGGTCAAGATCATACCTCTGATGCAGCAGGGTTTCCATGATCTCAGAGTCCTCTTCCAATATGCATTCGTGCAAGACTTGATTTTGAACATAATTTATTGGCATGTCAGTAACCAGTTTCCTACCTATTTCTTTGCCTAAACCTTCCTTTTTTGTCTTCCCCATATTAATACTTTCGGGGTTCTGAACCTCATCAATTTTCGTTTGAGGAATAAAGGAATCTGCAGTAGGCATGCCAAATGAACTACAATCCACTCCAAAGTCTCCAACAAGTTCTCCCTCTTCTATGTCTTCATTTTCAATCTGAATATTTGAAGAAATAGATGCATTGTTTGCACAAGTTGACTTTTCTAAATTCCTTTCATTTTTCATTTCATATTTATCTTCCAAAGAAACATGCAATCCTTGAGTAACCATTAAGTCACATTGCTCTACCTTCTCAACTTCACCTTCTTTAGAATTTGGAAGAGAACCCGTTGCAGCACAAACCATTTCCATTTCACTCCCCTCTCTCCCGTGGTTTATACTTAGATATACCAGTTACCAATGCAGAAGTTTGTTCCTGTGCTGATGTTGACAACTCAACTCCTAAGCATTGATTAAAGTTTTCAGAAGGAAGTTGATCAAGCGGGCCTTGTACTTGCATCTCACCTGCATTACCACATTTTTTGACATCAGAATGCGGGAATTCATCATTCTCGAATCGGTAATCCATCGGCTCAACTGCCCTGTTCTGTTCCTCACCTGACCCTGCACTCAAAGAGATTAAACCACTATCACAAATGATATTTTGTGTTCCATTCACAACCAGTTCCAACTCATCCATTATCTTTTGTTGCTCTTTATCTGCATCGTTACACCTGTCCTGCAGCAGTGTCCTAAAAGTATCCTCAACTTCCTCTATTCCCATCATCTCCTCTATATCACCCAAAACAATATCATTGACAACACACACCCTGCCCTTGTTTCCAGTCCCTTCAACAGTCTCGTCAAACTCCTGTATGCTTTCGATCGGGACAACATCCTTGGGATGTATAAAATCAGAACCAACAAATTCAGATAACTCAGGTCCCTTCTCCGTTTTCTCTGGCTTCTTTCCACCATTGCCATTATCTTGGAAAAGAAATAACCATAATTTAAAGCAAATATGATAGAGGCAAATAAATTTAAAAAAAGTGTATAATCAAAGTGAAATCAACAGGAAATTGATCTTTATGCACAACCAAACTTCCATGTCAATTTCTCAGGCAATAGGTAAGCTAAAAAAAGTAGAGACAACACTTGATGAGTAAATTGTACCCTTTTGGGTTTCAATTTACCAAAATTTAAGCAAAATCCAGATTGGATTAAGGAAAAAAAACTGCGCAGAGAGGTTAAAATAGTATCAAATTAAGCAAAAAAATAACAAAAAAAAAACATATACAAAAACCATATGATCTAAAGCACAAAAATAATGACAAATTTTTAAAACACAACTAATACATGACCAAAAGAACATGCTACAAGAAACATTTTGATTTAAAATAACATACTAGGTGTGGCAAGAAGATGAGAGAAAATTCGAACAAGAGTAATGTATGTTTCGCTGTGTAAGTGTGATCGGCGGTAAGGAGCAAAACTCCGTGGTTTTAAGGTATCCAATTCAGCTTGCTCCATTGGAACCAACAAAAAGGTTTCAGAGTTGCAAAGCTCTTACTGTGGATTTGGCAAAGAGGCAAGAAGCTGGCTCACCACCCCAATAGCTTCCTTCTCCTTCCACCTCTTTAGGCTGAGCCTATAAAGATGCCCAGTATGTCCTATTTTCTACAAAGTTGCAAATAAGAAGATTTATCCTTTAAATTGCAAATCGCTCTCCTTATTTGACCTGCAGTAAAGAAAATGAATCATTTTAAATTTTGCAACTTAACAAATATAGTTCTTGCTTGAGTATAATTAGCTATGTGCTTTCAGTTTGTTTTTTGTGGAGCAGATTCGAATATGCATATTCAAACATGCCTTTGGGAAATTTATCTTTGTGCTCAATATCAACTTTACCACTCTTTTTATCCCAATACAGCAAAGAATCATAACAAATAAAATCAGATAAAAAACAGTAGAGAATCAATAATCAAAACAAAAATAGAAAATAGAACCAATAATCATAACAAATTGAACATCATCATAACCACAATCAGAAAATCAAAACCAAGAACCAAGAATCAATCATCATAACGAATACAAAAATCATCAAGTCACAACATAAAAAAAATAGAAGTCAGAACAGAAAAAAAGTCGGAAAAATCAGATTAAACAAGAAATCAGAACAAAAATTGAACAAATCATACCTGAAGCTGAGAGATTGAGAACGATGGAGCACAACTAAGAATGATGGAGAACAACGGCGCTAAGGACGATGCGGCTGCTGAGATTGACGGTGCTGAGAACGACGAGGCTGAGAGACGCGGCTTCTGGACGGCCGATAATGGGACGGAAACTGCGGTTGCTGGACGGCTGGATAGCGACGGCAGAGAGGAGTATAGGACTGTGACTGAGAGAGGAGTGTGCGTGAGTGAGGGAGAGAGAGCAGTTTGTGTGTAGCGAGAAAAGAGTAAGGAGAAGCGGTAAGTACGGGAGTGTATCAATCAGGTTTAGATTAGGGGATATTTTGAAAAGTTCTTTCATATATATAGGTACCGGTTCAGTTCGGTTTGATTCAGGTTTTTAGTATCAAAACCAAAAACCGAACCAAACTGAACCAAAAACCCCCAAAATTTTATTTTTTTAGTTTTTTCAATTTTCAGTTTGTTTGGTTATTAGTTTTTTCGATTCAGTTTATCAGTTTTATTCAGATTTGATCGATTTGAACATCCTAAACACTGCGACCAAAACTTTGGATAAATCCAAACGTCAATATAAAAAGTAAACTCAAAATCAGAGTTATTATTGAAGGAAAAAAAGGAAAAAAATATCCCAAAAAATTAATTAAAGAAAAATCAAAAAATTATTAAAAATTATTTTTTGAAACACGGTAGAATTAAGATTTGTTTGATATATATAAATAAAAATAAAGTTACTGGATGATCGAACCGAACAGATTAAATTATTGGGTCACTGGTCGAACGGTTAATCCGGTATAATTAAATAATATTTCTGCCAATTCTTGTTTATAACTGTGTTTAATGGAAATATCTTTCTGGATGTGTCTAATAAAAATGTCTTTTTATGACTGTGTCTAATGGAAGTGTCTTTATATATGTATTCCTGGATGTGTCTCTTTATGCATGTGTTTAAAATATAATAATTAATTATTATTGGCAATAAGTTGACAGATAGTATATTGGTATTCTATACTTTTTTATTAAATAATTATATAAAAATTAATTATTTTTCTTTATTATAAATACTTTTATTTTATTTTTATAAAAATAATTATCATTTTTAAATTTTAATACTTTATTAATTAGTCTATATTTATTTTATTATCATATTATTATAGGTGAAAACTCACATATAGTTGTTTTTATGTAAAGTTGATATTTAAGAACCGTTAGATGATTTGACAAATTTGACTAAATATATATATCATCTAACGATTTTCAACTATCAATTTCATAGGAAGACAACTACATGTAAGTTTTATTTATTATTATATACTATAAGTATTTATTGAAAAAATAATAATAAATATCATATAATTATAAAAAAATAAACTGTGATTCATAAAATTTTTTGTTTATCTTTTTAATTTATATATATTTAATAAAATTTATAGTTAAATAAAATATAATTGATTTAAAAATGAGTGACTTTAAAATTAAAATAAATTGAATATAAGTAAAAGAAAATATTATTATATGTATATAATTTGTATATATATTAGTAAGAAGTATTGCAGCTTGGATGGTTGATCATCCTTGTTGCCTTCTTGGGGGAAGGGATTCAAACCCCATGTGAGACTTTTTGAAAAATTTTTCAAAACTCACAAGCCTTGACACTTGGCCGCTCTAGAGCACATTCAATCTGGTCGGTTTTCGTCGATCACTCTAGATTTGACTGGTTTGTATCGGTTCATTACCTTAAGCAATCCTAATCTTGGAACAGATCGATGTGAGACTTTTTGAAAAATTTTTCAAAACTCACAAGCCTTGACACTTGGCCGCTCTAGAGCACATTCAATCTGGTCGGTTTTTGTCGATCACTCTAGATTTGACTGGTTTGTATCGATTCATTACCTTAAGCAATCCTAATCTTGGAACAGATCGATGTTAAGTTTGGTTTATCGATTTTTCGATCGAACTGATCAGTTCGGTCCGGTTTTAATAACTATAGATTAGAGAATATATATATATATATATATATATATATATATATATATACCGATTCGGTTCGATTTGATTCAAGTTTTGTAGTATCAAAACAAAAAATCAAACCAAACTGAACCAAAAATCTCAAAATTTTATTTTTTTTCAATTTTTTTATTTTTGATTATAATTTTTTTGGTTCAGTTAATCAGTTTTTATTTGGATTTGATCGATTTTGAATACTCCTAGACACTGCAACCAAAATCTTGGATAAATCTAAATAAGTCAATATAAAAAATAAACTCAAAATCTGAGTTATTATTGAGGGAGAAAAGGGAAGAAAAATACTCCAAAAAATAATTAAAAAAAAACCAAAAATTATTAAAAAAATTTTGAAACACAATAGAATTAAAATTTATTTGATATATATAAATAAAAATAAAGTTGAGAAGCCAAATATTAAATGGAACATAGAAGTATAGAACTAGTCCATTTTAGGAGCACCCTTAAATGTGTCACTTTGAACACAACATAAAGTTTATTTGGTGTACTACTCCATTATTAATGATCAACTACATAACCCATAAGAAGAATCAACGAACATCATTCATCGTACTTGAGTTGTAGTATCTGCGTGTCGGACATATTTTAGACACAAAATTTATTAATATTCATATTTATCGTATCTAGTTGTCTTAATAAAAAATAAAAATAAAATTTTTAGATATGTTTGGACACACTTAAATACTATCACGTGTAAGTATGTTCAATCTTATTCTTAACATGTATTCTTAAAAATAAATTTAAAAATAATATATATTTAAAACAAAAAATATTTTAAATACTTTATATAATTAAAATAAGATATTAAAAATAATTAAAAATTTATTTATGTTTTAATATCAATAAAATATCAAAATATTATTATTTTTTTAAAAAAATACATCATATTTTATATATATGCGTGTCCCTATATTTTATAAAATTTTAAAATTTATGTGTCGACATATCTTGTGCTGTATTGTATTCGTGCATCATAGTGATATACAAATAATATTTTTGTATAAACTAATTTAATCATCTACCAAATAATGAAAAATAATATTAACATCCGTTATTTAATTTCCATTAAACACTATAATGACTTATAAAGTTTGTTGTTTGTGAATGATTTAGTCCTTTTTTTTTATTCTACATGTATTAGTAGGAGTTTAGAATTTTATTACTGCTGCTCAATGTATATGAGGAGTTAAGAAACTTATTGTAGTTATTTTATGAGTAGTTACGTTCCCAAAGAAAATTGCTCTGAGGAATCAAGGGGATGTCTGGACCTTTTTAGAGTGATGCAGCGGTCTCCAAAATATACGTTCTTTGTTCTCTTGATTAAGGCACAAAATAAACTCAGCATTAGAACGGTGGAACTACTCAAGTTACAGTAGGGTATATTGATTATGCTATAAATATTGAAATAAATTATTTTATTAATTCAGATTATTCATATTAAATCATCAAAAATTATATATTATAGTGCAGAAGTTTATGTTTACTTATAAAAATTACAAGTTAAAAATTAAAAATTAATAGAAGAATTTTTTTTTTAACGAAAAAATTCAACATTCAAGTGAAGCAATTAAAGACAAAGACATCAAAATAAAGAACAAGCTAACCTCTATGTTATCTTTGACATAACTATTAATAATATGAGTTATTTATTACACCACTCTGCAATACATGAAAATGTTTGAATCACACAATCTACGATTTCTGTTGTCTTACTTTAAAATATGACATCATTCCGTCGTAACCAAATGTTCCATATACTTGAGAAGAACCCAACTAGCCAAAATTTGCGCCTCTCTTTTTCATCGGCATTAATTTCCAACTCTCAAAGTGTTCTTTCAAAATACCATATGCAATCTACACCTGTCCAAACTCCGAGATCCATGCACACTACACCTGCCAAGAGTACTCACAAGTAACAAATAAATGTTGTATATTTTTAACATCTTTCTTGCACAATACGCACATATTATCATTCTGTAGTAAGATTCCTAACTTATTTAGCTGATCCTTTGTATTGACCCTGCTTACCAAAATAAACTAAGTGAACAACTCGGCTCGAGGTAGAACTAAACATTTCCAAATTTTCTTTGTGAATCTGTGTTTCTCAGAAACTCCTCATCCAAAGTCTCTTCCTGCAAAACCTGCATAAATGAGTTAGTCGAATAAACGCCTTCCTTGTCAAATTTTTACACCACTCTATCTTACACTTCTACTATCAATTTAACAGATTACAAGACATGAAGCATCTTCCTCCATTGGAAGTGTCAAACTCACTCTATTCCATTTTAGAACCCTCAATTCCCAATTACTAATCCTTTTTGGTTTGAAATCAAGAAGAGTCTATAAAAGGAGTCTTTCAACTTTTTCACTTGGAGCCATGTATCCTCCCAAAAATTAATGGAAGAGTTGTCTCAATTTTCCTCAACAAAAACCTTTTTGTATCTCTAATAGGGCGGCTGAATTGCAATTACTTTAATGAAAAAAGAGTTGTTGGAGCGGCTTTGGTATGTTGAGGATCGAAACCCTGAAATTATTATTTATATTTGAGGATGGCACCTATTAAATCTTAAAATCCAAATAAAAATAATATCTAAAGCCCAAAAGATAGTACTTGATTTTATTTTCATTTAATTCCAAATAAAAATAATTATGACATATTCAATTTAACATTTATAACAATAAATATAGCTTATTTCACATCTATTGAGTCTGAAAAATAGTTATAACATAAGAAATTGGGATATGTTAGAATGTTTCAAATTTCTAAACTTGTGAAAAAGAATTTGGTTATAGGTCTTCTTAAGATCAAATTTGACAAAGATCACTTCTGATACTTGTCATTTGGGTAAGCAAACTAAATGTTCTTTTAAATTTAAGAATGACATCTCTACTAAAAGACCATTAAAAATATTACATATTGATCTTTTTGGTCCTACTAGGACTCAAATTCTAGGTGGTAAACACTGAGGCTTAGTGGTGATTGATGATTATACAAGATTTGGATGAGTTCTTTTCTTAACTCATAAAAATAATGCTTTTTTAGCATTTTTTTCATTTGCAAAAAGATTCAAAACAAAAAATTTAAAAATTATTTTCATAAAAAGTGATACTGGAAAGGAGTTTGAAAACTAAAATTTTGAATTATTTTGTGATGAATTTAGTATTTTTTACAATTTTTCATGTCCTAAAATACCTCAACAAAATGAAGTTGTTGAGAGGAGAAATACAAGCTTTCAAGAAATAGTTAAGACAATGCTTTGTAAGAATAAAGTTCCAAAATTTTTATGGACTAAAACTGTAAACACATCTTGTTATATTTTGAATCGAACCATCATTAAAATTTTTTTAAAGAAAATCTCATATGAGCTATGAAAAGAAATTCCTCCCAACCTTAAATATTTTCATATTTTTGGGAGCAAATATTTTGCTTTAAATGCTAAAGATAATTTTAAAAAATTTGATCCAAAATCATATGAATGTATTTTTGTTGGTTATTCAACCACTAGTAGAATTTATAGAGTTTACATCAAGAAACATAGAATCATTAAAGAGTTCATACATGTTACTTTTTGTGAATCTAACACAATTTCAAGTGTTATTAAAGAAAATGATGTAGGATGTAAAATTGGACAAAATTCAAGTGGAGTCCAAATTGACGACAAATCAGAACTCACCTTGAAAAATGTTGTCCCTGATTTTGCAGAACAAATTCCGGGAGACAAATTTGTTTTGCCTTCTACCGAAGCAGAAAATTCTAAAAGTATCAATTATGTAGTATATCCGGAGTTACTTTACCATATTCTGAATTCAACGGTTTCAATAAAGCCCCTATAGTAGTTCGTCTTGGACCAGATCTAGAACTACTCTCAACGGTTTGTGTAGCCATAAATCCTATTTTTTATTCATTGAGATCTGTTGACTTTGTATACCATTTCACTGTAAATATAGGATTTTATCCTATAGATTCATTGTGGTCTTGAAATTTGAAAAAAATAGAAACAACAACCCTAGTTGCTATCTCTATATCTGATTTACTTGTAAGTTTTACTGGGTATGCTTTATATACTGCTTTTGGGCAACCCTCGCCAGACTTGAGATTACATCATCTAAACTCAGAGAATGGAAGTTCTTATAAAATTATCCACATGAGTTTATTATTGGAGATTCATCTCAAGGAGTTACCATAAGATCCTCTAAAAAAAGAAGGAAGAAACTAAATGATTTTGCTCTCATCTCTCAAGTGAAATTTCAAAATGTGAAGGAACTCCTTGATGATCCTTCATGAGTCAAGGCAATAGAAGAAGAACTAGTCCAATTTGAGAAGAATAACGTTTGGACATTGTGCCAAATTTAAATGGTAAGAAGGTAACTGGTACCAAATAGATCTTTCGAAATAAATTAGATGAGGATGGTAGTATTCTAGAAACAAAGAAAGACTAGTAGTTCAAGGGTATGACCAAGAGAAAGGCATTGACTTTGATGAGTTATTTGCTCCGGTTGCAAGGATGGAAGCAATAAGATTATTGCTTGCATATGCAGCCCACAAAGGGTTTAAACTTTTCAAAATGGATATTAAATATATCTTTTTAAATAGAATTATTGATAGAGAAGTATACGTAGCTCAACCTTCCGATTTTGAAAATAAAGATTTTTTAAACCATATTTTTAAACTCTCTAAAATTCTTTATGGTTTGAGACAAGTTCCAAGAGTTTGGTATAAAAGACTTAACTCTTTCCTATTGAAAAATAATTTTTAAAGAGATACTACGAATACAACTCTTTTTATTAAAGAGTCTAATGATCATTTTATAATTGTTCAAACTTATGTGGATGATATTGTGTTTGGATTGGCTAATAAAGTCTTGTGTGCTGATTTTAAAAATTTAATGACTAGTGAGTTTGATATGAGTATGATGGGAAAACTCACATTCTTCCTAGGACTCCAAATCAAACAAACTCTTAGTAGATTTTTTGTGCACCAAGATAAATATACCAAAGAGTTGGTAAACAAAAATTGGTTTAAAAAATTCCAAACCAATGAGTACACCTATGCATCCAAATTTTAAATTTGAAAAGGATGAAATATGAAAAGAGGTGGATGAAATAAGGTATAAAGGAATGATAGGATCTCTCATGTATCTAACATCCTCTAGACTGGACATTATTCATAGTGATAAAATTTGTTCTAGATTCTAATCTCATCTTAAAGAATCACATTTTTCAACTGTAAAAGAGATCATTAGATACATTAATGGCAATATTTTAGTCTTTAATATCCCATATCTATTGAGTTTTTTTTAGTAGGTTATTGTGATGCAAATTTTACCGAAGATCGAGTTGATAGAAGAAGCACTTCAAGAATTTGTTGCTTTCTTTATCAGTCTCTAAATGTGTGATCTAACAAGAAAAATAAGCTACTGTTGCATTATCCACTACCGAAGTTGAATACATAGCTTCTTCTTCTTGTTCACAATTTTTATGGCTTAAAACACAACTTGCATATTACAAATTATAAGTCAATAGTATTTCTTTATTTTGTGAAAATATGAGTACTATTAACATTTCAAAAAATCCTGTTTTGCACTTAAGAACTAAGCACATTGAAGTGAGATTTAGGCCCAGTTTGGGTAAACGACTTAAATAAGCTCTTTTGGAAAAAGAGCTTAAAGGATAAGGACTTTTATTAATAGCAGCTTATAAATAAGTTATTTTGTGTTTGAATTTTTAGTTATAGAAATACTTATTTTAAAGTTGTAGCATTTGGATAAATAACTCAAAAAATACAATTTCTATTTTCACAAAAAATGAATATTAAAACAAGGATGATAACAAATACTTTTCAATATTGAATGTTGATTTTTTATAATCTAATCACTAAAATTACAATTGTTTAGGCAATTAATTATTTATAATAGCACAATAATAATAGCAGCTATATAAAAATAATAGCAGCTATATAAAAATAAAATCACATGAAAAAAAAATTAAAACTGAAATTTTATACCACACATAATGTTAAATACAAATTTAATAATAAAAATAAAGTGGTAAAATAATAAAAAAATTGAAATAAATATATATAATAGGCGGTTCAGATGGAACATTATTTTAAAATGGTGGTGAAAGGTCAATATTTTCAACAGATAAATCATTACGTGAAAATGATGGTAGAAGGCCAATACTTCTAGCAGTTGGAATCTTGGATGAAAATGGTGATAGGGAGCCAGGAATAAAAGTAAATTTTTTTTGTTTTGAGGTGATATTTTTTACAGGAATGATAGAATGACTTTTCGAGGAGGAGAAGTTATATATTTTTACTTCTTCAAAAAGCTTTGAATTAACTTTTCGGAAAGTTAAAAGTTCTTTTTAAAATAGTGCCAAAACATGTGTAAAGTGACTTTTCATAATTCAAAAGTCAGAAAAAGTAGATTCTGCTACTTCCCAAACGGGTTCTTACTCTATTAGAGAACATGTGCAAAAAAGAATAATTGACATACAATTTGCAAAATCTGAGGATCAACTGCGTGATATCTTTATAAAATCACTATATGAAGATATATTTTGCAAGCTAAGAACTACAATAGGGATTGTTGATGTTGAATTCCTAAATTAATTTGATGATGTTACTTTAGTTGTTTTTATCTCTCAGGTTAACAAGAGATAAAACTGGATAAATAATGACTCCCTCTAAATTTTTTGGATATCAGATTAATTATTGGTAAAATTAATTGATATGGATCAAAACTAAATCTTTGGTAGACCATTGTATTTTCTTAACACCACTATTAGACCCAAAAAAAAGAAGTTCTATTTTATGATGTGAACCTCATTATTTGCATTCATCAATCACATCAAAAAGAGTATTTACATTTTGGGTTTCTCTTCAAATCAAAATTTTATATTTGACTAGTCTTTTCAAAATTGTTTGTTTGCATTTTTTTAATTCAATTTTTTTTAAATATTTTTTATTTTATACTGTTTTGGGTTTGCAAAAAGAGTTCAAAACATTTATAGTATTTATTACTTGAAAATTTCTCATCTTCCCTACCACTCCTACATTCTCATTCATTGTGCTCTCATAAAGATAAAAAAGAAAGTTGCAACTCGAAGAGGCACAGATATTTATCGTGCTCCATGAAATCCACCACCTAGAGGGCAAGCTCATACCCACATCCACATCCATTCTCATTCTTCCTCACACTCCTCTCATGTTCCCAAACTAATGGCACGAACCAAGATCCTTCTCGACGTCCATCCATTGCACCCACTGATGCTGGCACTTCTAGGGCTAATGCTGTCAAGGGGAAGAGACCTATGACGGATGAAGAACCTCCAATGTCTCCTCCATCTCGTTTATCTTCTCGTCCTCAAGGACGTTCAGCACCATCTAATCGCACTTCAAAAGGTAAGCGAAGACCTTTTCTCAACTCAGTGAAAGAACTTACAACTCTTGATCCTGTTGGTTATAAATCTCATTTTGGTAACCGTCCACATTCACACTATGATCTTCGCTGTTTTTTATCTAGTATGAATTATGAATTTCATAAAGCTGTTATTTCTAAAACACTTCTATGTTCTACTTATGTGGCTGATTTGAATGCTATGGCTGAAAAGGGGATTAATTTTAAAGAAAACTTTGCTTACTTGGACTAGAAGAAACGTTTTGAAATCAGAAAACTAGTCTATCCTGATCTAGTTAGAGAATTCTATGGCAACATGTATTATCATGACGGAAGTGTTCACTCATATGTTAAAGGCCATGAAATACATTTGAACAAAGAATTTTTTAGTGATGCCCTTGATTATTACGATGTTGGTGTCAATGCCTACATCTCTAGAAAATGGAATAATGATCTGGGTATATTACACAAGAATGTGTTAGCTAACATTTATGAGAACATCTCATTCATGGATGGTATGACTCCTAACCACAGAGTTCTAAGTCCTGTCAAATCCCAACTTCACAGCGTCAATACTCACATTCTCATGCCCCAAAGTAGTTCATATCAACGAGTCACCCTCTGTGATGCCTTTGTTCTCTATGCAATACTTCAACAAAATTAAAATCTCATTTGCTTACTTAATGATGTGCCATACACATGATTGTATTAAAAGTGATAAAAATGTTTCTCTACCATATGACATATTTTTAACTTGCATCTTTAAATATTTTGCTGTTGATCTGAATAATGAACACAAAAAAAAAAAATAGAATTTCATCACTTAAGGACGATAGTGCAGTCAAACAGACAAAAGAAAAAGGAACTAAGACCACCAGAGACATGGTTATGAAGGAAGAAGAAGACAAGAGTATCCCTCCTCCTTCGACTGTGGGCAACATCAAGTTCTAACAAATATTTGATTAATTGAATTATCAAGGATATGTTACAAGAGTTTATCAACCTTACAAAGCAAATGATCAATTCCAATTAACAAGTTAGGAGACTAGCAATCCAAAATAAAATTCATGGTGAAAGTTTCAAAGCAGAGTTAAAGTACTTCTAAAGTACCTTAACTCGTTAGAAGATGATCAAATGTTGTCTGAGCATGAAGAAAAAAAAATTATGAGAACTGATAATGAGGGTTCTCATGTCTAGCTCTTTGTCAATGATGCTAATTCTAAAACACTGTTTCTCTTATGATTAAATTCTAGTCTTTAAATACCTTTTATTTTGAATGACTGTAATAGATAGCTAATTAACTTCTAACTCTAAACTATTGAATTATTCTGGTAGCCTAACCACACTCTTGTGCAGGTGACACTACCTCCCTTAATGATAAAAAAAGGAAAAAAGTGAAAGTAAAAATAAATTATTTTAAGGCACTATTTTGGAACTGCTTTGATGTTAGTTGATATTTTATGAAAAAGTATGACTGGCAAAGAATTTTTGAAACATTTGATTGTTGCTAATATATGATTTATTTTGTGAATTGTTCATTGATTTGAAAGCTTGAATTACTTGAAGCTGACGGTTGTTTTGAAATTATTATTTGCAGCTTTGATTTAAAAACTTGATTATAATTGCTTATTAATCATAGTTTTTATTGGTATTTAATTTAAATAGCCTTGTAAATATTAACAAATGATCAGATAGATTCTTTCATGTATAAAACTATTTGAAAAAGTTTTTGGATGTTTGGCATTGTTTCTACATAAATTGTGTTGATGTTAGGTTAAAAAATACAAACATTCAAAAAGAGGCAAGTGAATAATAAAAAAAAGAGTTGTACATCAAAGTATAAATATCAAATGAAAGTTTCTAAAATTCTTTTTATTTTTTTTTTAATTTATTTTATAATGTTTATCATCAAGCAAGAAATTATTGAGTTTGAATAACTAATAACATATTAAAGATGATGACTAAATATTATTATTAGATTAAAAGTTTAATTATGTGTGTGATTAATTTGTTAATTGTGCAAGAAATTTAACTAATCAAAATTAACCCAAAAGACAAAAAAACATGCCCAACAAACTAATGAAGCCCAAAGTGATGAAAAATCTGGATGGCTAGTATAAGGCCCATATAAGCTCAAGTTCAAGGAAATATTTATAAATTACAACTACAAATTTTCTACCAAAACAAAAAAATACTTCAAGCCTCAATTGATGAATTAAGCCCATGTTCATAACATCCAAGTCCATTCACTTATTTGGTGATCTAATTTCTTATACTCTAATTAGTTGCTGATTAAAGAATGGAACTCTACTTTCATTTGAACCATTTCACCACACTACCAAACCAAATTCTTTCTTTTCTCTCTCCTTTCTCTTTTTTATCACTCACATAAAACTCTAAAGCAAAGCAAGAAAAAGGAAAAGCTTTGATTAGGGCTAAATCAAAGTACAAAAAATAGACTACCAATTTTAATAAAAAAAGTCAAAAAATCAAGATTTCAAGCAAAGATCACATTCTATGGTTATATTGGAGAAAGATTTCTATTTTTGTGCAATATTAAAGCTTATAGAAGAAAATCTCCTCTTTGCATATACCGAATCGAAAAGCTCAAGAATTTAAAAGTTATGGAGTTTTGCAAGAAATCAATGGTCAGAAAAATTACTTAGAGGTAAAGCACAAATAAAGGGCTTAGATTCTTGAAGTAAGATGAGAAAAGATGAAAAAGAAGAAACAAGGTATGAATGCATATATTGTTAAATCACTACTGCTACTCTATTCTGTGTCGCTATTACTGCTAACTTTTGGAGAGAAAAAGTCAAATGTATTGAAGGAATGTTTCAAGCTTTGGAAACTTTACTCCTCTATTAAAGGGGTAAACGGCTAAGAATTAGAGCAAGAAGTGAGAGCACAAAGTTTGGGTTCCCATAATTTATAGAGCTATTCATTCTTCTCCTTCATGGTTCTCAGTTGAATATTTTGCTTTCTCAGTTTTATCTTTCTTTGTTTCAATGGAAAAAGACATTATAGTGAGGAATGTAAGAAAAAATCATTGAAAGAAAAAAGGCAAAGAGAATTAGACTTGGAGAAAAATTAATGTTTATTTTAGAAATTCTTTGTATGTATTTCTGTTTTGTTTTTATGATCTTGAGGAGATTCCCTTGTTAAGTTGAGTAAGCACTTAGTGGTTGAAAAACTATGGTGAGTTCCTAGTCAAATTTGGCTTAGGTAGAAGTTGGTTTATTCCAAATAGAATTAGGTTAAACATTAGGGAAATTGGTTAATGTAATCTTGATTACAGATAGTGAAAATTTTATTATTGTTGTAATAGAGACTAGATGTAAGCTATATTACACTAGGTAGCTAAATTAGGATATATGATTTTGTCACTTCTCTTTTTCTTCTCTGATTCTAGTTTTATACTTTACGAGACAAAACAAAATTATTTCCTGCTTATTCTATCCGGTTATACTTTACAGCTATATACCTTGCACTCAATTTTGTTTGGGTTCCTCCTTCGTCAAGAGACAAAATAAAAATATCTCCTATTTTTCTACACAAGGTGATTCAACAAAATCTGTAAAATACATCAAGTTTGAAGAACAAGCAAATAAAGTTAAAAGAGATCTAAATTCAACCCTCATTCTCTAAGCCACTAATATCCATTACATGTGGTCTATAATATCTTATTTGATATGTCATCAATTTATATAGATTTAAATTGATTTTTATATGTATAGATATGAATTATATTGGTCTTTTAAATTTTAAAAAATAAATTAAATTAATCCTTAAACAGCCATTTCTTATTTTCTTTCGTAAATTTTAAATTTTAAATGTTTTTAATTCTACTCATTTTTATTCTATTTATTATGTCCTACCTAAACGAAATTCTTTCCTCGGTCATAAAAAAATAGAAAGACGATATATATAGTTAATTTTATTACTTTTTATGCCTCCACCTCCAATTATTGGATACACACCATTCATAAAAGTAATCAATCACTAAACTTTTAGGAAAATAAGCTAAATTTTGTGTCAATAGATTACAAAATTACAATTAATAACTTGACCTTAATTTTATTTATTATTGGTTAATCTAAATTTAAAAAATAAATATAATATAAGGTTTTAATAATTTTTTTAATTAAAATTACATTTATTTATAGATATAGAACACTGAGACAAAGATACATAGACACAAATTTATATTTAATAGATGAAATATAAATATAAATACTATATCTAAAGATATTAAAATAATATATTTTATATCTATTTTAACAAAAAAATATAAAAACACTAAAAAAACATCATTTATTTTTTATTTTTTTATTATTTTTATTAATTTTTTAAAATTTTTTAAATAAAAAAATAAATTAAACTTTTATTAAAATATAAAAAATATTAATTTTTATATTTTATTTTTTTATATCTTATTTTTAGTTTCATATCTTTTCATATTTTCAAAAGCAAACACATCTTAAGAGATTAACGATGATTGAGTATAGTAGTGACTAATCATTTTCTTGACGTTGTGGCCACTTTGATGGGTGAGACAAATGGCTTCAAGTTTTAAAGTTTCTTTTTAAGGTGAGGGGTTTTTTTTATGGTTTGTTACAATCTCGGCTAATAAAACATGTGAATTGACTTATGATACACTAGTTACTTCCTTTTGGTATTGCTATTAAAAAATTATTAATTTTTAGAATAATTCACTTAAATAAATTATTTAAAAAATATATTTATTTAAATATATTTTTTTAAATACTAATATCAAAATATAATTTTTTATATTATTATAGAACCTGTTACTTGTAGTAGTGATTTAGAAGAGCACGTAAATCGCTACTGACAGTCGCGATTTATGTAAAAGATAGTTTTAAATAAAAATCACTATAGGCAACAACCATTTCTGTGAAGAGAGGCCTGGACATAAACTGTTATAGACAGTAGCGGTTTATATGTAATACAGCGTGAACGTAAATCGCTACCGTAACGATTTACGTATAATGTATGCATATGATGTTTGGCTATATATAACTATTCAAGACATTGACGTAGTAGTAGAGTGTTATTTTTTATAAATTCTTATTTTTTCACATCCCAAAGAAGTATTACTTCCTGTACTTTTTTTACTTAAGATAGAGAGACTCGAACCCGCGACCTCTTAAGTAAGTACTTCTTGTACTTTTGTATTGTGAAATTTGAGAATTTTTAAATTTTTGAGTAATACCCCAAATAGGTCCCCAAGAAATTTACCATCCGACAGTTTCGTCCCCCACAAAATTTAATTAAGATTTTGACCCTGAGGTTCTCAAATATCCACTAGATACGTCCCCAAAACCGTTTGATCCGGTTAAAGTGGTGACGTGTCAGGTTAACTGCGACATGTCACCTCCAGGACATTTTGGTCCCCATTCACGCTGGATAAAACGACGTCGTATTGGAACCAGGGGCAAAACGACGTCGTTTCGAGGAGGACAAATTCGTCCCCACTTAGACAGAGAATGCAAACGGCGCCGTTTTCATGTGGGGGGGACCTATTTGTCTTATAATAGTATTTTAGGGGACCTATTTGACCTATAATTAATGATGTTAAAAGAAGCTATATTTACTTCAACACAAACCTTAAAAACACATTGACATTAGTCTGTTCATTTATCAAAATGGTAACATAAAACTGAGAATCCAAACATGTTAACCACACAAATATTTGGCTTCAATAGCAACACAAACCAAATTAAGTCAAAAGAAGGTTTATTTTTTTCAACATAAACTAAACGAAACCATTCTAAACAACATAAAGTCTTCTTCCTCCAACATAACAAAAGGTGGTAACATAACTAAGACAACAACTTTCACACTAATTCTTAGAAGCGTCATTTCTTGAAAGACTGGTTCAACCCTAGTGTTGGAATGAATTTGAACAACTTAGATATTGTGCCACTGGTTGCAGCTGATATTGTCTCAGCACTACTAACACTTCCTAGATTCTTGGCCATAATTACTGTCTCCTTTGGACGTCTAAAAGAAAGTTGAGATTGGAATAAACAGTATTGTTATCACCATATTTCACACAGAGTTCAACTGCTTACATTAAGCCACTTACAATCCAAAGGTATGCCCCTTGTAAGTGGCTTAATGTAAGCAATTGAACTCTGTGTGAAACATGGTGATAACAATACTGTTGATTTCAAGCTCAGCTTTCTTTTAGACGTCCAAAGGAGACAGTAATTAGGGCCAAGAATTTGGGGAGTGTTAGTGCTGAGACAATATCAGCTGCAACCAGTGGCACAATATCTAAGTTGTTCAAATTCATTCTAACACCAGGGTTGAACCAGTCTTTCAAGAAATGACGCTTCTAAGAATTAGTGTGAAAGTTGTTGTCTTAGTTATGTTACCAACTTTTGTTATGTTGGAGGAAGAAGACTTTATGTTGTTTAGAATGGTTTCGTTTAATTTATGTTGAAGAAAATAAACCTTCTTTTGACTTGATTTGGTTTGTGTTGCTATTGAGGCCAAATATTTGTTTAGTTAACATGTTTGGGTTCTCAGGTTTATGTTACCATTTTGATAAATGAACAGACCAATGTCAATGTGTTTTTAAGATTTGCGTTGAACTAAATATAGCTTCTTTTAACATCACGAATTATAGGTCAAATAGGTCCCCCTAAGATACTATTATAAGGCAAATAGGTCCCCCACATGAAAATGGAGTCATTTGCATTCTCTGTCTAAGTGGGGACGAATTTGTCCTCCCTGAAACGACGTTGTTTTGCCCCCTGGTTCCAATACGACGTCGTTTTGTCCAGCGTGGATAGGGACCAAAATGTCCTGGAGGTGACATGTCGCAGTTAACCTGACACGTCACCACTTTAACCGGATCAAACGGTTTTGGGGACGTATCTGGTGGATATCTAAAAACCTCAGGGTCGAAAACTTAGTTAAATTTTGTGGGGGACGAAACTGTCGGATGGCAAATTTTTTGGGGACCTATTTGGGGTATTATTCTAAATTTTTTATATTTTGAATTTTAAATTTTATATTTTCTTCTTAATGAAATAAAATATTTTTTTCACCTTTAAAAAAAATATCACAATAAACATGGAACACAAAATTCATTATCAAGGTAACTGTTCAATATTCTTATAGAATAATTTTTTTACCCACCTTGTCTCACACACAACCAACTCTATTTTTTATCATCTGCCAGCATACTCGATGACCGGATAAAAATACTAAGTGGTTTCCTATCCGTAAATTTGACCCATGCCTTTTATTTTTCTTAATTTTCTCATAGCAATGCACTACACTACTACTCGGATAAAAACTCTCTTCACCATCTATGTGTGAAAAATGGCACTCCACTACTATCTCAATATCTTAGATGAATACACATAACCAAGCACCATATGCATACATTACATGTAAACTGCTACTGTCTCCAACGGTTTACGTTTACGCTGCATTACACATAAACCGCTACTGCCTGTTAGGGGTGTTCGCGGTGCGGTTTGGTTCGGTTTTTTAGAGAAAAGTCATCCGATCCAATTATTTAATTAACATGCGGTTCGGTTTGGTTCGGTTTTTTTACTAAAATCATCCGATCCGAACCAAACCAAACCAAACCAATTAAATTCGGTTTGGTTTGGTTTGGTTTGTTCGGTTTTTCAATCAATTAAAAAAAAAATACTACCATACTATTTCACAAAGTCATAACTTTGAAATCAACAAACAGAAATTCACAATAACTAACAAAGTCTTGATCTAATGAAATTCAACAACAAAAGAAATTAACATACAACAATTAATGAAGTTTAAAAATTCAATAGTCAACACAACAAAAAATAAAATATAAATTTCCAGTGTTTCTACGAGGAGCTCTGAGGAGCTGGCACAGCAGCAGGCAATGCAGTCGGAGATCTAATGCTTGTAGATTCATTTGGAAGACTGGTGCAGCATCAATCCATCATCATAACACAAACTCTTTCATGACCATTTATATGCTTTTTTTTGTTTTTGTATCCTGTAAATTTCTGCAGATTGAAACAATAGGAAAAGATATTTCTTCTAACCCATAAACATCATGATTCACTGAACATTAAAAATACCTGCAATTTGATAGGTTTTCCAAAGTTATTTATATGAACTCTTTTCAACAAAATGCATAAATCTGCAACCAGAGATCCAAACATTTCAAGCAATTAGGAGATCCAAAACTAACTCTATCATTGAATAAGTATGTCTACTTGATCAAAGAAATGGAACACATACCCTTGGAAATCGAGCAATACTTAGCTGCTTCAGAATTTCAATTCCCCAAGAAATAACATTGAAATTAAAACAACAATATAATTGGTGCCAAAATTTTGAAACTCACCAGTGTGGAACCATTAAGCACAGGTGAAAGAGGCAAACAATCAAATTGTTTTAAGTTAATTGAGATCTGCAAAACAAACAAATATACAGTTTGAAATTATATTATAATTTCAGACATATACGAGAAAATGTTTACATTAGAAATAAAGGTTAGGAGTACCATTATTTTAGATAGAGCTACAACTGAGTATTTTCTTAGCTTCTCAAATCTATCCCATGTCATCGTACAAAACCAATTAGTTAATTCTAACATTTCTCCTATTTTTGCCATTTCGATTACCTTGGAACCTTTCTCCTCTTAATGCAACAATGTCAAATCAAAACTGTATGACAATACATAAAGTGTACACACAATTAACAGTAAAGTTAAGAGAACTGCATTGAAAGCCTTCTATACCTGGGATGAGCAACTCTAACAAGTCAAGCTGCTACCAAGAATTCCATCAAAAAGTCCGAGGTAGAGTTGGTGCCATCTTTCATGCTCACTCTGCCCATCAGTGATAAACAAAAAAGAATAAACAAAGACAAAACTAAAACTAGAATAAACAAAACTAATCAAATTAGGAAGCTAATACTATTTAAAAGGTAAAAAAAAGAAAAAATAGCCAAACAAAACAAGGCATGTCATAGCATCACAAATTCACAAGTTCAGAGACATAAACAAAGACAAAAATAGCTAAAACCAAAATCATAAAAACACAATTATGCAATTCACAGATTCACATTAAAAGCCAAATTACATGATTTCTTTAACGCAGCATGAATCGAATCGTCAAATTCTATGTGTGATAAACCCTAGGGTTCGATATTAGAAGAGCATGCTGAAAGGAAAAAAAAAGAAAACTAGGTGGAACTTACCTGGTTGAAAATTAGGGTTTGTGAAGGGTGAATTGAATGGAATCAAATGTTGGTGACTCCTCTTTAAGTCCTGGAAGAAACGAAGAATGATGTTCGTGGAGGACGACCCAGCTCCTGCTGCTTGGAGGAGATGCCGCTACTGGGCGTGGAGGACGACGAGGAAGTGAGGAACAGACAGTGCCCTACCAAGGTGAGGGAAGCGCGATGAGGAAGGTCGGAAGAGGAAGGACCGCGCCGAGAAGCAAGAAGAGGGAAGTGTGAAGACTGACGAGGAAGGGTCACCGAGAGGGTACTATTTGGCGATGTCAATGGCTGAGAGGACAACGGCTCTGTGGAGTGTGAGAGGAGGAGTTTTCGGCGCAGTGGAATGGTCGAAGACTCGAGGGGAGAGTGGAGAGAGTTGGGGAGTGGAGACTAGGGTTGCTGAGTGTGGGAGTGGCGGCTACTTGGGGTTGGGGGGGTTTTATATTTAGGGTTTTTTAAGTTACCGGTTCGGTTCGAGTTTTCACTATTAAAACCGAAAACCGAACCGAACCGCAAAAAAACAGCAAAATGTCAATTTTTGGTTTTTTTCGATTTTCGGTTTATTCGGTTTTCGGTTTGTTTGGTTCGGTTGGTCGGTTTTGTTCGGTTTAGATTGGTTTTGAACACCCCTACTGCCTGTAGCGGTTTATGCCATGCCTCTTTCCACAAAAACCACTGTGCCTATAGTAGTTTCTGTTCAAAGCCATCTTCTACATAAACCGCGGCTGCCAATAGACGTGCTCCTTTAAATGATTACTGCCAGTAGCGGTTTCTATAGTAATATGAAAAATTGCATTTTGGTATTGACATTTGAAAAGTTGTATTTGAATAAATATGTTCTTCAAAGAATTTATTTCAGTGAATTGCTCTAATTTTTATAAAGCATTCCAACCTGAAATTTGAATACTTGACACTCGGTAGGATTGAGACAGGATGAGCCATTTTCACTCCTTCATATTTGGGATAATTATTAATTATTTCAAAAGGCTAAATTTCTAAGACAAGTACTATATTTTTTCTGAAATTGATTATACTTTTATAATTCAAAGAGAAAAAATTTTAAATAGAAAAGTATCATTTTTATCTCTAATGTTTGGGATAGTTCTATTTATATTTCTAACGTTTAAGTTGTCTTATTTATATCTCTAACGTTTATAAAAAGAATTCAATATTATCCTGCTATCAATTACACATCATAACTTTAGTTGGAGTTTTAAAAATCTCCTATTGAAGTTAGAATACATATGTCTGATACAGAATCGATGATCCACTCTAGATAATAACTCATCAAAAATTGAAACTAATTCCTACAACATTTACATAATTCATTTTTTTAGGGACATAATTGAACCTGAACACAAATAGTGGGTACAATATTAAAATCAAACACATTCAAGTGAGACCTAATTAAGATGAATACATTTAAGTGAGAATAATTAAAAAATATAATTTGATTTGTTATTATAATTAACGGCAAGATAACATTGAATTACTATTATAAACATTAAGGATACAAATAAAATGATTTAAACGTTAGGAATATAAATAGAACTTACTCCAAACGTTGAAGACAAAAACGATATTTTATTCGATAAAATGTTTAGTATAACTATTATATTTATTCGTAGGATCCATTGAAATTAAATTTCTTTCAATTCTATAATTAATAATCCTGTGATAAAATCATTTAAATAAAAACATTGTTCATCTCGAAAATAATAATTAAAATTTGAAATGTTAAAATAATCTAAGGTGACTTTGAATGAGGAAAACTAAAGATACTTTGTTATAATTTAATCATCATTGATCATCACTTTTATGCATAATTGTCAGAATCGAATCGATAATCGAACCAGTCAGACTATTGGATCACTGGATCACTAGTTCAATCGGCAAATCACTCGTTCAACGGGTTAACCCGATCCCACATAAGTAAAACATATAAAATAACTAAAAGCTTAAAAATTAACATTTAAAAAACATATCTCCAATAACATTTTAATAAATATTAAGTCTCAAATCCTAAAAATAAGTAATATGAAAATAAACATAAAATTTGTTAGTACTATTACATAAACAACACAATGAAAATAACAATTCATGGATTATATCCAAGGAGTAACTTCAAAGTTTGGATATCTTTCTTTATCTGACAAATTTGAAGCTACATCCTCATTGGTTTCATTCAGATTTACATTTTTCACAAAATTATTATTAGCTTCATCATCATCTCGATCATCTTCCTAATTCAATTGATCTAACATTTTAATAATGTTTCACAAATCATAATCAATAATAAGGCAAAACATTTGGTTAAAACATTACAAAATCATCCCTAACAAAAACATACCCAAATCATCTAAAGCTGATTGAAGAGACATATTTGCAAGATCATTCCGTAAAGCATCAACTTCTTCAGGAATTGAAAATGGTGGTGAATCTTCCATTATCCATTCCGAATGATCCTCAAATGCATCACGACAAATAGGATCATAACTTTTCTTTCTCATTCGATTCATATATTACTAATTAACTTGATTATTCTTATTATGACTAAAAATTTAAAATAATGCCTTCAAGAAAGAATAATAAAAAGTACCTTTGTTGTAGCCTTAAGTTGTAATGAACATAAACAAGATCATTAAGCTTTTGATGCTCCAACCGATTCCTTTTCTTTGAGTAAATGTGTTAAAAAATGCTTCAGTTATGCTCACAACCTGAAGAACTACAAGTTTGACTCAAAACACGAATCACTAACTTTTGTAAGTTTGGTGCTCCACATCCATAAGATTCCCACCATTGATCATAACATAAAAAGGAAATACTATATCACAATTGTTCCGAGGGTTACCTGAAACTGTAGGTCGATCTCGGACGAGATCTTCTATGTTGGTCGGAGCCGACGTGTCCGGCAGGTGTACAGCGGCCGGAGCTGGTGTGTCCGACTTGTTGGACTTGGTGGTGGTGCTGATCCTTCGTCCCCGGAGGGTGGGGGGTACCTGCAAGGGACTCCGATGCTTAAGTTAGCAAGGGTATTAAGCAGGTATTGAGTAGAATCAGAGTATGAGTTATACCTGGGTGCTCCAGTGTATTTATAATGGTGAGATGTGGCCTCCTGTGGATAAGATAAGTTAGTTATCTTATCTTATCTTTATCTTATCTTTAAGTGAGGTCATCTTATCTTCAAGGGAACCGCCTTTATCTTTCTGGGCTTTGGCTGCCTTTAGATTGGGCTGTGTTCCTTCGTTTTGGGCCTGCTTTGGGCTCCTTTGGCGATTTGGCTGAGCTCTTTGAGAAGAGGTCGGGCATTGGCCGAGCTCTTTGAGAAGAGGTCAGATAGTCTGACCTGAAGAGGTCGGTCGGCTTGTCGCTAAACATCCCGGGTCGGACAGCTTGACCCAGGGTATGAACAGTGCCCCTGCTTGAGTTCGATCTTTCCGTGAGATCGTGCTTTTCAGAGCTTCGATCTCTTTGGAAGTCGTGCTCAAGCATCTGTCTGGCTTGTTTCTTCATTGCTTCGCAATCTTTGCAGATTTTCTAGAGGTTTGGTACTTCATAGTCCAACCTCTTTTGAGTGGTAGTGTGGGTTTTCTACCCTTGCCTTCTGGATCACGCCTTGCTTTAAGTTTTGTGTTGACAACCTTCTGCTTTGGCAAAGTTATCCTTGCGGCTTGATATCCGAGCTTTTAGTGACTTGTTCCATGACTTTTTAGTGTTCTTTATATAGAACCTTTTTTTTAGTCTTGGATGATGTCCGTAGCCCTGTTTGAGATTGTGCCTTCTTTGAGTGGAGTTGTATCCTTTTTGGCTAAGCGCATTTGAGCCTTAAGTTGTTTCCCAACCTTTTGGCTTGTTCTTTTTTGAAGTCGTACTTGAGCCTCTTCTTTAGCTGACGTCGACCTGTATGACTTTGCCCCTGCTTGAGTTCGGACTTTTTCCGTGAGACCATGCTTTCAGAGTTTCGATCTCTTCGGGGAAGTCATGTTCAAGCATCCTGACTTTGGTCGATCTTTGAGTAGTTTCTCCTTGTGCGAGTCTGGTATTGCCCTTTTACTTTGTTGAGGGGACTTTTCAGCCTTCTTCCGACTTGTTTGTCTTCGCTGTTCGGGTTTTTTAGTCATAATCCAACAACTTTTTAGGTAGTGTTCCGATTGGGAACCTTTTTACAGTTTGTTTTGGATGACTTTTTAGCTCCGTCTTTGAGGTCGTGCTTTTCACTTTTTAAGTAGTGTCTTTTTTCAAGACTTCGTACTTTTCAGCGAAGCACTTTTGGCTTTGGTCTTTTGACCTTTCCTTGGCCGTTTGCGAGATGTCTTTGTCCCTTTTGTGGATCTTTGTAGAGTGTCGGTACTTTTGTCCGACTTCTCTTGATCACTTCTGGTTTTGTTCACTTTCTGCTTGGTCGAGGTGGTCCTTGGGGCTAACTTGTCCGACGACCTTTTAGTGTTCTCGTAGAACACTTTTTAGTCATTCTGAACAATTTTGATAGCCTTGTTGTGAAGCCGTGGCTTTTTGGGCGGAGCTATGTCCGTTTTATTGCACGTTTTTCGTTGGTCCGACTTCTTTTTGTCGGTCCGAGCTGTAGCTTTCGTTGGTCCGACTTCTTCTTGTCGGTCCAAGCTGTAGCTTTCGTTGGTCTGACTTTGTCGGTCCAAACTGTAGCTTTCGTTGGTCCGATTTCTTCTTGTCGGTCCAAGCTGTAGCTTTCGTTGGTCCGACTTATTCTTGTCGGTCCAAGCTGTAGCTGTCATTGGTCCGACTTCTTCTGTCGACCCTTCTTTTAGCTTTTGTTGGTCCGACTTTCTCTTGTCGGTCCAAGCTTTTAGCTTTTGCTGGTCCGACTTTCTCTTGTCGGTCCAAGCTGTAGCTTTTGTTGGTCCGACTTCTTCTTGTCGGGGCTCTCCTGAGTTATTTCTGTAATCCTCTTTTTTGGACTTTGTTCAGGTCTCTTTCAGGGATTACTTTTATAACTCTTTCGTCGTTTGGGCCGATTTTGTCATGTCGGGCTCTCCTTAGTTATTTCTGTAATCCTCTTTCTTGGACCTTTGTTCAGGTCTCTTTCAGGGATTACTTTGATAACTTTTTAGTGGTAGGAGTCCGACTTCATTATGTCGGTCTCCTTTAAGTTATTTTTTGTAGTCCTCTTTCTTGGATCTTTGTCAGATCTCTTTTAGGGACTACTTGTATAACTTTTTAGTGGTAGGAGTCCGACTTGGTTATGTCGGTCTCCTTTAAGTTATTTTTTGTAGTCCTCTTTCTTGGATCTTTGTCAGATCTCTTTCAGGGACTACTTGTATAACTTTTTGTTTTGGGCTGACTTTGTTATGTCAGGCCCTTCTAAGTTAAAGTAATCCTCTTTAATAGGGTTGGCCAGACCTCTTTCTAGGGTTTACTTATAACTTGGGTTGACTTGGTTCGACTTCTTAACGTTCGACCAGTCCTTAAGTTATTATTTTAGCGATCCGTAAGACCTCGTCAGGTTCTTTTTTAGATCACTTTCGATAACTTCTTACATTATTCTGTGTTCATCTTTGCCGATTTGTAGAAAGTGGTTGGCATCTTTAGATCGTCTTTGGGGTGAATCGCGTTTTCACCTTTATCGGACGGTTATCTTTATCGTGACCGTGCAGTGAAATTGTTTTTCACTTTCTGCCGATCTGTTGCTTTATAATCGGACGATGAATGCTTCAGATTAATGCGTCTTGATTGAGCAGTGAATTTTGATTTTCACTTTGTCGACCTTTGTCGAAATCAAACGATGAATTTGGTTTTCATCGTGGTCGGGCGGTGAAGTTGGTTTTCACCTTGCCGACCTGTCGCTTTGTAATCGGAAGATGAATTTGGTTTTCATCTTGCCACTTTGTCGTGATCGTGCGGTGAATTTGGTTTTCACCTTGCCGACCTTTGTCGTGATCGGGCGGTGAATTTGGTTTTCACCTTGCCGACCTGTCGTGATCGGATGTCTTGGTAGGAAACTTTTTAGGGAATCTGCGAACTTTTAAACACTAAAATGAAGATATGAATAAGAATGTGTACATGTTAGTGCTTACCCTTCTAGGTCGGGCAATCTTTTAGATCTTGGCCTGGCGCCTTTTGCAGGCATGCCATGACCTTGGTAGCTCTCACCCCTCGAGGTCGGACACTTTGTGGTGGCCTTTCCCCAGTACTTTCGTGACTTTGCAGGGTCTTTTCCATTTAGCTGCTAGCTTTCCCTCTTTCGGTCGACTTGTTCTGATATCATTTCAGATTGGGATGAGGTCATTATTGGTGAAGCTTCTCTGTACTACCTTTCATTTGCACCTTGAGGCCATGCGACGTTTTAACGCTTCTTCCCTGATCTGAGCTCTTTCTCGGACTTCTGGGAATAGGTCGAGCTCTTTTCTTTGGATTTGGGAGTTGACCTCTTTATTGTAGAGGATCATTCTGGGGGATCTTTCTTCGATCTCTACTGGGATCATTGCCTCCACTCCGCGAGTCAATCGGAAGGGTGATTCCCCCGTGGTGAAGTGTGGAGTTGTCCGATATGCCCATAGAACTTGTGGGAGCTCTTCAGCCCAAGCTCCCTTTTGATCTGAAGAACTTTGGTTCTTTCTGCAAAAAGTTTGCGTATTCGCCTTTGAGGAGAATGTGTGCTTTGCTTAGGATTTGGTTGCTGTTCCTGTTTTTTTTCATTGTTGTCTGACTCCCTTTGTACAAAAAGTTCTAGCTTTTGTTTTGACCTTTTGTTTGAGAGGTGTTCGGACTGTTTGGGTATAGATTATCGGCTTCTCTTCTCTGTGTTCTTGCCCTGTTGTTGCCTCCAAAGGGTGCCCCTGGACTTTCGTGTGAGTCCTGGGGTTTTCCTTTTACTGCTGTATCTGACACTTGATGTTTTGCTGTTATTGTCCGAGTTGTTTCCATTATTTGTCCGAGTTGTTTGGTAATAACCTCATGGTTGACCTATGTCTTCTTGAAAAAATATTGCTGAGATGTCTACTAAGATCCCGGTCGGCATGTCTGATTGACTGGATTCCCTAGTTGTAATGCGTGTTACTGTGGCTGATCCTGAGTATTGTGTGCGACTTAGGAGGTTCCTCTGAATTTGTAGGGATAGGGATGAGGAAAAGAATTATGAGCTGGTGTCGCCGGACTCTGAGGAGAGGGTTTATTTTCCTTCCTTGTTGTGGTCTTGTAATGTGGTATGGATGAGGCTTCTGTTATTGCCCCTGGTTTGGTGTTGGCTAGTTTTGAAAATGCATCAGTTCGGGCATTCTGCTCCCGAGGTATGTGTCAGACTTCATATTTCCCGAAATGTCCGAGCTGTTTTCTATTTTTGTCCAGGGTCCCCTGAATTGTCCGAGCTGTTCTCTGGTTTTGTCCAGGGTCCCCCGAATTACCCGAGGTATTTTTGTGGTGGGATCCTCAGCTTGGTTGCTCCCTTCTATTTGTGAGGTGACTACTTGTGAGTCATTGGACATGGTAAGCTCCTACCTTCTTGGCTAGCCTTAAACCAGCCAGTAGTGCCTCGTATTCAGCTTGGTCATTTGGCTTGATTTGGCTTCCCTGATCGCTTTTCTATAATTACACCTGCACCACTCCCGATTTTGTTTGAAGAGTCATCCATGTAGAGTTTCCATTTTGTAGGAGTTTCCGGGGTGTCAGTGTACTCTGTAATGAAGTCGGCCAAATACTATGATTTGATGGCTGTCTGAGCTTTATGTCGAAGATCGATTTTGACTACCCACTGTAGAATCCTTCCTGCTAAGTCTGTTTTCTTGTAGGATGCCTTCGATGGGCTGGTTGGTCCGAACTCTGATAGTGTGAACTTGAAAGTATAGGTGGAGTCATCGAGACTTGAGTATAGAGGCGTAGGCGAACTGCTCTATCTCTTGATAGTTTAGTTCGGCCCCTTGTAGGGCCTTGATGATGAAGTAGACGGATTGTTGCCCACTTTTGTCTTCTTTAACTAGTGATGAGGCTATTGCCAGACTTCCCACTACGAGGTATAATATGAGCTTTTCACTTTCCCTTGGTTGGGTAAGAATGGGTGGTTGCCCCAAGAATTTTCAAAATCCTGGAAGGCTTGTTTGCACCTCGTAGTCCTATTCAAACCTCTCTCCCTTCCTTAATATACCTCTTTGAGGTGTCCTTTGCGAGATGATTTAGAGATTCTTTCTCCTGCGAATCCTCCATGAACATGTCTCTCAGGGGTGTGAGGTGGACGTTCAACTCGTTCGACCTCTTTGGTGTGAGACGTTCGACTTGTCCGACCTCTTTGGTGTGAGGTTGACCTTCGACTTGTCCGACCTCTTTGGTGTGAGGTAGACCTTCGACTTGTCCGACCTCTTTGGTGTGAGGTTGACTTTCAACTTGTCCGACCTCTTTGGTGTGAGGTGGACCTTCAACGCGTCCGACCTCTTTGGTGTGAGGTGGACCTTCAACGCGTCCGACCTCTTTTGGTGTGAGGTGGACCTTCAACTTTGTCCAACCTCTTTGGTGTGAGGTGGACCTTCAATGCGTCCGACCTCTTTTGTTTTTGATTGGGCGAGTTGATGGGATCTTCTCAGTGTTGCATATTTCTCGGTAGATATCCACAACAGACACCCGAAGGGGGTGTAATTGTGGTATTTTCTAGGCTTCTCTCCATGTTGATCTTCTTTTTTCTTGGACTCTTTATCCTTATCCCGAGAGAGGTAGGAATGTTCGGTTTTTGAGATCTCTCCTAGTCGAGAATTTTCCTCCATGTTGATGTACTTCTCTGCCCGTTCCTGTACCTCGTTCTGAGATGTTTGGGTGATTCTTGGATATTGAGTGGCTAAAAGGTCCTTCTCGTAGACCATTGATGAGACCCCTGATAGCTGCTTCTGTTGGCAGACTTTGTATGTCCAGACATGTTTTGTTGAATCTTTCCATGTAGTTGCGAAGGCTCTCTCGATCTCCTTGCTTGATCCCTAATAGACTTGATGCGTGTTTGGCTTTGTCCTTCTGGATGGAGAATAACGGATTGTATCTGAGGCCTCTGTGAGATACATCCTGCTTCTGAAATTGCTAAGATGATAGCTTGGATCTGATGTGCCGTCGTACGGAGTCATGTTCGGAGCTTTGAAGTCCTTTGGGACCTTTAGCTTTCATGATCTCTTTGGTGAATGGGTCTTGATATTTGTGGGGGCTATCTTCGTGATTGGATCGAGCCGTCTCGATTTTGAGATCAGCTTCGAGTTTTGAGAGCTTTATCTTTTAACTCTCGGCGTCGCCTAGTTTCCCTTCGGAGGTCCTTCTTGGCTTCCCGTTGATGCTCGTCTTCTTTTTCGAGTTGTTGGAGGCGGTTTTGTTGAGTTTGTAGTGCTTCCATGATTTCCGTGTTTGCGAGTTACTTATCTCCCCCGTTTTGGGGTGTGCTTTTGGGGGTGGCGTCCGCGTTTTTATGCGGCGTTCTATCCTCTAGATCTGAATCGTGGTCGTTGTCATGGTTGTCCGCCATGGTGGTGGGATGACTTCCAGGTTCCCCGGCAACGACGCCAATGTTCCGAGGGTTACCTGAAACTGTAGGTCGATCTCGGACGAGATCTTCTGTGTTGGTCGGAGCCGACGTGTCCGGCAGGTGTACAGCGGCCGGAGTTGGTGTGTCCGACTTGTTGGACTTGGTGGTGTGCTGATCCTTCGTCCCCGGAGGGTGGGGGTACCTGCAAGGGACTCCGATGCTTAAGTTAGCAAGGGTATTAAGCAGGTATTGAGTAGAATCAGAGTATGAGTTATACCTGGGTGCTCCAGTATATTTATAATGGTGAGATGTGGTCTCCTGTGGATAAGATAAGTTAGTTATCTTATCTTATCTTTATCTTATCTTTAAGTGAGGTCATCTTATCTTCAAGGGAACCGCCTTTATCTTTCTGGGCTTTGGCTGCCTTTAGATTGGGCTGTGTTCCTTCGTTTTGGGCCTGCTTTGGGCTCCTTTGGCGATTTGGCCGAGCTCTTTGAGAAGAGGTCGGATAGTCTGACCTGAAGAGGTCGGTCGGCTTGTCGCTAAACATCCCGGGTCGGACAGCTTGACCCAGGGTATGAACAACAATCATAAAAAATCAACTCATAAACATATCACAATCATAAAAGACTAATTTTAATAAAAAAATTTCCCAGTCATCACTGTGCTTCGCTCACGTATTGCAGACTATCTTCCAAAGTCTCCAACAGCATTCTTAAAGATTCTCATCTCACTTGTCAATTTAGAATTCAAATCTGCATCACCGTAAGCATATCTCTCAAAGACATTTAGTAGGCCAAAAGTTGTTTGCTTGTGCTTTTCAAATTCTCCAGCATTAAATCAAAAAGCTAAATTTAACCAATAACCAGCAGTAGGAAGGTTTTTTCGAAGTTGTGAATCCCAACGTGTATCTAAAATTTTCAAATAAGGATCAACAACCCTCTTTCTTTTTTTGAAACCTCTTCAGCATCTCTTCCCTAGCCTTATAAATAGCTTGATAAAGGAAACCCATTACAGCTCTATCTTCATTATCCACAATACGCAATACACGAACAAGTGGCTCAGTAAGCTTAACAATATCAGTGCATTGATTCCAAAATTTAGAATCTAAGACTTGATCCACAAACTTTTTAGCTTTGGCTTCTTTAGAGTAAGCTGAGCTTGTCCATTCTCTAGATGTCACCATAGCTCTCAATGCATCCTTTTGAGCTAAAATACTTTGCAAACCAATGAAATTAGTGGCAAACTGAGTTGGAGCTGGAAGAAGTATTTCTCATCCGCCTATGAACTTTCTCATCAAGTACAAGGGAAGGCAATGATTATAGATATATATACTTTGTAATCATTGAAGCTTGTGATACAATTTCACTCACTTTCTCTAACTTCCCAATATCCTGCAACATCATATTAACACAATGTGCTGCACAAGGAGACCAATACAATCTAGGAAACTCCGATTCCAACAACCTTCCAGCATCAACGTAATTTGCAGCATTATCCATCACTACATGTACAACATTCTCAAGACCAACAAATAACACAACATCCCTAAGCAACTTAAACAAAGCTTCAGCAGTTTTCGAGACATGAGAAGCATCAACTGACTTTAGCAAAACAGTTCCTTTAGGGCAA
This sequence comes from Arachis stenosperma, assembly GCF_014773155.1. Lineage (NCBI taxonomy): Eukaryota > Viridiplantae > Streptophyta > Magnoliopsida > Fabales > Fabaceae > Arachis > Arachis stenosperma. Next base: position 15,382,603 of record NC_080385.1, read on the forward strand.
TAAACTAAGAAATTAATTAAAGTACGCCTACAACGATTAGTTTATCCATCGGCCATGATAGTACATCCGATTTGTTTCCAAATCTCACGATAATCTTCAATCATCTTCTTTACATCTTCAACCAATTTACTCAGCAAATATCCACGAACTCTTCCATAATTTGGCCCTTTATACCCTGCACCCATGTTTGCAATAACATCGATCATCGACTGATAATAAGCTGAATTAACTGCATTTAACAGCGCAGAGGTATCCATCATCCATCTTGCAATGGCAATATCACACTTCTCCACAATTTCTTTGCTTTGGAGAACACTTTTGATAGTTGGTTGAGCTCCAAGTGCTACTGTCGATGGAAAAAAAGATTGTAATACCTTGAGTTGTTTTTCTTTTCTAGAGCTAGGTGTTGGAAGTCTTGATTTTTGTTGTTGTCGCATCTCATTACGTTCAATCTCATCAAATTCTCTTTCAACTTCATCACAAACATTATAACTTTCTGCATATTCTTCTTGAGTTTTCCTTTTCTTGGTTCGAAGATCTTCAATGTTTTGATTAAATTGGTGTCTCACCACAGCTGGCACCTTTCGACATGCCTCAATATCTCTGCCTTTTCCAGACAAAAAATGGTTAACCCTATTAATTCCTCCACCCCTAATACACTTCTTGCAATAAATACATAACAAAACAGTTTTTTCTTTACCCACAACATGTTTTCAATGGCGTCATGCAGGATCAGTTTTTCCCAGTGTTATCAGAATCGGGCCGAACCGCCCGGTAGGACTGAAAACCCGGTGAACCCGTGACAAAGCCGGTCCAGGTGAAATTATTGACCGGATAAGGAAGCGAACCGAAAAAACCCAGTTTGATCAGCCGAGTTTGATCAAAACCGATGAACTGGCCGATTTCATTTAACCCAAACCGGTTTGAACTCTTTTTTTTTCTTCACTTGAAATGACATCGTTTCGATTAAAATAAAAAAAAAACAAAAACAAAAACTAAACTGAGCTGAAAGTAAGAAACCCTAGCTCGAGCCTCCATCCTCTTTCCCTATTTCCCAAACCCATTCCCTTTTGCCCATGAGAAAGACCACCTGAGAGCTGAGAGTCTAAGACAAAGAGTGTGAGAGAGTGAGAGAGACCCGTTCAGCCAGCGCCACCTCACCCAGCTCACCGTGCTTGCAGTCTCGCAACCGCACCACCCACCACAGCTAACGCCACCCCCATCGAAGATTTGAACGTCGTCGCCTCCTGTGTGTCCATCGCCACAGCCTACTGCTACTGCTCGTCGCCTCCTGCTATTGCTACTGCTCGTCACCTCCGGTCTCCCTCTTCTCTGTCGGCGGTGCATCAGCCAGAGCTAGGTATGTATTTTTATTTTTTTTAAGTTATTCAATATTTCAATTTTTCAATAATTTAGTATTTTAGTTAGAATTAATTGATTAATGATGTTGATTATGTATGTTGATTTCTGTTAGAATTTAGATTGTTGATTATTCAATTTTTTGTAACATATTGTTGTTATATATGTTGATTATCTATGTTGATTTCTATTTGATTTCTCTTGATTGTTGATTTATGTTTGATTTCTGTTCAGTTTGTTGATTATCTATTGTTGTTAGATTATTTATTGTTGATTATCTGTTATATATGTTGGTTGCTATTGTATATTATTCTTAGTAGTTAGTGAATTATTGTTGTATATTATTCCTGGAGATTAGTCATTTAGTCCTGGTTGATTAGGAATTTAGAATGGTTTCATCAAATACACCATCAGAAACACCAACTTCCCAGGAAAAAGGATAAACTCCTGATGCAATAATTGGACCCCAAAAAATAGTAACAGAGGAAAAATTGATCCTACGTGGGGCCATTATAAACAAGTTATGGATAAAGAAAAAATTGTTCTATTATGTATTTATTGTGAGAAGCTTTTTAGGGGTGGAGGAATTAATAGTGTTAAGCATCATTTGGCTGGAAAAGGCAGAGATATTGAGGCATGTTGAAAGGTGCCAGCTGTAGTGAGACGCCAATTTAATCAAAATATTGAAGATCTTCGAACCAAGAAAAGGAAAACTTAAGAAGAATATGCAAAAAGTTATAATGCTTGTGATGAAGTTGAAAGGGAATTTGATGAGATTGAACGTAATGAGATGTGACAGCAACAAAAATCAAGGTTCTCAGCACCTAGCTCTAGAAAAGAAAAACAACTCAAGGGATTACAATCTTTTTTTCCATCGGCAGCAACACCTGGAGCTCAACCAACTATCAAAAGTGTTCTCCAAAGCAAAGAAATTGTGGAGAAGTGTGATATTGCTATTGCAAGATGGATGATGGATGCCTTTGTTCCATTTAATGTGGTTAATTGACTTAATTCATCTTATTATTAGCCGATGATCGATGCTATTGCAAACATGGGTGTAGGGTATAAAGGGCCAAATTATGGAAGAGTTCGCAGATATTTGCTGAGTAAATTGGTTGAAGATTATCGTGAGATTTGGAAAGAAACTGGATGTACTATCATGGCCGTTGGATGGATTGATCGTTGTAGGCGTACTTTAATTAATATCTTGGTTTATTGCCCTAAAGGAACTATTTTTCTAAAGTCAGTTAATGCTTTTCATGTCTCAAAAACTACTGAAGCTTTGTTTAAGTTTCTTAGGGATGTTGTGTTATTTGTTGGTCCTGAGAATGTTGTACATGTAGTGACGGATAATGCTGCAAATTACGTTGTTGCTGGAAGGTTGTTGGAATCGGAGTTTCCTAGATTGTATTGGTCTCCTTGTGCAGCACATTATGTTAATCTGATGTTGTGGGATATTAGGAAGTTAGAGGAAGTGAGTGAAACCGTGTCACAAGCTTCAATGATTATGCAGTATATCTATAATCATTGCATCCCTTGTATTTAATGAGAAAGTTCACAGGCGGATGAGAAATCCTTTGTCTAGCTCCAACTTGGTTTGCCTCTAATTTCATTGCTTTAGAAAGTATTTTGGCTCAAAAAGATACATTGAGAGCTATGGTGACATCTAGAGAATGGACAAGCTCAGCTTACTCTAAAGAAGCAAAAGCTAAAAAGTTTGTGGATCAAGTCTCATATTCTAAATTTTGGAATCAATGCACTGATATTGTTAAGTTTACTGAGCCACTTGTTCGTGTATTGCGTATTGTGGATAGTGAAGATAGAGTTGTAATGGGTTTCCTTTATCAAGCTATTTATAAGGCTAGGGAAGAGATGCTGAAGAGGTTTCAAAAAAGAAAGAGGGTTGTTGATCCTTATTTGAAAATTTTAGATACACGTTGGGATTCACAACTTCAAAAAAACCTTCCTACTGCTGGTTATTGGTTAAATCCAGCTTTTTGATTTAATGCTGGAGAATTTGAAAAGCACAAGCAAAGAAATTTTGGCCTACTAGATGTCTTTGAGAGATATGCTTACAGTGATGCAGATTTGAATTCTAAATTGACAAGTGAGATGAGAATCTTTAAGAATGCTGCTGGAGACTTTGGAAGACAGTCTGCAATACGTGAGTGAAGCACAGTGATGCCTGGTAATTTTTTTATTAAAATTAGTCTTTTATGATTGTGATATGTTTATGATTTGATTTTTATGATTGTGATATAGTATTTCCTTTTTATGTTAAGATCAATGGTGGGAATCTTATGGATGTGGAGCACCAAACTTGCAAAAGTTAGCGATTCGTGTTTTGAGTCAAACTTGTAGTTCTTTAGGTTGTGAGCATAACTGAAACATTTTTTAACACATTCACTCAAAGAAAAGGAATCGGTTGGAGCATCAAAAGCTTAATGATCTTGTTTATGTTCATTACAACTTAAGGCTACAACAAAGGTACTTTTTTATTATTCTTTCTTGGAGGCATTATTTTAAATTTTTAGTCATATTAAGAATAATCAAGTTAATTAGTAATATAGGAACCGAATGAGAAATCAAAGTTATGATCCTATTTGTCTTGATGCATTTAAGGATCATTCAGAATGGATAATGGAAGATTCACCACCATTTTTAACTCCTGAAGAAGTGGATGCTTTACGGAATGATCTTACAGATATGTCTCTTCAATCAGCTTTAGATGATTTGGGTATATTTTTGTTAGGGAAGATTTTGTAATGCTTTAACCAAATATTTTGCCTTATTATTGATTATGATTTCTGAAACATTATTGAAATACTAGATCAATTGAATCTGGAAGATGATCGAGATGATGAAGCTAATAATAATTCTGTGAAAAATGCAAATCAGAATGAAACCAATTAGAATGTAGCTCCAGATTTTTCAGATAAAGAAAGATGTCCAAACTTTGAAGTTACTCCTTGGATATAATCCATGAATTGTTATTTTCATTGTGTTAAATTGAGTTGTTTATATAATAGTACTAACAAATTTTATGTTTATTTTCGTATTACTTATTTTTAGGATTTGAGACTTAATGTTTATTAAAATGTTATTGGAGATATGTTTTTTAAATGTTAATTTTAAGCTTTTAGCTATTTTATATGTTTTACTTATGTGGGACTGGATTAACCAGTTGAACCAGTGACCCAATAGCCTGACTGGTTTAATTACCGGTTCAGTTCTGACAACTATAATTTTTTCTCTGTTGCTATCTTTTTGGGTTCCAATTGTTGCATCAGGAGTTGATCCTTGTTCCTGGAAAGTTTGTGTTTCTGATGGTGTATTTGATGAAGTCATCCTAAATTCCTAATTAACCATGACTAAATGACTAATCTCCAGGAATAATATACAACAACAATCCACTAACTACTAAGAATAATATACAACAACAACCAACATATATAACAGATAATCAACAATCAACAATCTAACAACAATAGATAATCAACAATCAAGAGAAATCAAACAGAAATCAACATAGATAATCAGCATATATAACAACAATATGTTACAAAAGACTGGACAATCAACAATCTAAATTCTAACAGAAATCGACATATATAATCAACATCATTAATCAATTAATTCTATCTAAAATACTAAATTATTGAAAATTTGAAATACTGAATAATTTAAAATAAATAAAAATACATATCTGGCTCTGGCTGATGCACCACCGATAGAGAAGAAAGAGACCGGAGGTGACAAGCAGTAGCAATAGCAGGAGGCGACGAGCAGTAGCAGTACGCTGTGGCGATGGACACACAGGAGCCGACGACGTTTGAATCTTCAATGGAGGTGGCGCTGGCTGTGGTGGGTGGTGCGGTTGCGAGACTGCGAGCACGGTGAGCCGGGTGAGTGGCACTGGTTAAACGGGTCTCTCTCACTCTCTCACACTCTTTGTCTCCAACTCTCAACTCTCAGGTAGTCTCTCTCATGGCCAAAAGGGAATGGGTTTGGGAAACAGGGAAAGGGGATGGAGGCTTGAGCTAGGGTTTCTTACTTTCAGCTCAGTTTAGTTTTTTTAAATTTTAATCGAAATGACGTCGTTTCAAGTGAAGAAAAAAAAAAGAGTTCGAACTGGTCCGAGTTAAATGAAAACTGCCAATTCACCAATTTTGGTCAAACTTGACCGGTTCAAACCGGGTCTTTTTGATTCACTTCTTTATTCGGTCAACAAATTCATCTGGACCGACTCTGTTATCGGTTCATTGTGTTTTCGGTTCGACCAGACAATTCGATCTAGATAACACTACTTTTTTTAATGGTTTTTATTTATATCCACAATTGGTGAAATAATAAAAATAATATTAACGATATACATTATTATTCTATATAAAAAATTGTTTAGATAGCTGTAATAAATAGAATTGAAATCATCATGGTTAAGAAATGTTGAAAATTTATGATTTTTTATGAAAATAAAAGAGATGTGTCCTTGTATATAATTTGTCTTGTTTTAAGACTTTAGGACCAAAATGATGACACTAATTTGACTTATTTTAAGACTTTAGGACCAAAATGATGATCTCAAATTTGTATTTTCAAACTAATTACATCTCCCATAACGTGGCGTGCCACGAGCTAACATTCAACGTAGCATGATAGACAAGTCAGTAACTAAGAAGAGTGATGAACATTATTCTTGTTTATTGCGAATGTTATTTGGTATTTATATAAAAGTTAGATTTATATTTAATTATTTTTATATTTTATTGAGCTATAATTATATTTAAAAATTTAAAAATTAAATTTTAATAATGATATATAAAATTTAATTAAAATTAATAATTACGAAAAAAGTAATAGCGTTCATGTTATTTAGTGACCGAGTTTGAAATTAGATATTAGTGATTAATTTAACCACCAAATTAGCAATTAATTTAGCGGGGACGAAAATAATAAAATTATAGATGGTTACTACTAACAGTCGATTTAGCAATTAAAATAAGGACGTCATTTAGGACCTTATATATAAATGATTAAATAGTGATGGACTTAAACTTAGTTTAGTAAAATTTTTTGAAAAAATATTTGTATTTTTTAAAAATATAAACACCTTATTTTACGTTTGATAAATCAAAAAGTTTATGTATTTGTGTTTGTAATTTTTAAAAGTTAGAGGTGCTTTTAAAAGCATTTAAAAAAAATTTTTAAAATTGATTTGTACTTATCAAAATTAAAAAGTCTAATATAATCTCGTACATTAATTAATATTCAAATTTAATTCTTACATTAATGTCTATTATAATATTTTTAAATTTTATAAACTATTTTAGTAGATGCATTTAATTTATTGTTGCTTATACTTATTAAAAATTATTTTAATTTAATTTATCAAAAACAAATATTATAACTTCTAAAAAACTACCTTTTAATAAAATTAACTTTTTATAAATTATTTTTCAAAAATAAAAATTTTACTAAATTAAGTTTTAGTTTGTCATTGGTTTAAAAGCCCTTGCTTAAAAATCAGTCATTAAATATAATTTAGTGACCAAAATTTTAGTAATCATCTAAATCGTTTGCTATCTCAATAATTTTTTATAATATAAATATATAATATGTTAATATGTCATTATTTAACGGATGAAATAAAGATCAATTTAGATATGACTATATTTTTAAAAAAATTAATTTGAAATATCTATCCTTTCAAAAACGAAATTAACAAGTATAAATTTTTAAGCATTATTATTCTATATCATGTGTTTGACTAATCTATATTGAAATTAAACTTGGCACAAACAAGACGAAAGTTTAAAGGTGATTCATTACATCGTGCACTTTGATTTGTGGCATCCATTAGAGTAGCCAATTACTGTCATTCGTTCCAACTCGTTTTCATGACAAAAAAGAGAAAAGAAATAAAATCTATGCCTAAAGTCTAAGCAGGATGTCGTTTTTATTATATTTCTCTCTGTCTAAAACATTTTCTTTTTGGCTGGTCTTTGTAAAACATTTATAATTTTCTTCTTATGCATCGTAACGCATTGAACTGTATGCCTTTGAATTGTGGACGAAGAATGATGGAAAAGTATGAGAATTTATTATTTTTATCCATTCATTTCTTTTTTTATTTATAAAAATATAAATTTTTTAAAATTATATCGATTTTATTTAGATATTATAAATTATTACACAAAAAATTTATAAAATTAAACTATTTTTATAAAAAGATTGTAGGAGACAAAAATTTTCGTCAATTAAAAAGATCAGAATCAACAGTGAAAATTTGAATCTAAATAAAAAAATTAATTAAAAAAATATACATATAATAATAATATTTTTATGTAAATAATATTATTAAATTATTTTTTAATTATATTTAGTTATAAATTTAATGTATTTTTTATAATTTTATAAATTTATTTGAATTATATTATTTGTTAATTTTATCTTTTATAAGATAGAAAGAGATAAAAAAATGAGAGAAAAAAAGAGAGAAAGATAAAAAAAAAAGAGAGATAAAATTTGTTGATTTTAAAAGAAAAGATTTTATTTTAATTATAATGAAATAATATCCGTGATATATTTTAGTTTGTTAAATTTGTAATATAAAATATAAATTGTAAGTTGTATAAAGAGTGAAAAAGGTAGAGAGAAATAGAGAAAGATAGAGGGGTAGATAAAAAGATGGAGAAATAAAATTTATTAATTTTAAAAAAATATTTTATCTCAATTTTAATGAAATAGTGTTATGTGATATATTTTGATTGTTAAATTAATATATAACTATATTTTAATTAGTTGCAAATAGAGAATATTATATTATATATTTTGATTATCAAATTTATAATTAATCATTAATAATACATATATATATAAGAGAGATAGCTAGAAATAGAAAGGAGGAGAAAATTATTTAATTTTTGAGAAAAAGATTTGATTTTAATTACAATAAAAAGTGACATATATTACATTTTAGTTATAAAATTAATAATATATAATAGAAATAAATATAATAAATAATTAAAAATATAAACTAAAATATATTATTAAATTATTAAATTAAAATAATTAAATTAATAACTAAAAATAATAAATTTTAACAGTTCTCTGAAATTTTTTATTGTGGACAACGTCATCAAATGTGATCACAATATCGATTTTCTCTGCTGCTTTTCTACAATTTTAGCATTATAAATTTATTCACATAAATTAACTGCCATGAAGTCACATGATTAGGACCGCACTTTTTTTAATAAAAGAAATAAAACTCTCAACTTCAAAAAAAAGTTAAACGGTTCTTACAAATTTCAGAAAATACTTTTGATATAAAACTAAGAAAGAAATTAGATAAATTACATGTTGAACTTCTGTCTAAAAAAACACAATTTTTTATTACAAAGAATTTTATAACATAAAAACAAAGGCAAATTATCTATTTTGTTTTTAAGTCTATACAATAAGTACTGCAATACAGAGAAATATTCTCTCTTTTTCTTCGAGCAGATCTAACAGTAATGCAAATTTTACACTATAAATTATCAATAAATGTACCAAATCGTATCAAGTAATAAATTCACAGTAAGTGAGTATCGATCCCACAAGGATTAATGGACTAAACAAATAATGGTTGACTAATTATTCTAGTTGAACAAGTGAAAATTAAGAGTTTTAAATATCAAATAGCATAGAAGACAGTGAATTGAAGAATGCAAACAATAAACGTGTGAGAGAATAATCTGAGAAGTGAGTTAAGGCTTTGAGATGTTTAAATTTTCGAATTAACAATCATTATCAACTACCTTGATTATACAAAGATTTAGTTCATGACAAACCCTGAGCGATTGAATTCCAATTTCTTAGCAATACAATCTCTTCTAACCCAACCAACTGTCAATTCTTTGATCAATCAATTGTGTAGTTAAGCTCAAATTCTAGTGTATACACCGCACAATCTCTAAGAACCCAGAAATAATCCGATTATATACGTATCGTATTATATCCAGATAATTGAAGAATTATGAGAAAAGGGTTTCAAACTTTAATTCCAGTTATTTAACTTTTCTAAGATTCAAAGGAATTCAATTTAGATTAGTGTTATTTTTCAATATATTATAATCTGTAGGATGAAGGACGAAACCAATTCATAAACAGAAATTAATGTATTAATCAAGAGTAGAAGAACAAATAGTATTAATTCATTAAAGTAAACAGAGCTCCTAACCTTAACAATGGAAGTTTAGTGGCTCATGGTTAAGAGAAAATCCTAAAGTGTGAAAAATGTGTCAAAACTAAAAGTGCAAAAGTTGAGTAACGAATAGCCCGCAGGACAAATCTTTTCTCTTTTTTATATCAAATCCTAATTGATACTAAAAACTTAAATAAAAACCTAATAGTATATTTTTTAATTTCTATTTGATTTAAAAAATCAAATAATAACTTCTATTGTTGATTGAGTGAGGACGTGGGACCACAGCCAAATTCGCTGTTGGCACTAAACGTCGGTGATGTGGCGTTTAGCACCACCTATCCCGAGAAGAATGGTGAGTTTAACCGGCGTTTAGTGCCATTATGGCAAAGGCTACGGTATGAGCTTCTCTTGCTCCTTCTCTTCATAAAATCTGCCACTTTTTTACCCAAATGCTACCTGATATCAACAAAAGCCAAAATAACTCAAAGTAGTATATAACTATGTCATAATTCAACAAAATTCTCTCACAGATCAACAAAATACCATACAAATCATATAGAAAAGATACCTATGATACTCATGCATCAAATAACTTTCCGACTTTAAAAATATTTTTATGGACGAGAAATTTTTTTCGTTAATTCTTTATCCCAAATTTGTAACAATATATCCAAAACATCCATGAAGAGAACAAAACATCACAAAAATTTTTTTATCTAAATTTGGATTAGATCTAGATCTCTAAAGAAATAAAAAAAATAGTAACTAGAGAAAAAGGACATGAAAAAGAGAAGAAAGACGGGTGAAAGAGAAAAGAGATAAGGGATTTGAACAGCAGAGTAGTGACGGTAGTGGGAGAAATGACTAATGGATAGTGCAAAACCAGGCTATGAAAAATAAAGATAGTGAATGGTAAATAAAGAGAAAAAGAAAAGAGGGAGAGGAGAGAAGGAGATAAAGGACGCGAGGATAGAGGAGAGGGAAAGGCCACTGTAACCTAGCCAAAAACGGTGGCGATGGCCCTCATGAAGCTTTGTGGTTTTATCCTTCTTTTTTGCGGGAGAGAGAGGGTAACACCTTTAAAAATATTTTTTCTATTATGATTAGGACAATTAATATTCCTATTTTTAAGATATAATTTGCAAGCATGACTAAACTACTGTTTTTATTTCTACAAAGTTAAAATAAAAACTGTATTAAAAAATATTCAAGTGCAATGAAAACATTTAAATATATCTAAATATTAATTTTATTTATAAATAAATTTATCAATATTTTAAATTTTTATAATAAAAATTATAATTTACTCATTTTCTATTCAATATAAAATTAATTTTATTTATTCATAAATAAATTTATTACCATTTTAAACTTTTATGATAAATAAAAATAATAATTTACTCATAATAAATTAAAATTTCAAGTTCCAACAACTTTGTAAAACTCGGTTTGTATTGTGATAAGAATGCTTTATCACATCTTATGTGGATGCCCATTTTCAAGGATGATTGTATTTAGGATCCCGCTAGGGAGACAATGGACTATTTGTACAATGTGTACAATGGTCTATTGAATTACAAAATGAACATCCTTCATACTATCTAGAATAACCATCCGAGTACTAGGGATAATAAACATCTTCCCAAAAAAATAAACTAATTTTGGGGTTCACCAAGGATCGAACTCTTGACCTTTCAGATATAAGGCTCTAATACTATGTCATGATACCACTCATCCCAAAAACTTCAGTTGATGGGAAAATGTAACACTAATGATTATATCTCTAATATTCCATAAACTTCCATTGTACACATTGTATAAATATTCCATTGGTTCCTCATACTTTCCCTTGTATTTAATATAGTTTGAAAAAGTAAAGCCTTGCACATGTATAAATAGGGGCATAGGCTGAGACTTTTTAGACAACAACAAGGAATAAACTACTCTCTCTCTCTTTTACATTGCAATACTTCTTTCTCTCTCTTTATATTTCTTTATTTTATATTTGTTACCTCTTCCTTATTTATTTATTTAGTTATTTTATAACACGTTATCAGCACGAAGTTCTAACGAAATTTTAGGAAGACTTTAGGTAACAAATTTTCATTATGTTGAAGCTCTCTCATCTTAAATTTAATGCTTTTGATATATTTCGAAATAATTATTTATCATGGATATAGATGTTGAAATCCATCTTGATTCAATGGATCTTAGAGATACCAATGAGGCTGAAAATAATACATCCCAGAAGGATAAAAGTCAAGGCCATGATTTTCCTTCATCATCTTGACGAATGATTGAAAAATTAATATCCCACATTAAAAGATCTTGCAGATCTGTGGAAAGACTTTGAAGAAAGGTACAATCATGTGATACTTCCTCAAGCCCGATATGTTAGAGAAAACTTTCTTGACCTTCCATGTCTCGAATGTGCTCCTGCAGCAGCAGTATCGAGAAAAAGAATTTAAAAATATTCTGAGTTAATTTCTTGCTTTCTTGTTGCTGAACGCAACAATGAGTTACTTTTAAGGAATCATGAAGCGCGTCCAGTTGGCGCTACCCCATTTCCTGAAGTAAATGCGGCAATTAATCCCAGAAGAGGTAAATGGTAAGATTTTGATAACAAGAAAAATTATGGAAGGAAAAGAAATTATGTCCACAAGAAAGATCTCACCAGAAGTGGGATAAAGAAAGAAATAATGGGCAAAGTATATCAATTGAGGATAAATGCTTTCGTGTGGTGGAAAGGGCCATTGGTCACGTACCTGTCGTACCCCAAGGCACCTAGTTGATCTTTATTAAGCATCCTTGAAAAGAGATGACAAAGAAAAGGAAACAATTTTTTTTTAAATGATGAAAATTCTACCACTCATTATGATGTATCTAATTTCTTTAAGGATTTTGAAGGAAATTTTGCCTATTTGATCAATGATGGAATAGTTTGATATATGTATATGTTTGTTAAGTATTCATGTGAATAATTTTACTGTGCATGTACTTCTACTCATTTTATTATTATTATCATTTATTTTTTGAAGAAAAATGGTAAGGACATATTCTGAAGATATTTGCCTTGCGGATAGTGCAAGTTTGCACACTATTCTTAAAAGTGATATATATTTTACCCATCTTGTGCCAAAAGAAGAATATGTTAATACTATTATTGGCTCGGGCAATGTGATAGAAGGCTCCGGAAGAGCTATAATTTTGTTTCCTGGAGGAACAAAATTCATAATGAATAATGCACTATTGTCTATCAAGTCTCGAAGAAACTTGTTGAGCTTTAAAGATGTTATGGTGCCTTTGATATTGTGCCTAACTTACTAAAAAAGGCAAATACATAATATTTAATAAATTTTAAATATTTTACTTTTTACTTTAAACATTTTATTTTTTACCTTTAAAAGCAAGTTAGGCAATTTAGGCACCATAGTAAAAGGCACCATAGAACTCACCTTAAAGATATTCGCCGAAATGGATATCATATTGAGACTATGAATGAGGAAAATCATGAGTACTTATGTATCACAACTCATGATTCAAATAAGAAAGTTATATTAGAAAAATTACCCTTACTTTCATCTGGATTATATTATACCAAGATTAGTGCAATTGAATCACATGCCACTGTAAACCAGAAGTTTACTAGCCCAAATGAATTCATAACTTGGCATGATAGATTGGGTCATCCGGAAACAACCATGATGAGGAGAATTATTGAAAACTCTCATGGACATTCACTAAAGAACCAAAAGATTCTTAAAACTAGTGAATTTTGTTGTGCTGCATGCTCTCAGGAAAAGTTAATTTTAAGGCCATCACCAGTAAATATTGGATTTGAATCCCCTGAATTCCTATAAAGGATTCAAGGTGATATATGTGGACCTATTCATCCACCATGTGGATCTTTCAGATATTTTATGGTCCTAATAGACGCATCTTCGAGATGATCACATGTGTGCTTATTGTCTTCTCGCAACCTGGCGTTTGCGAGATTACTGGCTCAAATTATTCGATTAAAAGCACAATTTCTAGAAAATCCAATCAAAGCAATTCACCTTGATAATGCTGGTAAATTTACTTCCCAAGCTTTTGATGCTTATTGTATGGCTAATGGAATAAGTATTGAACATCTAGTAGCTTATGTTCACACACAAAATGGGTTAGCAGAATCATTTATTAAATGCCTCCAATTGATTGCTAGACCCTTGCTTATGAGAACAAATCTTCCAACCTCGGTTTGGGGCATGCTATTTTACATGCCGCAGCACTTATTCGTTTGAGGCCAACGAGTTACCATCAGTTCTCTCCTATGCAATTAGCTTTTGGCCAGCAGCCAAATGTCTCCCATTTAAGAATATTTGGGTGTGCGATATATGTTTCCATTGCACTACCTAATCGCACCAAAATGGGACCCCAAAGAAAATTGGGGATATATGTTGGATATGATTCTCCCTCTATAGTGAGGTATCTTGAGATACAAACGGGAGATGTATTTAAAGCCCGATTTGTGGATTGTCATTTTGATGAATCAAAATTTCCAACATTAGGGGGAGAGAATAAGCTTCCTGAAAAGGAACTTAATTGGAATGCATCATCGTTGATGCATTTAGATCCTCGATCAGGGTAATGTGAACTAGAAGTTCAAAAGATTATACATTTGCAAAGAATAGCAAATGAATTGCCTGATGCATTTTTCGATACAAAGAGGATAACCAAACCTTATATAGCAGCGAAAAATGCCCCAATTCGAATTGATGTCCCAGTAGGACAAGTAGCCATTGAGGCAAATTCACGCCAGAAGCGTGGTAGGGCGGAAAATGCTCTAATTCGAATTGATGTCCCAGTAGGACAAGTAGCCACTAAAGCAAATACACGCCAGAAGCGTGGCAGGCCTGTCGGTTCCAAAGATAAAAATCTTCGAAAGAGAAAAGAGGTAAATACAATTCCTGTTGAAAAAGACATAGTAGAGATACCTGCAGTTGTCCAAAATTTTGATATAATGTTAACGCCAGAAGACGTTCAAGTACCTGAAAATTGTGAAAATGACGAGATCTCGATAAATTATGTCTTTACAGGAGAGAAATGGGACCGAAATAAGATAATTGTCAATGAAATATTTGCATATAATGTGGCATTAAATATCATGCATGAAAGTAAGGATCTTGAGCCAAGATCAGCCGAAGAATGTCGACAAATGAATGATTGGCCAAAATGGAAAGAAGCCATGAAGGCTGAATTAGACTCATTTGCAAAACGTGAAGTCTTTGGACCTGTAGTCCATACACCTGAAGATGTAAAACCTGTTGGATACCGATGGTTATTTGTGAGAAAACGAAATGAGAAAAATGAAGTTGTGCGCTATAAAGCCTGACTTGTGGCACAAGGTTTTTCACAAAGGCCCGTTATAGATTATGAAGAAACGTATTCCCCTACAGTGGATGCGATAACATTGCGTTATTTGGTCAGTTTATCTGCATATCATAATCTGCATATGCATTTAATGGATGTGGTAACAGCCTATTTATACGGCTCATTAGATCGGGATATCTATATGAAAGTCCCTGTTCATACCCTGGGTCAAGCTGTCCGACCCGGGATGTTTAGCGACAAGCCGACCGACCTCTTCAGGTCAGACTATCCGACCTCTTCTCAAAGAGCTCGGCCAATGCCCGACCTCTTCACAAAGAGCTCGGCCAAATCGCCATAGGAGCCCAAAGCAGGCCCAAATAAAGGAGCACGGCCCAAATCTAAAGGCGGTCAGAGCCCAGAAAGATAAGGCGGTTCCCTTGAAGATAAGCTGACCTCACCCAAAAATAAGATAAAATAAGATAAGATAACTAACCTATCTTATCTAAAAAGGTCACTCCACACCTCTATAAATATACTGGAGCACCCAGGTATAACTCATACTCTGATTCTACTCAATACCTGTTTAATACCCATGCTAACTTAAGCATCGGAGTCTCTTGCAGGTACCCCCCACCCTCTGGTGACGAAGGATCAACAGTGCAGCCAGTCCAACAAGTCGGACACGACAGTTCCGGCCGTCTCCTACCAGCCGGACACGTTAGCATCGACCAGTACAGAAGATCTCTTTCGAGATCGACCTCCAGTTTCAGGTAACTCTCGGAACATTGGCGCCGTTGCCGGGGAACCTGGATGTCATCCCATCACCATGGCGGACGACCATGACAACTACCACGATTCAGACCTAGAAGACAGAATGCCACACAAAAACGCGGACACTACACCAACGGATACTCCTCAACTTAACAACGAAAAAATTCTCCAAATGTGAGAGCCATGGAGGCGCTTCAAGACCGCTTAAAACAACTTGAAGAAGTAGCCCCACGAGCTCAACAAGAACGTCTCAAACAGCTCGAACAAGAAGCCGAGCACCAACGGGAAGCCGAAAGGGACCTCCGGAGAGAAACTAGGCGACGCCGAGAGTTAAAAGATAAGCTCTTAAAACTCGAAGCCGGTCTCAAAACCAAGGCGGCTCGATCCAGTCACGAAAATAGCCCTCACAAAGATCAAGACCCATTTACCAAAGAGATCATGAAAGCTAAAGGTCCCAAAGGACTTCAAAGCTCCCAACATAACTCCATACGATGGCACATCGGATCCAAGCCATCATCTTAGCAATTTCAGAAGCAGGATGTATCTCACGGAGGCCTCAGATGTAATCTGTTATTCTCCATCCAGAAGGACAAGGCCAAACATGCACCGAGCCTATTAGGGATCAAGCAAGGAGATCGGGAGAGCCTTCGCAACTACATAGAAATATTCAACAAAACATGTCTAGGAATACAAAGTCTGCCAACAGAAGCAGCTATCAGGGGTCTCATCAATGGTCTACGAGAAGGACCTTTTAGCCACTCAATATCCAAGAAGCACCCAACATCTTTGAACGAGGTACAGGAACGGGCAGAGAAATACATCAACATGGAGGAGAACTTTCGACTAGGAGAGAGCTCAAAAATCAGATTCTCTTAAACCACCACAGGACAAGGATGAAGAAACCAGGAAGAACAAAGACCAACCCACGGAGAAACCTATCTCTGTGAATGTTTAACAAGAAATACGCAACACTGAGAAGATCTCACAACCTCGCCCAATTAAAAGCAGAAAGGACAAAGAGGTCGGATGGGTTGAAGGTACACTTCACACCGAAGAGGTCGGACGAGTTGAAGGTCCACCTCACACCAAAGAGGTTGGACGAGTCGAAGGTCCACCTCACACCAAAGAGGCCGGACGAGTTGACGGTCCATCTCACGCCGAAGAGGTCGAACGAGTTGAAGGTCCACCTCGCCAAAGAGGTTGGACGAGTTGAAGGTCCACCTCACGCCGAAGAGGTCGAACAAGTTGAAGGTCCACCTCACACCAAAGAGGTCGGACGAGTTAGACGTTTCACGCCAAAGAGGTCAGGCGAGTTGAACGTCCACCTCACACCCCTGAGAGACATGTTCATGGAGGATTCGCAGGAGGAGGGATCTCTAAATCATCTCGCAAAAAATACCTCAAAGAGGTATATTAAGGAAAGGAGAGAGGTTTGAATAGGACAACGGAGTGTGAACAAGCCTTCTGAGATTTCAAAAATTCTTGGGGGAACCACTCATTCTTACTCGACTACGGGAAAGTGAAGAACTCATATTCTACCTCGTAATGGGAAGTCGGGCAATAGCCTCACCACTAGTCAGAGAAGACGAAAGCGGGCAACAACCTGTCTACTTCATCAGCAAAGATCTACAAGGGGCCGAACTAAACTATCAAAAGATAAAAAAAGTTCGCCTACGCCCTCATACTCACATCTCGACGACTCCACCCATACTTTCAAGCTCACACTATTAGAGTTCGGACCAACCAGCCCATAAAAGGTATCCTACAGAAAACAGACTTAGCTGGAAGAATCCTACAGTGTGTAGTCGAGTTATCCGAATTCGATCTTCGATATGAAGCTCGAACAGCCATCAAATCACAGTATCTGGCTGACTTCATTGCAGAGTACACTGACACCCTGGGAACTCCTACAAAATAGAATCTCTACGTGGATGACTCTTCAGATAGAAGGGAGCTACCAAGCTAAGGATCCCACCATGAAAAAATGCCTCGGGTAATTCAGGGGACTCTAGACAAAACCAGAGAACAGCTCGGACAATTCGGGGAATATGAAGTCCGACACATACCTCGGGAGTAGAATGCCCGAGCTGATGCATTTTCAAAACTAGCCAACACCAAACCAGGGGACAATAACAGAAGCCTCATCCATGCTACATTACAAGACCACAACAAGCCGATCTCGAAGGCGATATAAAGGATGTACTCAGGGTCAGCCACAATAACATGCATTAAAAGTATGGAATCCAGCCAATCAGACATGCCGTCTGGGATCTTAGTAGACATCTCAGCAATGTTTTTCGAGAATACATAGGTCAACTATGGAGTTACTACCAAACAACTCAGGCAAATAAGGAAACAACTCGGACAATAACAGCAAAACATCAGGTGTCAGATACCGCAGTAAAAGGGAAACACCAGGACTCACACGAAAGTCCAGGGGCACCCTTTGGAGGCGACAACAGAGCAAAAACCCAAATACAAAGTCAAAACATCAAAAGCGTGCTAACTTCCACATAACCCCACCAGAAGAGCTCCCACAAGCCCTATGGGCATATCGGACAACTCCACATTCCACCACAAAGGAATCACCCTTCCAATTTGCTTATGAAATGGAGGCAATGATACCGGTAGAAGTCGAAGAAGGATATCCCAGAACGATCCTCTACAACGAAAAAGCCAACTCCCAACTTCAAAGAGAAGATCTCGACCTACTCCCAGAAGTCCGAGAAAGAGCTCGGTTCAGGGAAGAAGCGTTAAAACGTCGCATGGTCTTAAGGTACAATCGAAAGGTAGTGCAAAGAAGCTTCGCCAATAATGACCTCATCCTAATCCGAAATAATATCAGAACAAGTCGACTGGAAGAGGGAAAGCTAGCAGCTAATTGGAAAGGACCCTACCGTGTCACGGAAGTACTGTGGAAAGGTCACCACAAAGTGTCTGAACTCGAGGGGCGAGAGCTACCGAGATCATGGCACGCCTGCAACCTAAGAAGGTACTACAGTTAAAAGGTAATAAAAGATCTTAGGACAAAGGTGCACTCTTTTTTCTAAAAAAAATGTTTTTTTTAATGAGGCACTAAGCCAAGATCTACAAAAATCACCTAGGGTAAGCACCCACATGTATATATTCGCATATTTTCTATTTTGAATAAAGTTTGCAGATTCCCTAAAAAGTTTCCTACCAAGTCGCCCGATCACGACAAGGTCGGCAAGATGAGAACCAAACTCATCGCTCGATCATGACAAAGTCGGCAAGATGAAAATCAAATTCATCGTCCGATTACAAAGCGATAAGTCGGCAAGGTGAAAACCAACTTCACCGCCCGACCATGATGAAAACCAAATTCATCGTTTGATTTTGACAAAGGTCGACAAAGTGAAAACCAAATTCACTGCTCTACAAGTTCTCAAGACGCATTAATCTGAAGCATTCATCGTCTGATTATAAAGCAACAGATCAACAAAAAGTGAAGAACAGATTCACTGTACGATCTCGATAGGAATGACCGTCCGACAAAGGTGAAAATGCGATTCACCTAAAGGACGATCAAACCGGGACAGAAACCACCATCTACAAATCGGCAAAGATGAACACAGAATAATGCAAGAAGTTATCGAAAGTGTTCCCAAAAAGAACCTGACGAGGTCTTATGGATTGCTATATAATAACTTAAAAAGACTGGCCGACACTAAAAAGTCGGACCAAGTCAACCCAAGTTATCAGCAAATCCCTTGAAAGAGGTCTGGTCAACCCTATTAAAAAGGAATTGCTATAACTTAGAAGAGATCGACCTAACGAAGTCGGTCTCCTACAAAACAAGTTATAAAAGTAATCCCTGAAAGAGACCTAACAAAGGTCCAAGAAAGAGGATTACAAAATAACTTAGAAGAGATCGACCTAACGAAGTCGGTCTCCTACAAGACAAGAGTTATAAAGTAATCCCTGAAAGAGACCTGAACAAGGTCCAAGAAAGAGGATTACATAAATAACTTAGAAGAGCCCGACAAGACGAAGTCGGCCCACTATGCAAAAGTTATAAAAGTAATCCCTCAAGAGACCTGATAAGGGTCCAAGAAAGAGGATTACTAGAAATAACTTAGAAGAATCCGACAAGAAGAAGTCGGGCCAACGAAAGCTACAGCTTGGACCGACAAGAAGAAGTCAGACCAACAAAAGCTACAGCTTGGACCGACAAGAAGAAGTCGGACCAACGAAAGTTACAGCTTGGACCGACAAGAAGAAGTCGGACCAACAAAAGCTACAGCTTGGACCGACAAGAAGAAATCGGACCAACAAAAGCTACAGCTTGGACCGACAAGAAGAAGTCGGACCAACAAAAGCTACAGCTTGGACTGACAAGAAGAAGTCGGACCAACAAAGCTAAAGAAAGATCGACAAAAGAAATCGGCCCAAGCCGACCAAAAGCGACAAAGTTATAAAAAGTAAATCCAAGGGATTACTAAAAATAACTCAAGACGAAAGGCGTGCGCTAGAGGAGACATAGCTCTACCCAAAAAGCCACGGCTCCACGACAAGGCTATCAAAATTGTTCAGATTGACTAAAAAGTGTTCTACACAAAAAAGTTGTCGGACAAGTTAGCCCCAAGGACCACCTCGACCAAGTAGAAAGGGGACAAAATCAAAAGTGATCAAAAGAGGTCGGACAACAAAGTACCGACACTCTACAAAGATCCACAAAAAGGGACAAAGACATCTCGCAAACGGCCAGAGGAAGGCCAGGAATGCTTCGCTGAAAAGTATGAAGTCTTGAAAAAAGACACTACTTAAAAAGCGAAAAACACGGTCTCAAAGACGGAGCTAAAAAGTCATCCAAATAAACTATAAAAAGGTTCCTCACCGGAACACTACCTAAAAAGTTGTTGGATTATGACTAAAAAGCCCGAGCAGTGAAGACAAACAAGTCGGAAGAAAGGCTGAAAAGCCATCTCAACAAACTAAAAAAGGGCAATACCAGACTCGCACAAGGAGAAACTACTCAAGATCGACCAAAGTCAGGATGCTTGAGCACGACTTCCCCAAAAGAGATCGAAACTCTGAAAGCACGATCTCACGGAAAAGTCCGAACTCAAGCAGGGGCAAAGTCATACAGGTCGACGTCAACTAAAGAAGAGGCGCAAATACGACTTCAAAAAAGAACAAGCCAAAAGGTGGGGAACCAACTTAAGGCTCAAATGTGCTTAGCCAAAAGGGATACAACTCCACTCAAAGAAGGCACAATCTCAAACAGGGCTACGAACGTCATCCGAGACCAAAAAAAGCTTCTATATAAAGAACACGAAAAAGTCATTGGACAAAAAGCCCAGATATCAAGCCGCAAGGACAACTTCACCAAAGCAGAGGGTTGTCAACACAAACTTAAAGCAAGGCGTGATCCAGAAAGGCAAGGGTAGAAAACCCACACTACCACTCAAAAGAGGTTGGACTGTGAAGTACCAAACATCTGCAAAAATTGCAAAAGCAATGAAGAAACAAGCCAGAAAGATGCTTGAGAACGACTTCCAAAGAGATCAAAGCTCTGAAAAGCACGATCTCACGGAAAGATCAAACTCAAGCAAGGACACTGTTCATACCCTGGGTCAAGCTGTCTGACCCGGGATGTTTAGCGACAAGCCGACCGACCTCTTCAGGTCATACTATCCGACCTTGGTGCGCGAAATTGTGATCACTACAACTTCACACAACTAACCAGCAAGTGCACTGGGTCGTCCAAGTAATACCTTACGTGAGTAAGGGTCGATCCCACGGAGATTGTTGGTATGAAGCAAGCTATGGTCACCTTGTAAATCTCAGTCAGGCAAACTCAAATGTATAATGGTGATGAACGAAAATAACATAAAGATAAAGATAGAGATACTTATGTATATCATTGGTGTAAGAGCTTCAGACAAGCGTATGAAGATGCCTTCCCTTCCGTCTCTCTGCTTTCCTACTGTCTTCATCCAATCCTTCTTACTCCTTTCCATGGCAAGCTCGTGTAGGGTTTCACTGTTGTCAGCAGCTACCTCCCATCCGCGCAGTGAAAGCTAATGCACGCACTCTGTCACAGTACTGCCAATCACCGGTTTGGTTCCCTCCCCTACCGGAATAGAATCACTCTTTTGCGTCTGTCACTAACGCCCAGTAGGTTACAGGTTTGAAGCACGTCACAGTCATTCAATCATTGAATCCTACTCAGAATACCACAGACAAGGTTAGACCTTCCGGATTCTCTTGAATGCTGCCATCAGGTCCTGCCTATACCACGAAGATTCCGATTAAAGAATCCAAGAGATATTCACTAAGCCTCAGATGCTTGTAGAACAAGAATGGTTGTCGGTCACCTTGTTCATGGGTGAGAATGGTGATGGGCGTCAATCATCACCTTCATCATGTTGAAGAACAAGTGATATCTTGGATAAAGAACAAGCGGAATTGAATGGAAGAACAATAGTAATTGCATTAATACTCGAGGTACAGCAGAGCTCCACACCTTAATCTATGGTGTGTAGAAACTCCACCGTTGAAAATACATAAGAACAAGGTCTAGGCATGGCCGTGAGGCCAGCCTCCCATTGATCTAAGAACTAGATGTCCAAAGATGAAAATACAATAGAAAAAGGTCCTATATATAGAAAACTAGTAGCCTAGGGTGTACAGAGATGAGTAAATGACATAAAAATCCACTTCCGGGCCCACTTGGTGTGTGCTTGGGCTGAGCAATGAAGCATTTTTCGTGTAGAGACTCTTCTTGGCGTTTAACTCCCGTTTTGGTGCCAGTTTGGGCGTTTAACTCCCATTCTTGTGCCAGTTTGGGCGTTTAACGCTGGGAATTCTGAGGGTAACTTTGAACGCCGGTTTGGGCCATCAAATCTTGGGCAAAGTATGGACTATCATATATTGCTGGAAAGCCCAGGATATCTACTTTCCAACGCCGTTGAGAGCGCGCCAATTGGGCTTCTGTAGCTCCAGAAAATCCACTTCGAGTGCAGGGAGGTCAGAATCCAACAGCATCTGCAGTCCTTTTGAGTCTCTGGATCAGATTTTTGCTCAGATCCCTCAATTTCAGCCAGAAAATACCTGAAATCACAGAAAAACATACAAACTCATAGTAAAGTCCAGAAAAGTGAATTTTAACTAAAAACTAATAAAAATATAATAAAAACTCAACTAAAACTACCAAAAACATACTAAAAACAATGCCAAAAAGCGTACAAATTATCCGCTCATCACAACACCAAACTTAAATTGTTGCTTGTCCTCAAGCAACTGAAAATCAAATAAGATAAAAAGAAGAGAATATACTATAGACTCCAAATTATCAATGAAACTAAGCTCCAAATTAGATGAGCGGGACTAGTAGCTTTTTGCCTCCGAATAGTTTTGGCATCTCACTTTATCCTTTGAAATTCAGAATGATTGGCTTCTTTAGGAACTCCGAATCCAGATAGTGTTATTGACTCTCCTAGTTAAGTATGATGATTCTTGAACACAGCTACTTATGGAGTCTTGGCCGTGGCCCAAAGCACTCTGTCTTCCAGTATTACCACCGGATACATACATGCCACAGACACATAATTGGGTGAACCTTTTCAGATTGTGACTCAGCTTTGCTAAAGTCCCCAATTAGAGGTGTCCAGGGTTCTTAAGCACACTCTTATTGCCTTGGATCACAACTTTATTTCTTTCTTTTTCTTTCTTTTTCTCTTTCTCCCCTTTTTTTTTCGTTTTTCTCCTTCTTTTTCTCTATATTTTTTTTTTGTATTCACTGCTTTTTCTTGCTTCAAGAATCATTTTTATGATTTTTCAGATCCTCAGTAACATGTCTCCTTTTTCATCATTCTTTCAAGAGCCAACAATTTTTAACATTCATGAACCACAAGTTCAAAAGACATATGCACTGTTCAAGCATACATTCAGAGAACAAAAGTGTTGCCACCACATCAAATTAATTAAACTACTATAAAATTCAGAATTCATGCAATTCTTTCCTTTTCAATTAAGCACGTTTTTATTAAGAGAGGTGATGGATTCATAGGACATTCATAACTTTAAGGCATAGACACTAAGACACTAATGATCACAAGACACAAACATGGATAAACATAAGCATAAAAATCGAAAAACAGAAGAATAAAGAACAAGGAAATCAAGGAACGGGTCCACCTTAGTGATGGCGGCTCTTTCTTGCTCTTGAAGATCCTATGGAGTGCTTGAGCTCCTCAATGTCTCTTCCTTGTCTTTGTTGCTCCTCCCTCATGATTCTTTGGTCTTCTCTAATATCATGGAGGAGAATGGAGTGTTCTTGATGCTCCACCCTTAGTTGTCCCATGTTGGAACTCAACTCTCCTAGGGAGGTGTTTAATTGCTCCCAATAATTTTGTGGAGGAAAGTGCATCCCTTGAGGAATCTCAGGGATCTCATGGTGAGAGGGGTCTCTTGTGTACTCCATCCTTTTCTTGGTGATGGGCTTGTCCTCATCAATGGGGGTATCTCCCTCTATGTCAACTCCAACTGAATAACAGAGGTGACAGATGAGATGAGGAAAGGCTAACCTTGCCAAGGTGGAGGTCTTGTCCGCCACCTTGTAGAGTTCTTGGGCTATAACCTCATGAACCTCTATTTCTTCTCCAATCATGATGCTATGGATCATGATGGCCCGGTCTATGGTAACTTCTGACCGGTTGCTAGTGGGAATGATTGAGCGTTGTATGAACTCTAACCATCCTCTAGCCACGGGCTTGAGGTCATGCCTTCTTAATTGAACCGGTTTTCCTCTTGAATCTTGCTTCCATTGTGCGCCCTCTTCACATATGGTTGTGAGGACTTGGTCCAACCTTTGATCAAAGTTGACCCTTCTAGTGTAAGGGTGCTCATCTCCTTGCATCACAGGCAAGTTGAACGCCACCCTCACACTCTCCGGACTAAAATCCAAGTATTTCCCCCGAACCATAGTGAGATAATTCTTTGGATTCGGGTTCACACTTTGGTCATGGTTCTTGGTGATCCATGCATTGGCATAGAACTCTTGAACCATCAAGATTCCGACTTGTTGAATGGGGTTGGTAAGCACTTCCCAACCTCTTCTTCGGATCTCATGGCGGATCTCCGGATATTCACCCTTTTTGAGTGAAAAGGGGACTTCGGGGATCACCTTCTTCAAGGCCACAACTTCATAGAAGTGGACTTGATGCACCCTTGAGAGGAATCTATCCATCTCCCATGACTCGGAGGTGGAAGCTTTTGCCTTCCCTTTCCTCTTTTTAGAGGTTTCTCCGGCCTTGGATGCCATAAATGGTTATGAAAAAGCAACGCTTTTACCACACCAAACTTAAAATGTTTGCTCGTCCTCGAGCAAAAGAAGAAAGAAGAGAGTAGAAGAAGAAGAAATGAGGAAGAGGGGGAATGTGGTGTGTTCGGCCAAGAAGGGAAAGAAGGGGTGTTTAGGTTGTGTGAAAATGAAGGGTTGAAGAAGGGTATATATAGGAGAGAGGGGTGTAATGGTTCGGCCATTATGGGTGGGTTTGGGAGGGAAAGTGGTTTGAATTTGAAGGGTGAGGTTGGTGGGGATTTATGAAGGATGGATGTGAGTGGTGAAGAGAAAGATGGGTGGTGCGCGAAATTGTGATCACTACAACTTCACACAACTAACCAGCAAGTGCACTGGGTCGTCCAAGTAATACCTTACGTGAGTAAGGGTCGATCCCACGGAGATTGTTGGTATGAAGCAAGCTATGGTCACCTTGTAAATCTCAGTCAGGCAGACTCAAATGTATGATGGTGATGAACGAAAATAACATAAAGATAAAGATAGAGATACTTATGTAATTCATTGGTAGGAACTTCAGATAAGCGCATGAAGATGCCTTCCCTTCCGTCTCTCTGCTTTCCTACTGTCTTCATCCAATCCTTCTTACTCCTTTCCATGGCAAGCTCGTGTAGGGTTTCACTGTTGTCAGCAGCTACCTCCCATCCGCGCAGTGAAAGCTAATGCACGCACTCTGTCACAGTACTGCCAATCACCGGTTTGGTTCCCTCCCCTATCGGAATAGAATCACTCTTTTGCGTCTGTCACTAACGCCCAGTAGGTTACAGGTTTGAAGCACGTCACAGTCATTCAATCATTGAATCCTACTCAGAATACCACAGACAAGGTTAGACCTTCCGGATTCTCTTGAATGCTGCCATCAGGTCCTGCCTATACCACGAAGATTCCGATTAAAGAATCCAAGAGATATTCACTAAGCCTCGGATGCTTGTAGAACAAGAGTGGTTGTCAGTCACCTTGTTCATGGGTGAGAATGGTGATGGGCGTCAATCATCACCTTCATCAAGTTGAAGAACAAGTGATATCTTGGACAAAGAACAAGCGGAATTGAATAGAAGAACAATAGTAATTGCATTAATACTCGAGGTACAGCAGAGCTCCACACCTTAATCTATGGTGTGTAGAAACTCCACCGTTGAAAATACATAAGAACAAAAGTGATCATTGGTTTCGGCCCCAGAGAGGGAACCAGAAGAACCAAGATGAAAATACAATAGTAAAAGGTCCTACTTATAGAGAACTAGTAGCCTAGGGTGTACAGAGATGAGTAAATGACATAAAAATCCACTTCCGGGCCCACTTGGTGTGTGCTTGGGCTGAGAAATGAAGCATTTTTCGTGTAGAGACTCTTCTTGGCGTTTAACTCCCGTTTTGGTGCCAGTTTGGGCGTTTAACTCCCATTCTTGTGCCAGTTTGGGCGTTTAACGCTGGGAATTCTGAGGGTGACTTTGAACGCCGGTTTGGGCCATCAAATCTTGAGCAAAGTATGGACTATTATATATTGCTGGAAAGCCCAGGATGTCTACTTTCCAACGCCATTGAGAGCGCGCCAATTGGGCTTCTGTAGCTCCAGAAAATCCACTTCGAATGCAGGGAGGTCAGAATCCAACAGCATCTGCAGTCCTTTTTAGTCTCTGAATCAGATTTTTGCTCAGGTCCCTCAATTTCAGCCAGAAAATACCTGAAATCACAGAAAAACACACAAACTCATAGTAAAGTCCAGAAAAGTGAATTTTAACTAAAAACTAATAAAAATATACTAAAAACTCAACTCAAACTACTAAAAACATACTAAAAACAATGCCAAAAAGCGTACAAATTATCCGCTCATCACAACACCAAACTTAAATTGTTGCTTGTCCCCAAGCAACTGAAAATCAAATAAGATAAAAAGAAGAGAATATACTATAGACTCCAAATTATCAATGAAACTAAGCTCCAAATTAGATGAGCGGGACTAGTAGCTTTTTCCCTCCGAACAGTTTTGGCATCTCACTTTATCCTTTGAAATTCAGAATGATTGGCTTCTTTAGGAACTCCGAATCCAGATAGTGTTATTGATTCTCCTAGTTAAGTATGATGATTCTTGAACACAGCTACTTATTGAGTCTTGGCCGTGGCCCAAAGCACTCTGTCTTCCAGTATTACCACCGGATACATACATGCCACAGACACATAATTGGGTGAACCTTTTCAGATTGTGACTCAGCTTTGCTAAAGTCCCCAATTAGAGGTGTCCAGGGTTCTTAAGCACACTCTTTTTGCCTTGGATCACAACTTTATTTCTTTCTTTTTTTTTTCTTTTTCTCCCTTTTTTTTCGTTTTTCTCCTTCTTTTTTCTCTTTTTTTTTTTGTGTTCACTGCTTTTTCTTGCTTCAAGAATCATTTTTATGATTTTTCAGATCCTCAGTAACATGTCTCCTTTTTCATCATTCTTTCAAGAGCCAACAATTTTAACATTCATGAACCACAAATTCAAAATACATATGCACTGTTTAAGCATACATTCAGAAAACAACAAGTATTGTCACCACATCAAGCTAATTAAGCTAGTTTTAAAGATGAATTTGAAATCCTGTACTTCTTGTTCTTTTGTGATAAAAACCGTTTTCATTTAAGAAAGGTGATGGATTCATATTCATAGCTTTAAGGCATAGACACTAAGACACTAATGATCATAAGACACAAACATGGATAAACATAAAGCACTAAAATTCGAAAAACAGAAGAATAAAGAACAAGGAGATTAAAGAACGGGTCCACCTTAGTGATGGCGGCTCTTTCTTTCTCTTGAAGATCCTATGGAGTGCTTGAGCTCCTCAATGTCTCTTCCTTGTCTTTGTTGCTCCTCTCTCATGATTCTTTGATCTTCTCTAATTTCATGGAGGATGATGGAGTGTTCTTGGTGCTCCACCCTTAGTTGTCCCATGTTGGAACTTAATTTTCCTAGGGAGGTGTTAATTTGCTCCCAGTAGTCTTGTGGAGGAAAGTGCATCCCTTGAGGTATCTCAGGGATTTCTTGATGAGAGGGGTCTCTTGTTTGCTCCATCTTTCTCTTGGTGATGGGCTTGAGGTCATGCTTTCTCAGTTGAACCGGCTTTGGATGCCATAGATGGTTATGGAAAAACAAAAAGCAATGCTTTTACCACACCAAACTTAAAAGGTTTGCTCGTCCTCGAGCAAAAGAAGAAAGAAGAGAGTAGAAGAAGAAGAAATGGAGGAGATGGAGGTGGTGAAGAGGTATTGAGGTGAATGGTGAATGGGTGAAGAAGAAGAGAGAGTGGTGGGGTTGGTGGGGATCCTGTGGGGTCCACAGATCCTGAGGTGTCAAGGAAAAGTCATCCCTGCACCAAATGGCATCAAAAATCACGTTTTGAGCCATTTCTGGCGTTAAACGCCGGGCTGGTGCCCATTCCTGGCGTTTAACGCCAGGTTCTTGCCCTTTTCTGGCGTTTAACGCCAGTCTGGTGCCCCTTTCTGGCGTTAAACGCCCAGAATGGTGCCAGACTGGGCGTTAAACGCCCAACTGCTAGGCTTACTGGCGTTTAAACGCCAGCAGCATCTTCCTCCAGGGTGTGCTATTTTTCTTCCTGTTTTTCATTCTGTTTTTGCTTTTTTCATTGTTTTTGTGACTTATTATGATCATCAACCTACAAAAAAGATAAAATAACAAAAGAAAATAGTTAACTATAAAACATTGGGTTGCCTCCCAACAAGCGCTTCTTTAATGTCAGTAGCTTGACAGAGGACTCTCATGGAGCCTCATAAATGATCAGAGCAATGTTGGAACCTCCCAACACCAAACTTAGAGTTTGAATGTGGGGGTTCAACACCAAACTTAGAGTTTGGTTGTGGCCTCCCAACACCAAACTTAGAGTTTGACTGTGGGGGCTCTGTTTGTCTCTGATTTGGGAGAAGCTCTTCATGCTTCTTCTCCATGGTGACAGAGGGATATCCTTGAGCCTTAAACACATAGGATTCTTCATTCACTTGAATGATCAGTTTACCTCCATCAACATCAATCACAGCCTTTGCTGTGGCTAGGAAGGGTCTGCCAAGGATGATGGATTCATCCATGCACTTCCCAGGATCTTGTCTCTTTTGAGGTAATTTCTGCCTAGACAAGTCATCCAGTTCTTTGGTGAGCAAGGGAGGTTCATCTTCCCAAGTCTCATTTCCAAATAACTTGTCATTTAGCTTCATGATTGCTCCAAGGTATTTAGCAACTTGCTCTTCAGTGATATACTCATCCTCTTCAGAGGAAGAATACTCATCAGAGCTCATGAAAGGCAGAAGTGAGTCCAATGGAATCTCTATGGTCTCATTTTGAGCCTCAGATTCCCATGGTTCCTCATTGGGGAACTCAGAGGAGATTGGTGCACGCCCATTGAGGTCTTCCTCAGTGGCGTCCACCTCCTTTCTTTCCTCTCCATATTCGGCCATGGTTATGGCTTTGCACTCTCCTTTTAGATTTTCTTCTGTATTACTTGGGAGAGTACTAGGAGGGAGTTCAGTAATTTTCTTGCTCAGCTGACCCACTTGTCCTTCCAAATTCCTGATGGAGGACCTTGTTTCATTCATGAAACTTTGAGTGGTTTTGATTAGATCAGAGACCATTGTTGCTAAGTCAGAGGTATTCTGCTTAGAACTCTCTGTCTGTTGCTGAGAAGATGATGGAAAAGGCTTGCCATTGCTAAACCTATTTCTTTCACCATTATTGTTGTTGAGACCTTGTTGAGGTCTCTCTTGATTCTTCCATGAGAAATTTGGGTGATTCTTCATGAAGAATTATAGGTGTTTCCATAGGGTTCTCCTAGGTAATTCACCTCTTCCATTGAAGGGTTCTCAGGATCATAGGCTTCTTCCTCAGATGAAGAGATCCTCCAGCAGAGCTATCCAAAGACATCTTGGACAGTTCAGAGAGACCATCATAGAAAATACCTATGATGCTCCATTCAGAAAGCATGTCTGAAGGACATCTTCTGATTAATTGTTTGTATCTTTCCCAAGCTTAATAGAGGGATTCTCCATCCTTCTGTCTGAAGGTTTGGACTTCCACTCTAAGCTTACTCCATCTTTGAGGTGGAAAGAACTTTGCCAAGAAGGCATTGACTAGCTTTTCCCAAGAGTCCAGGCTTTCTTTAGGTTGTGAGTCCAACCATGTCCTAGCTCTGTCTTTTACAACAAAAGGGAATAGCATCAGTCTGTAGACCTCAGGGTCAACCCCATTAGTCTTGACTGTGTCACAGATTTGCAAGAATTCAGCTAAGAACTGATGAGGATCTTCCAATGGAAGTCCATGGAACTTGCAATTCTGTTGCATTAGAGAAACTAATTGAGGCTTAAGCTCAAAGTTGTTTGCTCCAATGGCAGGGATAGAGATGCTTCTCCCATAGAAATTGGGAGTAGGTGCAGTAAAGTCACCCAGCACCTTCCTTGCATTGTTTGCATTGTTGTTGTTTTCGGCTGCCATGTGTTCTTCTTCTTTGAAGAATTCGGTCAGGTCCTCTAAAGAGAGTTGTGCTTTAGCTTCTCTTAGCTTTCGCTTCAAGGTCCTCTCAGGTTCAGGGTCAGCTTCAACAAGAATGCCTTTGTCTTTGTTCCTGCTCATATGAAAGAGAAGAAAACAAGAAAATGTGGAATCCTCTATGTCATAGTATAGAGATTCCTTTAATTGTCAGAGGAAAAGAAGAGTAGAAGACAGAAGTAGAAAATTCGAACTTATCAAAGAAGATGGAGTTCAAATTTTGCATTAAGGGATAGTGTTAGTCCAAAAGTAGAAGGATGTGAGAAGAAGGGAAGTAATTTTCGAAAATTAAGTAAAAGATTTTGAAAACATTTTGAAAAACACTAATTGATTTTCGAAAACAAAAGTGGGAAAGAAGTAAAGTGATTTTTGAAAAAGATTTTGAAATTAGAAATTAAAAAGATTTGATTGAAAACTATTTGAAAAAGATGGTTAAGAAGATAGATTGGTTTCAAAAAGATGTGATTGAGAAGATATGATTTGAAAACAATTTAAAAAGATTTGATTTGAAAATAATTTTAAAAGATATGATTTGAAAACAATTTTAAAAGATATGATTTTAAAAATTAATGACTTGCCTAACAAGAAAAGATATGATTCAACATAAACCTTTCTCAACAGAAAGGCAAAAAATGTTCAATCAAATCATTAATTGTTAGTAAGTATCTTTGAAAAAGGAAAGAATTGATTTTGAAACATTTGATTGAAAAGATATGATTTGAAAAAGATTTGATTTTGAAAAACTTTGAAAACTTGAAAAAAAATTGATTTTGAAAACAAAATCCTCCCCCTTGTGCCATCCTGGCGTTAAACGCCCAGAATGTGCACATTCTGGCGTTTAACGCCCAAACTACTACCCTTTTGGGCGTTAAACGCCCAGCCAGGCACCCTGGGCGTTAAACGCCCAACGCAGTCTGTCTTCTTCAATCAATAACAATGCATGCAAGACACCAAACTTAGCAGTTTGTATATGGGAAACAACAAAACACTCAAGTCAATAGAATTCAAAGATCAAACAAGAAAATCATCAAGAACAACTTGAAGATTAATGAAGACACATGCATGAATGCAGTAAGAACAAACATGCAATTGACACTAACTTAAGATGAGACTCTAGACTCAAACAAAAATATTTTTGGATTTTATGATTTATAATTTTTTTGTGCTTTTTCGAAAATTAAGTGAAAAGGAAAATAAAGGTATCAAAATTCTTAATTAGAATTCCAGGAATCATGCAATGTTAGTCTAAAGCTTTAGTCTAAAGGAATTAGACATAGCTAGCTAAGCTTCAGCAGGACATTGCATTCAAGAGCTAAATTGATGATGATCAATCAGCTTTGGTGATGATAAGAACATCACCTTGAAACACTAGAATTCATTCTTAAGAACTCTGAAGAAAAAATACCTAATCTAAGCAACAAGATGAACCGTCAGTTGTCCATACTCAAACAATCCCCGGCAACGGCGCCAAAAACTTGGTGCGCAAAATTGTGATCACTACAACTTCACACAACTAACCAGCAAGTGCACTGGGTCGTCCAAGTAATACCTTACGTGAGTAAGGGTCGATCCCACGGAGATTGTTGGTATGAAGCAAGCTATGGTCACCTTGTAAATCTCAGTCAGGCAGACTCAAATGTATGATGGTGATGAACGAAAATAACATAAAGATAAAGATAGAGATACTTATGTAATTCATTGGTAGGAACTTCAGATAAGCGCATGAAGATGCCTTCCCTTCCGTCTCTCTGCTTTCCTACTGTCTTCATCCAGTCCTTCTTACTCCTTTCCATGGCAAGCTCGTGTAGGGTTTCACTGTTGTCAGCAGCTACCTCCCATCCGCGCAGTGAAAGCTAATGCACGCACTCTGTCACAGTACTGCCAATCACCGGTTTGGTTCCCTCCCCTACCGGAATAGAATCACTCTTTTGCGTCTGTCACTAACGCCCAGTAGGTTACAGGTTTGAAGCACGTCACAGTCATTCAATCATTGAATCCTACTCAGAATACCACAGACAAGGTTAGACCTTCCGGATTCTCTTGAATGCTGCCATCAGGTCCTGCCTATACCACGAAGATTCCGATTAAAGAATCCAAGAGATATTCACTAAGCCTCGGATGCTTGTAGAACAAGAGTGGTTGTCAGTCACCTTATTCATGGGTGAGAATGGTGATGGGCGTCAATCATCACCTTCATCAAGTTGAAGAACAAGTGATATCTTGGACAAAGAACAAGCGGAATTGAATAGAAGAACAATAGTAATTGCATTAATACTCGAGGTACAGCAGAGCTCCACACCTTAATCTATGGTGTGTAGAAACTCCACCGTTGAAATACATAAGAACAAAAGTGATCATTGGTTTCGGCCCAGAGGGAACCAGAAGAACCAAGATGAAAATACAATAGTAAAAGGTACTTATAGAGAACTAGTAGCCTAGGGTGTACAGAGATGAGTAAATGACATAAAATCCACTTCGGGCCCACTTGGTGTGTGCTTGGGCTGAGCAATGAGCATTTTTCGTGTAGAGACTCTTCTTGGCGTTTAACTCCCGTTTTGGTGCCAGTTTGGGCGTTTAACTCCCATTCTTGTGCCAGTTTGGGCGTTTAACGCTGGGAATTCTGAGGGTGACTTTGAACGCCGGTTTGGGCCATCAAATCTTGGGCAAAGTATGGACTATTATATATTGCTGGAAAGCCCAGGATGTCTACTTTCCAACGCCGTTGAGAGCGCGCCAATTGGGCTTCTGTAGCTCCAGAAAATCCACTTCGAATGCAGAGAGGTCAGAATCCAACAGCATCTGCAGTCCTTTTTAGTCTCTGAATCAGATTTTTGCTCAGGTCCCTCAATTTCAGCCAGAAAATACCTGAAATCACAGAAAAACACACAAACTCATAGTAAAGTCCAGAAAAGTGAATTTTAACTAAAAACTAATAAAAATATACTAAAAACTCAACTCAAACTACTAAAAACATACTAAAAACAATGCCAAAAAGCGTACAAATTATCCGCTCATCAATGGGATTTGATAGGTGAAGGGTTTTTGGGGAAGAGGTATTGAGGTGATTGGTGAATGGGGGAAGAAGAGAGAGAGTGATGGTGGGGTCCTGTGGGGTCCACAGATCCTGTGGTGTCAAGGAAAAGTCATCCCTGCACCAAATGTTGCTCAAAATCACGTTTTGAGCCTTTTCTGGCGTTAAACGCCGAGCTGGTGCCCATTCCTGGCGTTTAACGCCAGGTTGTTGCCCTTTACTGGCGTTTAACGCCAGTCTGGTGCCCCTTTCTGGCGTTAAACGCCCAGAATGGTGCCAGACTGGGCGTTAAACGCCCAACAGCTAGCATTACTGGCGTTTGAACGCCAGCTTCTTCTCCTCCAGGGTGTGCTGTTTTTCTTCCTGTTTTTCATTCTGTTTTTGCTTTTTTCATTGTTTTTGTGACTTCTTATGATCATCAACCTACAAAAAAGATAAAATAACAAAAGAAAATAGTTAACTATAAAACATTGGGTTGCCTCCCAACAAGCGCTTCTTTAATGTCATTAGCTTGACAGAGGACTCTCATGGAGCCTCAGAAATACTCAGAGCAATGTGGGAACCTCCCAACACCAAACTTAGAGTTTGAATGTGGGGGTTCAACACCAAACTTAGAGTTTGGTTGTGGCCTCCCAACACCAAACTTAGAGTTTGACTGTGGGGGCTCTGTTTGACTCTGATTTGAGAGAAGCTCTTCATGCTTCCTCTCCATGATGATAGAGGGATGTCCTTGGGCCTTAAACACCAAGGATTCTCCATTCACTTGAATGATCAACCCTCCTCTATCAACATCAATCACAGCCTTTGCTGTGGCTAGGAAGGGTCTGCCAAGGATGATGGATTCATCCATGCACTTCCCAGTCTCTAGGACTATGAAATCAGTAGGGATGTAATGGTCTTCAATCTTCACCAAAACATTCTCTACAAGTCCATGAGCTTGTTTGCTGTGGCTAGGAAGGGTCTGCCAAGGATGATGGATTCATCCATGCACTTCCCAGTCTCTAGGACTATGAAATCAGTAGGGATGTAATGGTCTTCAATCTTCACCAAAACATTCTCTACAAGTCCATGAGCTGTTTTCTTGAATTGTGCCATCTCTAATGAGATTTTTGCAGCTTGCACCTCAAAGATCCCTAATTTCTCCATTACAGAGAGGGGCATGAGGTTTACACTTGACCCTAAGTCACACAAGGCCTTTTTGAAGGTCATGGTGCCTATGGTACAAGGTATAGAAAACTTCCCAGTATCCTGCCTCTTTTGAGGCAGTTTCTGCCTAGACAAGTCATCCAGTTCTTTGGTGAGCAAAGGTGGTTCATCCTCCCCAGTCTCATTTCCAAATAACTTGTCATTCAGTTTCATGATTGCTCCAAGGTATTTAGCAACTTGCTCTTCAGTGACATACTCATCCTCTTCAGAGAATACTCATCAGAGCTCATGAATGGCAGAAGTAAGTCCAATGGAATC
The DNA here is from genome assembly GCF_014773155.1 of Arachis stenosperma. Taxonomy (NCBI): domain Eukaryota; kingdom Viridiplantae; phylum Streptophyta; class Magnoliopsida; order Fabales; family Fabaceae; genus Arachis; species Arachis stenosperma. The sequence goes on from NC_080385.1 coordinate 15,417,623, forward strand.
TCTATGGTCTCAATTTGAGCCTCAGATTCCCATGGTTCCTCATTGAGGAACTCAGAGGAGATTGGTACACCCACTGAGGTCTTCCTCAGTGGCGTCCTCCCTCCTCTTTCCTCTCCATATTCGGCCATGTTTATGGCTTTGCACTCTCCTTTTGGATTTTCTTCTGTATTACTTGGAAGAGCACTAGGAGGGAGTTCAGTAATTTTCTTGCTCAGCTGTCCCACTTGTCCTTCCAAATTTCTGATGGAGGACCTTGTTTCATTCATGAAACTTTGAGTGGTTTTTATTAGATCAGAGACCATTGTTGCTAAGTTAGAAGTATTCTGCTTAGAACTCTCTGTTGTTGCTGAGAAGATGAGGAAAGGCTTGCTATTGCTAAACCTGTTTCTTCCACCATATTGTTATTGAAACCTTGTTGAGGTCTCTCTTGATTCTTCCATGAGAAATTTGGGTGATTTCTCCATGAGAATTATAGGTGTTTCCAAAGGGTTCTCCTAGGTATTCACCTCTTCCATTGAAGGGTTCTCAGGATCATAAGCTTCTTCCTCATGAAGCATCCTAGTACTGTTTGGGCATGCATTCAGACAGACTTTGAGAAATCAAATGACTTGATGAGTCAATATCTTGTTCTGAGCCAATATGGCATTCAGAGTATCAATCTCAAGAACTCCTTCTTGACTAGTCCCATTGTTCACAGGATCCTTTCAGAAGTGTACATGAATTGGTTATTTGCAACCATTTCAATCAATTCTTGAGCTTCTGCAGGCGTCTTCTTCAGATGAAGAGATCCTCCACAGAGCTATCCAAGGACATCTTGGATAGTTCAGAGAGACCATCATAGAAAATACCTATGATGCTTCTTTAGGTTGAGAATCCAACCATATCTAGCTCTGTCTCTTACAGCAAAGGGAATAGCATCAGTCTGTAGACCTCAGGGTTAACCCCTTAGTCTTGACTGTGTCACAGATTTGCAAGAATTCAGCTAAGAACTGATGAGATCTTCCATTGGAAGTCCATGGAACTTGCAATTCTGTTGCATTAGAGAAACTAATTGAGGCTTAAGCTCAAAGTTGTTTGCTCCAATGGAGGGATAGAGATGCTTCTCCCATAGAAATCAGGAGTAGGTGCAGTAAAGTCACCCAGCACCTTCCTTGCATTGTTGGCATTGTTTGTTGTTTTCGGCTGCCATGTGTTCTTCTTCCTTGAAGAATTCGGTCAGGTCCTCTAAAGAGAGTTGCTTTAGCTTCTCTTAGCTTTCTCTTCAAGGTCCTTTCGGGTTCAGGATCAGCTTCAACAAGAATGCCTTTGTCTCTGCTCCTGCTCATATGAATGAGAAGAGAAAAAGAAAATGTGGAATCCTCTATGTCACAGTATAGAGATTCCTTGAAGTGTCAGAGGAAAAGAGAAATAGTAAGAAGAAGGAGAAGAAGAATTCGAACTTTAATTAGATAAGGTTCGAATTGTGCATTAAGAAGGAGTAGTACTCCATAAATAGAAGGATGTGGGAAGGAGGGAAGAGAATTTTCGAAAATTCAATTAAAAGATTTTGAAAACATTTTGGAAATTTGATTGATAATTTTCGAAAATTAAAAGTGAAAAAGAAATCAAGTGATTTTTGAAAAAGTTTTTGAGATTAGAAGTTAAAAAGATTTGATTGAAAACTATTTTGAAAAAGATGTGATTAAAAAGATTTGATTGAAAAGTTATGGTTTTAAAAAGATGTGATTGAGAAGATATGATTTGAAAACAATTTTAAAAGATATGATTTGAAAACAATTTGAAAAGATATGATTTAAAAAAATTGATGACTTGCCTAACAAGAAAAGATATGATTTAAACATAAAACCTTCCTCAACAGAAAAAGGCAAAAAATGTTCAATCAAATCATTAATTGTTAGTAAGTATCTTTGAAAAAGGAAAGAAATTGATTTTGAAAACATTTGATTGAAAAGATATGATTTGAAAAAGATTTGATTTTGAAAAACTTTGAAAACTTGAAAAAAAATTGATTTGAAAACAAAATCTTCCCCCTTTGCCATTCTGGCGTTAAACGCCCAGAATGGTATACATTCTGGCGTTTAACGCCCAAAATGCTACCTCTTTGGGCGTTAAACGCCCAACCAGGTACCCTGACTGGCGTTTAAACGCCAGTCTGCCTTCTTCACTGGGCATTTTTGAATGCTCAGCTTTTTCTGTATAATTCCTCTGCAGCATGTTCTGAATCTTCAATTCTTTGTATTATTGACTTGAGAAGACACAAATTAAAAATATTTTTGGATTTTTAATAATCACAATGCAACAAGAATCAAATAACAATGCATGCAAGACACCAAACTTAGCAGTTTGTGTACTACTGACACTATATGAGACACATAAATACTCAAGCCAAAAGAATTCAAAGATCAGAGTAAGAAATCATCAAGAATTACTTGAAGATCCTTAAGACACATGAATGAATGCATGCAATTGACACCAAACTTAAGATGAGACACTAGACTTAAGCAAGAAACTGCAAATATTTTTTTTTGGTTTTTATGATTTTGTAATTTTTTTGTGTTTTTCGAAAATTAAGTGGAAAAAGGTATCAAAATTCTTAATGAGAATTTCCAGGAATCAGTGCAATGCTAGTCTAAGACTCCGGTCCAGGAATTAGACATGGCTTCACAGCCAGCCAAGCTTTCAAAGAAAGCTTCGGTCCAAAACACTAGACATGACCAAAGGTCAGCCAAGTCTTAGCAGATCACTGCTCCAAAAGCAAAATTGATGAAAATCAACAAGCTCTTGTGGTTATAAGTTGAAACCTCGGTCCAATCAGATTAGACATGGCTTCTCAGCCAGCCAGATTTCAACAAATCATCATGAAACTCTAGAATTCATCTTCAAGAATTTCGAAAAAAAATAAATACCTAATCTAAGCAACAAGATGAACCGTCAGTTGTCCAAACTAGAACAATCCCAGGCATTGTTACCAAAAGCTTGCTCAAAACTTGAACAATCCCCGGCAACGGCACCAAGAACTTGGTGCGCGAAATTGTGATCACTACAACTTCAAACAACTAACCAGCAAGTGCACTGGGTCGTCCAAGTAATACCTTACGTGAGTAAGGGTCGATCCCACGGAGATTGTTGGTATGAAGCAAGCTATGGTCACCTTGTAAATCTCAGTCAGGCAAACTCAAATGTATAATGGTGATGAACGAAAATAACATAAAGATAAAGATAGAGATACTTATGTATATCATTGGTGTAAGAGCTTCAGACAAGCGTATGAAGATGCCTTCCCTTCCGTCTCTCTGCTTTCCTGTCTTCATCCAATCCTCTTATCCTTTCCATGGCAAGCTCGTGTAGGGTTTCACTGTTGTCAGCAGCTACCTCCCATCCGCGCAGTGAAAGCTAATGCACGCACTCTGTCACAGTACTGCCAATCACCGGTTTGGTTCCTCCCCTACCGGAATAGAATCACTCTTTTGCGTCTGTCACTAATGCCCAGTAGGTTACAGGTTTGAAGCACGTCACAGTCATTCAATCATTGAATCCTACTCAGAATACCACAGACAAGGTTAGACCTTCCGGATTCTCTTGAATGCTGCCATCAGGTCCTGCCTATACCACGAAGATTCCGATTAAAGAATCCAAGAGATATTCACTAAGCCTCAGATGCTTGTAGAACAAGAATGGTTGTCGGTCACCTTGTTCATGGGTGAGAATGGTGATGGGCGTCATCATCACCTTCATCATGTTGAAGAACAAGTGATATCTTGGATAAAGAACAAGCGGAATTGAATGGAAGAACAATAGTAATTGCATTAATACTCGAGGTACAGCAGAGCTCCACACCTTAATCTATGGTGGTAGAAACTCCACCGTTGAAAATACATAAGAACAAGGTCTAGGCATGGCCGTGAGGCCAGCCTCCCATGATCTAAGAACTAGATGTCCAAAGATGAAAATACAATAGAAAAAGGTCCTATATATAGAAAACTAGTAGCCTAGGGTACAGAGATGAGTAAATGACATAAAATCCACTTCCGGGCCCACTTGGTGTGTGCTTGGGCTGAGCAATGAAGCATTTTTCGTGTAGAGACTCTTCTTGGCGTTTAACTCCCGTTTTGGTGCCAGTTTGGGCGTTTAACTCCCATTCTTGTGCCAGTTTGGGCGTTTAACGCTGGGAATTCTGAGGGTGACTTTGAACGCCGGTTTGGGCCATCAAATCTTGGACAAAGTATAGACTATCATATATTGCTGGAAAGCCCAGGATGTCTACTTTCCAACGCCGTTGAGAGCGCGCCAATTGGGCTTCTGTAGCTCCAGAAAATCCACTTCGAGTGCAGGGAGGTCAGAATCCAACAGCATCTGCAGTCCTTTTGAGTCTCTGGATCAGATTTTTGCTCAGATCCCTCAATTTCAGCCAGAAAATACCTGAAATCACAGAAAAACACACAAACTCATAGTAAAGTCCAGAAAAGTGAATTTTAACTAAAAACTAATAAAAATATAATAAAAACTCAACTAAAACTACCAAAACATACTAAAAACAATGCCAAAAAGCGTACAAATTATCCGCTCATCAGACCTCTTCTCAAAGAGCTCGGCCAATGCCCGACCTCTTCACAAAAGCTCGGCCAAATCGCCATAGGAGCCCAAAGCAGGCCCAAATAAAGGAGCACGGCCCAAATCTAAAGGCGGTCAGAGCCCAGAAAGATAAGGCGGTTCCCTTGAAGATAAGCTGGCCTCACCCAAAGATAAGATAAGATAAGATAAGATAACTAACCTATCTTATCTAAAAAGGTCACTCCACACCTCTATAAATACACTGGAGCACCCAGGTATAACTCATACTCTGATTCTACTCAATACCTGTTTAATACCCATGCTAACTTAAGCATCGGAGTCTCTTGCAGGTACCCCCCACCCTCCGGTGACGAAGGATCAGCAGTGCAGCCAGTCCAACAAGTCGGACACGACAGCTCCGGCCGTCTCCCACCAGCCGAACACGTTAGCATCGACCAGTAAAGAAGATCTCGTCCGAGATCGACCTCCAGTTTCAGGTAACCCTTGGAACAGTCCCTGAAGGACTAAAGATATCTAAACCATCCAATGAATATTTGCAAGGGTTATACTCAGTCAAATTACAAAGATCTTTATATGGTCTAAAGCAATATGGACAAATGTGGTATAATCGTCTTACTTAGTATCTGGCCAAAAACGGATTCAAGAATGATGATATCTGTCCATGTGTTTTCATAAAAAAAACCGCATCTAGATTCATTATAATTGCTGTGTATGTTGATGATTTAAATATCATTGGGACTCCTGAAGAGATTCCAACAATTATAAAAACTCTGAAAGAAGAGTTTGAGATGAAAGATCTTGGAAGGACTAAATTTTGTCTCGGCCTGCAGATCGAGCATACAAAAAATGGGATCTTTATTCATCAAGCGACATACACAGAGAAGATCTTGAAAAGATTTTATATGGATAAATCACATCCTTTGAGTACCCCAATGATCGTAAGATCTTTAGATATGGAAAAGGATCAATTCCGTCCTAAGGAAGAAAATGAAGATATCCTTGGTCCTGAAGTACCATATCTTAGTGACATTGGAGAGCTAACATATCTTACTAATGATACGCGACCTAACATATCATTCACGGTGAATTTACTAGCAAGATATAGTTCCTCTCCAACCAGAAGACATTGGAGTGGAATCAAACAGATCTTTCGATATCTTCATGGAACGGTTGATATGGGGTTGTTTTATCCCTATGGATCCAAGTCACAACTAGTTGGCTATGCAGATGCCGGATACTTGTCTGATCCACAAAAAGGGAGATCTCAAACATGATACCTATTTACATATGGTGGAACAGCTATATCATGGAGGTCCATGAAACAGATGATAGCAGCAACCTCCTCTAATCATGCTGAAATATTAGCCATTCATGAAGCTAGTCGCGAGTGTTTTTGGCTGAGGAGCCTTATTCAATATATTCTGTTATCATGTGGACTGACTGATCATAAGATGGCTCCAACTGTCCTGTTTGAAGATAATACAACATGTATTGCTCAACTTAAAGGCGGATATATCAAAGGTGATAGAACAAAGCATATTTCTCCCAAATTCTTCTTTACTCATGATCTTTAAAATCAATGGACAATTGATATCCAACAGATCCGCTCAAGTAACAATCTGGCAGATTTGTTCACAAAGTCACTCCCAAAATCCTCCTTTGAAAGATTGGTACATGAGATTGGGATGCGCCGATTTCGAGACATTAAATGATGTCGGCAAGAGGGGAAGACTGTACTCTTTTTCCCTTGGTCAAATTTTTTTCCATTGGGTTTTTCTTGACAAGGTTTTTAATAAGGCAGTCCCCATCACCAAAGGATATTGTACTCTTTTTCCTTCACTAAGGTTTTTTCCCACTAGGTTTTTCTCTAGTAAGGTTTTAATGAGGCAATAATCCTAAATGGTCATCCAAAGGGGAGTGTTGTGATAAGAATGCTTTATCACATCTTATGTGGATGCCCATTCTCAAGGATGATTGTATTTAATATAGTTTGAAAAAGTAAAGCCTTGCACATATATAAATAGGGGCATAAGTTGAGGCTTTTTAGACAACAACAAGGAATAAAATACTCTTTCTCTCTTTTACATTGCAATACTTCTTTCTCTCTCTTTATATTTCTTTATTTTATAGTTGTTACCTCTTTCTTATTTATTTATTTAGTTATTTTATAACAGTTTGAAAACCTTTCTTCGCGGTGAAATTATTTTGACCTGTATTATAAATAAGAGACATGACCGAAAAATAAATTAATATTATATTTTTATTTGTTAAGTAAACAATTAATTACACACAAAAAAAAGTTAAAAATGGACATAAATTAAAATGAAAGGAGTATTCAATTTTAAAATAATAAGACAAGTACGTCTTTGAAAAATTTTAGAATTGATTTATGAATTTAACATGAATATACTATTAATGTAAAATAATTGTACACATATATTCAATTATATAATATTATATCAATAAAAATAATTTTTTACATTAACCATATGAATGGTTATTCAAAAGAATGAATATAATTGTATGATAAAAAATATTTTACACTGTCAGTATATCAAAATTAAACTCTTAATTTATAGGTCTTTAAGGAATAACACTACAAAAAAATGTCAAATACCATCGGATTTATTGCACTACTAGAAATGGGACTTTTTCGGACGAATTTTGAGACGAAATTGAAATAAATTTCGAACAAATTAGGGACAAAATTTTTCTTTCAAACAAAATTGGGACAAATTTTTTTTGTTCCAAAAAGCCTTGTTGCTAATTTATATTTCGTCTGAAATTTCGTCCGAAATTTTTTTCAGACAATTTTGTGACAGATTTCAAATAGACATTTATCTGCTAGATTTCTAACTATTACGATGTATTTTAGACGAATTTCAAACAGATTAGCCAACATAAAGACAGCGAATTTCAGACAAATTTCAAACAGAAAAATATTGATTTTTAGACAAATTTCAAACGAAAAATATACTCTATTTCAGACAAATTTCTAACGAATTTAGTCAAATATAACAAATTTTTTTCGAACAAATTTTAGACAAATCAAATATTTCTTTTCAATTAAATTTCAAACAAATTTAATTTAAAAGAATTTACGTATTCGAAACAAATTTCAAACAAAACAAAAAATTATTTTCACACAAATTTTCTACAAATTTAATATAATATTTCAAATAATTTTCATACAAAATAATTTGCTATTTAATATATAAATATTTTAGAAAATAAATTATATTCGATTTGCTTTCTATATTAAGACCATCATAATCTTTTTTTCATATTACATCATCGAAATTATAAACACATAATAAAGTCATGAAAAAGCCAATTACCATAAAAGAGTTAAAAAAAATATTTATTATTAAAATACTTGTCCATAAATGTAATCAAACTAAAATAAAAAAATAATTAAACTAAAACAAAAAAAATCTTTAAAAAGGTCAAATATCATGAATAAAATCAAATGTACTAACTAATTCACCTAAAAATTCCTTAATCTAAATCAGAAAAAACATATACTCCAGACATCAATCACTCATATTATCATCCTCATCATCACTGGAGCCTGTCCCAAGCTCATCATCCGCAAGAACAGACATGGTTGAAAGAAGTGGGAGATTCAACTTTTTATACAAAGCATGAATTGTCTTTTCAGTAGAACCAATTCTTTTTTGTTGAGCTTTTAGTTGACGTCCTTGATCCTTTAACTTATGCTCAGCATCATTCAACTTAACCTTTTGCTGTTCATTGATCATTTCTTGCTCCTTTGCCTTTTCTTTCCACATGTGAAGTTCTTGCTCAATATTTAGATTGTCTTTGGATGTCTCTGAGCAATTTCCGGAATCCAACTTTGAAGAGAGATCTAAACCAAAAGAACCTAAACCAAAAGTAGCTTTCTTTTTCTCCTTTGTCATAAATTCGTTCCAAATAGTGTAATCATCTGGTATATCTAGGCTTTCCTTAGATGTCTCAACATCTCCCTCATTATCCAAGGATAAATCTACTTGAGAAAGTTCTGTCTTTCGCTTCTTAAATTCGCCCTACAAAACCAATTCATTTTAATCACAACTAAATATGCCATAAACAAATACTAACACAGTGAAAATTATTTTTGAAAACGACAAAAGAAGAAGAACAAACTAGCATCACATACAATGACTTTCTCAGATCTTTCGTCAATCCAGCTTTTGTCCTTTTTGGTGTGGCATTTAGTATAAACCTCCTCTAGAGAAGGTTTTACTCCCGTAGCTTTCTCCTATAATATAATAGTTTTAATCGATAGGAAAGAAAAAAGAATAAGAAAACATTGCACATAATAAGAACAAGACTAAAAAGTTTGACCTGATCCTGACCTAACCTGTTTTCACCCCTAATTAAAATATTGAACCGAAAATGCCTTATAACTTTCTATAAAACATGCATTCATTATTGATTGTCAAAACCCCAAACTACTTATTCAAATCGATATCATTATATGAATTTTTCTAATATGATCATAATAAAAGACTATAATCTATATATGCATGTATCATATTGCCGTAACAATTTTGCTCCATAGAACAGGAGATAATGCTCCAATTGTAATAGCAATTCCATAAGCCATGAGTATGAAATGCTTAAGCTGCAGGAATATAAGTAATAAATGTCTTGACTCTTGATATAGAATGAGTGTACTTGATTAAGAATCTAGGATATTATTACTACAGATCTGCACCAAACATCATCAGCTAACACTATGATGATGATGATGAGTAAAAGTATTTCTGTATGTTCCTCTCAAAAGTCACAAGGGCCATAACAAAATTGAGTCCCTTTGGGCCATAACAAAATTGAGTCCCTAGAAGGCTATACAGTTTAGCTAGCTCAACTTGAGCAAGAACCAAATGAGCTTTAGTAATATTACAATTCACTTTGATCAATATGCAGTTTTAATAATTCAAAGACGAGCTTATAAGCAAATAATTGATATCACGAGATATATTGCCAAATCTGCTTTATTTTTATTGATAGCATGAATTTTTTATTTATTTGAGAAGATTGCTTACAAATTTAGAGAGAAAGAGAGGGGGGAGGGGGGGAAGGAACAGACAAATACAAGACATAAAAAAAAATTATCTGAACTGAAATTAAAACGAAAGCATTGCCATCATTGATAATGATAGTTACTCTGAGGCAACAGCTCTAATTTTTTGCCTCAACTTTCAATTATAATGTTCCTGTTCAAAGTTGATAAAATAAAAAATGAACATAAGTTACTAGTTTCTATCAAGTTTATTAACAAAAATTTTACAACCAAAGATCCTTGGTCTAAAAGAGAGGTAGCAGACACTCTTGCAGAAAGGTACAAAATCTCGCTCTATACCATTCAACTCGTACCACTTTTGGCTATGCAGGCACCAATGTTTTCAACTCTGAAGGATATCTAAACGGCTCAACTACAAGACAAAGCTGTTACTATATGCTATTTAACATTCAACATGGCAACATTATGACTCCAATTTGACAACATTCTGAATGTCAACAACTAAAGTGGGATAAACCAACACTTCAAACCGCATTTCATGGAAAGTTTCCCTTTAGAGTTTAGTCAATCAACAACACCTAAGGTTTAGGGTTATATGGATCAAACATTTAAAAAAAGGAAATTAACAATAAACAATGAGGAAAGGAAATTAACAATGAAGAAAGAAAATTTATGATAAACAAAGCAATGTAACAATCACTACTCACAAAAATTAGAACCTGGCAGTGGCAGAGGACGCACAGGGAGAAGAAGAAAACAAGGGCAATCCAGCGAAGCTAGAGGGTGGATGAGGTCACCTCAGGTGCGGTGTTTGAGGCTGGCAGGGGCGTGAGTTCTGAGACCGGCGGAGGCGCCCACATGCAGGAGGCAGAGCAGTTGTTCGCGATTGAAAGCTGTTACCTAAAGCACGAATCACAACGGTGGAGGTGGTCTGAGGTGCGGGATTGGAGGCTGGAATGGTGGATGTTTGAGACCAGAGGTTCGAAGGTTTGAGAGTTTGAGGGTTGTAGCGTCGAGCGCGAAGCACCAGCGGCAACCACAGACGGGAGGCAGAGCACGCAGAAGGAGGGCGAAGCACGAGCGGCGGAGCACGGGGTAGGAGAGAGGAGATCAAGAGCGTAACTGACCCTGAAGTAAAAATTGAGGGTTCTGATAAAGAAAGTTGGATTTTTGACAAGGTAACCTAGATGTGATACATGGGAGAAAGCACTCAAAAACTGAAATTTCTGAAACTAAAAGGCGATTTTGAATAAAGTTTTAATTTTTTGGCGCAAAGTAAATTAGGGGCTTTGAAATAACTATATATAACAAATTTTAAAATTAAAATTATATCTAATTTTCACTAACAAATTAAACATGAATTTTTAAAATTAAAATTATATCTAATTTTCACTAACAAATTAAACATGAATAAGATTATGACGAAAATATATTCAATAAGTTATGAAATATTGTTATCTAAAAGATAGATATTTAAAAAAATATATTTAATATTAATTTTAAAATGTTTAAATTAAATTATATTTTTTAATTTTTATTATATAATAATCTTTAAAGATAAATATTTAATAAAATCAAAATTTGAAATTAAATATCCCTTTTACATTAAAAAGAAAAATGAGCAATTCTCCACCATTAGATGTAATCTCACACCATTAAAAACACTACTGATGGCTAATTGATGGTTACAAATCACAAAATTTGCTGAACTCCTAGCACTCCTCTAATTTATTTTTAAGATTTTTATATATTTAATTCTTTTAGATACACTTTATCTTAAATTTGTTAAAAAATTAAATTTTGAATGATTATAACATAAATAATTAAAAGAATAAATTAAAAAATAATATGAGGTAATTAAAAAAAATCAAAATTAAATATAAGATGGTATATAACAATTTGTATAAGAAATTTAATATTACATATAATAAAAATAAAAGAATAAAAAAATAAGAAGATAAAGTATATAAAAAAAATAAGAAGATAGAGTCTCACAAGTTTAACTAAAAAAAAGTCAAATATAGTATACAATAATAGAAAAAAAAAACTAATAAAAATATAGTCAATTTAGTTCTAAAATTTATAGTTCTAAAATTTAGGATTATATAAGTATATTTGTTAAATTTTTTTATTTAGTACTGAGTACGTACTACCTGAATTAAAAGAGTTATGATGAATAATAGATTAATTTACTAGTCTTTTATTTTAATGGTTGATCTATAATAATTCAATTAATTATGATGGTTTCAGTGGCTAAGAGAAGGGGGGTTGAATCTTAGCCCCCTTTTTGCTTGCTAACATTTGCTGGACTTAGAGGAGACTTTTCTGTTTTTAGCTCGTCCCTAGCCACGAGACATTTTCATTTTGTCTCATCACTTGGCACGAGACATTTTTGATTTTGCATCTGAACAGTAAAAACAGAAGTGAAGTAGGAGAGAGAGAAGATTACACCCAGATATATCCTGGTTCAGCTGCTAAGTGCAGTGCAGCCTACATCCAGTCTCCATCACAACAATGATGGAATTTCACTATAATCATTCAGATTACAAATTGTAAAGTGCTAACACAACTTACAAGGGAATTCCCACAGAATCATGAAACACAACATAGATGAACAAAGGAACTCTAAGACATCTATGACTTTTTCTTTTAATTTTGCACTCTCTGTCTTTTTCCGCTCTATGGCTTTTTCATACAAACCTCACTGTTTGCCTTTTTCCATGAGACTCAAGACATGACAAAATTAAATAGAAAAATTACAAAACAGAAAACATTGAAGGAGAAGAGAAATCCGTTAGCTCAGGTAGCTCTGAGAACTATGTGCCTTGCACTCTCAAATCTTACTCCTTGAATCAAACCATGACTGTTCACCTCTTTTATAGAGAAGTGAAGCCTTCACAGTTTGAAAACACACACACCCGAGCTTAGCTTCCTTTCCTTCAAAACAGAACCGGTTCGGCCACAGAGAGAGAAGAGGTAACTCATGCAAATACCTCTAGTCCTTCCTTGGTCATCACTCTTCATCAATCCGAGCGCTCCATCCTTTGCTTCCTCTCCAAGATGGATTTCTGGTCCTTGATGCTTCATGATGATGATGGCTTCATCTGCTCCAATCTCTGCCTCTTCCATCACTTCGCCACTCTAGCTACTTCCTGTGGTGGTTGAGCAGAATTAGAGACAAGCCATGCCTCCAAGAATCTCACCTTGCTGGCCGAATCTTCTTCTTCCTTTTTGAGCATGAAGAGCTCGAGATTACCTCACCAAATCTAACCATATTTGGTGAAAATCTCAGACACTGCATACTTTATGTTTTCTTTTTCCTAACGCCATCATCACAATGGCCTCTTCCTTGCAACTAGCTTCTCTGTGATTTTTACTGATAGCTTGCTTCATCCCTCCTTTCCTGCTAGACAAGACCGAAAGAGAGAGAGAGGAGAGAGAACAGAGAAAAACTTGCAATGTAATTAAAGAAGAAAATGAAAATGAGTTAGGTTTATATTACCCATGCCTAGCCTCTGCTTCCTTCTTCAAATTACTTGCTTCTACCATCTTCTTCTCTGACAGTGAGGTGACCGTATGCAAAGAGAGAGAAAAGAGAGTAGAAAGAAGAAAAGCAATGGAAGTAATGTGTGATATAGATTATAATCAATTCAAATCAAATTCCCATGCTTTTGCCTTGTAACGTGCCCAACTCAATAAATGCCATCAAATCAGATTTTCTCTTTCCATATTCCAAGGCATTCATTAAATTCATTTAATTCAAAATTTGAATTCCAACCATAGAATGAGTTGGTGTCTGTGGGAAGCATTCATCTTTTGCTTTCTCTTTATTTTCAATTTTGGACCTAACCCTTGTTGGTCTTGCAAGGATTTTAATTGGGCTTGCTTCTTAAATTTTTGGCCCAATTATCATTTTAATAAATCAGCCACTTATATTAATATTTTGCACAAAGGCCGATTATTTTTGTCAATCAAATTGGACTTCATGCATTCTTTTGTGCCCATTGATGAAATCTGCATATAACAAAATTATTAATTAATAAGTGTGGATTAAAAATCAAATTAATAATTTTGTAATTAATTGTTTTAATAATATTTGATCATCATCAAATTAATTTGGAGTTTTCCAAACTCATCAAATTATTTTAAGATTGTAATTTATTTCATATTTGATATTATATAAAAATAAATTATTAACTTAATAAAAAATTAAATAATCAAAAGCATATATTTAATGAAAATATAATTTTATTTTTTAAAATATTAAAAAATATATTTAAAAAATAAACCAACTAAATTTTATGGTTGCCCCACCAGAAGTACCCATTTCGTTGTCGTCAGGCACAAAATGACTTCCCCACCAGAAGTTTCAATTGGCGTGCGCCCCTCCTGAGATGACGACTAAATCTATTTTGCGGGTGCTTTACGAACAATGGCCTTGCGCATTTTTGTAAAGCTTTCTGCATGCGTATTATGGGAATTAATATATTTTATTTACTTATTTATATAAAAAATTCTGCATAAATAAGCACTAACGTATCTATTAATCCAATTTTTAAAAATATGTATAATGATAAATAAGATGTTAATTGGTATGATGATTATTTTATATTTTGATCAAGAGGTTTTGGAATTGAAAGGTGCAAACAAAAACGGTACCTTTTTATAAGTTATATATAATTAAGGTTATTTTAGGAAAAAGAAACTTTATTTTAGAATAGTAAAAATATTTGGGACAAATGATAGACTAATTTAAAATATAAATAATATTTTTATACTAAATTTTAAAAGTTTTCAATAAATATTTGAAATTTGTTTGAAAATTGATGAACTTTCAAACGAAATTTACAAATGATGCTATTTTCGTCTCAAATTTGTGGAAAAAATTTTGTCTACTTCGAAGGGTTAGTTATAGTAAAAGCATTTAAGACTAATTATAGACAAATTTGGGATAGAATTAATATTTTTCAAAATGCGTCCCAAATCCGTCTGAAGTTAATGCGCATATTCAGATGGAATACGGGTGAATTATAGTTTTTGTCCAAAATGTGTTGCTAATCTGTATGAAAATTTTGGCGCCATCTAAAAAAAATTTGGCGCCAAAATTTGGGACAAAATTTAGACAAATTTAGGATAGAATATATTATTCCAATGTCTCCACTAAAAATTGTTCAACATTTGTCTCAAATTTGTCCGAAATGAAAAAGTCATTCAGACGGATTAAATTTTGTTTGAAATTTTCGTCCGAAAAAACCTTATTTCTAGTAGTGTTGGCGGATTTAATAAGAGACGTTAATGGTGAATTTAGCGGTGGATTATTCGACGATTAGGAGTAAAAATTCGTCCCTAAAAAAAATACTACAGGATTCCATAATCCATCCCTAAATCCGACGGTAAAGAGGGGCGCGAAAATTTATTTTATAAGCACCAATTTTATCATTGGATTTATCGTCGAAAATTTTCGACGATAATATGAATTAGTGAAACACTGCGTTTTTGACAACGACTAACACTTTACTGTCAGATTTATCCGTCGATAAATCTGATGATAAAATTGAGCTAAATTCAAATTCAAAAATCCGACCCCTCACTTCTATAACTTTTTTGCCAACAACCTCCGCACTTCCAGATTGAGGACTTCATTCGCCTCTATCACCAGCCCTATCGATCCTGATCGAAAACAGTGTCGATTTGAGAGAGTAGGTACAGAATCTCACGCTTACCAACAAGCTCAGCAGCTGCAACAATCTGAGTAGAGGTATAATGAGATCCTCACATGCGTGTCAAACACAAATTTTCTCAGGATGGAACTTAGGCAAGAACTGGAGCGGATTCAGCGGATGCAATAACAGATGGTAGTGTACCACGAGCAGATATGCATTGATGGTAGCGGCGCTGCTGAAGAGGTACCGACATCACCGCCTAGATCGCCGCCTCAGTAAGACTAGGAGGATGATGACGACAACGACTATCAAGATCCATAGTGATTAGGATTTTTTTTTGCTCTTTTGATTGTATGTTATTTATTTGACTTTTTATTTTGTACATACACTTGATATTTAATAAAATTCTTCTTTGATTTTTATTATTTAGAATTTGACAACTAATTGTGTTAAAAAAATTTAAAAATAAAAAGAATTGAATATACTATCAGATTTACTGAAAAAAAATTTGACGGTAAATCAGTGTGAAACAATATAGTAAGGCACTAAAATTACCGGCAAAAATATTTTTATGGTCAAAGAATTTCTCAGTAATTACCGTTGGATTATTTCCAGTAAAAATAAATCTAACGGTAATATATTTATCGATGAAGATAAATCTAACAGTGATATATTTTCTAACGATAAATTTAATAATATATTTGTTAGCAAATTATTTTTGTTATTTCGCCAATAAATTTAATAATATTTAACGTTTTTTTTTTGTAGTATAACAAATTATTTTATTTTTTTTAATTTTTTATAAATTTAATAATATTATTTTTCTGCTTCTATTTTATTATTATTTTGATGCTTATATTTTTTCTATGTTTATACGAGGGATGGCCGCCTTTAACTTATATTTCTATAGTTTCACATTTTTTATTACTTTGGAAAATAAAAAAAAGTCTAATATAATTATTTTTCTTAACGTATTAAAATAACCTTCTTAAGAGAGTAGATGATTTGTTTTTTTGTTCATTCTACCAAAAAAAAAAGTAGACAAATGCTACATCTATCTTCAACAAATTTAAGGTTTAATTATTTGGTGAGTTTTTATAATTTATTAAATTTTTAATTAAATTTTTATATATTTTTTTAATTGAGTCCTTATATCATATCAAATTTTATAATTAAGTTCTTACCGTGATAAAAATACTATAATTAATAGAATATTTTGTTAAGCAAAACGAATATGCCTAATACTTGACTGAATATTCTATATAGTTTAATAGAATATTCTGTTGATTTCAACGTTTTTGTCACAATAGAAACTTAGTTACAAAATTTGATGTGGTATAGGGACCTAATTAAAAAAAATAGTATAGGGACCTAATTGAAAATTCGATAAAATTATAGGGACCGATAGAGTAATTAAACCAATATTTAATTATTCAAAAAAGTATGAGAAGTTCTAGGAGGCCAGCGTATTTTGTGATTTGTAGCCATCAATTAACTATCATTAATGTTTTTAATAGTGTGAGATTACATCTAATGGTATAAAATTACTCACTTTTCTTTTGTTCATTAAGTACTGCCAAATTTTAATAAAAATACTAATCTTCTATACAATCTCAAAAAATATTACTTATTCAACACGTTCTACTTTTGCACTCCTAATTTTGTTAATTATAATTTACCATTGAATATTTATACCGAGTTGCAAAGGTTAAATAATATTTTAGCTCTTAAAGTTTGGAATTAAAATTAAATTTATTTTTAACTTTTTTTTAATTCAAAATAATCTTTAATGTTGCACTTTAAATTAAAATTATCTTTTAAAAATTTTTTGAACAAAAATATTCTTATCTTTGTTCTATATCTCAAATCCTATTATCTACCACCACCATTACTCTTACCAATATTACCATTACCAATTTTTTTTATTCCCACCAAATATAAACATTCAACAACAATAATACAATATTTAAATACAAATAATTATCTATTTCATCAATCACCACCAACAACAAAGTATTTAAATTTAAGAATAACACTAACAATAACATTTTTCATTGCAACCTAATTTTTTAAATTTAACAATACAGTATTTATTATTTTTAAAGAAAGAAAAAAAATTAAAACAAAGACAAAAAAGATGAAATGACGAGAGAGAAGAAGAAAGAAGAGCGAGAGAGGAGAAGGGGAGAGTTAGATAGTAGTAATGAGAGAATCCACTACTACTGTCGCTACTTGGGTCATTAGAAAAGAGAAATTGAAACAAAAAAGAGGAGAAAATTTGAGATCTGTTTCTCCTCCTCTACCTCTGCTTCTACCATCGCTAAAATTATCGTCGCTATTTTTTTAAACTGTCACCAAAAAGGAAAAAAAGATGATTCCAAGCTTCTTCAAACCAAAAACAAAAACAATAATGTTATTCCAAACTTCTTTAAAACGGAACAAAACACCAATATTTTTTATCAATTCTCCCTCGACGTCTAGAACCTATTTTAGAACTTTTCCTCAACTGCATTCTCCGCTTTTTGCTCTGATTCTGTCAACGAAACCACCACCATCGTCAACACCCGCATCGACTGGATGGAGACACTGAGGCGAGGAAGTTAATGTCGAAATCGAAAAAAAGAGGATGCTTCAGATTAGCGGCGAGAGGAGTAAGGAGAAGGAAAAAATAAATAAAAATAGGTGGTCTCATGAAAATGAAGATAGGATTAGTAAAGTAAGGATAAAATAATCAAAAAGTAATTTAAAAAATTTAAATAAAAGAATTAGAAATAATTTAGACCAAAACAATATTTATCTCCAAATTATAATTATAAAATTAAACCATGGTTTCCCACGAGACCAATATATAAGGAATAGGACACTTCTCAAAATCTTACTATCCAATCTTCAATCTTACACATAACTTAGACCACAAATAATGGATTTCCTTTCTCTTCCAACAGTAATGCTTGTAGCTTCAGCCTTGGTCCTTCTCTACAACATATGGAGGATTATGAACAAAACAAGTGAGAAGCAATTGCAAGCACCAGAACTACCTGGTGCATTCCCATTAATAGGTCACCTCCATTTACTAGGAACCAAAACTCCACTTGCAAGAACCTTCGCTTCTTTCTCCGATAAGTACGGCCCTATATTCCGAATCCGTCTGGGATCATACCCTGCTATTGTGATCTCCAACAAAGATGGAATCAAAGAATGTTTCACCATAAATGACAAAGCTCTTGCCTCGCGCCCCAAGTCTAGCCAGGGAGTATACATTGGCTATAACTACGCCGCTGTTGGGTTCGCTCCTTATGGCTCCTTCTGGACAAAACAGAGGAAGCTAGCTATGCTTGAACTACTCTCGTCTCGCCGCGTTGAATTACTGAGGTATGTATATGAATCCGAGATTGATACTTTGATCAAGGATTTGTTATTGTATACTGCAGGAAATTCGCCGGTTAAAGTTGTTGTCATTAGTGAATGGTTGGAACGGTTGACTTTTAATATAGTGACAAAGATGATAGCGGGAAAGAGATATTTTAGTTACTTGCAAGATGTAGATGATGTTGAAGCACAAAGAGTTGTGAATCTCATAAGAGAAGTCATGCATTTATCTGAAGGGGGTTTGGTTCCTTCGGATGTGATTCCTCTAATTCGATGGTTTGGTATAGAAGGGAAAGTTCTTAAATCCATGAAAAGAATTGCAAAAGATTTGGACACACTTTTTGGAAGCTGGGTTGAAGAGCATAAAATGAAGGGCAATATGGTAAATAGCTCAAGCGAGAAACAAGATTTTATTGATGTTATGCTTTCCATGGTTGAAGATGATCCTGATTCTGGCCATACACGTGACAATATCATTAAAGCTCAAATTATGGTAACCATGTTGATAATTATGATAATAATTATGCTCAAAATAAGTCAAAATTATATAATTTTTTCATTATTTGTGTTATTTTAATTAACCTATTAACTTTTTTTTTTCTTCAATGCAGAATCAGATATTGGCAGGGACAGACACAACATCATCAACAATGATATGGATGGTAGCTTTATTGTTGAAGGACAAACAAATTTTGAGGCGCGCACAAGAGGAAATTGATGTGCATGTGGGTAGGGAAAGAAAAGTAGAGACATCTGATGTGAAAAATCTTGTTTATTTACAAGCAATTTTCAAAGAAACTCTAAGGTTATATCCGAGTGGACCTCTATTATTACCCCATGAAGCAAGAGAAGATTGTTACATTAATGGCTATTACGTGCCAAAAGGGACACGTGTCTTCGGAAATGTGTGGAAGCTACATAGAGATCCAAGTATTTGGTCGGAGCCAGAGAAGTTTTCACCAGAGAGGTTTATTAATGCCAATGGAGAAGTTGATGAAGATCACCACTTTAAATACCTTCCATTTGGGTTAGGTAGAAGAGTTTGCCCTGGAGCCTCTTTGGCAACACAAGTGAGCCTCATCACACTTGCACGTTTCCTTCAAGCATTTGACTTTGATTCTCCCATGGATGAACCTCTTGACATGAGAGAAGGCTTGGGTCTAACCTTGCCCAAGTTGACTCCAGTCAAAGTTTACCTCACCCCACGAGTATCCGATAAACTCTATCCCTGAAGCAGTATCTTTAGTTTTACCTAATAAAAATAAAACGAAATATTAAAATTACTCAAGAGGGATTATGTTGCTATAGAATTATTTATGTAAGAAAAATTTTAAATTTATCCAAAAAAAAAAAGTTTTTCTTTGAAAAGTCAAGTTTTTGGTGTACTGAGAAAATTTTTTCTTCCACATTAAGAATTTTGTTAGCAACATAATCTTTCATGATAACTTTAGTATTTTTGTTAATATACTAATATTTGGGGACGGATCCAAAAAAAGTGAGTAGCGACCTCGATTCCCAAAATTTTAAATAATTATATCTATTTATAAGATATATATTTAAGGAAATAAAAAATATTATGTAATTGAATTATGTATTATTTTTATTATATAATGATAAATTTATGTCTCAATTATTTAATTTATTGATATTTTTACTTGACTAATTTAATATCATCACTCAATTATTTATACTTTTCAACTAGTTACTTTTGTATACTCATTTTTATATTTATTTTTAAAAAAATCATTTGTTGTTTTAATATTAATATATTTAACATTTATATTATCATATAAAATATTCATAATGGCTTACGATATAATTATGTTTTGGTAATCACATGCATTGTGTATCTTAGATATTCTTTTCTTGTAAAAAATATTCTTTTTTTCTAAACTTGCATTTTTAAAAGAAAAAAAAAAGAGCTTACTTTAATTTTCCATCTTACTTATTTAATTTTGACTATCATTTTATTTTAATATTTGTATCTTGTATATATTCTATAAAGATATTATGTCTTTTAAGTAACTAATAATTTATAATTTATTTTTACTTTTTTTAATTTTTGAAATAACTAATGTTAATTAATAAGTTATGTAATAATTTTTTAATTAAACACACTATAAATTTTTAGTATTTTATAATTTTATAATATATTATTGATATTATTATCTTTTATATGTAATTATTATATTAAAAATAAAATTATTATGAAAAAATTATAAGATTATTCTTTTCTTTGTATATAGATAAAACCAATTTAATAACTACATATTATGTTTAAATTAATTATATATAATAAAAAATATAATAAAAATAATTAAAAATTAATTTTAAATTCAACCTCTTCATATTAAAATTTTTAGATACGTCTTTGCTAATATTCATCTTATAACTAAAGTAAACAAAAATTTATGCTTCAAGTGTTCTAAAAAACATGTTAGCACATACTATTCATCTACCAATCTAGCACATGCAAACCTTTAAAAATTGTGGTATTGAATGTTCGTTAAATTAAATTAAAAATAATTTTTAATAAATACAATTAATAATAATTGTATTAATAAAACATTTTTTAAAATTTAAAAATAAGAATAAAAATAAATATAAAAATAAATTTTAATATTTATTAATATATAAAATTATATTAAATTTTTAAATTTTGATAAAATAAATTAATTTAAATTTTTTTAAAGTATTTTCAAAAGCACCATAATATTTAAAAGTTATTGTATAAATATATTTTTTTTTAATTTACCAAACATAAAATAAAGTGACATGTGGTTTTCAAAAAATACAAAAACAAATACTTCTTTAAAAATCTTTAGAAACCCAAATCTAACTATACGGGTGTTAAATCACCATTTTATACTTAAGAAGTTATGGACAAAAAATAAAAGACGGTAGTAGAAAGTTTATCAATTATATCGTATATTCGTATATAAAGGTTTTTTATATAGAAAATAATAGATATTAAATTAATCCCTACATATTTATATATAAATTAAATATATATTATTTTATATATTTTTAATATAATTTTATATTTTAATATATATTTTATATAAATAACTAATCTAGTAGTAAATTTTTTTAATATGCATAATATGTTTTGAAAAAATATACAGCCGAAATATATATAAAAAAAGTAATACCAATATTTTTTTTTCAAAATGAATTTTCCTAAACACGATTTCATATAGTTCAAGTGCTCAACTCTATCTGATGCTTGATTGCGAGTTTCGTTTTGGGCTCTAGAAAAGTTCAGTAGTTCGAATGTATATATAATGAATTTGGTTTATTTCCAACATTATATCTATAGTTAGCGCATTTATTATAATTAGAAACTCTAACTCTGATAATCTGTATCAAAATCACAGTCAATATCCTCACTATCATCAATATCGTCATTTAGGTAGTTGTATGATCAATTTGAATGTTGAAAAACCAGGTCATGATATATTAATAATTGTCAGATATGGATAAATATGACTTTGACTTCCTGCTACAAAATTTGTCAATTTATATATTAACTTAAATTATACGTTGATATAATTATTTTAATTTTATGTTGTATCAAGTCTATCTTACGGCTCTGCATCATTGATGAGTAGTATTTTATTGGCAAATGTTAATGTCATCACCCTTGGTGTTCTAAATTGGCAATAATGACCTCAGAGTTGGATTTATCCCAAAAATAGAAAAATGAAAGAGATTTATTTATTTATTTATTATTCGATGCGTTAAAGACTTATTAGTTAAAATATTTAATTTATTATTTTAACAACAACAACAAAAATTAAAATATTTATGAAGAAATTTTTAAAAATAACACTTTATATACCATTTTTTAGTTGAGCTATTGGCATACATCATGCATGTAGTATCAAAATATTATTTTATCATAGGAAGTTGATAACTGATATACATAACTCAATATTATTTTCATGCAACATCCATCATTATTAGTTATTTTATTTAGGTAGTTGTATGATCAATTTCAATGTTGAAAAACCAGGTCATGATATATTTTTGAAAAAATAATTTTCGCAGTTATCAGATACGGATAAATATGACTTTGACTTCGTGCTATTAGAAAATTTGTCAATTTATAAACAACAATGCTAATACTAAGGAAAAAAAAAAGTAAATCGGAGAAATATCTTTAGATGAATTTCAAAATTTTTACGAGTTAATTAATATATGAATGTTTCTTCTGTTAAGTATCAAAATATTTTTTTTTCATACTAAAAGATGTTCTTTTATATATTTTTTGAATTTTTTTATATTAGAAATGTGAATGTCTCTATTTCTTTAAGAATTTCATAATTTTTTTAAAATTTTATAGATATTTAATTATTTTTACTAAAATATAACTGAATATTTATTTTGTTAATTATTAGGATGTTTTTTTCATATTAAATAAATATTTTTTTTTATATTTCTGTAACTGTTCAAAGACTCCTTTTGGCTTAGATCAAGTGTATAGTTTGCAGTCTCTTTAATTATCAAAACGGCATCTAATATTCCAAAAGGCAGAAAACAACATCGTGATCACGTGGATAACTTCGAGAACTTGAATCTCCGCGCGACGCACCATATTGTGGAGTCCTGGTCACGCGCCGCGCGCGTGCTGCTCGAGTGTTGCGGAGTCGGTGGAAGGAAGAATGTTCGAGAAGGCCGCGAGGGAATGCTACGCAGTGGAGCGGATCTGGAAGCTTCTAACAGAGATCGAGGAGCTTCACTTATTGATGGATCCAAACGATTTGATAAAGCTGAACAAGCAGATCGAGATTCGGTGTTTCGGTGATACGGCGGCATTTTGCTTCCGGTCGAAGGAGCTAGTGGAGGTGACAAAGATGTGTAGGGAGATGAAGAGGATGGTGCCGGAGATATTGGAGGTGGAGGTTGATCCGAAGGGAGGGCCGGGGATTGTAGAGGCCGCGATGAGGGTTTATGCATAAAAGAAGGATAGTACGGTGGAGGTGTTGCAAGCGATGCAAGGAATAAAGGCGGCAATGAAGAGATTCTTCTTCGGTTACAAGCAGGTTGTGGTGGCGGTGACGGAGAGTGCGGAGGCTGGCAGGAACCGAGTTGGTTCCGGCGACTCGCTGATAGAAGAGGAGTGGGTCGCGGTGGGAAGCGAAGATGCCTGACGGTGAGAGAGGAGTCTCTGTGTGTGTTTGTTGGAGGTGGGTAGGTTAATATGAGAGAGAAGAGAAACGTTTTTATAGGTTTTAATTAGGTTTACTTAATCTTTTAAATTTTTTAAATTTTGAATTTAAAAAATTTAAAATTAATTAATTATTAATATAAATTAATATGATTTTGTTTATTTTTTGGCTAGTAACCTCTTGGTTCAGTATACTTTTTCATTTATAAATTATACATTGATATAATTATTTTAATTTTGAGAAACTATAGGGAGCCAATGACGTAAGCGTACAATGTGTACAATGAAGGTTTAGAAAGTATTAGAGATATGATTATTAGTGTTACATTGTCCTATTAGGTTATGCTTTTGGGATGAGTGGTTTCAAAACATGGTATTAGTATTCTAGATCCGGAAGGTCAAGAGTTTAAACCTTATTGAACCCAAAATTAGCTTTTTATAACATGAGATGTTTATTATCCCTGGTATCCGGATGGTTATCCGTGGATAATATGCCCATTGTACACATTATACGTTTAGGCCATTAACTTCCTAGCACTACTCTTTAATTTTATGTCGTATCGGTCTATCTTACGGCTCTTCATCATTGATGAGTAATATTTTATTGTCAACTGTTAATGGCACCCTTGGTGTTCTAAATTGGCAATGACGACCTGAGAGTTGGATTTATCCCAAAAATAGAAAAATGAAAGAGATTTATTTATTTATTTATTATTCTATGCTTTAAAGACTTTACTTAAGATGTTTAATTTATTATTTCAACAACAACAAAAAATTAAAATATTTATGAAGAAATTTTTAAAAATAACACTTTATATACCATTTTTTAGTTGAGTTATTGGCATATATCATGTATGTAGTATCAAAATATTATTTTATCATAGGAAGTTGATAACTGATATACATAACTCAATATTATTTTCATGCAACATCCATCATTATTAATTATTATTTTTTATAAGGTACCTAACATATTATTTATCAATTTATTATTAATAATAATTAATTATTATATTTAATCATATATATAAAGAGATACATTTAAAAAATATATCTATAAAAATACTTTTATTAAATACAACTATAGAAAATATATTTTTATTATACACATTCACAAAGATACTTTCATTAAATACAGCTAAAAACAAAAGTTGACAGAAATGCTGTTGATAACGTAGCGAAATTGTTTTCTTAATACGGTATACATCACAATAAAGCAAAGATAACACGTAGGGAAACAACATTAGCTAATATAATCACTTTAATAGTTTAATTAATTAAGCTCTAACATGTGCTATTGGTTTAAGGTGAAGAGGCACTTTCTTTGAGACAACGAGTCCATATACCTCACTCATATCAATGTCATGAGCTGATGAAATATTTTCTGGAAGCTTCCAATCGAACCAATAGAGAAGGCTAGCAAGAACATACTCAACAATAGCAACCCCAAAGAACACTCCAGGACAACCCCTTCTCCCAAATCCAAATGGAAGGAACTCAAACCATTGATCACCATTGAAATCAATTTCACTTTTCTCAAATCTCTCGGGCATGAACTCCTCAGGCCTTTCCCACAATCTTGGATCCCTTTGAATTGCCCATGCATTAGTTAGTACCTATATATGTTGCACCAATATACAAATACCCGATTATATATATTAAATATGATAAATTAAACAATTATAATAAAAAACAATATTATGAAAAGAATAATACTAGAGAATTTTTTTCAACTAATATCAGTCAAAATTTTTTAAATTATTTAATTAATTTTAAATTCTAGATCTAAATCATAAATTTTTTATTCTAAATTTTTAATTTTTTTAAAGAAAAAAACAGTTACACTTGTATATATTTACCATTGTTTTTGGTGGAATATCGAATCCATTGAGTTTGACATGAGCCATTGTCTCTCGTGGAGGCAAAACAGTGCAAGGTGGGTGCAACCTTAGAGTTTCCTTCACTACACACTTGAAGTATTGCATTTGGTTGATGTGGTTTTCTTCCACTTTTGATGAGTTGTTACATCTCACAACCCTTCTCACTTCTTCTTGAACTTTCTTCATAATTTCTGGATTTTGCACAAGTCTTGTCATTGCCCATTCTATAGTTGCTGAAGTTGTGTCCGTGCCCCCTACAAACATGTCCTGCAATAATTCATCAATTTATTATTATATATATTATCACTGTTTAAATATTTAGTATTGGCCATAATTTATTTACAAGAACATTTTGTAATTTTAGTAAGAAAAAGAAGGGTTAAAAGTTTATCCAATGTAAGATATCACATTGTTTGAAAAAATATTTGGTTCCATAATTTCTTTTGTCAAAAATAAGAAAAAAAGAAATTTGTATATTATTAATATATATATATATATATATATATATAATATTATCTGTCTGAAAATTATTCGAATAAAAATAGTTTAATTTAACTATTGATGTGGATTTATATATATATATATATATATATATATATATATATATATATATATATATATATATATATATATATATATATATATATACAACAAATGAAAAGGAAACAATTGAATAAAATATCAAAATAGTCAACAACTTCTAAATCAGAAATCATAATATATTTAGAATAGTTACTAGCGATATTATGATGAGCATGTAATAAACTAATAAGATTTTGAAGATTTTGCGTCTGACGGTTTGCATACGAAATCTGTTGTCCAGGAGGTTACGTACGTTGAAGTGGAGTATAATAATTAGACACTCGATTCAATCTAATCATTATAAAATCAACATGTTATTTATATATTAAAACCAGTTATTAAAATTAATTATTAATATAAAATATATTATATATACATAAAAAATTAATTTTAATAATTGATTTTAATATACATATAACATAGTTAAATAATTATATATAAAAAAATTGACTTTTAGCGTAGAGGTTATTTAAAAATTATAAAAATAGATGTCAACATAATATATAAAAATTTAGATATTTAAAAACAATTTCTCATTTCATATAAAAACTAAACATTCATAATTTAGATACTTACTCGATTAGAAAAAATAATATTTTTTTAAATATATATATATATATATGTTTGATAAGATATTTAAAATATACAATTTAACAAGAAAAATGGATTTATATTTATGTATATATAAAATTAATGATTAAAAATTATTAAATAATAATTTAATTAAATATATAATTTTTGTCTACTTAGCACATAATTAATAAATACAAGAAATTAAGGCTTAGCTTAAAAAGTCGGATTCTTTTTCTTTTATTTATTTATTAATTAATTAATAAAGTGAAAGATGAGACATATTCGTTCCCTTGTCTGTAAGGCACTAATAATATGACTCAGTTTCGTAAATATTGGATAAGAGATGAATGATCTGAATGAGATACGTAATATATCCTTTGACCTCATCTGTTGAATTCATGTTATGGGATAATAGATATGGGACAAAAGCATTACGTACTCCTTTCGGTTTCTTACTTTTTTCTAAATTTCACTTTCCATTTTTGTAATTGGCAATTTGTTTGTTTGGGTGAAAAAAATATATTTTTTCGAGTTTTTTATTAAAAAAATTTATAGAAAAATAAAATAATTTTATATTGACTCCAA
Organism: Arachis stenosperma; assembly: GCF_014773155.1. Lineage (NCBI taxonomy): Eukaryota > Viridiplantae > Streptophyta > Magnoliopsida > Fabales > Fabaceae > Arachis > Arachis stenosperma. The sequence goes on from NC_080385.1 coordinate 15,445,046, forward strand.
AAAAATATTTTATTCATTAATTATAAGAAAATATTTAAAAAATATAAATTATAATTTTTTGAAAAATATTTTTTTTAATATTTTATTTTTATTATTAAAAATTTACTAAATATCCTAAAAATAAAAATTATCTTTTTTATTAATTTAATTAATGACACCCAAATAAGTATAATATGCGTTTAATTAGTATACTACTCCAACTTTTTATGCAAAATTTATTATTCAATTATGAGTTATGTTGCTAATTCGTAAAAATGTAGAAATCAAATATAAATAAGAGATTGCAAATCTAAATAATGAAAAAGAAATATGAACCTAAATATATAGAATATAATAATTTATGTCTCTATTTTTATCACAAGTGTGTGAAAATTATGTAATATATGAACGTAAATCATGGTTAGTCTATGTATAAAAATTAAATTTAATGCATTAATTATCTATTAGTAAGAAATTGTTAGTTTTTTAAAACTTTTATTTTTACTAATTAATTCTTAGTTATTAAAATTATAATTTTAATTAAACCAAGCTGACGAACATTCACTTAAAGTTATTTTCGTATAAAAATGATATTTAAAAAAATTTATAATTATAATTAAATAGTCAAATATATTAAACAATTTAAAATTTTATATTTGTGGTCTTTCAATCATATTACATATATAAAAAATTTAATTATCATCTTAATCACTAATATAAAATATATTTTAAAATATATAACAACTAATTTAATAATTAATTTTTAGTATTTATATATAACAATATTTTTTGAAAAATATTAAAAAATCAATAAAATTTATTATTTTTTATGACAGATAACTAACAACATTTAAATGTATAAATTAAAAGTATATTATCAAATTAAATAAATTAATAACTAAAGAAATTATGTTAATAATTAAAATGTTAGCAAAAAGTAATAAATTATGGTAGTCGGTGAATTTTTTCGTATATTTTTTTTGTGGGGTTGGTTACCTTATCGAGTAGCAGATGTATTATGGTGAAAATTCAAGTACAGTCAATTTCATGTAAAGTTAATATCCAAAAGTTGTTAGATAAAAATTTAATTAAATCAGTCAAATCATCTAACAGTTCTCGATTTTCAACTTCATGTAAAGTCGACTGCACTTTAATTTTTACCATGGATTATTGTTGGTTATGAAATTGAAAAGCTAAGAAGGGAGTAGAGAAAAGATAGATAGATATACCATGAGAAGTGATTTGATGTCATTGTTGGTAAGCTTATACTCTCCATCAACCATAGCATCTTCTTGAATTCCAAGTAGTACGTCCACCAAATCCTTCTTATTATTACTACCATCACTTTCTTCCTTCTTTGCCATTTTATGCTCTTCAATAACCTTATCAAACAATCCATCCAACGTTCTAAAAGTCTCTCTATACCTCCCAATCTTCCCACTAACCACATCAACCCAACCCAATGCCGGAAAATAATCCCCCACCGTAAACGCCGTCAAATAAATCATCACTCTCCTCGCCAAATCTTGAATCCCACCTTCTTTTCCGTACTTTCTTCCCAACGCGCACTTACAAACTATGTTGTTCGAACTCGAAACCACCATCTCCCCCAAGTTCACCGCTTCGTCGTTTGAACTCGCTCTCACCAACACCCTCACCATCTCTTCAACTTCCTCTTCTCGGATCGCTCTGAATGATTGCACTCTTCTCGTGCTAAGAAGCTGAAGCACGCATATCTTCCTCTTCTGCCTCCAGTCATCTCCGTAGAGCCCGAACCCGACGTCGGTGGCGCCGTACAACAAGATCTTCGTGGCCGTGTTTTGTGGCCGGTTTGAGAAAACTAGGTCGTAGTTTTTGGCTATCTTTTTTGCAAGCTCGGCGGATGAAACTACCAGAGTTGGGTTGGGTCTTTGACCCAATTGTAGCATCATGATGTCGCCGTAAGTTTTGGAGAGGTTTCGAAGAGAAAGGTGTGGGAGTGTGCCGAACTGGAGGAGGTTTCCGATGAAGGGTAGTTTTGGTGGTGATGGAGGAAGGTTCATTGGATTGGGTTTGCGTTTCTTTGTGTGGTTGAAGACGAAGAAGACGGTGATTGAAAAGAGTAGCCATAGGTGAATGTTGGAAAAAAGGGGTTCTTGGATTTGGTCGTAGATCCAAGTCTTGAAAGCCATTATTATTGTTAACTTCTTTCTTAATTCTTATTATGTATATCCTTTTGCGAAGCATATATAGAAGCCCATAACCCACTTGTATATATAGTCATGTTAGCTCTATTCATTATCATAAACACCAGTAACGTGCACACACTCCACTACTTTTTTATTATTGGATGCAATTAGATATTCTTTAAAAATGGTCTATTATTCAATTTTAAAAAAATTAAAAATAAATAATTTTTTTATAAAAATAAATATTTAAATTAATTAAATAATATTATTTAAATTAAAAAGTGAACTAATTTTTATTAATATACTAATATATGATTAAATAAATAAACAAAATAAGCGTTTGTTATGGTACGAAACTACATTTAAGTATTTACACATATCAATATGACAATACTGTGGACAAATGAAAATGTGATGCATAGAGTTAGAAACAAGAGAATAATTAAAGAAAAAATTTTGTGTATTATTTAATCTGAAAAAAAAATAATTTACAAGGGTTATATATAACTGCTAGAAGAATCAAAATAATAAAAAGTATAGAATCTTATAATTAATATATAGATATATTATATAAATATAAATAATACTAATTGGTCTAATTTGATTTTAATTTTTTTTAACACACAGATTACATTATTTTTTAAAGTATTTATTTAAAAAATATACTAAAATGTACTTATAATTAATTATAAAAAAATAAAAATATCATTTTAATTATTTTAAAGAAAAAAACTTAAATTTTTTTTGCTTTGCATAACGAGCAACGACACAAAGTACGTAGAATAATAAAGCATTATAGCATAACACAATTTGGAGTGAAGAGTGGGTACTTATTGAACAACAAATGTAAAAGGAAGTAATTAGGGGCAAGAATTGAAGCAGTAGGCGACAAGAACAACAATGCCGGCAGCACCGTGTCATTGTTAGGGATGTTTACAGATCTGCAATTGATTCAAATTTTGGAGAATGAAAAATGAAACGTTTTTCGAGGTATAACTTGTTTCATTGATGTTCAAATGTATTTTTTTTGGAGTGGGAAAAAGGAACGTCGTTTTCTTCTTATTAGGACGGCGGTGTTAGACATCTACAAAGAGACTCTAATGCTTAAATAAATAAGAGTACGAGAGTATTTAGAGTAAGAATGAAATGAATTGCGTACCTGTAACTTTGTTAGTCATCAGATATTGGGTTTTCTTTAAAGCAGTTATTCGTATTAATTTGACGGAGTCATTTGTGATATTTCGGTTTTTGAAGCATTAGTGGTTCAGTTGGAGAGATTCTTGGGAGAAGTTATATCCTTTAGGAGATTCGATTCCGAAGTTGTTGCAGTGGACCAGTCTTAGGTAATGGATCATAGCCTCCAAAGTTGACCTGTTTTGTAGAACCGAGCTATAATAGGTCGAACTTTTGTATAGATCGGAATCGGATGTTGTGGTAGCCCCCAAGGTCGACTTGTTTGTTGCGAAATTTGAAAAATAAGTCAAAATTAGTACTTTGGCAGTAACTTAATGAGGGCGATTGGAGGAGAAAGAAACTTTTGGAAAAGACATCTGCAGTTAATGTTGTCTTGGGGAAAGGAACGGTTGCGAATGTGATCCGTTGATTTGTGAAATGACTTTTGTGATCAACGGTTGGGATTATTTGTGGGTTTTAACTTGCTCCATAAAGGGATGCTTAATGGGCTAGTGGGTGGATTTGCTGGACCTTTGATTATCCATTTCTGTCTTACTTCTTCTCTGCGCTTGCTGAAGATGAGCAGGAAAGGTTAGTGAATTTTGTTTTCAGTTTCTTCTCGTCTAGTTTCTTTCATTACTTTTTTTTTTTGGATGGAGAAAGGAAAAAAGATTGTGTTAGAGAAGAAAGTTAATGGTAAGAGAAAGAAGGGAATAGTTAATGACAAAGATAAGATTGTGGAGGAGGTCTTTGTTTGGGAATCAAACAATCCCTATGGATGGGTGTCTAATTCGGTGAAGAAGTGGGTTTTTGATTTTGATGATGATCGAAGCGTGTCTCAGTTGGGTTTGGCATCTTCCTGGGTTACAGAGGGTGGGGGTATTAACCTTAGGTTTTTACCATGCAATACCGTTGATCGTGTTTACCATCGTGGTGAGGATTTCGAGTACTTTTATATGCATAGTTCTGTTTTTGTTGAGTTAGATGTTAGATTTTCTTTTTCAGAATTTGAGTGTGGAGTGCTGATACAATTGAAGTGTGCACCGTCACAACTGCATCCCAATTTTTGGGCTTTTGTTAGAGCCTTTGAAATCCTGATGGGTATTCTGGAGGTTGAGCCGTCTTTAGAAATGTTCTTTGCATTGTTTTAGTGTAAGAGTGTGAAGAGGGGTTGTTGGTTGAATCTGGCTAGTGCCCCTGGTCGTATTATCTTTAGCTTGTATCGTTCTTCGTTTAAAGGTTTTAAATCCATGTTTCTGAAAGTTAGCATTATTGAGAGTGAGTTTCCTTAGTACATTGATGAGTGTTTGTTAGAGAGGTTTCCCCTATTTTGGGTTCCGAGACCTAGGCAAATACTAGGTATAGATAGGATGGAGTATAGGAATGAGATGATTGTTGAGTTGCTGGTGAATCATATATCCTCGTTCTCTTTGTTGTCTGTTGTAGATCTTTTTGAACTTGAATCTGACTGAGATGCTTTATTTGAATATATAGGTAATATTTGAATAGTGTTTTCAATCTATCATTTGTTATTGGCATCGTGTTTAATTTTGTATTTGTTATACTGCAGCTGAGAAAGCTCCAAAGGTGACGTCAAGTGGCTTACTGACTTTTTTCTGTACGAAAAACATTGAGAAACAAGGTTTGAGTAGCCACGTCATGGCTGAGAAGGGTGCAGAAGTAGACCAGCCATCTCCGGTTAAGAAGGTTAGCTATAAGAGAAAAAGGGGAGAGGTCAAGAAGGAGAAGGATGCTGGCGTCACCGAGGATAAACTCGGTGGAAAAGAGGTTGATTTAGAACAAGTGAGGAAGTTTACTGACAACTAACGAAGTCTCCATGGGTATAGGGGTGATGAGGATTTGACATCTGTTTGGAGTGAACATTTCCCTTTTTCGATGGTGGCTGATGAATATGGTCATAATGCTTATGATGTAAAGCTTTTGCATGGAGTTGGTGATATGGGTATTGCGCAGTATCTTCAGGTCTGTTTGTTTTTGTATTTGGTAGACACGCTTATGGTTTTATATATTGTTTTATGTATTTTGCTTTGTTGTTTTGTTAGGTTATGGGGTCCTGGCTGATGTGTATAGGTCAGACTCAGAAGCTTAAGTGTGCTCAAGATTCATTTGATAGGGCGGCTGCTGAGTAGCTGATGCAGGAAAATGCTGAGAAAGGGAGGAAACTTTGTGATGCTTTGGATTTAGTGAATTTATTAGAGGAAAAGATGACTTTGGCTGATGGTGTTAAGAAGAAGCTTGAGGAAGAAAAAGGTGCTCTAGAGGCGAAGTTGGTGGCTCTTGTTACGGAGAAAAAACAATTAGGAACGGAGAAGGAGGACCACGACCTTGAGATGTTTGTTACTGGCTTTGATAGGGCGGTGGAGCAGGCCAAGCTTTTGGCCTCTGAGGTAGACTTGTCTGCTATGGACCTCTGCAAGGTTGTCATCGATGGTCAGTTAGTGGAGGATGAGGATGATGATGATGAGGAGCAGGGTGAAAATCCAGACGCTCCATAATTCTCTGTAATGAATTAGTGTTTATTTTGTGTTTGTTGACTATGTATTTTGGGATTGCTTGTTTATGGCCAAAAGACTATTTTTGATATAGTTGTTGGTTAGAAATGTTGGCTTATGGTTCTTTAGCCAAAAAACATCTTATTTCGTATAGAATTTGACATCGAGTTTGAAGTATAGATTTTGTTGGTCATTTGATTTTCTTGTGCGAAAATATTTTTGAGTACTCATATTGAGAGTTAGTATTATTTGCTTGTTAGTACTTGGCCGAGTAGGATAGAAAATAGGGGTAAAATAATTGACAGTTATTGTATTATGAGTTTAGTGATTGTAAGGGTGCGGGGTGGTGTGCCTCATTAAAACCTCTCCAACAAAACCTAACTTAGGGACAAAATTTGGTAGTAGGAAAAAGAGTGCATCACCGTGTCCGACTTATAGACTAACTGTAATACAGCTTTAAAGAAGAGATGTTCCAAGTATTTGGTAATACAGTTCCATTAAGTGTTTGAATTTTGTATGCTCCTTTGCCGACGACTTTGTATATTCGGAATAGGCCTTCCCTGTTGGCGCTTAGTTTGCCATGCCCTGGTGGCTTTCGTACATCCTCTACTTTTCTAAGGACGAGGTCTCCCTCTGAGAATGTTCAAGGCTTGAGTTTCTTGTTATATTGCCGAGCTATAGCTCATTTTACGGCGAGCTGTTGAAGGGTTGACTTGTTTCAATTTTTTTCGGCGAGGTCAAGCTCTGTTCTTCTGTTTTCAATGTTGTTGTCTTCATTGACGCTTGCAGTTCTAGGAGATTGTAAGGAGATTTTGACAGGTAGCATGGCATCACATCTGTACACCATCCTGAATGGGGTTTCTTTTGTTGAGGATTGCTCTATTCTGTTATAGCTCCATAACACTTCTGGGATGAGCTCGGCCCATTTCCCTTTGGAGTCTTCGAGTTTCTTCCTAAACCCCTGTAAGATAATCTTATTGGCGGCCTCAGCTAAGCCATTAGTTTGTGGGTGTTCCACAGATGAGAACTGTTGAACTATTTTGAAATTTTGTAAGAAAGTTGTAAACTTTTGATCTATGAATTGTCTACTATTATCAGTTATAATGGAATGGGAAATACCAAATCTACAAAGCATGTTTTTCCATACAAAGGATATCATTTTTTCGGAAGTTATTTTTGCTAGTGGTATTGCCTCTATCCATTTTGTAGAATAATCAATAGTAACAATTAAAAATTTAACCTGTCCTGGTGCTGGTGGGAAAGGTCCGAGGATATCCAGCCCCCACTTATTGAAGGGTCAACTTACCTCTGACGAGCGTAACTGCTCGGCTGGGTTGTGGATGGTTGGTGCATGGCGTTGGCAGTGGTCAGTGTTAAACCTTGTACATGCAATCTTGTTGTAATGTCGTCCAATAGTAACCAGCTCGGAGAATCTTGGAGGCTAGGCTCCGTCCTCCTATATGCGTTCTGCAGACGCCTTCGTGGACTTCGTCCATTGCTAACTTAGCGTCTGCCGTGTTTAGGCATTTTAGAAGAGGTCTTATGAAACCGTGCTTGTATAGCTCGGAGCCGAGCAGTGTGTAGAAGCCTGCTCTTCTTTTGAATTTTCTTTCATTTTTAATGCCGCTGGGTATATCACCTGTTTGTAAATAATGTATAAAAGGCGTTCACCAGTCCTCTTCCTGTGAAATACTTGAGATTGTCGTTAGCACAAAACTGGGTTCATCAAGTGTTAGTTGAGATAATGTAGGTGTTTTAGTTTGACTTCTTGTTGTTGCTAGTTTGGAAAGGATATCTGCTCTATCATTTTGTTCCCGAAGTATATGGAAAATATCAAATTTCTGAAAACCGTCAATAAGATTACTAACGATAGCATTATATTTTTCTAATAGTAGATCTTTTACCTGGAAGTTACCTGTTACCTATTGTACCACGAGAAAGGAATCGCAGTTGACACTTAGTTGAGTTACACCTATTGTGTTGGCTAGCCTTAGTCTTGGTATGAGTACTTCATATTCTGCTTGGTTATTGTTTGCATGGAAAGTGAATTGTAGAGATTGCTCCAAAGCTGTCCCGTGTTCATCCTCAAGCAAGATTCCTGCCCCGGAGCCTTTGCTATTTGAAGCCCCATCGACATATAGTGTCCATTTGTTATATGTGGGACTGGATTCTTCTATGGTGAGTTCTGCAATAAAGTCGGCTAGCACTTGAGATTTTATGGCTCCTTGGGATTGGTACTGGATGTCATATTCAGATAGCTCAATCAACCATTTAATTAGCCTTCCAGCTAGCTCGTGCTTCATTAGAATTTGTCGGAGGGGTTGTTCGGTTCTGACTATGATGGTATGGCTTTGGAAGTAGTGTCTCAATTGTTTGGCCATGGTTATCAAGGCTAAGGCGAGTTTTTCTAGCTTTGGGTATCTGATTTCTGCATTCTTGAGGGACTTGCTAACGAAGTATACGGGGTGTTGTTTTTTTCCTGCTCTGTTACCAAGACAGAACTGATAGCATGATTGGTGACAGATAAATAGAGCTATAGTGGTTTGCTTACTTCTGGTGTTTAAAGTATTGGTGGTTCTGATAGTATAGTCTTAAGCTTGGTGAAGGCTACTTCACATTCCTCATTCCATTCGAATTTCTCTTGTTTTCTTAGTGTCTTGAAGAAGTGATGTGATCGGTGAGCTATGCAGGGTAAAAATTTGGCCAGCGCTGCTAGCCGACCAGTTAATTGTTGAACTTCTTTGACTAACTTTGGGCTTCTCATGTTCAGAATCGCTTGGCATTTTTCAGGATTAGCCTCAATACTTCGACAGGTGAGCATAAAGCCGAGGAATTTCCCACCTTGCGCTTCAAAAGCGCATTTCTCGGGATTAAGTTTCATATTGTATATTCGAAGTGGTTAGAATATTTCTTTTAAGTCCTTAATGTGGTTTGCTACATGTAGTGTCTTTGCCACCATGTCATCGACGTAGACTTCTATATTTCGGCCGATTTGGTTTGAAAAGACCTTGTCCATGAGTCTTTGGTATGTGGCACCTGCATTTTTGAGTCCGAATGACATAACCTTATAACAGAAATTTCCATTGTCAGTAATAAAAGCAGTCTTATCCTGGTCAGCTGAATACATTAGTATTTGGTTATAACCAGAATAGGCATCCATAAAACTTAAACATTGGAAACTGGAAGAACTTTCAACTAGTTTATCAATGCATGGGAGGGGGTATGCATCCTTTAGACATGTCTTATTGAGGTCTGTATAGTCCACGCACATTCTCTACTTACCGTTATTCTTTCTTACCATTACCACATTGGCTAACCAAGTGAGTATCTGAGCTCTCTGATGAAGCCAGCGTTGAGAAGCTTTTGGGTTTCCTCCAGGGAGGTTGCCCTTTTATTTGTAGCTATCGGTCTTATTGACGGATTGACTGCTAACTTGTGATAGATGACATTGGGATCTATCCCTAGCATATCTGCTGGAGTCCACGCGAATAGATTGACATTTTGCCTTAATAGCACGGCCAGTTGTTCTCGTTCTTCATTTTTCAATGCATTGCCGAGGTATGTATATTTTCCTTCTTTGGCCATCAGTTGAACTTTTGTGAGGTCATCTGTAGGCATCGGTCATTCTTGATGGTTGGTCTGAGGGTCTAAGTCGGCCAGGGGGATAATTTTTCCGAATTGTATACTGCTTGAACATACTACTGTTCGGGCTATCTTGGGCATTCATTTTTCAGGCTGGCGTTATAGCACTGCCTGACTTCCCTTTAGTCTCCATGGATTGTTACTACTTTGTTATCTTGCGAGAGAAACTTGACACACAAATGCACAGTGGAAATAATAGCGTTGAATGCATTCAAAGAGGGTCTGCCTAGAATTATATTGTAAGGAATTTTGCAATCAACTACTAGATATTGTATGTCAATAGTTCTATGTTCAGGATAGTTTTCTAGTGTGGTCTGTAACCAGATGTAACATCGAATAGAGACTCGCTCACCTGAGAAAACTACCAGTTCTCTGGATGGTGGTTGTAGGGCTTTATCACTTAACTTTATTTTCTGAAATGTTGAGTATAATAGTACATCTGCGCTGCTCCCTGGGTTCATCAGAATTTTCTTAACCAATGGCTCTCCGACCTGCGCAAAGATAACTACGGGGTCGTCGAGGTTGCGGTCAGTTGCCTTATAGTCGTTGGGGAGAAAAGAGATCTCTGGTTTGTCTGGGATGACAGGTTGAGACAAGGTTGATGCTATCATAGTCATCATAGCTCGGTACAATTTCTTTCTTGCCGAGTTTGTACATCTTCCACCTGCAAAACCACCAGAAATGCAATTTATTATTTTGCGAGGTAGATTAGTATCATCGTCTACCTTTTTTCCCTTATCTCGGGGATTATCAGTTGTTTTAGAATGTTGGCCGAGGTCTTCTATGTTTCGTTTTCGTCCACAGCTATCAATATATTTGTCCAGTAGGCCTTGGCGGGTAAGCTTTTCAAGGAAATCTTTAGCTTTTACATAGTTATTTGTGAATGTCCGTATTTCTGATGGAAAGCGTAGTATTTGGATTTGTCTACATATCACTGGTCTTGATATGTGCCAGCCCTGTTTGGAGACTTGATAAGTTTTGAATGCAGGATGTCTTTGATAATGTCTTCTCTTTTGGTATTAAGGGGAGTGTAGCTGTCGAACTTGGGTGTGAGTCTGAACGACCTTTGGTCTGCCCTACTGTTTGTATGCTTACTTTGCCTTTCGTTCTCTCTATTCGAGGTGGGCTTTTTTGCCTTTCACAGAGCTCGGAGTTCTTCAATCTTGATCTGGGTTGTTACTTTTTTTCAGAATTCGGCTAGAGTTTTCGACTTTGCTATGACTATGGTCTCCTGAAATTTTCCTAGGCGGAGGCCGCTTTTCAGAGCGTTGAGGTTGACTTCTGGGTTTAGATTGGGTATTTCATTGGTTGCTTCAGTGAACTTGGTCATGTAGTCCTTCAAGCTTTCATTCGACCCTTGCTTGATAGTGCTCAAGTAGTCGGAATTGTGCACGTATATCTTGGATGCGGCGAAGTGGTTGACAAACTGGTCGGCCAATTCATCAAAGTTGGGGATGGAGCCTTCTGGGAGGTTGGAGAACCAGATCAAGGCGGATCCATCTAGGAAGGTGGGAAAAGTTCGGCATAGGATTGGGTCGTGTTCCTTATTCATAAATATTATTGTATAGAATTTTGTGACATGGATGTTTGGGTCGCCTATTCCTAGATAGGGTTTTAAAGTCGTTGGTAAGGTGAAATTTTTGGGCATTTCGAAGCTCATGATTTCCTTTGTGAAGGGGTTGGTTCCTTTGGTGGTTGTTTTTGGGGGATTAGGTATAGTGTGTTTCACCTCCGATGTGTGTTCATCATTGTTATCTTTGTCTTCAGCATTCTTGTGCTCCCCTCCCTTGCTATGACTGTGCTGCCTCTGACGTAAGAGTTCGGCCATTCTCTGATTTTTGACCCTGAGGGTCTCATTGATGGCCAGTAGCTCGGCGGGGTTAGGGTTTGAGGGAACGTGGCTATGTTCGTCCACCATGTGTCGTGACCTGCAAAAAAGATTAGAAGGTACAGGGAGTAGAGAACTGTGGGGTTAGAAAATCTAGGTCCCACGGTGGGCACCAAATGTTCCTGTGTGAAACGTCCTCCAAGGTATAGCTCGTTCTGCTGATGCTTAAACGTGTTTTCCTTGGAGTGAGAGGAAGGAATGTCGTCTTCTTGTTAGGACGGCGGCGTTGGACACCTGCAAAGGGACTCCAACGCTCAAGTAAGTAAGAGTATAAGAGTATTCAGAATAAGAATGGAATGAATTGTGTACCTGTGACTTTGTTAGTCATTAGTATATATTGAGCTTTCTTTGGAGCAGTTATTCGTATTAGTTTGACGGAGTCATTTGCTGATATTTCGGTTTTTGAGGCGTTTGTTGTTCGGTTGGAGAGATTCTTGGAAGAAGTTATATCCTTTAGGAGATCCGATTTCGAGGTTGTTGCGATGGGCCAATCTTAGGTAACGGATCAGATTTAAATTTATAATTTTTAACAAATAAATCCAAATCAATCCAAACTTATTAAAAATAAAATTCAAACAAATTAAAAAAAAATTAAAAAAATTATCTAAATATTATAAATATGTAATAATAATATTAAAAAAATCAATACATCATCAATTTAAACTTAAATGGCTATCATAATTTAAAATACTTTAGAATTAAAAAATAAACTTGTATACATATTATTAGATTTTATTTATTTTTTAATTAATATTAAACTAATTGGGTAATTGAATTATTTTGGGTTCCACTTAATATTCGAACTAATTAAGGTCGGATTTGATTAAGTCAGATTTGATTGTGTCCTGATTACCATTGGATCTAAAACTAATATAATTGAATCAAATCAATTTTAGACGAATAATCGAATTATCCATACCCGTAAACACCTCTACTTATTGTTGGTTATCTTGCATTTTCACTACTTTTCTTTTTCTTTTTTCATGATATAAAAAAAGCATGATAATATTAAGAAGATAATAACATAAAATTATTTTATATAATTTAATATTTATAATTTTATATATAATATTTATAATTATATGTTTATTACATTTAAAATTACTTATTTATTTTAAAAATAATTAATAAATATAAAATAAAAAATTGACCTATTTTAAACTTATTTTTATTATTTCTGGAATATATTTTTTTTAATAAAGTGCAACAACTAGAGCAATGAAAAATAAATGCAGTATTATGAACGTAACAACGTAACTTTCAGGTTTGTAAAATAGTATCACTTTCTTAACTGTAAATTATTATTAAGAGGGCACCCGTACGTTTTGAATTTAATACATTTAAAACTTGTAATTATTAAGACATTTTAAATAAATTTTGTAATTATTCTTTGTGATAGATATTGAATAATGCTACACATTCAAGTCTTTTTATATATGAATCAAGTCCAACCAAATTAAATAATAAAGTTTGGAGTAATTTTTAAAATACGAACACTTCGTTGAGTTTTCGTATCCGCATCTATAGGACACATTTTAGACACGATATTTATTGACACTTGTCCGACATACATATTTGTTGTATCCACTACAAGAAAAAGCTTATATTTCGACTCAAAAAATCGACGGCTATCTCTCCTGTCGATATTTTTTGATGGCTTGCTGTCGATATTTAAAAAAAAAAAGACAATTAAAAATAAAATAATAAAATTGACAATCCGGTCATTGATTTTTTTTATGTTGCATTAAACATTTTTTAACTATCGTCATATTGTCGACGAAGCAGCGGTGAAAAATACTTTTATTTTAAAATCGATGGCCATGATGTCTATTTTTATATTTAAAATATCGACGACATTTTCGTCGATAAATTTGAACGGTCTAACTTCCTTTCTAAAATCAAATGAATGGTGTGGATTTAATGTATAAAATAGACACAAAACACGTTACTTTTTTTCAAATTAAAATCGACAACAGTACCGTCAATTTTTATTGCTAAAAATCCCAACTCCGCGCCTACCTCCCGCCTCCAACTTCAGAAATACAATTTTATCCAACTGTGTCTTAATAAAAACTAAAAAATTATTTTTCAAACACGTTTAGACATACCTAAGTACCATTATGTATTAACGTGTCCAACCTTATTTTTTAACACATATTTTTAAAATAAAATTTAAAATAATATACATGATTATTTGTTAACACAAAAAATATTTTAAATATTTTATATAATTAAAATAAAACATTAAAAATAATTAAAAATTAATTTATATTTTAATATTAATAAAATATTAAAATATTATTATAATTTATTTAAAAAAAATTTTATATTTTATATATATGTGTATTTTTATATCTTATAAAATTTTTAAATTTATGTATTAGTATATTTCATATTGTGTTCATATTAATATCTGTACATTATAAAAAAATAATATTATTCATAACTTATTTTTGTTGATATTAAATTAATTTAGTTAGATTTAATTAATAAAAATATTTAAATATATAATATTATTCATAGATATTTGACTAAAAAGTTGAGCACATTTAAACCTGCCCATGATGTGGGGGCTCCTTATAGAGAGCAAATATTAAATGTGACCTAGGTATGCATAAGTGATGGTCAATTATAAGGCATTTTATACTTAAAAGGTTTAGAATTATATTTTTGTTAAAATTTGTACATAATTATTAACCACACTTTAAGTTTAAAAAAGATTCTTACGTAAAATCATATATAATTTAAGCTTTTAGAAAAGATAAAAAGTCACAACAATTATATTTAAAGCCAAACATGATTATCAAATTTGTAACTTAACTCGTAAATTCATATAAGTTTGAATTTAGGTAGTGTAATTGAGTTAATTCGGATACAAATTTGTTTTTGAGTAAATTCAGCTAGAGTCGCATAAACTATGTCAAAATCTCGAGTTTGAGCTCGAGTTAGTGAATTTGATGATGATACCTGTTTTGCCTTAAAATGGCGTCATTTAGGCCCAAAATCAAAAGAAAAATGCAACCCTAATCTCTCTCTCTCTCTCTCTCTCTCTCTCTCTCTCTCTCTCTCTCTCTCTCTCTCTCTCTCTCTCTCTCTCTCTCTCTCTCTCTATATATATATATATATATATATATCATTGTTGTGATTTCTCACCTCTGTTCGTTTGCTATCTGCCATTTGCCGTCGATCGATTACCTACGCGCACATCACTCCCTACTTTCTGTTCTGCTTCTCCTTCTCCCATTTTTTGTTGAGCCTGTTTTGTTTGGTTTCACTTCAAGTGGAGCATCTACCATCCTCTGTGCTGCTTTCGTTCGTCGCATTGCTAGTTGCCAGCGTTTGTTAACTCTTCTACTATCCGTCGTTGCCCCTTATTTGACTGCACAACAGTGACAACACAACTGCCTGGGACCTCTTTTCCATTCAGGTATGTTTTAAAAAATTTAAAACTTAATTAATTCCATTTCTTACTTGACCTCTTTTCTGTAATAGTTGTTAGTTCATTATTTAATTCATTGTTAAACTTAAGTTAATTCGTGATAGTTATTTTGTGATAGTTGATAATTATTACTGCGTTTTTTATTTATTAGTTGTTATTTAATTCATTGTTAAACTTAAGTTAATTTTGTGATAGTTGTTAGTTGTTACTGCTTTTTATTTATGAATAATTCTGAATTTAATTATTCTGAATACAATTATTTGTTAGTTGTTATAGAATATTTGAATTATGAATTTAATTATCCTAATAAAAATGATGTTTCTGATAAAGATGGTGAAGATGATGATGATGTCATAGAAGATGAAGATATTAGAGGATTTCAGTTTTAGATTTTTAGTTTATTAAAACATATAATTATTACATTGTTATTTTTTTCTGTTGTGTTTTATGATGAACTAGATGTTTTATTGTGAAGAATTTGAATGTATGTTCTAAAGTACTTGTTGTAATCATCTGAGAGGGAGGACAGAGTGGTCTGAAAATTTGATAGATCTGGTATTTATTCGAATAACTCATTTGTGCAGGTGTTGCAGGAACCGGTTCTCCCGAAGGAAATAACAAGCTATAGCTTCACAAGTGCAATTTGGAAGGGTTTCGTTCCACCAAGGATCGAGTTATTCTCTTGATTTGTGTTGGTGAGGAGGGTGAATACTAAGGACAGACTGTGTAGACTAGGTGTAATTAACCCAAATGATCGTACACGTGTCTTATGTGGTAAGTTTTTAGAGTCTGCTTTTCATTTGTTTGTTGGTTGTGAGATTTCCTGGCAAGTGTGGTGTGCTTGGCTATTCGCTCTTGGAAGGAAATGGACCATGCCTGGTACACTCAAACAACACTTTGAAAGTTGGACGAATGCTGCAGCAAGAAGAGGTGAGAGGAGGAGGTGGGTGATTGGCTTCTTTGCTATTATCTGAACAGTTTGGCTAGAACGGAATGATAGAATCTTCAGGAATCAAAGTTTACGTGTGGTGGATATTATTAGTAAATCCTTCTTGCTCTCCGATGAGTGGAGTGGTGGTGAACCCTATGGTTGTTGATGGCAATGCCGAAGATAACTAGGGGTTGTCATGACTAGAGTCGTCAGGTTGTTCTTCATTATTTTATATGCTCCACCTTGTTGTGTTGAGTTTTTTCCTTCAAAAAAAAAGTACTTGTTGTAATTATTGTACTAATGTACTATTTTAATTTATTATGTGTTTTGAGTTGAAAATTATTAAGTTTAAATGTCTATATTTGAGTAAGTATATTATATATATATATATATATATATATATATATATATATATATATTATAAAAAATTTATAATAATACGAGTTTACAAATTGAGTTTAGAAATCGAATTTAGGTCAACTCCACAAATTTACTTAAATTCGCGAGTTTGTCGACCTTAAAATCAAAATTATAAGTTATATACATACATCACACTTTTAATTGTTGATTTTGTATGAAAAATGAGTTTATAACTCTTATAATATTAAAAGTCATTGCTAATTTGGAAGATAGCGACCGCAAATTACCTACGATTTTTCTATCTGCCACAATTTGATATGATAGCTGCGATTTGCATCCAATCGCTTCAATGTGACACAAAATCAACTTGGATTAGCGTCGATTTCATGAAGCCCTGCCGCTAACCCTATCCCAATTTAGTGATTTCACAAAAAAATCAGTCTATTTGACCCAAAATATATAGTGGGGAATGCGTGAAAGGAGAGTAGAAGCAGCGAACCCCTGTTTTCTTCTCCACCGTGCACCATGTGTCACCCTGGAGTCGCCTGGTTGCCGACCCAACCTCCTCTCACCATTGTCAACCGTTCCCCTCTACTCTATAGTATATTAAACCCTAATCCCTCATTCACGGTGTGCATAACTCGCACCTGTTCTCTGCATCCCCATACGCGTCTGTGCCATCTTTGAGTCGTGTGGCTGCCCAGGCATTCTCCTCTCGCCGTCGTCAACCGTTCCCCTCTCCTCCACCCCTTATTGCCTCCTCCATCGTACGCGATCTGAGCTATCACGGCCTCTATCATGGTTCGTTCTTCCATTTGAATTTGTTCTCTATTTTCATCAAAATTTTCTATATCTTCTTGGTTCAGATTATACTTTCAGGTTAATTGGATTTAGATTTTGTCTATATCTTCTATTAATTCAGGTTAATTTTTGTTGTATAGAGTTAAAGAATTTGAAGGTACCACTATTGTGTTTTGAGTTGGTCTGATGGAATCGGAACATTAAGTTTGTATATAATTTCTCTTTTTTTTTCTTCTGTCTTCTTGCGTTTGTGAATTGTGACATGGGAGCCCCATTGTGGCTCATGTCCTTAAGTTGTTTGATGAAATGCCCCAACGAAGTGATACATACCAGACCAGCTATTAAACTTTTGTGTATTGCGAAATGAGTTTTTGTTGGCATATATTGTGTCAAGTCTACAATAGGTTAAATATAGAACTCGACATGGGAGAATAGCGCTTCTCATACAATACCTTGATAGATTTTATAGCTTTTTCTAGAGAGAGAAAAGAGAGTAACACAGTGTAGTGCCACTGTGTCAGATATCAGTCTTTACAATTATGATTGGACATTGAAACTGTGTAGAATTGAAGAAAGTCATGATTGTTGATTAAGAAAGAAACTTATAGCTTCCATAAGAAGAGAGAAGATATACAAAAGGGGGATCCAGTTAATGCTTGGATAATAGAAACCATATAGAGAATATTCAGATAGAATGGACCAAAAAAGCCTAACAATTTCATATGAGGAACTAATGGTAAGTAGCATTTGGTTTTGATTAAATAGAAATAGAAATTTAATTAAGAGAAAAGTTGTTTTCTTTTGCTGGCATTGAGATGTTAAACTATGCCTGAAGTTGTGTACTTGACTAGATTAAATTTGTGACTATTGATATATGACCATATATTTATTACATGTCAAGAATTATGATTCTTTGTATTAAGCTAGGAGTATTCGAACTTAAAGCTTGCTTAGAGTCATTAGTATGCTGAATAACTAGCATAAAGATCCTCCGTGTTCTTTAAGAATTTGAGCTTTTTAATAGGATTGCCCATGTAATTTTCAGAATGGAAAAGAAGTCATTTATCTTATAAAAGTGCCTCTTTACCACCTAAAAATATGAACTAAAACTGAGCCGTGGCAATACACATATCACATAATGGAGCTGGATTAATTTTCTTCAATTAGAAATTTAGAATGCTTTTATACTATATGCAATCCACTAGTTATTAATTAAATAGTAAGGCACATCGTTTGGTTTTGGTATGCATCTCATAATCTCACTAAGCATGTTGTTCTGTAGTTAATAAAAATAAAGTGAAACACACCAAGTCATGTAATTAATTTGATTTTCTTAATTAGAAAATTGACCTCAACAAAGAGTGTACACACCAAGTCATGTGATTAATATAATATTCTTTCTTATCTTTGTGTTTCTCATCGTTATTTTGATGCATGTGGTGCCTTGTGTATATTAGATTTTAATTAAATTGGTTTAGAAACTTGGTTTGTGTAGTTTAAGAAATGGTGGTGGGTGAAAAATTGCATAATTGATAAATGCTATATTAGAATGCATAACCTGTTGCAAGAGTTAGGCATGAGAATAATTCGACAAAGTTCTTCAAATGATCCATGGAAGTGGAGTAGCATATGGCGCAAAGAGGATTTTCAACGTATTATGTTTGGAAATACGGTATGTAGTTTTAAATTTTTTAATTTTATAGAGTTAATGGGTAATTAAAATATGTAAAACCCGGTTAATTAATGACTAATTAACCCATAAATTAGAATTTATTCTAGAAAGCAAAAAATGTGATTTTTATGGCTTAATATGATAGAGGAGGTTGAGACGAGAATTTCGATACCAATTTTATAGAAATCGGACCAAGATTGGACCGAACGGGCCAAACTGGGCCAACCGAACCCATAGTGGGCCCTTGGGCCAACCAAACTAAACCTAAAAGGCTAAAACCCTAATTTTCAGCACTCTCTCTCCTCACTTGACACTCATACACGCTGAAATGAGGAACATGGGGGAAGAGCACTCTCTCAAAGTTCTACCCCTTGTTTGATCTTCAAACCACCATAACTTTTGATCTAGAACTCCGATTGCTGCACCGTTTGCAGCCATGCATTCACCGCAAAGAGCTCTACAAAACTCACTACTTTATTTTTGAGGTAAGCCACGATTTCATCTCAGTTCTTCATCCTTTAATTTTGAATTTAATAGAAAAAAATGTTGAGATTTTGGGCTCTTTGATGTTATATGACCCAACTCTCTTGAAAGAGATGATTAATCTTGTCTCCTTGAACTTTGGTTGTGGTAAGATTCTCAATTCTAGTAGAATATGTTGGTTTATGATACTTGGGTATTGAATTATTATGTTTGGGTATGATAATTATGGCTTAGGTAGTGTGTATATGAATATTGAAGATTGATTGAGATTTCGAAAAGCTTGAAAAAGGGATTTGGTGTGCAAAAATCTGTTCTTGAAGGTGTTGAGACCTTGAGAGCTTGTAGAAAAGTGATTTTGAAGTGCTCCGATTGAGCGTGGAAAATCGGCTAAGGTATGGTCTCGGTTTCTTATATCTAAAATATAATGTGGTGTGAAAACTTAGGCTAGAAGTCCTAAGATAGGAATTGAATTGTTGATGTTGTTGAATGGTTGTGATGTATGGTATGGTCATATATGTGATTATGAATATATCGCCTTGATGGTATGATCCATGAGAGATATGCATGTTGTGATATATGCTTGATGATTGATTGAGGTTGAATTGTGGGTGAAACCATGTTGATGGTGAGTATGATATTGATTATGTGTAATGATGGTTGATTGAAAATGATGTTGTTGGAAATTGGTATGAGAAAGAGTATATGACATGAAAATGTATTTGAGATTGAGTTAATTGAGTGAGATGGATTAAAATGATGAGATGGTGTTTTTGTGAATTTTGGTAAAAAAAAAAAAGTGAATGTATGAGTTGAGGAGGCTTGAGGTTGATTTTTGGTATGTTTTGGTTGATTTTGAAAATTGTTGGAATTGGTTTGTTTTGAAAATGACACTTTGTGGTTTTGTGTGAAAATGTAGTTTTTGGGCATAATTTGACGGAGCATAACTTGGGCTCCAGATTCCCTATTTGTGCCAAACTTGTTTAGAAATAAAATTGGATCCGAGATGTTTATGCCGTTCGAATAACGAGCGAAAAATGATTTGAAACGGAGAAGTTATGCCCGTCGAAAAATTGGGGTTTGAAACTGGAAATTCTGCAGCTCTTAACTTAGAAAAAATTTTGGCAGAATGCGCACCCACGCGTAAGCATGGCTGACGCGTACACGTCGTTTTCACTACCCACGCGTGTGCGTGGGTGACGCATACACGTCGATGAACTGCACCAAATGCCCAGTCACATTCCCGAGAGTTATGCGAGAATTGTGCCGATTTTGTGCGTGGGGCACAAAACGCACCCACGCGTACGTGTGGCTGACGCGCATGCGTCACTCGGCTTTCCTCCCATCCACGCATGCGTGTGGGCGACACATACGCGTTGATGTACTTTGTGGCTTTCCACGCGTGCGTGTGGGCGATGTGCACGCGTTACCCTGTTTTCATCCCAAAGTTGATTTTTGAGTTTTAAAAGCAAAATTTCATACTTCTAAGCCTCCGATCGCACCCTTTGTGTCTTAAATTATTATGATGTGCTTAGCGATGGGAAATAAGCTAGGGAGTATGGTAACTTGTGAATGAAGAAAGGAGAGAAATAATGATCAATTTATGATCAAATATGATTGTATGAGATACGGAGGATGGCGGTGGAAGTGCTTTATGTGCCATGAGCCAATGGGCTGTATTTGTTAATAAATTGGCTGGATATGGATTGAATTGTGAGCCGAATGGCTGAGTTATTGCCGAGTTACGGTGGAGCCATTATTAAATTATGGCCGAGTATAATTGCATATATGATATTGAATGAAATATGAATGTTGCACTTCCACTATCTGAGATACGAGTTTCCCTGAAAGACAAGCAGTGGCTAGCCTCCACGTGCTCCAGGTGGATACTCGATACTCTGCTGACCCTATGTCGTAAGTGTGGCTGGACACTATGAAAGTTCGGGATGAGCTCGCCCCCGTGAATATACACTAGTGAGGGTGTTGGATATGAATTATGATTATGTTGAGTATAACTCGAGTTGGGATGCACGACAGAGGGACAGTCCAATGGTTAGTTACCAGGACTTGTCAGGTTGACTTTATAACCGACAGATGAGACTCATCAACCATTAGGACAGGCATGCATCATATGCATATTATGTGAATTGTTTGGAATTGCCTAATTGACTACATATTACTTGCTAATTGTCTAAATATTGTATCTATTTCCTATTTGTATATCTCTTGTCTGATATAACTGTGTTTGCCATATTATACTCCTGCTGGTGGTTGAGAGGTCTGAAGAATTTGGAAAGGGAAGTATTAGTTAGACTGAAGATCTTTAGTCAGTTGCCATTTGTGGTTTAGTCTGTTTATAAGCTTTGAATTATCTGTTGGAAGTTCTAGGATTGCCTTCGGCTTTCCCTAGACATTACATGTTAGATATGTGGACACTGTTACCATACTGAGAACCTCCGGTTCTCACCCATGCAGATTTTGTGGTTTTCAAATGCAGGACGTGAGGCTTCTCGCTGAAGCATGCTGGAGACTTCTGCATTAGCGAAGATCCTTGGTTCTCGGGACTCTATT
Source organism: Arachis stenosperma (assembly GCF_014773155.1). NCBI lineage: Eukaryota > Viridiplantae > Streptophyta > Magnoliopsida > Fabales > Fabaceae > Arachis > Arachis stenosperma. The sequence goes on from NC_080385.1 coordinate 15,466,663, forward strand.
TTGGTTTTATATGTTTTGCTTAGATACTTTTATCCCCATTAAATAATACAAACTATGATGACTTCTCTTAGAGGTGGTTTTGGAGAATAGGTTTTCTGTATTTTTGTCCCTTTGGGTTTTCTCTGGGTTTCTTACTTTATTTACATGTATATATTTTTATGCTCGGACCAGTTATCTTCGCAACCGGATCTTTAGTTTTGATATTCATATTTTTGGCACTCTTTTGTATATATATAATCTCACGTTAGCTTATTTCCTTTGTCCGTTACGTTTTCGATCGGAGTGTTGCGTTTTCGAGTTACGATTTTGTTTTACCCCTTTTTCTTCAAAGGCTCCTAGTTATAATCATTTTTCACACTACTATACGTACCAAATTTTATTTTTAGAGGTCGTAATACCTTGCCATCTCTGAATTATGAATTAAGCATAAGACTCTCTATGGTAAGGTGTTACAAAGTAATATAATATTTTTGTGGCTTTTTTGTATGTAGGTCATTGATGATGTTAAAGCCGTGCAATCGGCCGTGCAATCGATTGAACCATATGAAGAAAGAAATATGACATTAAGAGCAGAAACATTATCAAGAATGAGACGACTTGAATTTCTCAAAATAAAAAGTGTTAGTTTTTTCTGAAAGCTTTAATAGCATTTTTAGCGAATTGCTATATCTTGAGTGGGAAAATTATCCATTTACTTTTCCATCCTTTTGTAAGCTATCCAAGCTTTTGAAATTAGTCTTGCAAAGGAGGAACATCAAGCAACTATGGGATGGCATAATGGTACTACTAATAAATAAAACTTGTGAAATGGAGAGAATTGAGGATGTTAAATTGCCCGAAAATAGTAGAGAAGGAAAGGGTGAGTGGAATAGGTAGTTCATGGATGAGAGAGTACATTAAGGTGTGTGTGTGTATTGTTCTTCCCATTATTCCTGCTCTTGTTTACAGGGTGTGCATCTAATAATTAGGGTTGTTTGTGTTTTGTGGTTACAGGTACACAATGAATCCACTGATAGACTTGTTATTGTAATTCCAGGGAGTGGAATTCCAATTTCAAGGTGGTTTAAGCATCAGAATAAGGGGGTAGATAATTTAATGTAGATAGAATCATTTCCAAATGCCAATGACAACAATTGGACTGACATTGCCCTTTGTGCCGAGATTGTTGTTCAATTTGCACCACCGCCCCTTATTGAGCTCTACTTTTACGACCAAACAGGAAAAGCCAATCTCGTCAACTATGTTGGTTGGCTTGAAAAGGAAGAGGAGGTGACAGATGAATTGGTTCACCTCTGCCTATTCTATTTTTCTCGCTAACTACTCCTTCGGGATGAAAAGCAGTAGGGGTGTTCATAGGCCGGGTGAAACCGGGTTTGATGTGACTCAGACCCGGCCCAAAATATATACCGGGTCTATTTGTTAGACCCAAACTCGACTCTAAACCCGATGAAATCTACACACTTTTGGGTCACGATTATACCATGTGAAAACTGGGTCATTAACATTACCTTCTTGTAAGATAGCATGTGAAAATACCCAAATTTCCAAGACTCCAACCATTATTTGACATGGTAAAATCCATTTAGAAAAATATAACAAGAACCAACCCTTTCCTAAAATTAAAGCATAACCACAATCAATACTAATATTGTCTAATAACACCAAATATTTAAATCAATACAAATAATTTATGCATTAGTCTAAAATCTTATGCATTTTAAACATAAAACATTAACTTATAGTCTTATAATGACTAATATCACAAAATATTAAAGTTTACAATACTTAAATTCTACATAATAATATCTATCACCCATCACTAATAACACAAAATATTAATTGTGTATGATGACTGGGCCACCGGGCTGAGTTCGGGTGACTCGAGCTATGGCATGGGTCCGACCCGAAATAATGACCAGATCTATTTTTGAGACCCTTACCCGACCCTAGATCCGGTGAAATCATACCAAATTAGCCCCTAAAAAATTCAGTGCCGGGTCGGGTCTTCGGGTCTGGTCAGGCCATGAACACCCCTAAAAAGCAACATGATCTTGATGGATCCCGCTTTGAATTCAAAGTAGATTGCCACAACTATGTCGATAATGGGCATTTGTGTTTGGAAGTGAAGAAGTGGGGAATGTGTGTGGTGAACCAGGATTTGGAGTAACCCAACTTTGGCAGATATTGATTTAATTTAATTATTTCCCAACTCACAGGTATTCTTTCAACATTTCAATGTCCAATCTTTTCCAACCTTTGACATTCACATCACCAAATTAAACATCATTTTTCTGTTTTATTTTCCCATTCATGTAATAATTTTTCTTCAAGGTCTGTATGTCATTTTGAAATATAAACGATTTATCTATAACTTCTTTATTTTTTCTTTTCTTATCAGCGCTATTTTTCCATTTCAACCAAACACACACTAAGCTTCCAGTGGATTCTATTGGAGTACAACACAGGAGGCTTTTCTTCCCATGTTCTATATTTCTGCTATTCTTACTGTTATTGTCACTCTATGCTGCTATGTTATTTGAGTATGAAGCTTAAAGTTTGGCTGATATTATATAATCTATGTCCTTGTTGGAGAGAAGAGGATTGAGATATGTTGAGGTGATTCATAATTAATATGAGTAACTGGAACTCATAAGAGAATAACTTATTAGTGTTCATGCTACCATGTTGCTGAAACGCACTTGGCTTTCTTGGAACATTTGATGTAAATGGTGATATCCATGTTTCAAAATAAAGTTGCATTCTTTATTTATGTGTAGAGACATTTTTAGTGGTTATTGGCTTTTTTTTTTCTATATTTGCCTCTACTTGATGTTATCAATAAGTTGAGATTCTTGTTTGATTTCTATCTTTTTTAAAAAAGGAGACTGAAAAATGTGAATGTGATATAGTAAACTCCGTGAGGCAATAGAGTATTATATATGTTGTTGCACCTATCAAGTATCCATGGAAAATTAACCTTTTTGGTAGAATTGTTGTATCAGTTATGATTGCTTTGCTTCTACTAGTACTTGCATATTTGTTAGCCTAATTAATGTAAAGATTTTAATATGCTTCTGTTTTAATTTTACGAATCCTTAAAGCAATAATTTATATATTTGCAGGTTTTCTCTTCAATGACTATTGGAAGCATATAGGGACAATCAGGTCACTCTTTGAGATAAATTTAGCCCTCACCGAATATGTAAGTGTCATGTTTATCATAATCTAGCAGCAAGCAAGTATTTAATTATGTTTTTGTTTCCTACCAAAAATACTTCATTAACTAATTTTCATTGATTAGGATTTAAGATCAGTCACATTACGTTTGTAAATTCAGCCATCCAGGTTTTGCTTTTACGAAGCAGGAAAACCAATGTATACATCAAGGAGAAACTTACCACCATCGAATATTGACAATAGCAAGGTTAGTACAGAAAATAAATATAATACTAACTTAGTAGTATTTTATAACTAAGTATCAAAAGTTATATGTATCATTGGCTTAAGTGTGTGTTCAATTGTTTAATTAGACTAAAATATTGTTATTTATCCTTCTGCAGATTGTTGACTCAATAGTATCGCATGGATGAATTCCGTGAAAAGACAGAGTGAAAAATAGAATCTTAGGATTGAACTTCTTTTGACTTGAAGCAAACATTGTTTTAATTTGACTATGCAATTCTTAGCAAGAGATTTACTATGTTGATATTTTTATAAAGATATTATTTTGTTTTTCAGTTAATTTTGTTGTTTTTGCCATAAGTTTATATTCAATAGATGAAAAATATTAAGATTTATAGTATTAGAAAAATCCAAAAAAGGCCAAAAAAGTTATCTTTAAAATTAAACAAAAAAATCAGATTTTTTAAAAGAATTTTTTTTAAAAAGTTTGTATTGAAAATAGCGGCGGCTATATAACCGCCGCAAACAGTTATAAATAAAAAACGTAATAACATTGTGGCAGTTTGTAACCACCGGTAAAAAATGGACTAAATTCTAATACTTATATATTGTGGTGGTTTAAAACCGTCGCTAAACTAATTGCCGCAAATTACTGATTCTACGACGGTTGCTGAAAACCGCCGTAAAACCTAATTTCCGCCCCCATAATCAAGATGGTCCATTGAACCGTCGACCTTTAATTTTGTGATGGTTTAAAATCACCGTTATTTGAAAAATAAACCGCCGCTAAGCAACACCTCTGTTGTAGTGTTATGTGAAGAGACTATTTTCTTAGTCCCCACAATATGTAAATCTGTGAACAAAATGTTACATATCTATAAATTTAATGTGTAATTTTAAAATTCAATAATGATTATCAATAGGCTTAAAATTTAGAATGGTGATGAGATCTCTATTTTAAAGATTATCTAAGAAAGGAATTAGAACAGCCTGACGAAAAGAATGTGGTTAAATTACTAACACGAATGTTTAGATATCACATCTAGGTTTAGTTTGGTAAATTTTTTATTTTTTAAAAGTAATTTATAAAAAGTAATTTTTAAAAGTTAGTTTTTTAAAATTATAATATTTATATTTAATAAATTAAATTAAAAATAATTTTTAATAAATATAAATAACAAGCGTATTTGATAAAATAATTTTTAAAATTTAAAAATATTATAATAAATATTAATATAAAAATTAAATTTGAATATTAATTAATGTACGATGTTATATTATTAGACTTTTTAATTTTGATAAGTACAAGTTAATTTTAAAAATTTTTTTTAAATACTTTCAAAAGTGCCTCTAACTTTTAAAAGCTGCAAGTATATATACATGGACTTTTAAATTTATCAAACATAAAATAAAATACTTATGCTTTTAAAAAGTACAAACACCTTTTTAAAAAATTTTACTAATCAAGTTTTAAGTAAGGCAATTAAAATGAGTTAATAATGTAAAAAAAATTAATGGGTTTTGTTTTGATTAAACCGGAAAAAAATGAACTGACTCATAACTTGTTTAATTTTGTTTTAATTATTATTTTTTTCCAATCTAACCCAAACTCCCAAAATTAATTATTTCGGTTTTTCTTTATAGAAAAAAAAAATTGACAATATGAAAGAGGTAAACGAGTTTAGTCTGTTTAGTTTGATAAACCTTTTTTTTTAATGGCTCAGGTCACTATTATAGAAGCTTATGCATATTTAATATATGATTTATATGAATAGTTTAATCTACTTAAAATAATACACCAGGGTATAGTTGACCCGTGACAGCCCTACATTAGAGGACCAGGATGTCAAATTGAAACAATAGAAAATATTATAGGATCGAGTCATGTCACGCATTAAAAGATAGGATTAGTTTTATATAACAAAGAAGCAAATTTAATATATATTAAGCTAAATCTGTGGAAATATCAGATTCACAAAAATAATTTAACGATGCTAAGAACAGGGATGTCTATTGGCTTGCGCTAACCTACTACGTAGCCATAGATTTTTACCCAATCCAACTAGAAAATTATGGAGTCGTTTTATTGGTTCGTTTGAATTCAAAAAATTATCCATCTATAACATGAGGATTGAGTGGCGGTGGCATGGGTTTACTATTTTTTAAGGTGAAATATATGGTAAAGATGTTGTTTTAAAGATGTGCTTATGTGGTAAAATCTAAACCACACATTTTAAAACCACACTTTTAACTTAAAATCGTAACCCTTCACAAAGAAAAGCGTCACCTAATGGAAAAAAGTAAATTAGAAGATTTAAGAGAAGAAATAATTAAATTATCAAAACTAATAGATCAAAAATTAATGATTTTAACCAATGTTAATTGTAATAACACTGAATTCTTAAAATCAATACAAAATGATTTTTCTCAAAATCTTTATTTTACTATAAGTTTTATTGAGGGACTTCAAAAACCTGAAAAAACTTATTTTTCACATGGAATTTCTAAAAAATGCTACCATGGAAATGATTCCCCACATCTTTATCATACTTTTAACCCACAATTAAATTCTATAGTAGATATGCTTGAAGAAATATTAGTATCTATAAAATTTCAAAGAAATAAGGAAAAAGAGAATCCCAAAGAAGAAAAATTTCAAAATATAATCAACATAACAGACTTAAAAGTAAAACCACCATTGAAATTATGAATATTGAAGAAAAATTAGAAGAAGTTACAATGCTTTTTAAACAATTAAAAATGGCTCAAGAAAATAATATTATGGAACATGGTTTTCAAATAGAAGAAGAATTAGTAAATGATGAAAATATAGAAAATGAAGAACATATTCTAGACTATTCAAGTGACGAAGAACCAGCAATTCCAATACAAGTAAAAAATGAAGCTGGAACATCTAAGGATAATCAATCTCAATTTAAATGGGAAACAGGTTTTGATAATTATGCTTTTAAAAAAGGATTTATAAATAAAGATTCAAAATATACAAAAATACCATCAAAATACGTTCCTAAAATCCAGGAAATGGAAGGAGAAAGAATGCTCGATTTAGACTGCAAAAAGAACGAAAAAGAAATTTTCGAAAACTGGTTGAATTCCTTCTTATTAGAAGCCTTTACTAATCCAAAACTTAGTGAATTGTCTGGAAGAGACATTTGGAATTACATAGGATTTCATACTAAAGGAACTATAAGAGATTATATGACATCAATAGAAAACCAAATAATAGAAGAACTAGAAACAAAAACAACAGCTTATGATAAGATATTATATATAATGATGATTCTATATAAAGAATTTTTTGGAAAAAATATTATAGATCATAGACAAGAAGTCTATAATAAGGAATATCAAGAAGCAAAAAACCATTTAGCTAATATTCAGATATATGATTTATGTAATGTGGAGTCTTATATATGTGAATATAGAATACATTATTACAAATTAAAAGAAGAAGATAAAAATCATTATCTCAGTATGTATATAACAAAACTTCCATATCCTGCTAATGAATTTATAATGGGAAGATTTATAAGAGAAATAAATAGAGGAACAATTGAAAATAATTTTGGTGGAGCAACCTCTGCAATAAGAGAGGAAATAAAAGAACGTTGTATGCAAGAAGCAACTCAAAAAAGATTTGCAAATATAATTAGAATTTGTTGTCAGGATAATGAAGAGATACCTCAAAAATATGGTCTTAATAAAAATTTTCAAAGAAAAAGAAAATATCAATTTAGAAGAAGAAAATACTATCCAAACTGGAGAAAAAAGAGATATTTTAGGAAAGAAAATAACAATAAAAACAAAAGACAAAGAAATAACTATTGCCCGAATAAAAAAGAAAATTGTAAATGTTGGTATTGCCAAGAAGAAGGACACTACGCAAATGAATGCCCAAAAAAGAAGGATAAAAAGGATCTTACTAAACAAATAGAAATTGCTAAGTCTTGTTTCATGGAACCATTAGAAGAATCTGATGATAACTTAGACTATATTTTTGAATATGTCTCAGAAACAGACTCAGAGACTGAGTAATAATGCTACATTTATTACTATAAAAATAACAGAAAAATTTATAAATGCTTTCATAGATTCTGGAGCAACACAATGCTTTGCTAGTTCAAATATAAAACTTGATTAGAAAAAATTAAAGAAACCATTAAGAGTTAGAATAGCACAAATCAATACATAAAATTGACCAAAAAGCAGAGATGGTTGAAATTTTTATTCAAAATTATAGATTCATTGTTCCATCTATATATATGTTAGATTCTGGAATGGATTTTATCATAGGAAATAACTTTTTAAAGCTATATCATCCATTCATTCAAGAATTAACATATATAGTTTTAAAAGTTTCACACGATTCTTCAATAAATCAAAAATCAAAACGTATAAAAATACCAACTACTACTATAGATAAGATCTTAAAATTTAAAATATTTTCTATATTAGAAACATGTTATTTAAATCTATACTTTCAGATAAATATTCCAAAAAATAATCTTGAAATAAAGATAGAAGAACTTTTGAATGAAATTTGTGCTGAAAATCCTTTAGATATTAAAAATACAAATAACGAATTAGTAAGCATTAAATTAAAAGATCCCACAAAAGAGATAAATGTTCCAAATAAAATTCCTTATTCCGCAAGAGATAGAGAAGAGTTCTCACTAGAATGTAAAGATCTTTTGGAAAAAGGAATTATAAGATTAAGTAAAAGTCCTCATGCGGCTCCAGCTTTTTACGTTGAAAACAATAATGAAATTAAAAGGGGAAAACGAAGAATGGTAATAAACTATAAGAAAATGAATGAAGCAACTATTGGTGATGCTCATAAACTTCCAAGAAAAGATTCTATTTTAGAAAAAATCAAAGGAGCAACTTGGTTTTCATCTCTGGATGCAAAATCAGGATATTGGCAACTTCGTTTAGACGAAGAAACAAAGAAATTAACTGCTTTTACTTGCCCAACAAAAGAATCAACAAGTGTGTTGCTCTATGAATGGAATGTATTACCATTCGGATTAAAACAAGCCCCAGGTATTTATCAAAGATTTATGGAAGAAAATCTAAAGGAGTTAAATGAATTTGTTTTAGTGTACATTGATGATATACTAATTTTTACAAAACAGGATAAAGAAGATCATCTTCAAAAATTATTAATAGTTTTAGAAAGATGTAAAGAAAAAGGATTAGTTCTTAGCAAAAAGAAAGCAAGAATAGCAAAACAAGAAATAGAGTTTCTTGGATTAATTCTATCCACTGAAGGAAAGCTAAAACTACAACCAAATGTTCTAGAAAAAGTAAATTTATTTCCTAATAAAATAGAAGATAGAAAACAATTACAAAGATTTTTAGGGTGTATAAATTATATTTCTGATCAAGAATTTTTAAAGAATATAACAGAATACACTAAAAGCTTATTTCCAAAAATAAGTACTAAAAAAGAATGGAAATGGGATGAAAAAGATAGTATGCAAATTCAAAGAATTAAAGAATTATGTGAAAAACTTCCAGAACTTTATATTCCAGAAGAAAATGACTACTTAATAGTAGAAACAGATGCCTCAGACATAACCTGGTCAGGATGTCTAAAAGCTAAGAAAGCTATAAAAAGCTTAGAACAAGAAAAAGAATCACTAGATTCTAAATATCCCCCAAAGGAATTACTTTGCAGGTATATTTCAGGAACTTTTACTCCAACAGAACAGAGATATACCACTCATGAAAAGGAAACTCTGGCAGCAATTAAATCTCTTAAGAAATGGAAAATCGATTTACTACCCAAAGAATTTACATTAAGGACAGATTCAAGTTACCTAACAGGTTTTATACGATATAATTTAAAAGTTGATTATAATCATGGACGATTGGTAAGATGGCAATTATTTTTGTTACAATATCCAATAAAAATTGAATATATTAAGGGTGACAAAAATGTTATTGCAGATACATTAACAAGAGAATGGAGTTCGTCTACAACGCATTAGATCAAGAAATTCAAAAATACGAACAAGAACTCGAAAAGTGCAAGCATTGTCAGCAAATAAGGATACAGATCCAATCCCTCAAGAAGGCCATCGAAGCAATGAAATCAACACAACAACCAAAACCATCAGAGTTCAGCCAGCTAAGCGTGGTGGACGAATCAGGTGAAGAAAAAATTCCAGAAAACAAAACAATTGCTGAAATTATCAAAAAATCCACCCAAGATAAAAAATATTATGTAATTTATAATGGCCCCATGAAAGGAGTATATGATGCCTGGGAAAAAGCAGCACCATTTACACATCAATCAAGGATAATTCATAAAGGAGGGTTTTTAACACTGGAAGAAGCAAAAGAATCCTTCAGAGAATATGAAGCTCTTCATCCAGAGCAAACCCTAAAAAGAGCAGATAAAGCTCCAATTCAAACCCAGAGAACAGGGATAATAAGAAACATTCCTACAAGGGTTGAAATCAAGGAAAAGAAAAGGGTCTGTAGATCAAATCTCAGAGAAACCCTTAACATAGTCCTAAATTGGACTGAAGAAAAAAGGGCAATCTTGGGATATTATCCTATTGCCAAAGAACAGCTAACAAAGCTGGTTATATTTCCAGATGCTTCCCCATCTGACACCTATCAGTTTTTCCAGTATGGATTAATTGATACAATTTTAATTTTTAATGATTTAAAAATTATTAGTGAGTTTCCTGCAGGATTCGTTGATGCAGTAAAGAGATTTAAAAATATGATTGACAACGTAAATCCAAGGGATATATCCCTAAAATTTATGAATAGTCAACCTATTTTTAATGAAGAAGAAGAATGCTTGGTTCCAGCACATCAAGTAATCTTCATGTCCGTCTTCCCAGGAAATTTTCAACCAATTGATCAAGTTCAAGATTTAACAATCTACAGTCATGAAGAAAGACTAGCCAGCACACTAGCAAGGGTCTTCGAAAGAACTCAAAGGATAACAAGGGAATCTCATACAAGAATCAATTATAAAAGCAGAAATACTTTGCTTGTATCCAGTAAAAGGAATGAAATTGAAGAAAGAGAGATGAGACTCTTAGTGGAATTTGAATCAGCATTCTACAACTTATCTGGGCTCTTAGAAAAGCTCCCCGAAGGGATAAAAAGGAATCTCTACTATTTGATAAAAGACAGAGAAGACCACAAGTGCCAGCTATGTGTCTCAGAGTTATCTGAAGAAAGCAATAATGAAACGGAATCAACCCACATGATAAAGGAAGGAGACAACGCATCTGAAGGTCACATAATGAAAGAGGAGGACAGCACATCTGAAGCATCTCTCAACATTATTGCATAATGACGTAAGCACTTAGGTCATAGAGCACCAACAATGTAGCTGGTGCAAGATAATAAACAATGACGTAAGCAATGACGTCATAAGAAGGGTAAGGATGGGAATTGTCCATCAGACCCAACCATTATAAATAGGTTGCTTAGGCAATTGTAGAGTTCATCAAACCATAGAAAGCAGGAGGCTAAGAGTACTCATATGCTAGGAGAGCAAAGAGGAAGCTGCCGAGGCGATTCTATAGTTTGAAGAAGAATTCCCTTAGGAAAAACCAATTCTAAACTCCCCTCTGGAGTTAATATCTACAATCTCCCCTCTGGAGATAAAAAACATCTTATGTAAAATATTCTAAATAAAAAGAAGTTTTTCTCCAGAAAGGTACGCCTTTATCCTAATCTCTTAGTTATGAATTATTTATAAAGTTTAGAATTAACGGAAGAATCTGACTATTATAGATTATCTGCATTATTAGATAATGAAAAACAGGCTGTTCTAAAAACAGAATTAAATCTCAAATCAAATGAAAATTTTAATAAACAAAATATTTTAAAAGAAGTTTTTAATAGGAAAAATATAATATACTATGGAAAAATTCAACTTGAAGCCCCTATAAAGATAAAATCTGCCAATGGAGAACTTGAAATAGCTTTGATAAATGATGAAGAATTGAGTAAACAGATTGAGAAAATTAAGGATCAACAAAAAAGATCTAAAATTGGATGGATCCATATTAGTACTATACAAGTCTTAATCAAATCTACATATATGAAAGGAATTAATTCACCAATAAGTTTAGCAATCTGTGACAAAAGGATTACTGATGACCCAATAGATCAAATAATTGGAATTGTTCATGGAAACTTAGCAAACGTAAATGTTAAATTCAATGCCCATCTTGGATATGCTATACCTTTGTCAACTGAAAATCTTGGGAGATCTATAAGTTTGGCTTATAAATTTCACAGAAAGAATCTAATGGAACAAGATGATGAACCATTTTCAATTACATATGCAATAAATTATGCTTTAACAAATAGCCATCATAGTATAATATTTAAAAATAGAGAAAGAATTTATGTTGATGAATTATTTCAGAAAATTGTAAAGACAGAAATACCAAAATATAAAGCTATTGAAAACCCAGTTCTTTTACTAAAAGAACCATCAGGAAAATTAGTTTCATCGAATTTTCAAATAAGAGAATCCAAAATTAATAGCCCTTTAAGTTTATCTAAGTTAAAGTCTAAAGAAGGAAATTCTGAAATAAAAGAATTAACAAAAAAGGTCGAAAAATTAAATGAAACCCTAAACACTAAGTTATGACAATAAATAAAGAAAAAATATATGTAACCTATCAAGACAAGAAACAAGAGCTCTTTGAAAGAGAAAATCGGTTGAATTATTTACAGTTTTCTGAAATAAATCAAGGAGCATTTAAAGCTCTAAAAATAATCTATGACAAATTAAAAGGAGAAGTTGCAGAGTTAGAAAAAATAATAGAATCTCTAGAAAATAGTGATGAATCGATGATAGAATTTGCAGAAATTCTAAGATAAATAATGAAGTTTACAAAGATTGAAAAACCAGAAAACAAAATAAAAAGAAGAAGAGCGAAAAAATTAAAAAGTAAAATAAAGGAGTATAAAAAGGAATTAAATAATCTTCAATTCGAAATTAATGACCTTATAATAAAAAGGATAGAAATAAGAACAAATATAAACAAGTTAGAGCTAAACTTAAAAAATTTATAAATGCCCGAAAAACCATATTATGACTTAAAAGAATTAAAGCTGTTGAAAGAAAAAATGGAAAATGAAGTTGAAAAATTAAAAAGATATTTAGAAACAACAGAAAGTGTAGAAATAAAAGAAGTTTTTGAGGATTTGAAAAATTATAAACAGATAAAAGATCTTATATACAATAATCCATGCAAAAAAGAATATTATAAATTAAAACAAGATTGAAAAACTATAAAAATCAGAATTAGTAATAGTAGAAATGGTCAATACTTTTGATTATGAAACTGCAAATTATAAAGTACCACCAACCAAATCTATACAAATTATAAAAGCAAACTACGAAGAGTTAATAGAAATTTTGAAAAAGAAATTACATTTTAAAACTTTACGAAGAGTTAATAGAAATTACATTTTAAAAATTGGTATCAGAGCCAAGTTAACGATTAAGGGTAACACTTTCTCTTTAAGCAACACTTTTAGTGATACACTTTTAAAAACAACAAATAACCATAAAAGACAAACATCTTTACAAATGCATCTATACACTAGATGCCCCCATTTTTTAATCTATAAAACCAGTGGAAGAATTTTGTTGGGACAATAGTATTATAGTCCCTCAAAACTTTTATAAGTAGTTTTATCTCTAAAAAAAAATAAGTTTGTTCAATTGATTAAAATGATATATTTTTAATTTATATATTTGAATTTAACACTCATCTTCATCATTTTTTGAAACTTTTTTTTGCATGTACATATTTAAATAAATATTATACTAAATTATATTTAAATTTTCATATATTTTTATGCATTATTTTATTTTTAGAATAATAAAAATTATAATATAACTAGTAATAATATCAATTATTAATAAAAAATATTATTTTATTTTAAATCAACATTATAAATAAAATGTTATTATAATATCAACACTGTATATATTAATAAATTTTAATATTTTTATTTTATTATATTATATTATTTAATTGTAATAAAAATAATATTAAAAATAATTAATCTTGAGATTTTTAAAAAATAAATATTATCGAAAATAAAATTAATCTTTTAAACTATTATAAAATAATTTATAAATCGTAATCATTTTTGTATAATTTAAATAAAAAATCAGTTTTTTTTAAAAAAAAATCAGTTTTTAAATTAAAAAAATAATCTTTTAAATAAAATAAGCTTTTATGAACAAAAACTATTTTTTTCATGTAAAAAGTAATTATTTTTTAAAAAATAAATTTTTATCTAAAATCAAATTAATTTATTAATCTAAACATTTTTTTAACAAAAAATAAATTTACTCTTTTAGTTAACCTTTATCATATGTAATCCTACATTCTAATTAATAAATTTAAAAATAAATTAATTATATTTATAATTTTTATTTTAATATAAATACTATTATATAATTTTTTATTAAAATTTTTTGCTCTTCCAAAAATTTCTTTCGAAATCCACTACAGCGCCACTTTACACAGCATACCCACTCTAACGATGACATTCTTACTCAAACCCAAAGGTACCCGCTCCTATTCCCCGTTTTTGTGATTCTTAATTTGTTTAGTCATTAGACATTGATTTAAGTATGTTACTCATAAACAATTCTAAATCTAATAACATTTTTGTTTTTTCTACTTTTTTTTCCTTTAATTTCTCACTTTATTTCTACTAGTTTTAATTTGACGCAATTTTAATTTATTTTATTGTTCACTTTTTTTTTAATTTGTTAGTTACATATTGTATAATTAATTATCTTCACTTGTCTTTATTAGGAGTGGTAATAGATAGATAGGATAAGATTTGGAGTTAATCTTAAAGTGTTTGCTACGGTACGATCATAAATTCATACGTATCGATACAATTAAAATATGGACAAATTAAAACACGACACGTGAAGTATATTTTCCACGTTAATAATTAATTTTTCTTTTTTTAAATATATATTATATCAATTATTTTACTAAATTATCCTTATACTTTAATAAAAATAAAAAATATTTTTTATTTAATATTATAAAAGACTAAAATACCCTTTTTATATTAAACAAAAATTAATTTAAAAATCAAAATCAAAATACATCTCATTATTCATATACATTTGAAAAATTACTTCATTGATCATGAACCCTAATCTAATCTCTTTCACCCCAGTTCAGATGTGTTTTTTTTTTTTGTATGAACAGGGGTGAGAGAGATTAGATTAGGGTTCATGATCAATGAAATAATTTTTCAAATTTATATGAATAATGAGATGTATTTTGATTTTGATTTTTAAATTAATTTTTGTTTAATATAAAAAGGGTCTTTTAGTCTTTTATAATATTAAATAAAAAATATTTTTTTATTTTTATTAAAGTATAAGGATAATTTAGTAAAATAATTGATATAATATATATTTAAAAAAAGAAAAATTAATTATTGACGTGGAAAATATAATCCACGTGTCGTGTTTTAATTTATCCACATTTTAATTGTATCGATATATATGAATTTATGATCGTACCGTAGCAAACACCTAATCTTAATATATATGGGGTGAGGTTTTTATATAAACTTAATCATACTCTATTCGTCTTTAATCTGCAGATATCCGATTTTATTTGCAAGTTACAAAAAAGATGCAACATTATTATATATATAACTTGATGATAATTTAAAATAAAACTGATTTTTATGTAAAAAAAATATTAAATTATCAATTATAATATTTTTTTAGTGATTAAGGATCTTTTATATTTAATAAAAAGTCTTTGATTCAATATCTACTTAAAATATATTTTCATATAAATATATAACATATACATATATAAAGTATGAATTGATTGGATAAAATTGAGGCTCAACTAATATCCTATACAAAAATTCTACTCGTTGTGAATCAAGTTGACAACTCTACTCGATTAAATGAAGTCGAATTAAATACCCAAAAATAGAATGCATATTACCATCCTAGACTTATCAATATGATAAGACCTTTTCTTGTTTTCTCTCGAGGAGGATTACTAATAAATATTAGCATTATTAAGAAATAAATATTAATCGAAGATGGGTTGAAGACAGCCAAAGTAATTGCCCTTGAAAAAGGAAATAAAAATAGTATATACTCAAAATGGTCAAAAAATTTTGTATTGAATGTTTTTGTTTTTAAAAAAAATTTATTATATTAAAAAATTTGAATTTTATAAAAATAAAATATATAAATTTTAATTTTAGTTAAATATATTTTTTTATTTAAATAAATATATCTTTATAAATATAACACAAAAATCTATATATTTTATTTTTATAAAATTTAAAAATTTTAATATAATAAATATTTTTTTAGACAAAAATAAATGAGGCACAATTTTTGAGAAAGCTATTTAATATATACTCAAATAAAAATGTCAACGCCTAGAAATTATCACCTAATTCTTTAATTTGAACAGCGTCATTTTAAGATTTAATTTACAGATACATTTCCAGGCATATAATGATTTGGAAATAATAATAATAATAATTTTTCTTTTAAGGAAATAAAAAATAATCCAGCTATTTCATAGTCATAGGAATTATACATTTCTTTTTTTATAGTGATTTTTGTAATATAACTAAATTAAGTTTTCTAAGGTTAAAATTTAGTTTAGTAAAATTTTTATTTTTTAATAATAATTTATTAAAATTAACTTTTAAAAAATATTTTTTTTAAAATTATATTATTTATATTTAGTAAATCAAATTAAAAATAACTTTTTAATAAATACAAACAACAATAATAATTATATTTGATAAAATAATTTAAAATTTAAAAAGACTATAATAAATATAAATATAAAAATAAATTTAGATATTTATTAATAAACTTAATTATTTTATTAATTTTTATAATTTTACTAAATTTTATTTAGCTTTTTATTATAATTTAAAAAAATTGTGACTGAATATTTATATTAGATACAAACTTTCAATTATTAGGTCACCTCAAGCTATTTTTTGTTAAAATAAAAAATATTTTTAAAATATTTATTTTTGTTTTTGATATAGAATAAATTATGATTGTGCCATATTTGATGTGCTGGACATCCCTCTGTATCATGGCTGGATAGTTAATCCTTAGGTATTTTATTCACCTTCATACTCATTCCACCTAATGTAAAATCATCATTTTGATCAAGATTATATTCATTTCAAAGAAGAGGTGCTTGTCCTGTTGTATTTTTTGTTTTTTGTTTATTACAATCAAATTATTTTTTTCTATTGATGTTATTAATTAGTTTTTTTTCTTCCAATTATACAAAATTATAATTTTATCTATATAATACCTTTTTATATAAGTATCTAAAGTTTAATCAATTATGATGTAAAAAAAATAAGTTATAGTAAAAAAAATGACACAACATATTGTAGTTTAACAATTATTATTTTTTTTAAAAAGCGCCTCTTAGAATTGTCGGCAGTTTTATATTTTAAAAAACCAGTAAAAAAAATAATGGCGGTTATAACAACTACCGCAAAATCAATTATTTGATTTGCGATAACTATACCAATCATTGTTAAAAATTACCGTAAATATTAATCTCTGCACCTTAAAAAAGGACGATTTTTAAATTGTTAGTATTGTATTTTGTAATAATTTAAAACTGCCACAAAATTTTTAAAAAAACCGCTACTATTTTCCACTTTTCATATAGTGGTTTGTCTTCAAAAATAGTATTTGCCTTCATAAAATTTGTGTTTATCATCACATTTACTTTAACTTTCTATAATATATATCATATAATATATACATAGAATGTAAGTCCAGATTTTTATTTATTTTAACGAATTATTTTTTTGCTAATATCAGTCGATATTTTAAAAATGATCGTTTTAACCAAATTTCTAAAACCTAAATTTTAGATATTAAAATTTCAAATTCTAAACACTAGATAAAAATATTTTTATTTAATAATTTACAAATAAAAATAAAAATAAAAAATTACAATATAAAATTAATTAATATTTACTAATTACAAATTAATTCTCTGTAGTTATATCCTTTAATTTAATCAAGACATTTGCAAATCAAGTACTATTTAAAAGGAAACATTTCTACAATATAGCCTATATATCTACGTCCCATTACTAATATTTCAAATTAAACACCTTTTACAATATAATAGATAAAAAACAATATCATTGCCACCACACAGCAAGTATACATGCGCACGCGCACACATACACGTCCACATATATAAACCCTAAAAGAAGTATCAAAATTATTGGACTATGCTATATGTATACTAAAATAAGTTATTAAAATTAGTCATTAATATAAAATATATGCTGAAATACAAATATACGTTGAAAATAAATTAAATCACACATATATTTATACATATAAATACATTGGTAACTGATTTAGTAGCTAATTTTAGTGTATAAATAGTATTTTTAAAAATTATTTATGTCGTTAACAAAAATTATTTATGTCAAAGAAAAACAACCTTTGTGGGATTACTTTAAAACTTTTTTGTTATTACATAAATAATTTTGTAGCAACAAAATCCCTCTTGAGTAATTTTAATATTTCATTTTATATTTTTATTAGGTAATAGAAAGATATTTTTTTGGTATAATAATAGAAAGATATTACTTCAGGGATAAAGTTCACAAGATACTTGTGGGCTTAGAATAATTTTTAGTGGAGTCAACTTGGGCAAGGTTAGGCCCAAGCCTTCTCTCATGTCAAGAGGTTCATCCATGGGAGAATCAAAGTGAAATGTTTGAAGAAAACGTGCAAGTGTGATGAGGCTCACTTGTGTTGCCAAAGAGGTTCCAGGGCAAACTCTTCTACTTAACCCAAATGGAAGGTATTCAAAGTGGTGATCTTCATCAACTTCTCCATTGGCATTAATAAACCTCTCTGGTGAAAACTTGTCAGGCTCTGACCAAATACTTGGATCTCTATGTAGCTTCCACACATTTCCGAAGACACGTGTCCCTTTTGGCACGTAATAGCCATTAATGTAACAATCTTCTCTTGCTTCATGGGGTAATAATAGAGGTCCACCCGGATATAACCTTAGAGTTTCTTTGAAAATTGCTTGTAAATAAACAAGATTTTTCATATCATACGCCTCTACTTTTCTCAAGCTACCTACATGAACATTAATTTCCTCTTGTGCGCGCTTCAAGGCATGTTTGTTCTTCAACAATAAAGCTAGCATCCATATCATTGCTGAGGACGTTGTGTCTGTCCCTGCCAACAAGATACCCTAAAACAAAAAGTCAACCTGTTAGGCCATTGCAAAATATCTATCTATCCATGATTAGCTCTATTTTCAGAAGTGAAATTGGTAGGTAAAATTAGAAGTTTAAAAGTTTAAAAATTCAATCAAAATTAAATTAATATGATAAAATAATATTATTTTAGTAATGTTGTTTTCGGTCTCTAATCATTTGTCCGATAGACTTCTTACTTTTTAAAAATCTAAAAATCCAATTGGTCCATATTTACTTTGATATATATACGTTTCAGTCCCTAGTTAAGGAGGGTATTTACTCAAAGTGGATAGAGACTGGAACGTACATATATCAAAATAGATAGGAACCGATTTGGATTTTTAGATTTTTTAGGAGTTGGAAAGTCCATTGAACAAATAATTAGGGATCAAAAATGATATTTATTCTAATATTTTTATATATAAAAAATATATTTTAAATAAATATTTTTTTATTTTATTATTTTAATTCAGTTAATCACTAAAAAACTAAACCAATTTGACTTATTTCTCTAATTTTTTTATATTGAGAGAGAATTATTCTTGGACAAAGTAGTACAATGACATATAGAGTTGAAAGCCGTAAAAAACAAGAACTCCCCATAGTTGACTACAAAAATTAGGACACCCACAAATTACTGATGCTGTTGCATCAAGTTATAGAAAAGATAGACTATAACTTTCACATTGATGTCACTTGTCTAGCTAACTACTCTCGATTTTTTTTCTTTTTCAAATTAAAGATAGCATATTTTTAAAGTTAAGGGTAAAGTACTAAATTGGTTCTAAATTGGTTCTCTAGGTTTGGGCGTAATTCTGTCTTGATCCTTAAGGTTTAAAGTGTTCTATTTGAATCCAAAAAAGTTTCATTTAGCATCAATTTAGTCCCACAGTGAGGTCAAAATTAAATAATTAACAAAATGTCCTACATAACAACAGTTCAAGAACAAAATCGATAATCTGGAAAACAAGTACAAGCTCCAGAGGTACAAAACAACCATTGATGCATCAATACATTTATTTATCATTTTATTTAGTTTTATAGAAAATATTTTATTTATATTATAAAAAAATAATAAATTAATGTATTGATGCATCAATGGTTGATTTTATGCCTCTGGAGCTTGTACTTGTTCTCCAGATTATCGATTTTGTTCTTGTACTGTTGTTATGTAGGACATTTTGTTAATTATTTAATTTTGACCTCACTATGGGACTAAATTGATGCTAAATGAAACTTTTTTGGATTCAAATAGAACACTTTAAACCTTAAGGACCAAAACAGAATTACGTCTAAACCTAGGGGACCAATTTAGTACTTTACCCTAAAGTTAATTGACGAGTCCAAATTTCGTATACTATTTTTTGATAGGAATCACTTAAATAAAGACATTTAAAATATTTTTTTAAAAAAAAATTTAATAATTAAAATTTAATACATATAATTAATTAAATTGTGTTATTTTTGTCAAAATTAAGTCAGATAAATTAATTTAACCAAAAAATAAGAAATCAAATCTTGAACCGGTTTAAATTAATATTATTTTTTATAAAAAAAATTACTATAATACTCTTATTATAAAAAATGACTAAAATACTCATATATATATATATATATATATATATATATACTTTGACAAAAAAATAGTGAATCAAATTTTGAATCAGTCTAAATTAACATTATTTTTTATAAAAAATGACTATAATATCCTTATTATAGAAAATGACTAAAATATTCTTTTTTGTGTGTGTGTTAATTTTGAAAACTCTAAATCTAAATCCTAAACTTATAATGGCATATAATGACAAAGAAGTAAAAGGTTAGAATTTAGAATTATCAAAATTTATATATATATATATATATATATATATATATATATATATAATAGTAATATTTTAATTATTTTTTATAATAAAAATATTGTAAATATTTTTTATAAAAAATTATATTAATTTACATCAATTTAAGATTTGATTTACTATTTTTTTGGTCAAATTAATTTATCTGACCTAATTTTAACAAAAATAATACAATTTAATATATTATATATATTAAATTTTAATTATTAAAAAATATCTTTAAAAAAATATTTTAAACATTTTTATTCTAAGTGACTTTCTTTCTTGATATATGGGTGTTCCCAATATGTCAGAGCCCCTACATCATAAAACAGTAAAATATATCAAATGAAAATTAAAAAAACATAGTGATAATTATTACATGGATCCCTATTATCTTATATTATTCTGAATATTTATTTTAATGATAGATTTGTATATATTGCCAGGATCCTTGACTTTGTTAGCGTAAACATTGTTAAGTTTTTCTTCAATTACTAATGAAGGTATATGATATTAGGGTTTAATTATGTGTCGTAAGAGTACATAATATACTTGTTATTAGTAAAAAAATTTAAATATTTTTATTAAATAAAAATAAAATAAATATATTAAAATTTAAATTATTTATATTTTAATAAATTTTTTTAATTTATGAATTTAGAGAATACAAACATGTTAACTAAACTCATTATATTATTATTGATTTGGTTTTATATAATAATATAATAATGTACACAATGTCACAACTACACACCTAACATTTAGGAGTTCAATGGACAAGTGCATTTAGTTTCGTAAGAATTGAGTATTCTGTATTAATAAAAAGTCAACGGCAAGCCCCTAATAATAGTGGAGAATTTGAATAGTATGTATAGTGTGGTATGAATAATTTAATATAATTTTTATATAATAATTTTTTGTGGATTTAAATTTTTTTTAAGTGATAAAAATTGTGGACCTCGGCCTCCTGGAATATCAAAAACAAATACAATATTATTATATAACTTGATGATAATTTAAAATAAAATTAATTTTTATATAAAAAAATTATTAAAATCAATTAATAATCTTTTCTTAATAGTTAAAAATCTTTTGTATTTAGTGAGAGGTTTTTGATTTAACATCCATAAATCTACTTGAAATCTGCAAATGAAATTGACAATCCTATCTGACCAAGTTAGATCGGATTAGGTATTCGCTGATAGGATTTATGTTGTCATCACCCCTAAATATTGTGTTATATCCTATTCCGATGAGTTAGATCGAATTGAATATCCACGGATAAAATGTATATTGTCACTCTTAGATATCGTGCTGTATGTACATCTGATTCAAAAATAAATTAGTAAAATAAAAATAAATGGTTAAAACCGGAGTTCGTGTATACTTATCCAAATTTTATCGCTATATTTATGGAAATTCTTTCGTTTTTGGTACCACAAAATTTCAATCTATAGAAATCTTTTGTTTAATATATTGAAACATCATTTTCTATGTAACAACTCAGTATTGTTGATGGATATATAATTCAGCACCCATGGTGACACATGGGAAAAATTTATTATGCTTATCATAGAAAGCTTGGCTTCTTTTATCTTATCTTTTCTTGTTTTATTTATTTTTCTTTGTTAAAAAATAATAATTGTAACAATATGACGTATTTGAAACAAATTAAAATAGCAGTGCAACTTAAAAATAAAGTCAAATAAATTTCATACATGTAAAATTTGTGACTTTTGGTCTTACCTTTTTAAAATTTCCTTTTTTTTATCTTTACTTAATGTTATGGCTAAATCCCTAGTTACCTCTCTTCACAAACTTTATTACTCTTTATAAAAGGCTTAGTTGTAATATTATTTGTCAAAAATATTATTGATAGATTAGAATTAGAATTAGTTACTAAAATTAGTTATATATATATATATATATATATATATATATATATATATATAATTTGTTGACTTTATCATTGATTTTGATATATACGTAACATAGTCAATTATTTGTATATTTGAATTGTTGTTTATTTGATATATAATTTTAAAAAGCTTTCAAGTACTATACTTAGGGCTGGCAATTTATACTTTATCCGCAGGTATTCAACCCATTTGGGTAGGGTTGTCTATCCAATCCGATGCGAGTAGAGTAGAGTGTGGTGCGAGTTTTTCTGTGGGTAGGGTACCTATCTGATAAATCTCAATTTTGTGGTTTATCATGTGTTAAATTTAGGAGATTTTATCAACTTATCTCACATGTATTCAATGAAATAGTATGGTTTTGTGAATTTCGCCTAATTTGTGCTTAAAAGTCAAAACATGCTTTTTAGGCCCTAAAATTGTTAAATTTAATTCACTTTATTTTCATTCGATGCTTTGATATGTTTTTTAAGTGATTTCAGGTTTAGAAGACAAAGATTGTGTTGAAGAAATAAAGAAAAAACATGCAAAAATGGAGAATTCATGAAAAAATTGAATTTTGCTAATCTGTCCAGCGACGCGTGTACGTGGCCTACGCGTGCCTGTGGGAAGGAATCGTCAAGCGACACGTACGCGTGATAAGGAAAGTTGCCAGTAATGCGTACGTGACAAGCAGCACGTGACCAATTTAAGGGCAATACGCTAGGGGCGATTTTTGAGCTGAAGGAGACCCAAATACAACTCATTTCTGATGCTTTTGAACCCAAGGATTGCAAGAGAATGGGGGGAGGGGGAAGTGATAATGTAGTTTTCATCATGTTTTAGGTTAGAATTCTAGAGAGAGAAGTTCTCCCTTCTCTCTAGAATTTAGGATAGTTTAGGTCAAATTTTCTTAAATCTAGGTTTTAATTGTTGTTTTTATTTAGCTTCCTTCACTATTTCTTGTTCTATTGTCTCAATCTTTTTAGCTTTCCTTGTTAGTTTTTTTATTTTGCCATTTTTTACTTTCATGAATTCTTGTTGAATTTTTATTTCCTTTCAATGCAATTTTATATTTTCATATCTTTTTATATTTATTTTAATTGCTATTGTTGATTTTTTACTTATGTTAGTTATGGGTTTTATTAATTCTTGCAATTTATGATGTTTATTTTTATTGCACTCTAGGTGTTTGATAAATATTTTCACTAGTTATTGGGTAGTTTTCTATATTCTTGCCCTAGGTTGAGTGACCTTGAGTCATTGGGTCTCATTGAATTGGTGATTTGAGAACCCTTAGTGGTCAATTTGATACTCATTAACGCTAGTCTGCTACTATCCTACCTTACCTTACCTGCACTCCTAATATATTATATAATATATATGTAAAAGTTATGTATGTAGTGAAAAAAGTGAGCGTTAAATCCACAATCTTCTTCTTATAAAAACTTGAAATAAATAATCACTAAATTAGTTGATGATCATATTATTTGTAATTTTATGTTAGATTTCTTTAAGATTTTGTTGTTTTTAATTTTAATTTGAACTTAATTTTTTATTTTCTATTTTATTAATATGTATAAAATTTAGAATGGTTGAATTTTATATTTGCTTGAAATTTTTTTATTTTTCTGCGTGTAAGGTATGATAAGGTAGGGTTTAGAACTTTAGAGTACGGATAGAGTTAGGGTTAAAAAATTTTCAATCCGCAAATAGGGTAAGATAGAATTCTAAAAGAATTTTCAACCCACAAATAGAATTAAAGTAGAGTCCAAAACTTATCTTACTCTACCTATTACTAACCCTAAATACCGATACACTAATATTTTAATAAATTTTAGCCGTTAATTTTAATTATATATTATATAATTAAAATTAATAATTAAAAATTACTGAAATATCATTGTATATACTGATACATTTGAAAGCTTTTTCTATAATTTCAACCCAAGAGTTATTAAAAGTCACCAAAAGTCTAAGAGTAATTAAATAGATAAGAAAAATAAAAATGGATATCAAGCAGCATATATATGCATGAGAAAAAATCTATGCTTACCATAATTTGAGCTTTAATGATAGTGTCACGTGTGTGAATCAGGATCATCTTCAAATAAATTTCATACATGTAAAATTTGTGACTTTTGGTCTTACCTTCTTTAAATTATTATTTTTTTCTTTACTTAATGTTATGGCTAAATCCCTAATACCTCTCTTCACAAACTTTATTACTCTTTATAAAAGTTGTTGTAATATTATTTGTCAAAAATACTATTGATATATTAAAATCAGTTATTAAAATTAATTATTAATATATTTATGTATAAATATATGTATAATTTAATTTATTTTTAATGTATATTTATATTTTAATAATATATATTTTATATTAATAGATATTATTAATAGTTAATTTTAGGGTAAAAAACCTAAATAAATCAGGCTGAGAAAATATTTACTCAAATCAGCCAAAACCAAAATTTTTTCAGCAATCAACCAATGATCATAATAATGTAATTCAAATCAACAAGATTCGAACCAAGATTGCAAGTAATTCGAAACAACTTGCTTCGAACTAGGTATAAATGATGTTGCATGTAATTCGAATAAACTAGTATCAAATTAGAGAAGAGGAAATCGAAGTGACTTGATTCGAATTACTAGGGTAACGTGAGTTTAGGGAGTTCGAATCATGTTGATTCGAATTATTCAATGTTGGTGACACGAGGTAATTCGAATTAAGTTGATTCGAATTACTAGTGAGTTGCCTATATAAGGAGTTCGAACCAACCTCATTCGAATCAGTTTCTTTCCTCATACCCCACAAAATCCAGAGAAAACGACCTAGAATCTGTTCGGGCAAGAACTCGAGAGGCATATTGACGAGATGGGGGACGATCCGGGAAGGCTGTATCGTTTGGATGGAGTCGCTCATATCGCCAGGGTGATCAACGACGAGGTTAGTGGTTTTTGTTAGTGGTATATGTTTAGTGGTTTTTGTTGTTAGAATATGTTAATGGTTTATTGAAGTTGTATTGCTAGTGGTTTATATAAGTGGTATTGCATGTGGTTTTGTATAGTGATTTTCTATGTGGTTTTGTTGATGGTTTTGTTTATTGGTTTTTGTTGTTAGTATATGTTAATGGTTTATTGAAGTGGTATTGCTAGTGGTTTATATAAGTAGTATTGCATGCGGTTTTGTATCGTGGGGTTCTATGCGGTTTTGTTGATGGTTTTGTTTAGTGGTTTTTGTTGTTAGTATATGTTAATGGTTTATTGAAGTGGTATTGCTAGTGGTTTATATAAGTGGTATTGCATGCGATTTTGTATAGTTGTTTTCTATGCGATTTTTTTATGGTTTTATTTAGTAGTTTTTGTTGTTAGTTTATGTTAATGGTTTATTGACATGGTATTGCTAGTGCTTTATTAAAGTGGTGTTGCTAGTGGTTTATATAAAAGGTTTTGCATGCGATTTTGTTGATGGTTTATGTTAGCGGTTTATTAGCTGTTTATGTCCTGATTTGTATTTGTAACCGGTTTTTGAATCTGTTCTAATCATGTGGTCCGTGTATTGCGCAGCCCCGCGTTGCATATCGAGTATGCGGCGCCAGCAGCGAATGCGGCTCGATGAGCGGTACATTCTGTACTTGCAGATGGCTGGATTATACCATCTTGCGAGACTGAACGACAGATGGTTCCGACTAGACGAGCCACTTGTGAGTGCATTCATCAAAAGGTGGCATCCGGAGACGCACACTTTCCATATGCCTTTCGGGGAGTGTACCATCACACTTCAGGACGTGGCCTACCAGTTGGGTTTGCTAGTGGACGGACATTATGTCAGCGGTTGCCTTACGGATTTCCACGTATATATACAGGGTGGCCACCCAGCTTGGCAGTGGTTCCAGGAGTTACTCGGTGTGTTACCTCCCTCGAGCCAAATTCAAAAGTTCGTTGTGAACAGTAGCTGGTTCCAGGAGACCTTTGGAGAGTGCCCCGAGGGGGCCGATGAGGCGACAGTTAGGCGCTTTGCCCGTGCCTATATCATGATGTTGTTGGGCACGCAGCTGTTTGCAGACAAGTCCGGCAATCGTATTCACCTCAGATGGCTACCGTATGTGGCTAGGCTTGAGGAGATGGGTGGCTACAGTTGGGGGTCGGCGGCGCTTGCATGGTTGTACCGATGTATGTGCCGAGTGGCCAACAGACATGTCGTGAAATTAGCTGGGCCATTATAGTTACTTCAATCTTGGATCTTTTGGCGGTTTCCTAGATTTCGGCCCGATAGGTATGATACGTTTAGCTGGCCCCTGGCATCCAGGTATGACTATGTCATTATATTATGTTTACTTATTCTATGAATTTAAGTTCTCGCCTGAAATTTTATACTAGTTCGTCACATTAATTTCTGACTTCGTATCTTAACGACCTTTGCAGGTGGTCAGGTTACAATCCTGGCGTTAGCGAGAAGGGACCTCGGGTGCAGATGACTCGGTTGAGGATCGACATGTTACAGGCTAGGGATGTAAGTATGCATAAAACATTTGCCTAGTCAACGTAAGTTTATTTATAGGTAAATTTCTCTTCTAATGTATTCGTGATTAAATTTTCAGTTTATATGGATGCCATATAGCACACCCGACGTCCTCCAGGTTGTCCATCCGGAGGTGTTGGAGCCTCGTCATACGGCCTTATGGCGTTTTGTGACGTCGCTGATATATTTCGCGGTGGTTGAGTGGCACTAGGTCGATAGGGTGTTACCTCAGTTTGGAGGCGTACAGGCTTGTCCCCGTCCCGCCCTGAACATCGACTTCTTGATGTCGAAGGATGGTAAAGGGGGTGATCGTTGGTTCCCGCACCATCTGCAGCACTGGCATCTTCACTGGGAGACACGTGCGAACCACGTCCTTCGGTTTGATGTTGTTGCCGACCCGGGTCCTTCACATGACTTCTTAGATTGGTGGCGTCAGCACGGAAAGAGGTTCTTGTCACCAGAGATGTACTTGGGGGATCCTAGAGACATTCCTATTCCAGTGGAGGCGACACAGAGGGATGTCGGTAGAGTTCCCGACATGGACCAAGTCGATGACATACCTGATAGGCGTCGGATTGACAGGAGAGCTCGTGTTGGGACACGACGTAGCGACCGGGAGTGGAGGTGGCTGGACCAGGCTATAGAGGATAATGACCAAGCAGGTAGGGGTCGAGGTCGACGACGAGGTCGTGGGGGCAGACGGAGAGGGCCTGTAGACCACCACGTTGGAGGTGATCCTCGTGACGATGCCGTTCCAGGAGGGGTTGCTCAGGGGGTTGTTATATCCGATGCTGGCGAAGCTGGTGGATAGTTGTATGGGTCTGGTATGGGAGATCCTTCGGCACCTGTTGACGCTGGAATAGGAGAGGGGCCATTCGGAGATTACTTTGTCGGTGTCCCCGGTCACGACCAGACACTTCAGGAGAGTACTCCTTGGGTGAGTCCGGGTACCATGTTTTCAGACTTTCTTGCCGGTGATACTCTTGATGCGGACTACGGTGGGGAACATTTTCTAGATGAGATCACTGCCATCATGCAGGAGGATGAGGCTGGTCGTCGACGGGGTCAGACGACGGGGTCACAGGCACATTTAGATGTAGATCTGAATGAGCCTCCATCCGTACCTCAGACTGAGCATTTTGCCCTAGGCGGTACACCACCATCAGCAGTTTCTGCTGGGTCACACTCAGTTGCCAGGCCTTCTTCATCCCGGCCGTTACATGTCCATCCTACCAGAGTTGCACAGCCACCCCAAGATGAGGAGGAGGATGACATAGAGGATGAGGAGCCGCTGATCCGGAGAGGTCACAGGACACGGGTTTCTCGCTGTTGCTTCACGGGATCGCACCTTTTTAGATGATTTGTTTAGTGTGTAATTTGTTACTTAATTGTCGGTGTCGAGTGCTACAAACTTATCTTTATGTATTTCCGTTATCACTGTTGTATCGTATGGTCATTTACTTTATCAGATGAAGTCTGTATGTTTATTAGTGGTTAGATTGTATCAGTCACTATGAGAACTATGTTACTGTGCTTATTTATGTTAGTTCCGTTACTTACCTTGCAAAATCCAATTTAATGTTTATACTACGTACTTTATCATGGAATATTAAATTTTTTAGTAGATCACAGTCGTTATAAACAACAGACGTACAACGCATTTGTAACTACAACATTTTTTCCCTTACAAAACTAAAACTCCAAACATAGGACAATAATAAATCAAACAACACAAAACCAACCCTACCCATCTATGACTGTCCTCCCTGGCTACCTCCGACCTGTGGGCAGCTCCGACGAGTGTGTCCGGGTTGCCGACATAACCCGCATCTCTTAGACCGGTTTAGATCTGCCTCGTCCATGTTCGTCCGTATCCGAGTACACCTGGGACGACCCTCCCTTGCACGCCTCTTGTTCGGGTCCGGTGTTACCGTCGGCCCATCATATGGTGGCCAGAAACCCTCTGGGATTGGAGGTCTGAATCCCATCTGATAAACACTGAAAACGTTACTGAGTCGATAGACAGGGTGGACGTAGGAGTGCCAAGTGACTCGTGAGTAGGCACAGCATGCCAGTGCGTGCGGACAAGAGAAATGAAGTGCCTGGAAGTATCCGCAATCACATGTCTGAGATCCGAGTGAGTCCCTGTAGCTACCAAGGGAGAAAGAACCAGTAGGAGTGGTCTCTGCGACCGTGTACTCGGAGTTGTCCCTGTCATACAAAGTAACTGTGAAGCACCTTGCCGTCTTCAAGTTAGCCTCGATACATTTAACAAGGTGTTGACTGAATTGTTGTCCGGTACCCAGCTGGGCCTGCGCCTCTCTCCCCTTGCGTACAAAAAGTTTGGCCAACTGACCATACGTTGCTTTCACCAAGGAGCATACAGGAAGGTTCCTCACACCCTTGAGGATTGAATTCACACACTCAGATATATTTGTCGTCATGTGATCGAATCTCCGGCCCTCATCGCAATACTGTGTCCACAATGAATACTCAATCCGGTTTGCCCAATCACACATCGCCGGATCCTCAGAGGGAAGAATATCAAACCAGTAATGGAACTCGACCTCCGTTTTAGCATAGGCAGCGTTCATGAGAAGCCTCCTTGTGTCTTTACCCTTGAAGGTGAGGGTGAAATTTGCTGCTATGTGACGAATGCAGAAAGCTCGGTATGCAGCCGGAGGTAGCCAGCCCCCGTCGGGAGCCTCAAGGGCGGCCTTGATGCCGTTATGCCTGTCAGAGATAACGAGCAAACCCGGCTGTGGTGTAACGTGCTGACGGAGATGGGAGAGAAAGAATGACCAAGACTCAGCATTCTCACCCTCGACTAGTGCGAATGCAACAGGGAGTATGTTGGAGTTCCCGTCCTGTGCAATCGCAACAAGCAGAGTACCCCCATACTTGCCATATAGATGGGTCCCATCAATACTAACCAACGGCTTGCAATGACGAAATGTCTCGATACACGGTGGAAAAGTCCAGAACAGTCTGTGAAAGTATGCCTTAGATTCATCCAACTGTCCCCCAACTCAAACAGGGCTAGTCCGAAGAACTGCAATAGAACCAGGTATTGTCACCTGCACTCCTAACACCCACCTTGGGAGCTCGTTGTAAGACTCATCCCAGTCACCATAAATGAGCGCAATAGCCTTCTGCTTCGCCATCCAGACCCTCCTGTAGGTCGGCCTGAACCCATAGTGCGAGGCAATCGCATTTAGGAGCACCTTGATGCTAACGGATGCATCAGCTCTAACCATTGGCATAATGAATGCCGATATCACATGATAATCTAAACCCATGTGATCGCTGGAGATAGAGCTGGCGAGACAAGTATGCAGTCCATTGTACCGTTTGACCTCCCATATGCCCTTGCGCTGCCGGAGACTCAGCCGAATCAACCATGTGCACCCATTCCCGAACTCAGAACACTTGCCAACGTAACGGTGATAATCAGACTCCACAACCTTGTACTGTACACCTCGGCGGATGCTGTAAGTCTTCACACTTAACAGGGCGTCCTCCTTATCTTGAAATTGCTGACCAACCTGGAACTCTGTCATACTAGCTGACCCTTCTGCATCTCTTGCGCCAAATCCTGCAACCTCGCAAGGTACCCCCGGCTGCCTCATGGCATCCAGGTCCAAAGATGAAAAATTCGGAGGGTACTACTGTGTGCTAGAGCTAGAGCCACCACCGGCACCGGCAGGCTCATTGGCTCCGATATCATCAGCAATCATATCCGGCTCGACATCATCGTCCTCTACATCATCAAACAATTCATCTCCAGCCCCAGCCGGTGCAGCATAGTGTACAAAGGTAGATACAAGTTCCGTTGTTCCAACCTCGTCGCCAACACTGCCGTTGAGATCAACAGCGAACGAAGGGGAGGCGACAGGCGGGGCGGGTGGCTCGTACGCAGGGACTGCGGAAGATGCAAGGGCAGGACTTGAGCTAGAACCGGCAACCGTCGCTAAAGTGTTGGTATTCCGGTTCGAACCCCCGAGCTGGACACCACATCAACCAGCTTTGCCAACAGCTCCGGTGTCCGCACTTTGGAAAACTGCCGGCGACAAAGAAACATGACCTGCAGGTCCTCATCACTCCCGATCGTGAAGCAATCATACTTCACGGTATCTTGGAGCACCGTGCTTGGAATGCGATTGATGAGCGGATAATTTATACGCTTTTTGGCATTGTTTTTAGGTAGTTTTTAGTAGGATCTAGCTACTTTTAGGGATGTCTTCTTTAGTTTTTTATGCTAAATTCACATTTCTGGACTTTACTATGAGTTTGTATGTTTTTCTGTGGTTTCAGATAATTTCTGGCTGAAATTGACGGACCTGAGCAAAACTCTGATAAAAGGCTGACAAAGGACTGCTGATGCTGTTGGATTCTGACCTCCCTGCACTCGAAATGGATTTTCTGGAGTTACAGAACTTCAAATGACGCGTTCTCAACGGCGTTGGAAAGTAGACATCCAGAGCTTTCCAGCAATATATAATAGTCCATACTTTATTCGAGATTAGATGACGCAAACTGGCGCTCAACGCCAGTTCTACGCTGCATTCTGGAGTCAAACGCCAGAAACACGTCACGAACCAGAGTTGAACGCCAAAAACATGTTACAACTTGGCGTTCAACTCCAATAGAAGCCTTAGCTCATGTAAAGTTCAAGCTCAGCCCAAGTACACACCAAGTGGGTCCTGGAAGTGGATTTTTGCATCAATTACTTACTTCTGTAAACCCTAGTAGCTAGTCTAGTATAAATAGGACTTTTTACTATTATATTTTCATCCTGGATTGTATTTTTGATCCTGTGATCACGTTTTGGGGGCTGGACTCTCGGCCATGCCTGGACCTTCATGACTTATGTATTTTCAACAGTGGAGTTTCTACACACCATAGATTAAGGGTGTGGAGCTCTGTTGTACCTCGAGTTTTTAATGCAAGTACTTCTATTTTTTATTCAATTCGACTTATTCTTGTTCTAAGATATTCGTTGCACTTCAACTTGATGAATATGATGATCCGTGACACTCATCATCATTCTCACCTATGAACGCGCGTGACTGACAACCACTTCCGTTCTACCTTAGACCGGGCGCATATCTATTGGATTCCTTAATCAAAATCTTCGTGGTATAAGGTAGAATTGATGACGGCATTCATGGGAATCCGAAAAGTCTAACCTTGTCTGTGGTATTCCGAGTAGGATTCCAGGATTGAATGACCGTGAGAGCTTCAAACTCACGATTGCTGGGCGTGATGACAAACGCAAAAGAATCAAGGGATTCTATTCCAACATGATCGAGAACCGACAGATGATTAGCCGTGCTGTGACAGAGCATTTGGACCATTTTCACTGAGAGGATGGGATGTAGCCATTGACAACGGGGATGCCCTACATACAGCTTGCCATGGAAAGGATTAAGAAGGACTGGATGAAAGTAGTAGGAAAGCAGAGATTCAACAGGGACAAGCACCTCCATACACTTGTCTGAAATTCTCACCAATGATTTACATAAGTATTCTATCTTTATTTTCTGTTTATTTATTATTATTATTCGAAAACTCCATAACCTTTTATTATCCGCCTAACTGAAATTTACAAGATGACCATAGCTTGCTTCATACCAACAATCTCCGTGGGATCGACCCTTACTCATGTAAGGTATTACTTGGACGACCCAGTGCACTTGCTGGTTAGTTGTGCAGAGTTGTGACAAAGTGTGATTCACGTTTGAGAGCGCTACCAAGTTTTTGGCGCCATTGTTGATGATCACAATTTCGTGCACCAGCGATAGAAAAACTTCTTAACCCGTTTAACACCTTCCAGACCAAGTTTCTGCAATACAGACCTAGCAAGGTCATCATAGCTCGTCGTAGAACTCACGATAATACAGAGAGGATCCTTATCGGTGGACTTGATACCTGACCGAGTTTTCCTCTTAATCGATCCTCTATGGTGAACCAACACTATAAAACTGTCCTCACCAGCCATATGACCCCTCAATATTGAGAGCAACTCACGTTCATTACATATATATACAGGTCTGGAACACACTAATTTGAAACAACCTAATTTGAACTATTTATACATAATTCGAATCAATATGATTCGAACTCCATTGAGACTCGTTTTCTACTAATTCGAATTGATTCAATTCGATTTACCCCTCCAAAATTCGAATCTACTTGATTCGAATTACATGCAATTCCTTTCAAAGGTAATTCGAATCAAGTTGTTTCGAATTACTTGCATTTGCAATTCGAATTATGTTGATTCGAATTATATATATTTGTTCGTTGGTGGATTGCTGAAAAATTTTTTGTTTTGGCTGATTTGAGTAATAAAATTCTCCCATTGATTTATTTAGGTTTTTTACCCTTAATTTTAGTATATAAATAATATAATCAATTATTTGTATATTTGAATGGTTGTCTATTTGATATATAATTTCAACCTAAGAGTTATTAAAAGTCACCAAAAGTCTAAGAGTAATTAAAACAGCATACATATGCATGAAAAAGAATCTATGCTTACCATAATTTGAGCTTTAATGATAGTGTCACGTGTATGGCCAGAATCAGGATCATCTTCAACAACGGAAAGCATGACATCAATGAAATCTTGCTTCTCGCTTGAGCTATTTACCTTATTACCCTTCATCCTATGCTCTTCAACCCAGCTTCCCAAAAGTGTGTCCAAATCTTTTGCAATTCTCTTCATGGATTTAAGAACTTTCCCTTTTATACCAAACCATTGAATTATAGGGATCACATCCGAAGGAACAAAACCCCCTCCAGATAAATGCAAAGCTTCTCTTATAAGCTTCACAACTCTATGTGCTTCAACATCGTCCACATCTTGCAAGAAACTAAAGTACCTTTTTCCCGCTATCATCTTTGTGATTATGTTGAAACTTAACCGTTCCAACCATTCACTAATAACAACTACTTTATCTGGCGAATTTCCTGCAGAATACAATAACAGATCCTTGATCAAAGTATCAATCTCGGATTCATATACATACCTCGATAATTCGACGCGGCGAGACGAGAGTAGTTCAAGCGTAGCTAGCTTCTTGTGTTTTATAAAGAAGGAGCCATAAGGAGCGAACCCAAAGCCTGCGTAGTTATAGCCAATGTATACTCCCTGGCTAGACTTGGGGCGCGAGGCAAGAGCTTTGTCATTTATGGT
This sequence comes from Arachis stenosperma, assembly GCF_014773155.1. Classification (NCBI taxonomy): domain Eukaryota; kingdom Viridiplantae; phylum Streptophyta; class Magnoliopsida; order Fabales; family Fabaceae; genus Arachis; species Arachis stenosperma. The sequence continues at coordinate 15,500,854 of NC_080385.1, forward strand.
GAAACATTCTTTGATTCCATCTTTGTTGGAGATCACAATAGCAGGGTATGATCCCAGACGGATTCGGAATATGGGACCGTACTTATCGGAGAAAGAAGCGAAGGTTCTTGCGAGTGGAGTTTTGGTTCCTAGTAAATGGAGGTGACCTATTAATGGGAACGCACCAGGTAGTTCTGGTGCTTGCAATTGCTTCTCACTTGTTTTGTTCATAATCCTCCATATGTTGTAGAGAAGGACCAAGGCTGAAGCTACAAGCATTACTGTTGGAAGAGAAAGGAAATCCATTATTTGTGGTCTAAGTTATGTGTAAGATTGAAGATTGGGTTGTAAGATTTTGAGAAGTGTCCTATTCCTTATATATATATTGGTCTCGTGGAAACCATGGTTTAATTTTATAATTGCAATTGGGTATAAATATTTCATTGTAAATTGTAATTAACTATATGTGGAGTGCAAAAGTAGAACGCGTTGAATAATTATAATTAACACTTTTTTGAGTAATTAACTATGCTGGTAGTATTACTCTACCGCTGCCAATAAGTTTTTTTGACACTTGTTTAAACGGACGAGTGAGCTGACCAATCAACTAATTTAAGTTGGTTAATTCTCTCATTCTTTTACCATAACTTAAAGTCACTTTTTTTTATTATTTTTTTTTGCTTTGTTTTAAAATGTGGGCCTTATTTAAATTGGGACCCACCAATGGTATGAAACAAATATCCAATTCAGATATCATGAGTTTGATCTTTTTATTGCTCATTGATCTCTTCCAAAACTCAAACAACAATCCAATCACAAGAAGTTGCAGAATCCATTCCCTCATCAAAACCAAATTTTGTTACTTGGCAATTATCTAGCAATCCAAATTCTGTTACCATCCAATTATCCATCAACTCAATGTAACACAACTTAATTAAAAGACAACTTATGAACGCTAAGAGATATAAAGAAATTTTATAATGACAATAGTTTACATCGTTCAATGAAAAATCAAACAAAACCACCTCAAATACTTTAACTTTACTCTCCAACCCCTCAACCTATCATATCGCAGATGATAATAAAATTAAATAAAATTTTAAAATAAAAATCCAAATTTTTCACCAGAAAATGGTGCGGAATTTCATCAAGGTCAATCTAATCGGAGCAACACATCATCCATCGCAAAATAAAAGGAGAAAGTATATAAAGAATTCCAAAGAAACTAGCATTCTAAGAAGCAAACTTGAATAGAGTAGAATTGAGACCGAGAAGAGCAGTAAAACTATAAGAATTTTAATCATTGATCAAGAGTCATCAGAGGAACAGCGGATGCGAGGTGGACGTAGGGATGGTAATATGCATCCTATTTACGGGTATCCAATCCGGTTATATAGAGTTGCCAACTCGATCTGTAGCAGATAGGCTTCTCGTAGGCTTCTCGTGCGGGTTGGTCAGATAGGGTTGAGACGTTGGGTGTGGGTTGAGTCTCAACCATACCCAACTAACCCGTACCCTATATATGTATATGTTATATATTTATATAAGATAAAAATATATTTGAAGTAGATGTTCCAACCAAAAACCTCTCACTAAATGCAAAAGATCCTTAGTCTTTAAGAGAATATCATTAATTGATAATTTAATACGTTTTTTTTTTTACATAAAAGTTAGTTATATTTTAAATTTATATCAAATTATATAATAATGTTGCATTTTTTTTGTAATCCACGGTAAGATCGTGAGTTAAGAACAGATAAGGTTAAAATTGAGATACTATCAACCCGTAGATAGGGTATGATTTATATAAAAATCTCAATTTTCGGGTAGGATTATGGTTAAATCTAAACCTTACCCTACCTATTATCACCGCTAGGTGGACGACGCAAAAAGTGATGAGCATGCAAGGGATGACGAGAACACGACGAACGTGCAAGCGAAGGAAATGCGATGACAGGAGAGTTTAGCAAAGAACTTAGAGCAAGGTGTGAATTTGAAATTTTAGAAATATGGAAATGTCCTTAATTAAATTTCCAACTCTAATGGTGAGAATAAATTTGACAAAAGATTCTATTATCTCAAATATTTTTGTCACAGTAAAGACTAAATTTAAATTTTTTTTATAATTTAGAAACTCAATTAAAAAGAAAGAAAAATATAAAAGCTTAATTAAAAATTCAGAAAAATTATAAGTAGCCCTAGAATAATTAAACTTTTTTAATTTTCTAAAGTAATAAATATCGTGAAACTATTGAAATATAAGTTAAATCAAAGCTAAGCAAAGAAGTTTTTATGAACCTCATTTGAACTCCAAGTCGTATGTTCGATTTTTATCTCTTTTCCTAGATCATCTTTATTAAAGAAGGAACTGTTATACTTGTCTTGTGAGATTCTTGGATTTTGAAACTTGGACTTTGAAGTTTTAATAATTTAGTTTCACTTCAAATATAAATGATATCTACTGTACACTATCAAAGTTCGAATCTATCTTATATCCTATAAATCCTGGGAAAATATCAAAATCTACGTTTAAGAATTGGCTCAATTAAAGAAATCTACATGGGAGGCAAACCATGGATATAATCATTCCAGATTTCAGTTGCAATTGAGTCTCTCAACTGCGAAGCAAGAGCAATTTCATCTGCATAAAAAGTAGAATCTAGCGGCGGATGCGTGTGCGACTCAATGCGTGAGATTGGCAGAACTTCCTCTTCTAAAGATGGTAGCGATTCCTCCATTGAAAATGGCATCCCCTCTCCATACATTTTGAAAATCCAATCATCCGGTTTCTCACTGCGAATGTAATTGTGCAATGCACTTGTTGCCACCACTAACTTCACCTGTGTTTGTAATGGGTATGAAGGGGCAGACATCAATATCGGGAACCGTGCCTTTAAAGCCCCGAAAGTTCGACCGGAGATACTGTGCAATAATGAGTGCCGTTGATTGAACAGTTCACCTGCATGCTGCGCGGTGTAACCACTTGGGAATTCCTTGGAGTGATATGGAGTATTGGAATATGGAGCAATGAAACCTGGCACATTTGGAAACTTGCTATCTACAAGGTAGTATTTACCTGTGTGATAAAAAGTGTGTTAATCTGCTAATCTAACAATTGAAATAAAATTGTACAGTAGTCATACATAAAACCGAGTATTCATCCATTGAGTTCTAAATTTCATTTTGATCACAAAAAATTTAACTTGATTCTAACGAAAAGGCGCAACGCTTTCCAAATGACTAATTCAATAGTCACTAGCGAACTCAAAGTGGCATTGACATGCATTTCTTCCCTATCAGTCTCTTACAATTTCAACCAAATACATTAGCTAAAACATTTGCATAGAGAACCACAAATCCAATAAACCTGACAAGTAGTCAATGACTCCAAGGTGGGCTTTTTTCACTTAAAAGCTCAGCTCCAATATCACCTCTGTATCAATGGAAGAGTCATAACTAAAGAGACTGGAACCTTTCCAGGAGCTTATGCACGGGCAAGTTGACAAACTGACATGAGCCAAATCGATTTATTGACGGAGTGAAACAGATTGAAAAAGTTTGACCGCAATATATGCAGAAAGTTTTATAGAGAAAAGGAAAGATAAGTGAATTTGCAGGATTGATGTCTAATATTTTTATGATGGGGGTTGGCTGCATCACTTTCTAAGCTCACAACTAATAATGAATCATACAAGCAAATTCTTCTTCTGAGTAAGAAATTTTTTTTTCCCATTCAATAGTCGGTCTTCACTTTTAAGTGGAAGGTGGAAATGCCAAGCAGGAAACATGTAATAAAATTTTGTTAACAAGCTGAATTGCTGATAAAAATTTAGGACATAATGGAACAGAAAAAAAAATTTGGCTTAAAAATACAAAAAATTACTGATGTGAAGTTGTGAACTTTAGACAAAAAGGTTAGTTATTCCTAATGATTTATTTTTCCTGTTAAAAAGTTCTGCATAATCATAAAAACAAAATCACTATAAAATCTTAGAAGTAGTGTTCAAAATGAAGTGAACAAATTCAACTATGCAAATGAAAACTCCATTTTACTGACTAAAATTACCTTCAGGAACCTGCAACCTATTCTGCCTGGTGATTGCGGAGTTAAAAACCTGTAAATCCGTAGCGGATCCTTCCCAGCCAGCCAAAACATAACAGAATTTGAGGTCAAATGAGCATGCTGCCAAAATATTCTGTGAAAGTAAACCGTTCTTATTACGGAAAGGTCCTTGCTCATCCACACCAACTGTCACAGGTACATGTATACTGTCAACTGCTCCCACACAATCCTATTAAACAATATTGACACAATGAGATAGAATCAATCCCAAACAAGGTTGTCATCAAACACATTTCAAGAAATCTTACTTTAAAATATGGACAGAATCTAGGATCTTCAAAGATTTTTGGAGGAACTTCAGAACCAGGAGGCTGAAAATAATCCAGTGAAATTGACAATATTGCATTCAAGACGTTGTTAAAATGTCGACTAATAGTTTCTCCAGAATAACGAAATAACTCTTGAACGGCCCTTGTCCGCAGATTATGTCCAATAATGAACATAAATATGGCCAGTTGCTCCTCAATTTTGATTCGATTTGTGTGGCGTAATAAACCCTTGGCTTGCAGCATATCACACAACTTGTAGAATATACTCTTATCCATGCGGAAGTTCTCTAGACAAAGTTCATTTTGACCATTAAGTACTGCATCTACAAACTTTTCACCTTTAGATGCCAAGCAACTCAGATCTTTGGGTACATGATTCCCAGAGACTCCATCCTTTTCCTCATCTGAACTATCCATTTAACAACTAGGACATCAACAGATGTGAGTTAGAAAATGGAATATGGAAACAAAAATTGTTCTACCATTAAGATATAAATCAATGAAAGGCTCATTTTGTTTTATACCTTTTTTAACCCCTTTCCCCCCACTCCATTCATGCACATAGGCTAAAAGCCAAACAATTCCATGTATAGGACTAAAAGACAAAAAATTTTGTTCATGAAAGCATATGTTAATGAATAGTATTCATTAACCGTTACTCTTAATTTAATCATTTAATCTCTCTAAAAAGAAATTTATAGTTTAAGATTTTCAGGTAATAAATTTTTAAACTTTTCGCTTAACATGGGCACCCTAAGGTCATTGAGCATGTGCCCTTAACGCAAATGTTAAATGGTTAGAATACTCTTCAGTCTTCGCTAAAACACTCAAATCACACACAGTAATACTAATATTACTCATTAACAACTTTTCTAGTTTAATTTACTAATCTATTCCTTAATCCATGACTACCTAATCCAAATAGCTCTTTAGTCACACAAACCAAAACTTCAGCACTACATAACCCATCTCAATCTTAATTAATCACTTGTACTAAAATAAGCTTAATCCATGTTCAAAAGAGTAATTACCCAATCTAACAACATGTTCAATCACATATAACATAATCAATCCATTACAATTCAGCACAATCAAATTCATACAGGAGCATGATAACTCGTAAATCATAGTCCCGTGACCTAGAGTTTGAGAGAATAGCACTAACTTTCATTAAAGAACCCCTACCTCAAAGTGAGTAATTCGTAAGTGAAGTGTAGAAATTGGCGGTGCAGCAGCGAGCGTCCTCAGTCATCAGCGGCAGCGATATCGACAACCGCCATAGCTCGTAGCAGCAGCGGAGAAAGGGAGAATGGAACAGCAAGCACGGCGGAACAGGGCAATGCAGCGGTGGCAGAATCAACCTGATTGTACGTCACTAGCAGAAGGGCAGAAGCAGTTCCGGCGGCTCCACTACATCTTGTTATCAAATACTCCAACTATGTTTAAATTTTGAATAAATATATAACAATTTTTAGTATTTTTGGCTCGTCAACATAGATATTAAATTATTTTTAACAAATAAATTCTATTTTATTTATATAAATTTAAAAAAATATAAATATATATTATATATTTTTTATATGTAAAATTTTTAAAAATAAGTACAAATTGTTTCTGATTAAATGCTAATAAAAAATAATAATATTTATTAATCATTTCTATTGAATATATAATTAATTAGTTATGACAAATTTAGAAAAAAAAATTGTCACTAAAATTGAAATAGAGAATAATAATATGAATTTTGTAACTGTAAGAGATAATATTTAACTAATATTATGAATTAACATATTTTATAATCTAATAAAAAATTAAAATTAGTTATTAATATAAAATATATATTAAAATATAAAATATATATTAAAAATAAATTAAAATATATAAATATATAATGACTAATTTTAGTAGTTGATTTTAGTGTACATAATATTTTTTATTATTTAAAAGCTTTAGTTAAATTATGAGAGATGCTTGGTGTATAACTTTATTTTCTAAAACCCCATAAAAAATATTATTTACTATCTTAATTAATAATAATAATAATAATATTATTATACATAATAAATTCGGAACAAATAAATTGATAGACACATTACTATATTTGGTTTGACACCAAAAAAATAAAAAATAAAAAAAAAACTATATTTAGATTATGGTTATGGCCTTTAGCGGGAAGAGCATCATTTTGCTCTTACGAGTAACGATCTTTTTTTGTTGTTTGGTCTTACATAACACACACTATTATAAGAAAAAGTATAAGAAGTCAATATTATTAGTGTACAATATATACAATATAATTAAATTAAAATTTAAATCAAATTATAATTAATTCATTAATTCTAAATATTTACTAATTTAAAATTTAAAATAAATTAGGATTGATTGCCGCCTAGCAGTGCCTATCAATTGTGTGGGTCGTTGTCACGGTACTGTATTAACCCAGACCAGGAACAACTCCGTCGTAGCCGGCGTAGGTGTTCTTCTGGATGTCGACGGCACAAGATAAAAGGGTAACAAGTGTTTTTCCATTGATACATTCGTCACCTCGTGGAAGTTCGTAAATGGAGTGTAATATCGTTTATTTTTAGTTGGTGATCACAATTCATCTGTTCAATTTTTTTCTATTTTTTGTTTCTCTAGTTTTATGGTTATATTAAATCATGAGATTCGTGTGTCAAATTATATATATATATATTTTTAATAAAAATTAAATTGTTAGATGATCATAATTATTTCTTCTGTTTATTCATCTTCTTTTATTTTAATGGTCAATTTAGAATGATCATTTTAGTAGGTATACGGATGGTTATTTTAATTTTTATGTAGATGATTATTTTGATTGGATTGAGTTTAGTTATATATAATTAAAATATGTTAGATATTCAATTCATTAGGTATGCGGATGATTATTTTTAGAGTTAATACTCAAAATCGTCCCTGAAAGATACCCCGATTTTTATTTTGGTCCTCGAAAGATATAGTTAATCAAAATCGTCCTCGAAAGATACACGACTTGGTCACGTTAATCCTTCTGTCAGTTGGCTGATGACGTCACGTTAAGTGCCACGTGGCACATGATGACGTGGTGGGTGATGCCACGTGTCACGACATGATTGGTTGACGTGTCAAATCAGTGACACGTAGCGTCACTTGACATGTAAAAAAATTATTTTTGATCAAAATAGTCCTTAAAAGTTCAGACGTAAGTCATTTTTATCTCTAAAATTTTAAAAAATAGTCAAAATTAGTCCTTATATAATTTTTTTTAATTTTTCTTGATAATATTAAATTTGAAATATTTTTTGATACTACTAATTTTAATAGAAATATAATTGACAAACAAAAAATTAGTAATGGTATCTTTTCTTCTTAAACATTTTGTCAATAAAATTATCTCTCCCTTTTAAGTCTTCTCAAAATCTCTCTTATTCTTTTCTATTCTAACATTTTTTTCTTACATTATCACATTTTGCTAGAATATATATATACTTAAAATTAAAATGTATGTATTTATTAACCTAAACAAAATTATATGCTCAAAATCAAATTTTATGTATTAAAAGAAAAATTATATAATCTATCTCAAACATATGAAACACACAAAATATTAAATATTTTTAACTATATGAAAGTACTAAAGAAAATATTATTCTAGTCATAATATATATTCGTTACCAGCATTAATATCTTAGTTGTCAAATTATTTTGGTTTGAGTCAAATAGATTTATTAAGAGATCCAAATCTTTTTTTTTTAAATATTTATAAGAAACAACTATAAAAAACACAAACGAAATTATTAAACTAATTACGTGATTATCACATCTAAATTTATAAGTGATGTTATTCAAGGGTCGAAGGATTATCATTTTACTTTTTCTAAATAATGAATTTGAAAAGAAATTCAATTTTTTTAGAACTTTCTAAATTTAATTAGTTTCAATTTATAATTGTAAAAGATTATATAATTTTTGTGTGTTTCATATGTTTGAGATAGATTATATAATTTTTTTAATACATAAATTTTGATTTTGAGCATATAACTTTGTTTAGGTTAACAAATACATACATTTCAATTTTGAGTATATATATATTCTAGCAAAGTATGATAATATAAGAAAAAAGTTTTAGAATAGAAAAGAATAAGAGAGATTTTGAAAAGATTTAAAGGAGAGAGATAATTTTATTGACAAAAATTTTAAGAAGAAAAGATATAATTACTAATTTTTTGTTTGTCAATTATATTTCTATTAAAATTAGTAGTATCAAAAAATATTTCAAATTTAATATTATCAAGAAAAAATTAAAAAAATATATATAAAGACTAATTTTGATTATTTTTTAAAATTTTAGGAATAAAAATGACTTACGTCTGAACTTTCAAGGGCTATTTTGATTAAAAATAACTTTTTTACATGTCAAGTGACATGTCAACCAATCATGTCGTGACACGTGGCATCACCCACCACATCATCATGTGCCACGTGGCACTTAACGTGACACGTCATCAGCCAACTGACGGAAGCACTAACGTGACCAAGTCGTGTATCTTTCGACGACCAAAATGGAGATCAGAGTATCTTTTAGGGACGATTTTTAGTATTAACTCATTATTTTTATCCTTAATTGAATGGTTATTTTTACTAAGGGTGAATGACGTATGGCAAGCCAAGTAGCGACAGCAAAATGGGATTATTATTGATGAAGGTGGGGTGGCTATCCAGTGAAAATTAAGAGAGTACATATGGGTGTCCATGAATCGGATCGTATCCGCAGATCCGCGGCAAATATTCGTATCCGACCCGAAAATTGCGGATCCGATCCGCACCGGATCGCGGATATCTCCTCTACATCCACGTATCCGATCCGCGGATCCACAGATCCGCACAATAATAATTAATATATATATATATATATATATATATGTTTGGTATTATATTTACTTGTTTGTATGTTTTAGTTAGTAATTATTATTCATATATTGTATTATTTTATTTTTGTTATTTAGAAAGAGTTTGTAGGAATAAATAAGTTTAAAAGTATGAAAGAAATATTTTTATCATTTTTTTTACATTGAAATATGATTAAAAAGAGAAGGTTTAATTATGCGGATATATTCGATATCCGATCCGCACATTTGCGGATCGGGTCGGATCGGATCCGACACTAAAAAAGTGCATATATCATATCCGATCCGATGGAAATTGTGCGGATCGGATCGAATTTTCGGCCATATCCGATCCGATTCGATCCGCGGACACTCAAGTACAAGTGTATTTACTCGTGCCATGCACGTGATAAGATTGAAATTATAATTTTAAATTATTTTTTAAAAATTAATTTAAATTATAATAATTTGGTTAATAAAAAAGTAACATGTTATGCATTTTTTTAATCTAGTATTAATTGGATTAACTCTAAAATAGTTATTAATCGATTTTAATAATCTACTTTCTTCAATAAATTAGACATATATACTGAATGTGATCATAAATAATACAGTAATAGTTAAATTTACCAACAAATATATTGGCTATTATCACACTATAAAACAAATTCAATATAAAGGCTATTAGCATTTATAAATCTTTAAAATCGTACTGTTTTTGATTCGTGTAAGGGTTTACTTATCAAATAAACTTAAAATATGAACAAAAAATATTTATAAAATGGACCTAGCATCACTTGAAAAAATCATGGAAAATAATCAACTTACCTTATTATCTATGAAAACCATTTCTATCTATGTAAGTCGTCTTGTTCTTGTTAAATTTGGATGAGACTTTCCATGACTTTATATATTAATTTTGTTAAATAATTCTATATATATATATATATATATATATATATATATATATATATATCGATAGTTTTTATAATATATATACATATATATATATACATAAATAAAAAAATATATGAATTATATTTTGTTAAACTCTATGTTACCGATTATTAAAAATATTTGAATCACATATATTAATTATTTTTTTGTTATAATTATTTCGTTTTATATATATGATTTTTTTATTCTACAATCGTACAATAATTTTTTATTTTTTATATCCATATATATTCTTCAATCCCAATCCCATTCATACGCATATTAATAGTTTTTTTTCTAATAGTGATGTTTTAATTTTTCGTTTTTCTATTTTTCACGTAACTTTCTTTTTTTTAATAATGATATTTTAATATTTTTTTAAATATATTTTTCTTAATAATTACATTACTAATCTAAAATATAAAATGAGAAAAAAAGGTGATACATATATCGAAGAAAGAAAATAAACTTAAAATCAGAAAAAAAAAGAAATTTTATTTTAAAAAATATAAAAATAATATATTCAAAAGAATAGTCGTAATATATAAATTGAGTCAACAATTTAAATTTCTCTAAAAATAATTTAATCAAATACCAATATTAGAAATAAATTACTTAAATAATAATTAATCTATTATAGTTCTTAGACACATATAGATTAGAGTCATTCTCGTAACGACAACCAACTGAAACAACATCATAAGTTCGAACATTTAGAATTCGTATAAATTCAGACAATTTCCTTGTTATTTGAAAATCTTCTGTATCCCTGATCTGATAGAGTTGAATCGTAATTCGTTTTATGGAAAAATAGTTATGGAGGTGGCTTTAATATGTTGGATGCCAAAATCCGAAAATCACTATTTATATTTGAGTTTGACACCCATTAAACCCTAAAAGGCCAAATAAAATAGTATTTCTAATTTTATTCTCGTTTGATTCTAAATCAAAAGTAATAATGACTTATTTAATTCAGCATTTATGATAATAAATGAGATAACCATTATATAAGTTATTTAATGTAAAATAGTTTAATTTGCGATTATAATTAATATATGTATTGCCTATAAATAGATTAGGAAATAATAATTTCGTAACAAAATAATCATTCAATTTGAATTACAATTAATTGATTGATAAAAATTATAATAAATTGTATGATATTTAAATAATTAACCAAATAAATTAATTGATATAATTAATTTATTATAAAAATTAAATTTAATGAGTTAAAAGAAATAAATTGAAAAACACATCAGAAACATGCCATGACAGTTTTATCGTTAAGTACACAAATTTAATTTTTATATAATAGAATAGATATTTATAGATTATTATATTAAACTCAGACTAAAAAAACACACTAAATAAAATAAAAGTATCAATGGTAAAATATAACCCAAAAAACCACTTAACTTCAAAAAGAATTTGTGATGAATTATAATAAATCTATATATGAGAAGTAAAAGTAAAATAAATAATTAAAAAATAAAGTAAAAAGAGCAATTAAAAAAAGTAAAACAAGATAGAAAAGATAATGTGTGGAGTAGATAAAAAATGTATTGTAATAGAAGATTAATATAATTAATTAATACAAAGAATGAAAGAGAAAAATCAAAATACAATCTTATTAAAAAATTTCAAAAAAAATATTTAAAAAAGAAACTTATTAATCAACTTTTATAAAAATATTACAAAAAAATTAAATTATCTTTAAATAAAATAATAATATCCTTAAAAATTATTAATCAAAATAAATAAAAAAAGAATTAATATAAAACAAAATCATAGAAAAATATTAGCAAAATTAAGATAAAAAAATAAAAATAAAAAATTATAAATATCTTTTTGAAGTATAAAATAGAGAGAGAAAGGAATATATAAAATAATAAGATAATAAATTAAATTAATTGAATTCATTTATATCATTGCTTTATATATTATTTATTAAATAATTTAATATTTATCTCAATCAAATGTTATAATTAATTTGGTTTAATGAATCAAGCAAAATTTAAAATAATTTGATATTTACTCTAATTAATTAAATATTTGAAGTTATGATTAATGTAATTTAATGAATCAAATAAAATATTAAATGATAAAATATTTATCCTAATCAAATCAAATTACATAATTGATTAGTTGTAATTAATACAATTGAATGAATCAAACACTAGGGGTGTTTGCGGTGCGGTTTGATTCAGTTTTTAAGGGAAAAAATCATCCGATCCGAACGCTTAATTTATGTGCGGTGCAGTTTGGATTGGATGAACTTTTTTTGAAATCCGATCCGATTACAAACGGTTTGGATCGGTTTGGATTTGCGGTTTTTTAAATAAAAAATTAAATACATATAACAAGTCTCAACATCAAATTTTAAATAACTAATAATGACATAACAAGTCTTAACAATATCTTAAAAAACCAACGATAACATAACAATAGAAATAAAATTATAGGTTAGTTAAAATAAATAAATAAATAATATTTTAAACATAAAATATTTATTAAATAGTAATAATACATGAATAATAGAAAAAATGTATAACAAATTGAACATGTTATAAGTATAATTGTAAATATAATAATAAAATAATAATATTATAGCACATTGTGCGGTTTGGATTGGATTGGACCGGTTATAAAAAATAGATCCGAAATTTGATCAAATCCAACTGTTTGCAAAAAATAGAATCCAATCAAATCCTAATTAGTGCGGTTTTAATCGGTTTTCGATTTGAATTGGATTGGATGAACGGTTTAATTTCGATCGGTTTGGATTTGAACACCCCTATCAAACACATTAAATTGAAAAATAATTTAGTTAATTTGTGTCTTAAAGACATATTTTTAAAATATTTATTTTTCAACAACTTTTATAAAATATTTTTTATAATATTTTTAAGCTATGGTCTAAAGGCACAATTATAATAATCCATTAAAAAGTATTTAATTAGTTAATACAAATAATTAATATAATTGATTTAGTTCAATAAATTTAAAGAAATAAATATGAAAAAAAAGAGATAAAGAGAAAGTGAAATTATAAAAATGTGTAGCCATTAGTTGATAATGTATTAAATATTAATTTTATATAATTTATAATAAATATATTTTTCTAAATTAGTATGATCATGCATTATTCATTAAATACTAATTGTAATATAATTATAATAAAAATATTTTTCTAAAATAAATTTAAAAAAGAGAATAGTACTTTCATTTTGGAGGAAAAATAAATTCATGAGGAGTTGACACCTTACTTTTATTAGTAGGGAGAAAATCCAGTTTTAGAGAAAAAAACTCAATTTTAGAGGAGAAAACTCAGTTTTAGTATATTATATAAGTAGTCTATTTTAGTAAACTATTTTATTCAATAAATCACACATATATACTCACTGTGACTATAGATAACCTCATAATATTTAAACCCACCAATAAATTTTTATATGTTTTTTACTGTGAAATAAAAACATATCAAAATCAACTCAAAATGAATAGCAAATTATTAGAAAATTTTAAAGCACAAAGTTCTCCAATAAATAATAAATAATTTAAATATATTAAAAAATAACTCAACACTCTCCTTTCATGCCTGCAAAATATATACCTGAAGCAATATTATATCAATGTTAGTATATAAAATTATATGATTAAAGTAATTTTAAAATAGTTTATAAAAAAATTACGTGTGAAGTACGAATTTCTAAATGATAAATAGTTGTAAAAATTCACTATTACTCATTATATATATATATATACACACACTAATTGTATACGGTAATAATTAGTCAATATTTTTAATGGAGATACTACAATTAAGTGAAAATTGTGTCATTATATTTTATTAAATTTTATGATTAATTCAATAGAGATACTTGCTCAGTATATATTTTATGTACATTAATTATATGCCAATCTTTTTAAAAAAGAGTTAAAAGAGGAGAAACATAAATATATATAATATTATTGCTATGTAGGAAGCAGATATAAATTGGTATATTTTTTTTATTATGTTATACAATTTAAAATTATAATATCATATTATTATTAATTGTAGATACTTGCTATAATTATATCAAATTTAATTATGACTCTAAATAAATAAAATAGATAACCATTAATATTATTTTTTATTTTTTTATATTTAATATTTATTGTAAATATAAAAAGTACAACAACTAATGAATAAAAATTTGAGTAGAAAATAAAACATTTACATTGATATTCAATTTGTTAACTAATTAATCTTGTGTCCAGACAATATAATTTCACAGTAATATTATGAACCACAACTTTTTTTATTCCACAAAAAAATACTATATGTAGTCTTTAGTAATACAAAAATATTTATAAGAAGTAATTATTAATATTGATAATCTATCACAATTTATTATTGATATCCTAATCCTTTTTAAAATATGTTTTATTTTTTAAAAATATAATGTATGTACCGTTTAGACCTTTATTATTATTATTATTATTATTATTATTATTATTATTATTATCAAATTAAATGGGTCACCATTAACGTGTGTACTAACTATCTACTAATAAAATTATTGCACATAGATGAGAATTAGAACTATATCAATTAATATAATTAGAATGATTAAAAATATTGATGATTGATAATTAGTTTAATAATGCATTGAATATTGATTTGATTTAAATATAATGAAGATATTTTCTTAATTCATGATTGTAAGCATTGTTGTTGCTTACAATGATCTGTATTGATTTAAAAGTTTAAAAATTTTTGTACGTATTAATTTTATATTTAATATTAAAATATGATAATTTATTATGTTATTTTGCTATTAATATATGTAGTATTACATCATAAAATATAAAAATTAAAGTGATTATTATATAGATTGGATGGATTGGACTAAATATAAAAATATAAAATAGAATTATATTATTAAATTTTAGTAATTTTAATTAGCTAATAATATAAAATAAGATAGAAGTGACTATTCATAATTGATAGTTTTGGTTGATTAGACTAAAAAAATTAAAAAATACTCTAGAAAAAAGTAAAATTAACTTTAATATTAAATTTATTAATACGATTTTAATTTTATAAAATAGTTAGATAATAGGATTAGTAAAAGCAAATGGAATGATGACTTTAATTAGTATTCGATAAAATATTCATTTAGGATAAAAAAAATAAAAGTGTGGTATTATTAAAAATAATACATTTTTATGTTTAAAAAAATTACATTTAAATAAAATATTTGTAAAATATAAAATTTAGAGTAACATAGCTTCATGAACATTAATTGTTAATCAATTATGAACTAACATAAAATTATAATACAATTTATTTACGAAAAAATAATCAACAATTAATATTAATAAATATAAAAATCATCCAAACACTTTAATTTAAAGTATGACTGGTTAATTATTATTCACTATTAATAATATTTTGTTTATAACAAAAAGTAAAAATATAATTATTCAGATTTAGATTTTAGAAGAATTAACATTATAATAAGTAATAAATGATCCATTTTATTATGCATATTATAAATTAATGAATTAAACTAACTGATATAATATGAATTATAATCAATTAATTGGTATAAATTATAATAAATTATATAACATTTAAAAAGACAATAAAATGAATAAGAAGAAAATAAAAAGAAATAGAAGAGATAGAAGACTACAATAAAATAAATTAAGTGAGAGTTTTGTTTGTTTTTTCTTTTTTTTTTTGTTTTGTAAATTTCATATCATATCCATTTCAATAATAATAATAAATAAAAATACGTCAACTTGATATCTAAAAAAAATGATGAGATAAAATCATAATACAGTTCTAAAGTAAAAACTTAAATTAAACCATAATATCATTGCAAAACACAAATTAAAAGTAATTTCACACTACAACATACCACAAACAGGTAAATGACTTAAATTTAAATACAAAACTTTTTTTATTTATGCATGCCAAGGTCTATAAATGCTTCATGCATAACATATCATATATAGCTACGAATGATGAGCATCGAAATTGGAAAGTGTGGTAATTTGTGTCCGCGATAGTTGCTTTCTTGCAACGACGCCTCATAGGAAGAAAAAGAATTGTTGTAAAAGCTATCAAATGAAAAAGTAATTGGTAAACAAATGATATTTTCTTCTAGCATACATGATCTTTTATAGTGGTAAAATAAAAATGGAAGGAATAAAATTTTGTATTTTTTATATTAGGAATAGAATTTGATATTTATCCTAATAAAATTATTATTATTATTATAAATGGGTTACCATTAAGGTAACAACTTGCCACTAATAAAATCATTGGATAATGAATAAGAATTAGAATGGTATCAATATAATTAAAATGATTAAAAATATTTTTGATTGATAATTAGTTTAATAATGCATTAAATATTAATTTTATATAATTATAATAAAGATATTTTTCTAAATTAATATAATTATGCATTATTCATTAAAATGATTAAAAATATTTTCGATTGATAATTGATAAGTAGTTTAATAATTTATTAAATATTGATTTTATATAATTATAATAAAGATATTTTCTTAAATTAGTATAATTAATTATACATTATTCATTAAATGCATTCATTTTGGAAGAAAAATGAGTTCACGAGGAATTGACACGTTACCTTCATTAATTGGAAAAAAATTCAGTTTTAGTATATTAAGTAAAAGTAAATAGATAGATTGAAATGAAATGTTTTAGTAAATTAGGATGTCAGATGATTATTTTTTTTAAAATAACTAATTGGATTTCTTTAAAATTTAAAATTTAAAATTAAGAATTTAAAATTTGATGTGAAATAATTGAATAAGAATTTTTGAATTTATTATTTATCTCTATTGGACTAAATAACCAGCCCATTACACATTGTCAAGATTCTTATGAATTTTATATTCTTCATTGAGAATTCAAATTTGAATGCAGTTTCTAGTGAAGGAGATGATGCTGCCATTTATCCAAGGCCTCGGCTGCAGTCGTGATCCTTAGACTTACACATAGAACAAATTGATGGTGCTTAATTGCTCTTTTTTTTTTTGGGGTCTTGGTGCTTAATTGCTTATCAAGGGAATTGGTAAGTGATAACATAAGGTGAGTGAAGCTTCTAAACCGGATTTTCGTTCGGCTAAAAAATTATTGAGTATCATGACTTCATCGATTTTTTTTTTTGGGAACATATAGGCCCATGAACATCACCTCTAGATGGAGTACATGACGAGGAAGTGACTCAGCATCATATATGGTATTGGATCGTGTCTTTTGAATATGCTTCAATGTTTCTTTGTCACTTTTGTACGAAACTACCAATTACCTGTCACTGCTTGATAAGAAAATAATATGATTCTTTATATACACAATTTTTTAATAACACTTTAAACGTTCGGATAGTTAATTAATTAAATAATTTTGATAATACATAAATAATCACTGACACATTGAAATCGCACGGTACATGAGATTGATGATTGAATCAAGAAATAAAGGCGAAAGAAGGCGACACAGCAATCACTTGCTTTGTAGGGACAAATAATCACTTCTCAGTTCTCACAAAACAAAAAAAACTGCGCAAGTAATTTCCTCCCTCTTTCCTTTCTTCCATAACCTCCTTCCTCTTTCCATCTACTATTTATTGATTTGTGTTCTTCTATCAATTCAATTAGCTCTGAGAGGTTCAGATTAGAAGTTTCAGGTGCTGCAATGGCGAATCGCCAAGTTGTCGGGTTCGTTGGGTTGGACGATTTGAGCTTGCTGATGGCGTCTTCGCTTATTCGCCATGGCTATGCAGTTCAAGCTTTTGAGGTTCTTCACTTTATGCCTCTATTTATTTAATTAAATTTGTTAATTTTGGTTGGTGATAGTGCCACTCACTCTTACTCCCAAATCGGTACATAGTAACTCTTGTTTTTGGCTGCAAAAACCGAAAAGGGTTCACGAGTCTCTCTTTCTTCCTCAGTTCCTCAACATTCTCTCTCTCTGTGGGTCCACTATTGTTGTGGGCAATGTTGGCGCAGTAACTTGGTGAAGAAATCACACCGTTCTTTTTTAGTGTGTTCTGATTGATCAAAACTTTTCATAATTGCAACTTATTTCCCGAGTATATACTAAAGTAAATATTGCCCTTTCTGTAAATGGCATGAGCATGTCCTGAGTAGATATAAGTGAAAATTTAGATGCAGGTATTTTTTTTATAAAATTGATAATTAAAAATTATTAATAATTTAATTAAATTATTGAAATTATTTAATTATTAATTTCACATATTTAAATATTACAATCTAATTACTTGTATTTGGTTGTATATATTGTTAAATGTTTATAATTAATTATGCGTTTTCAATCTGTATATAATCCAATTTTATAGTTAAAAATAAAAAGAAGAAAACCAATTTTTTTTTGGTGACTAGAAGAAAACTAATTTAAAAAACATAAAAAACAACAATAATATTAGAAAGATAAAAAATAATAAAATTTATTTTATTTAGAATTTATTACAATTAATAAATACTAAATAAAGTAAGTTTAGGCTATTTTAATTGATTTTTGTTGTTGTCTTTCAAATATTATTGATATATAATTAATACGTTGGTACTAAATAAGTGAGCTCTTTCAAAAAATTTAAAATGGTGATAAAAATGAGCCATATATATTTTAAAAAACTTTAGAGTTCAAGGGTTGAAATGAATTTTTTGCGAATATAATTAAAAAAAATATTTTTATCTTTAGAATTTCTCATGTGAATTTTTTGCTTTTTTTTATTGATATAAAATTTTTGAAAAAAATAAAAAGAGATATTTTGGTAAAATTTTACTCCATTTTTTACATGTATCATTTAAATAATTACATATATATTTTTGAATTACTCCGATTAAAAGTCGTTGTCAAATATAAAAAATTAATATCTTTTTATCATTTTTGTCATAAGTATTTTGAGAATTTATTTGTTTTTTGTATCTTTTTAAATTATTTTTGTTAAGAAAATGAATTTTTAGATACCATTTTAATAGTTTACTCAATAAATAATAAACGGATCTACCATGCATCAATTATAATTTTTAATAATCACTAAAAAGAATTATAATTTTTACTTTTTAATATTATTATATTTATTTACTTAATCTCTTTGGAGAAGGATTTTTGGTGATTATATTATTATGATCACTAGTGGATTAATAAATCATTTATTAAATATATATTATAATTTAAAAATAATCAGAGTTGTAATATTAATCAATATGATATTAACTAAAATGGTAAATTCGTGAGTTTCAAAATCAATGATTGTAGATTTAAATCGTGCAAATGGCAAAAATCTTCTTGAGATTTAGAAACCAAAATGTGGTTAAAACAAAGTTGTATTTTATTTCTTTTGGTATTCTAATCCAAAATCCTTTAAAGCTTTAATACTCAATTTTCAAATTGATCTGAATCTAGGATAATAGAAGAAACCAGTTTCACTGACTTTTAAAAAAATTAGAAAAAAGAAAAATATATATATGAGAACCAAAATTACAAATAGTTAAATTTACAATATTAAATATTTATTTAGTAGTTCTTGAAACTCAAAATATTGTTAAGTGACTCAAATATTAATGTACCGAACAAAGAGATAACTTATAAACAGGAAATTTAGTGAAGTTAATTTTTTAACATAAATATCAAATTTTCTTAAATTGAAATTTTTATTTTTATTTTATATTTATGAGCGTATTTAAAATTC
Organism: Arachis stenosperma; assembly: GCF_014773155.1. NCBI lineage: Eukaryota > Viridiplantae > Streptophyta > Magnoliopsida > Fabales > Fabaceae > Arachis > Arachis stenosperma. The sequence continues at coordinate 15,520,790 of NC_080385.1, forward strand.
AACAATTGCTTTCAGATAGAGGTAGTAATTTTATTCCATATTAATACTTGAGACATTTCTTGTGCCTGCATTTTCCTTTTATTACACAATGATACTAAAAAGTAAAAACTTTGAAAACTTGTTTAGATGATTCTCATTACCATGTATGCATGATTTGAAAACTTTAAAAACTTTGAAAACTTTTATTATAACAATCATGATTTTCCTTTTATTTCATAGATATTCCGGATGTTAGCTTTGATGATAGGAACTTTATGAATCAATGAAGAAAAATGTGTGTGGCATGTAGTAACATCTCTTACTTCTAATAATTCAAGCAACTTCCAGGTTGTTTCCCAACTGAGCTACATGTATTACTGAGTGCCAAATGTCACAAGATTTTACGACCTTAGCAAGTATAATAAAGATAAACTTAAGAGAAATTCTTGGGGGGCCAACAATTTTTAGTATTTTTAACCATCATTGGTCAGTACAAATACTAAATTATTTTTAACAAATAAATTTTACTAATTCATGTGTGCAAACTCTGAAAAATGTGAGTGTAAACTGTATTGACTTATGTGTGCAAAACTCTAGTTAATATAGGTGTAAATTATATGTTTTTTGTGTGTAGAACGTCTATAAATATAGGGACAAATTATTGCTAGCCAAGTGCTGGTCAAAAATGATAATATTTAGTAATCATGTAACATTGCTCTAAACTTAATATTATGAATTAGCTATTTAGTATTCTGAGTTTTCTGAAATTTGGTAGAACTCCCTTAAATAGGATATTTCATATATACAAAATAAACATGTTGGATATCCATTCTCAACAATCACAACCACAACCAGTATAATCCTAGAGTATCTGGTTATCACTATCAAAATTCTAGCACTCAAGGATTTAATGTTGAGTTTAACATAATAACTTATCTTGACTTACCACAATAACTGAATGTTGCTAAGCTTTTAGTTGCCAAGGGTGCAAATAAAATATTATATCACAATTTGGTTACACAGAATTGCCGTCTAGTAAACAAATAGCTATTATCATTTATCAGGCAAGAGATAATGACTTGTTAAATTGTGTCAATTAACCATATATACCCAAAGAGATTGTTTTTCCTTTCTTATGTATTTATTTGTTTATTTTATTATGTTTCTGCTTTTTGTTGAAACTTCTTATTTCATAGCAATGCTGTGTTATTGTTTACAAATTTTTAATTGAAGTGAAATGAATTTCTCTGTAGATAAGTGATTCCAGCATAGATGAACTTATGAAGCTTGGAGGACGCAGATGTTCAAGCCCTTTGGAAGTGGGAAGAGGTAAATGGATATCTCAGCTGTATTGTTGACTATTTCAGCTGTATTGTTGACTATTTCATAAATTATTGTTAGATTTACATGTTCTCGTAAGCTTTGCTATGGTTACTAATATGGTAGTATCCTGTTTTAAAATTCTTGTGATGTATAATATCATTTCAAATTAAATAACAAATTTGGTTTTAAATTCATAATCAAATCTTGTTATGATATGAGGGATTGAGTTGGGCAGCAGTTGTCAGCATTCTCATTCTAAAACTTATAAAGTTATAATGAATCTTTGATTTATGAGAGGCAATAATCAAACAAAAGCAGAAACTAGTATGTATTTACAGTTGGGTGGTTTTTTAGTGACTAGATGCTTATCTCTTAATTTTTAACATGAAAAGATGTAGGTTTATTGAGTTCAACAATTTTTAGTGCGTCTTCCTCTTATTATGGTTTCATAAATAGAATCTTATAGACAACTTGTCTCTGAAGTTTGTTAACTGCAAAGCTAAAGCAGGTTTAGTATCTGAATCTATATGACTTACAGTAATGAAGTTAAACTTCTGAGATAATTACTTCTGAATGGTAATCAAGTTATGAACTTTGTTCAAGAAACATCTTGTACTGAATATAATCTGGTCTCCTATATCTTTTAGCTACTGAGTTAAGCAGTTTATTATTTTGCATGACTTCAGAAAGAGATTCTTTAGAATAATTATTAATATTATAGTTATTATTGGGATTGTAATGTTCTCTGAAGAAAATGAAAGGAATAGTTGTGCTAACTGTTCCACTGCCTGTAAAAATTTATGTAAATTACACTGTTATATTGACTCCTTTCTAATGCTTTTTTTTTTTTTTTTGCGTTTCTGGCTTGCAGATGTTACAGCTTTAGTGGTCCTAATATGCCATGCGGATCAAACTAAAGATCTAATTTTTGGAGAAGAGGGTGTTTTGAAAGGTCTCTATGAAGCTTTTAGACATTATATATTATTTATTTCCAAGGATCATGGTTCCTGTAAAGAAAATTCTTTTTTGGGATATGCAGGTCTAAAATCGGATACAGTTCTAATCCTCCGTTCAACCATATCACCATCAGTTCTCCAAAAGTTGGAGAAGGAACTGGCAGGTAACAGCTGCCTTTGATAATTTGGCTCTATATGATAGGTTGATTCTTCATAAAGGAGTTCCTAACAACTCATCACATTCTCATACTTTTGGAATTAGAGTTGATCAGTTAACCCCTTGATCACTGTAAATATTTTCACTTGTCATGACTCATGATAGATTGATAGTCGGTCATTTGAGGATATTGTGAGTTCAATTTCCCTTTCACATATGTGATGTTTCTATTACGTTGTTTCTAAAACAGAAGTGAAACAAGTTTAAGGGATTTCACATTATTTGTTGTGGTCTGGATACTGATGTTTGGTCAATGATGCTAACGGAGAGTGAAGACTAATAAAAAGTTTTTGTATTCATTTTTCTGATGTATCCACAGAGTTCTTATTTTGTTTTATTTATTTTTTCTCACTGAGGCACAAAATTGGCTATTAATTTTGCAATTTTATTTACTCGGGTATTTTGGTGAACACTTTGTACACTCAACTTGCACATTTCTAGAATGATATTGTCAATTTTTCTGTTTCTTTTTCTAAGGGGGGAAGGGGAGAGGGGGGATGAATTTAGTGATGTATTGTTACAGGTCATAAACATATTTATTTATCTTGTAGAAATTCATGAGATAAATTACATTGTTGATGCATACGTCTCTCTTGGGAGGTCTGATGCTTTCAATGGAAAAATCACTGTAAGTTATTGTTCTTATTTTGATTGTAATTATGATTTCGTGCTGAGTTTTAAAATGCACAAGCTTCCTGCTTATGATTAGCCAATATACCTTACATTAATTGTTGATGCGCGAACTATAGATTGCATCATCAGGAAGACCGGATGCCATTGCAAAGGCTCGGCCTGTGCTTTCTGGTAAGGCATTGGGATCTATTTAGTTATATTATAATCGAACTTGACTTTTATGTCTTAAAGAAAAATGTAATTCTTTTTAATATATTTTTATATTAGCTGATTGTCTCTCTCTTTTTGGACAGCAATGTGTGAAAAGCTTTTCACTTTTGAGGGTGAAATTGGTGGTGGCAGGTTATTTCTTTCTTTGGTCTTGCCAAACCTACTTTATATTATTAGATACAATTTTTCAAACGCTCCTTTTAATTCATCTATTTGTTGATGTTTTCATGATAAACTTAGATAATGGTCCTAAATTGCTCTGATAATGTCTTAACCAACAAAGCTAACTTCTGTTGTAGGATGTCCTGTCTTGTTGGCTGTATTAGCATTTATTGAATCTTACCAATCTTTTTGCATTGCAGTAAGGTTAAAATGGTTACTGAGTTGCTTGAGGGAATTCACTTCATTGCTTCAGTGGAGGCTCTCTCTCTTGGTGCCAAAGCTGGAATTCACCCATGGATAATCTATGATATCATTTCCAACGCTGCTGGAAATTCATGGTGTGTGTTTCATTAATATGAAATAGGCAACTCCAAGTAAAGGAAAAAAAAAATCTTACACGCATGCGTGTTCATGTGGATGCTTTTAGATGTGTATTATTGCATAACTATATTTTTTTGGGGAAAACAAATTTAAGGCAGGAAAATAGGCTTAAAATTTATTGAAAAAGGAAGCTTGACATTATAAGCCATTTTATTTATTTCTGAGCTTGTTTGGAAACCATTTAACATGAGAAAAGAATTCTATTTCCTTTAAGAAAAGAATTCATTTCTATTTGAAACTCAATTCCATGATTTGAAATGACTATAATATATTAATAGAATAGAATTCAAATTTAAAGAGTGTGTGAATGGATTTGGAAATCAGACCCCTTTTGGTCTGATTTACAAATGAAGGAAAAATGAGAATTGGAATTCTCAACGGAATTCAAACTATTCATTTTTTGTTGTTCCAAAGCAAGAAAAAGAATTCAACTCTTGAGTGAATTCTAATTCCTAGCATTCCAAAAGTTGTTTTTTCACCAGCTGAATGCTGATATCAAAATGTGCTATTTAAATATTTCATTTAAACAACTTTTGCATTTAACTTACTTTTTTCTAATCCTCCTTCCCGCTTTTTTTCCCTCCCCACTTATTGTAGGATGTGATTGTTTCATTTCTTTTGTAGGGTTTTCAAGAATAATGTTCCTCTTTTGTTAAAGGGAGAGATTAAGCATCAAATTCTAAACACTATTGTTAAGGACTTGGTAAGATTAATAGAGATCAAAAGCAGCTAAATTTTGTACATTTACCATTTGTTTTGGCTTGTCAAATGGTTATGCTACTGACATATTTTAGTTTATCATTGGTTGATTGAGTAACATATGGACTTCAATTCAACTTTGACACGTTATGATAAATTTATTATGTACGAGATTACACATCATGATAAATTAAATACTATGGTATTATGAGCAAGTTTATGACCAAGTGAAACAGAGTTTGATTCCAACCGCTTGCCTTCTTCAAATTAAATTTTAGTTTTAGCACAGGGCTTGATCAGAACTGTACTTTTTACATGCTCTAACACCAGAAAGCTCTCATGTGAGGAGTAGAAGTGCTAGTGATATAAAACATTCACTGCTTGTTTCTTTCTGGTTGGAAAAGAGCTACAATATTGTATATTTGTATTAATGTCTTTTGATTTTCAAAATTGGCTCTTTTAACTTTCTGTTTTTAATTCATATGGTTATTATTATTCTTTTTAATACTTGATATTTTCATTATGGCTATTGACTGTTCTTTATTCAAGGAAATCATTTTGGATATGGCCAAGTCACTTACTTTTCCACTTCCACTTTTGGCTACCACTCATCAACAACTTATTCATGGTACAAAAATCTTTGAAAACTAAACAGTGATTTTGATGATCCTTTTCATTAAGAACAACCTAGCTCTTTCAGCTTATATGATTCACCAAATTCACATTTCAGGGATCTCAAATGTTTCTTGTGGAGAAGATGATAGTACATCATTAATTAAGGTAAATGGACATCTGTTTCAGCAAATTTCAATTAAAAAGATTAATTTTTAGCTTTCATTTTTTTTTCCTGGATATATGTTTTTTTTTTTCTTTAGATATTTCTTCATCATTTTCTTGATAGGTTTGGGAGAAAATTTATGGAGTAAAAGTTTCAGATGCTGCAAATGAAGATTTATATAGCCCTGAACAATTGGCATCGGAAATCACTTCGGATTCTAAGAGTGGGAGAAGAGTTGGTTTTGTAGGCCTTGGAGCAATGGGATTTGGCATGGCAACTCATTTGGTGAATTCAAAATTCAGCGTCAATGGTTTTGATGTAATTCCTCACTTTCAATTCTTTATCTATATTGCATTGAACAAATGGAAAATTTGTTCCAAAAATTGATGGTAGTATCATGGCAGTGAGTTGGCAACCATCTTAGCAAGCAATGCATACATTTTCCTACATGATCAACAGCATTGAAATCCACAAGTAAATTTCAACTTTTCTGTCAGAAACTGAAAATCTAAAGTCAGATCATAGTGTATTCATTTCTGAGAACTTTAAGACATTGAAAAGTTATTTATGTTTTAATAAGGATATGGGTGAAGAAGGCAAGGTACCAGCATATTTTACAATAATTGTAACAAAACAATTGAACTGGCATGCATCAATATCAATATTAAAAGTTCATCTGGGCCAAGATGCACAAGCACCGATTTATTTGACTAAACCTTGTTCTTACCATATTCTATCAAGAGTTTAGCAGCATGCTTGTGCTTCAATGTTTATGTATCTTCATGTGTTCTGTCCCGCTAACTTTGTCATCCATTGTGTTTTTCACATATGCAGGCACATTGATATTTTTCTTTGCATTAATGTGTGCAGAGTCCATTACGTATTTGTGCATGATCTGGATGCTACTGTGATAAAATGTTATTTTTATATCATGACAGAAAGTAAAATGAGCACCATAAGCTTCTTTCCAATACTTCTGTTTTTGCTTCTAGGTGTATAAACCAACTCTAACACGATTTGCAAATGCTGGTGGCTTTATTGGGAACTCTCCAGCTGAAGTGAGTAAAGGTAAATTAGTAGTTTAATGCATACTTACAAACCTACAACTACAAATAAGCTTGTACAATTCGATTAGTGTACGAGATGGTGAATAAATTCATTCCTTTCAATCCTGCTTCTAGTCTAGAATTGAAAAGCCTGATACATTGGTCATGGTTGGAATTGTTTTCCTAAGCTGGTATGCCATGGCAAATGAAGTTGACCCTTACCATGGATTTTGTTATTAATGCATTTATCCACCTTGTAAAGTTAATTTTTGTTGCATATAAAGCTTTAAACACTCCACCATTGTAACCAACCCTCTTGAATCTTATGGTTTACGTCATCCTCTATTTCTCCATTGTTCTAAATAATAGAGCCAAGATACTTAAATTCGTTTTACTTGTGGTATATTGTTTTCTCTAATTTTCACTTCTGGGTTGGTGTTTTCTCTTCCCATTATGAATTTTCTTCCCATATACTCCATTTTAATGCGACTTGTGCGCAAATCATGCACTTTCAAAGCTAGTATCCTCAAATCTAGCTTCTCGTTTAAATCTTCCTGTGATTCTCCCATAAAGACGATGTCATCGGAAAAAAAAAAATGCACTATGGTATGGACTCTTAGAATTGATCAGTAAGCATCTCTAAGACTAGTTTCAAAAAGTTTGAGCTTAGAGATGACCTTTAGTGTAATTCCACACTAGTTGTAAGCCAATCGTACTTGTCCTTAATTGCACAAATACATGCAATATTTAACCTTAATTTTAAAGGGACTAAAAGTTTGTTTACCCTAATTTAAATGATGTGACAGTTCATGATGAGATGACTTCTAAAAATCTTTTCCGTTGACAAACTGTATCAAAATTAAATTATTTGAGAAAGGGATTAATTTTGATAGTGTAATAGTCAACAAAATATCATCATAAACTTCTTTGCTATAGGTATTAGGACTAAGAAAATTTCATGTAAATTACATCTGAGAAAGCAAAAGAAAAGTGTATACATAATTTATTGAATTCTTTTGTTTTATTTTGTCTTTTAACGCTGTCTTTTCCTTACAAAAAACAACATTTGTCCAAAAAAGAAAAAGTGAAAAATGGAAATCTCAAGCACATAAATATTTACATATTATTTCTTTCAGATGTTGATGTTCTCATAATCATGGTTGCAAACGAAGCACAAGCAGAAAATGTATTGTATGGAGAATCTGGTGCAGTTTCAGGTGCATATAAATTTCTCAATTATCTATGTATTATGACCCCCCCCCCCCCCCCCCAAAAAAAAAAAAAAAACAAAAAAACAAAATATACTAATCCTTCTTTCTGCATTATGCAGCTCTTTCACCGGGAGCATCTATAATTCTTTCTTCTACTGTTTCTCCGGCATATGTGAGTCAGCTAGAGCGTAGATTGCATAGTGAGTTACTACTCCCAGATACATGGTTATGTGATCTGTATTTGATATCAGAATTTTTTTTCTTCCTTTCTTTATATGCAGAAGAAGAGTGAATTTTCCCATCTAAATTGGCTACTCTTAAAATGTGGCCTAAATTTTAATGAGTTAATACTGCCCCGTACAAGTAGAAGGAGAACTAGTCAGAGTTGATTCTCCTAGTTAAAAGTATCTTAGTAGATATAAATACAAGTCAAAGGATAACTTGCATGATTTTTTTTATTGGCTGTAAATCTCTAACTAATCAAGGGACAGAAGAAAGGTGCATTATGATTTAGAGAATGTTAAAGAGGTAGAAGTTATCTGTCACATTATTGGTGTCATGCAAATGGATGTGTAAAATGAAGCTAGATATTTAATAAAGTATATTTTGAAATAAAAAATATTAATGAGAAGTAGATATTTTTCTGCTGATAGTTTGTACTTTTGTGGAATTGATGGGAATATTTTCTTATTTACAATCTTAAGTTGAACGCTCAACCACCCAATATGCTTAATGAATTTTAGTAAGTGACAAATGTCTGCGAGAGCCATGCTTAAAAATTAGAGAAAATGACAAATTGATCCCTAATTTTTTGGTATGTGGACATTTATGTCTCTGAGGATTTGAAAATACATTTAAGTCTCTGATCTCCTTAAAATCTGGATACATCGATCCCTGGGTCTAATTTGTCCTATTTTAAAAACTCTCCCACGTTTGCATCCGTATTGGACAGATTAGTACAACGGAGACACATTTGATTTTTTCGTTGGGTTTGACAAAGACCCAAGTGAACAGAGGGATTGATGTGTTCAGATTTTGAGAAGGTCAGGGACTTAAATGTATTTTCAAATCTTTGGAGACTTAAATATCTGCAGGCCAAAAGGTCAAGGACCTATTTGTCCTTTTCTCTCAAAATTAACAGCAGCAGACTACTGCAATCATAGACTATAACATGCCACATTAGATGCTCCTGACTGAAGTTATATAACTTTTACATAATGTTGTATAAATGTTTGCTAATGCTTAAAGCTCTAAAGGAAATTTGTACTTTCTCTTTCATTCTCATGAATTCACTTCAATTTTTTAGAAATTATTTGACAATACAAATTTAAATGTGTAAAATATGAACTCTTTTAGGTTGTTTATTCACTAACAGATAAAATTCTTCTCTGCAATGAAAGTAAAGCATGACTGAGAATTATGCTAATATTGCCTTGTCCATGTTTCTGCTCACCAGAACGGATGTTATTTTCTGCAGTTCGAATTTTTTTTAGTGTAGTCCGCTGCACCCTTTTATGCTTTTATTGAAGGATGTGGTTGTGACCGTTGAACTGAATATAACGCAGATGAGGGTAAAAGTTTGAAGTTAGTGGATGCCCCTGTTTCTGGTGGAGTTAAGAGGGCCTCAATGGGAACACTTACGGTCTGAAATTTCATCTTTGGGACTCTTTTTGAAATTCCCCTCATCATTTATGAACTGAGTAAGTCAAATCTTGTCTATTTCCCAGATAATGGCTTCGGGATCCGATGATGCTCTTAAGAGTGTTGGTTTAGTCTTAGCAGGTAATAACTAATAAGTGTTTATCATAAAATGCAAAATTTTAATTTTGATGCTGGGGTTGCAGTAAATTCAATAATCACTTTTAATTGATTTTGAGTTTTTTGTGATCAGCCTTAAGTGAGAAGCTTTACATTATTAAAGGTGGCTGTGGTGCTGGAAGGTATTTTTTTAGTTAATTATGAGTCAGCGGTTCTTTATCCATTTTTGTCCTTTGGCTAGTACTGCTTTTTATCTGCTTGAGATAAGTAATGCAATGATAAATGTGATTCAAGTTGACAATGAAATTGAGTGGACATAGTAAATTTTATTTCAAATGAATGTCTAATGATATAATTTTGGTGTATTTTGTTCTCTAGTGGTATAAAGATGGTTAATCAATTGCTTGCTGGAGTTCACATAGCATCAGCTGCTGAGGCAATGGCATTTGCAGCAAGACTGGGTCTGAATACAAGACTGTTGTTTGATTTTATTACAATTAGTGGGGGTACTTCCTGGTATGTGTCGTCGATGAAGTGATTGTTCTCCGTTGTTCCCTCTTTGACCTTAAGAAAAATTTAAAGAACTTGCTTGCTTTATAGTCACATTCATAATCAATCATGTGTGGTTATGGTTGTGTTGCTACTCTTGGTACTCTTCTCATGGCTGTTTCAAAAGAATTTGTCATAGAGTGCTTTCTATTATCATATCTTAATTTTTAAAACAATTTTTCTCTCTACTGTTGCAGGATGCTTGAAAATCGTGTCCCACACATGCTAGATAATGATTACACACCATATTCAGCACTTGATATCTTTGTGAAGGACATGGTCAGCATCAATAAATTTTTTTTCACTGTTTGGCAGGAATATTAGTGTAACACTTTTTTCAAATAAGTTGTCATAATATTGTGCTATTAATATATATTCTCATATTCAGGGAATCGTTACTCGTGAATCAGCTTCTTTGAAAGTTCCACTTCAACTATCAACTATTGCTCATCAACTGTATCTGTCAGGTGCTCTAATGCAATATATATGGGTTTATGTTTCCTTCGCTTCAACTTGATCATCAATATTCCATTTTATTCAACATAAATAAGAAACAGGAAATTGCAATGAAGTTTTGTTTTTGAATTATATCATACAAAATTAAAGGAAGAAAAGGGGGAGGAAATTGAGCTTGTCCATTTGATGTATTGGCTGATGAACAAAGGATGGTACATTTAGGATATAATTCTTCATGCTCATATTTTCCAGTGACCTTTATGTCACATAAATTAGGATCCTGCTATCTTAAACAGTTGAAAAATTCGTGGAAATCAAATCTTCTGCATATGACAGACAGTGTCAATATGAAGGAGGATAGCACTATTCATATATGTAAATAATAAGCCACCCGGACCATGCTACTAGAACTGATTTGAATACTTTGGGACGGCTGAAATTTAAGTGTCCATGTTGCTATCCTCTGCAAAACAAGAAAAATGAAGCATTTACATGGCAGAAAGGAACCTGGAAATAGGGAAGAAAAATATTGAATTTGAATAATACCGTTAGGATAAGTACTGTCTCAAATGCTTTATGTTTCTGTGTAGGTTCTGCTGCTGGTTGGGGACGGCAAGATGATGCTGGTGTGGTTAAGGTATGAGCAACTAATGTTGACCAACGGAACCTCTAAATTTATTTTATTTTCTGATACATTGGAATCAAATAAGATGCAATTAGCATGCTCAAAATGTTTTGTAATCTTAAGAAGCTCTATCAAAGTAGTTACACATGGTTTGATTTGTTTAGGATATAGATGACAATTTATAAGGTTTTTTTCTGTTTAAATTTTCAGTTGGCATGCTTTTTTTACCAGTAATTGAAGAATGCAACATTCTTATGTCCTGTTTCCTCTTTTCAATATTTTGTTAGGAAATGTTTAACACAATCATATCAACTGATTATGAAAAAAAAACACAAATACCAAACACTCTCTTAGTTAAATATGACTGGATTTCTATTGGATGTTGAAAATTGTTGCAATTGTTTACATGATGATATAAGCACCAATCATCTATAGATTTCTGTTTTGTCTTTTCCTATTGCATTATTTACTTGAGATTATCTATGATATTGGTTTCAAGTCTTCTGCTCCTTATTACATCACAAACCATATTTACAGATGATCCACATTTCCTTAATATGTGATAAACACAATGACTGAATAATTCAGAAGGGCTGTTTCAACTATACAGGTTTATGAGACACTAACCGGTGTCAGAGTTGAAGGGAAACTCCAGGTTCTGAGGAAAGACACTGTGTTGCATTCTCTTCCATCTGAGTGGCCTCAAGATCCTCTCCTTGACATACAAAAACTCACTGAAAGAAGTTCCAAGATTTTGGTAGTTCTTGATGATGATCCAACAGGAACACAAACTGTTCATGATATAGAGGTATTAACAGAATGGTACGTGAACTTCGTATCCTTTTGTCATTCTACCCTTTTGGCATAATCAATGCTACTGCTCATAATGAGCTGCATAGTACTATCTTAAACCAAACTTCCTCGGGCAAGGTAGTTCAATTAGTTCTATTTCTCATTCATGTTCCAAATTAATTGAGGGGGAGCCTTAGAGCAATAGTTGAGTTGTCTCCATGTGACCTCAAGGTCACAAATTCAAGCCGTAGAATCAATCAATGACGTAATCATTAAGTTAGGCTGCTTACATTACACCCTTTGGGTACAGCCTTTTCCCAGACTCATTGATCCGGGATGCTTGTGCACCAGGCTGTCATTTATTCTCAATTGGTTATACTTTGATCATGAGATTGGGAGCTGAAATTAAGAAATCCTGCCTGAAGAAAATTCTCATGTTACTCAGTTGGGTATGTTCTTCTGCAGGAGTATTGAATCACTGACTGGGCAGTTTAGAAAAGGTCCAAAGTGCTTTTTCATTTTGACAAACTCCAGGTCACTGAGTTCTGAGAAGGTAAATAAATATCTTTTCATTTGCACCAGTAAATTCATAAATGTTATAGGAAAATTAAAAAAATAAAAATAAAAAACTCTTCTTATCTGTCTCCATTCTGCAATAAGTCCACTTATAATCATGTGTGAATTAATAAGAATCATATCCAAAGGTAAAACAAACAAGGTTTGAGATAAATAAATTTAGAGCTATAGTAATTCCAGCATTCAAGTATCTACTCTATTAGTAATCCCTGAAAAAGTAACCTGAATTATAAATGATCCATGGTTAAGGTTATTGGATATTTCAATAGTAAGCAATATGGTCTTCTATCAATTTTGTAATATTTCATTTAATCTTTGACAGGCCAGTGCACTGATAACAGAGATATGCAGAAATCTAGACACTGCAGCAAAAACAGTTGACAACATTGATTATACAATTGTTTTGAGGGGAGACTCAACTTTGCGTGGCCATTTTCCTGAGGCAAGAATGATATTCTTTAGCTTAACAACATGTTCCAGTGAATGATGATACTTATTATTCAGTATGCAAAATGACACTCAGTTATTGTGCACAGGAAGCAGATGCTGCTGTTTCGGTGTTAGGTGAAATGGATGCGTGGATAATTTGTCCCTTTTTCCTTCAAGGAGGCCGCTACACTATCAATGACGTACACTATGTTGCTGATTCTGATACGTATGTCTTGCCATTCTTCATTTAACTTGGTTGAAAGGAATTAGGAATGGACATTAGAAACCTTGCTTACTTCACTTTTTGTCTGCAGGCTTGTTCCTGCAGGGGACACAGAGTTTGCTAAAGATGCTGCCTTTGGCTACAAATCTTCGAATCTGCGTGATGTAAAAGCCTCTTTGTTCCTTTTTATTACTGGATTGTGCTGACTTTTATTTTGATATTGGCATAGAATAAATTTTTTGAAAGATCTTTATGCAATTATAGTGGGTAGAAGAGAAGACTGGTGGTCGAATACCTGCATCCACTGTTGCATCTGTTTCCATTGAACTTTTGAGGAAAGGAGGACCAGATGCAGTTTGCCAGCATCTATGCAGTCTGAAAAAGGTATACAGAAATTGATAATGCACTTTAGTTTCTACATTCTTAAGTTATAAGAAGAAAACCAGTGACTTGACTTTTTCTTGTTAGAATATTATGAATTAGTGTGTGTCTATTACCAGTCCCCTTACTGTGTTTCTATTGTAAAAGCAGGGTTCAGCATGTGTAGTTAATGCAGCTAGTGAAAGAGACATGGCTGTATTTGCACTTGGAATGACCAAGGTAGAATTTCATTCATGTTAATTGTATTTATTTGGCCCTTTTTTTGCATGATTGTTTATAGATGTTAATGCTGCTTTATTGTTTTGTCCTGTTAACAGGCAGAATTGATGGGAAAACACTTCTTATGTCGTACTGCTGCTAGTTTTGTTTCTTCCCGAATTGGAATTATCTCGAGGCCCCCAATATTGCCAAAGGATCTAGGAATTACTAGAGAAAGGAATGGTGGTTTGATAGTTGTGGGATCATATGTTCCAAAAACAACAAAGCAGGTGGAAAATGAAATTTTGATAAATTATTCAAATCAAGTTTCCTTGGCATACCCATTTTGCGCTCATGCAAGTTTATCCACAGGTTGAAGAACTTAAATTACAGTGTGGTCAGTTCTTGAAAAGCATTGAGGTGATTGACATCTTAAATTTCCTTTTTGCCATTTTATTACGAATCCATCATTGTTACTTTCATGGTATAACTTATAATATATATATTTTTGTTAACTGTTATCAGAGGCATTAGCTTTGTGCCTAACGAAAATACTTTCTTTCCAAAATTATTTTTTCAGCCTAATATGATCTTTTTTTAAATAGGTCTCAGTTGAAAAACTTGCAATGAGGCCTGTCGAGGAGCGGGAGGAGGAAGTCAGTCGAGCAGCTGAATTAGCAGATGCATACCTTAAAGCTCATAAAGACACCCTTATAATGACCAGCCGGAATCTCATAACTGGAAAAAGTTTGTCTTTCTCCATTTTCCTTTTCTTTATCTTCTCTCCACCTCAATTATAGGCATAGGGTTAGAGAAAAAGAGGAACTATATTATGGCATTAATAGTAAGATGATCTTCAATAATACAGTAGCCTAATTCACTTGTTTTCCAATCAAGTCAAGTTCTATTGTTACTAGTACAATCCCAAGCTTACTATTAAATTATTAATAATCCTGACTCTATCAGCTTTCTATATCATCCTTAGCTTACCGTTGTCCTTCATCTGAACTTCTAAATAACCACAGCAAAGTGCTTTTAAATGTTAGAAATATAATTTCATGTTCATCAATCTAATCTTCCATTTTATTTTCAAATGTGCAGCTGCGTCTGAAAGTTTGAACATTAATTTTAAAGTGAGCTCTGCTTTGGTGGAAATAGTGAAAAGAATAACTACAAAACCTCGCTATATACTTGCAAAGGTACATGTTTAAAGGACTTGTTGGTCAACCTGCATTTTGGTATGAAAAATTTCATATTCCTTTTTTCCTTGTCTTTTTTCCTTTCATATTCCAAAATAGGCGCTACACTATCTGGGTCGGAATTATATGTTTTACCACAGTATAGTCACATGACAAGGTTTTAGATATGCACCAAGACAAGGTTGATTACTTGAGAAATGAAGTTATTGAGGGACAAATCCCATAAAAAAATTTAGTGACACTTTAAAAAAGGCCTACACAAGATTTTATGCTCGAGAGTGCTAGAACTTATTCCTTTAAAAACACTTTAGTTTTGTTTATTGAGTTTGTAACTTTGTATTATAGCTGGTACTAAAAAATTCTTATTGTGTATGAAAAACTCCTCGACTGTTTTCTACAAGTTACATAATATAATTTCTTGCATCTTGATATTTACTCACAAAATCAGTTTGGGGATGCTAGACCTGGTCCTGTATCCTTTAATGTCTTTTCTGACAGGCCTTAAGGTTTTAGTCAAACACTCACATATAATACCTTTTTAGGGTGGTATTACTTCTTCAGACCTTGCTACAAAAGCCCTTGGTGCTAGATGTGCCAAGATAGTTGGACAAGCACTTGCTGGAATTCCCTTGTGGCAATTAGGACCAGAAAGTAGGCATCCAGGAGTTCCATACATTGTCTTTCCTGGTAAGTTGATTTTCCCAGCTTTTTTCTTTTTTGAGCATCCACTGCTGTAAAATCTGTATCCTTTATTCTTCAATATTCTTCTTTACCATCAAAGAGATCTGCCTTTGTTAGGCAATGTTGGTGATAGCAGAGCTTTGGCTGAAGTAGTCAAGTCCTGGACTCATCGAATCAGACTTACATCAACAAAGGAGATTCTTAGCGTAAGGGATTAGCTGCTGCAAGTTTTTTCTACTGATTCTCCTTGATACCAATTAATGTTATCTATATTTTCTTTTTTTTTTTTGATTAAAGAATGCTGAAAAGGGAGGGTATGCTGTTGGAGCATTTAATGTCTACAATTTGGAAGGAGTTGAGGCTGTTATTTCTGCAGCAGAGGAAGAACAAAGTCCTGCTATATTACAGGTCAGAAATAATCATCTTAAGTGACTTTCGAAGTTGTTCTATTTTCTCCCATAAGAACTTGGTTCCTCTAAACTTGTTTTGAATTCTTGTTATATAATATCTTCAGATCCATCCTGGTGCCTTGAAGCAAGGAGGAATTCCCTTGGTTGCTTGTTGCATTTCTGCTGCAGAGCAAGCCAGTGTAAGTGGCGTTATATTCTTAATAATCGAGTATCTCAAGTGAAATACAAAATGCAATGGTCATCGTTAAGCTGGAATGAAGCCATGATTGATAACAGCAAATGTTTAACTTTGAAATTCATATAACAAATTTTAATGATGAAAATCTTAGAAGTTGAATTTATAAAGTTTGAAATATTAGTTTTCAGTATTCAGGATCAAACCAAAGAAACAAGAAAACAAATGATGGTGTTATATTAAGGAAATCATAGCTATTTATCAGTACATCAAATATTAATGTTTTTAGTAGAGTCATAGCTATATGTTTTTTAAGTAGCCCCTGTTCATTCTTATCTACTTAAATAAGGCATGAACATACACACTACTCAATTATCTCCAATGCTGAAAATATTCAAATCAAGTTGTTTATTTATAAGCTTACCAAGTTATATGGAATACCTATGAGTTGAGCACAAAGATATGTTTTAGATAACTATTAGTTGAAGTAGCTTAAATCTCACTGCATAATCATGTATATATGTGGCAGGTCCCGATTACTGTTCACTTTGATCATGGAACTTCAAAGCAAGATCTTGTGGAAGCTCTTGATCTGGTAATTTGCACGTTTGGAAAACTTACATTCCTGCTTATAGAAACCATTTTAATCACAAAAATGATGCGGTGCATTCATGTTTAGTTATTGCTTTATGATCTCCATAATTCTCTAAGTTGAAACTGCATCTGTGATGCAATGATATTAGGGATTCAATTCTGTGATGGTAGATGGTTCACATCTTTCCTTCAATGAAAACACTGCATACACAAAATTTATATCACTGCTGGCACACTCGAAAGGGATATTGGTTGAAGCTGAGCTAGGAAGGTTGTCTGGGACGGAAGATGATTTGACTGTGGAAGAATATGAAGCAAAGCTAACAGATGTTAAGATGGTTATTATCTTCCTCTATGCTATCAACTCAAATTTTCTTCTGTGCTTGAAATTGCTAAATCTGTTAACGTTGTTCTCATCAATTTCAGGCAGAAAAATTCATCGATGAGACCAGCATAGATGCTTTGGCAGTGTGTATTGGAAATGTGCATGGAAAATACCCTGCAAGTGGTCCAAATCTCAAATTTGATTTACTGAAGGTAGTAATAATTTTCTAATCATATTCTTTATGAAACTTTATTATATACTATTATTTTCTTAAAAGAAAAAAAGGATATAGAACTTTGAAGACTATACCTGAACAGAAATTCATGTTTTTTCATCAATTCTGGAACTGGCGTTCTAAATTTGTTTAGGAACTGCATGCATTGAGCTTGAAGAAAGGAGTTTTCCTGGTGCTTCATGGAGCATCTGGCTTATCCGAAGAACTTGTTAAGGTACCGTTATAGTGGTGATACGTCGCGATTCTCAGTGTTTCCCCTTTTTATGTTTTTGTCAGTCAAATTAAACTTTAGCATGCTTTGTGCATTGAGCTCAAGTTACAAAATTGGTATACATTACAATATTTGGAAGTTACCCTAATGATGCAACAAATTATCCTTATTTTATCAATGTATAGTGCCAACCCCCTCTTTAATTCTTGACAGGAATGCATAAACCTTGGTGTTAGGAAGTTCAATGTTAATACTGAAGTAAGGAAGGCCTACATGGATTCCCTCAATACTCCACAGAAAGATCTAGTTCATGTTATGGCCTCTGCAAAGGAAGCCATGAAAGCTGTGGTTGCAGAAAAGATGCATCTCTTTGGTTCAGCAGGAAAGGCATGATTTCTGCATGTTTGCAAGCCGAAGTAGCTAGGATTCCATTGCAGATTATCAATCATGTATGGTTTTTGCTGTTGTATTGCCTTCTGATAAGAATTTAATAACATCATGGATCTCATTATTTTCTTCTATAATAATAATAATAATAATAATAATAATAATAATAATAATAATAATAATAATAATATATTTCCAAATCCCTAAAACTTGCCTTGTACCTACATTCATATACCAATGACCATTACTGAATTGCTTCTTTTACCTAGGAGAATTATTGGGAAAAATTTTCCGCCAAAAAAAGAAAAATAGCAATGTTTTGAGAATTGAATAAGACCAACTAATTTAACCCAGCCACTTTGATCTCTCTGTTCCAAGGCAAAAAGAAAATTACTGCAAATGAATCATTCAAAAGCTTTTCTTTTAATATGGAAAAAATGTGGGTTTTTGTTGAAGATTGGCTTTTTTAGTATATATACAGGTGAGTGGACGTTGCAAGTATGGCAGGCCCAATGCGCAGGTTATTATGTGCTGATTTTGCATGTATGAAGCATGATGGACACGTGTCGAGATCAGGCACAACACACACCCTGCGTGTTAGACACGTGGTGAGCAACGAAAGCAACACGCATACTGCGTGTTGGACACGTAACCGCTGCTGATTCAATGTGATACCAACACGTAACCTGCGAGGTAGGTCCTCTGCTTATAAAAACCAAAACTCGCTACCAATTTACTTCATTGCGAGAAAGGTGTTTTAGTGCATTGTTAGTGTAATGGAGGGCACCGCAAATATAGTGGTTTATCACAACGGTGAGATTATACGAAATACACATGGGAGATGAGCTTTGCGTGTGAGAATCTGTTTTCATTTGTGGTTCCATACACTATCACGTTTGCAGAACTATAATACGGTCTGCCAAAGCATAGAGAATGATATTTTAAAGAGGGTGGACAATATTCTCTACAGGAGTTCAGTTATCGTATTTAGTGGCCTAATACAGTTTGAGATTTATGCCAATCATTGACGAAACAAGTATATATTTCATATTGCAACACCCAAAGATTAAGTTGTATATTGAGTTTGAATATATAGTTGTGGATGAGATTCAACATGATCGAGACGTGCAAGATGACAGAATTGAAGTGTACAAACGAATGAACAGTGATAGCAATTAGCAAAGAATAGTTCGAAGTTATGTACGAAGCCTGTGACGAGAACGAAGATGACTATGGGGCGACAGAAAATTCAAATTTTTTATTAATATTTATATTATTTATTAATTTTAATAATTAAAATTTAAAATAACATAATAATATTATAACAGAAAATAAAAAAATTAATACAGAAAATTCCAAAAAAAATTTATATGTATATTATTTATTAATTTTAATATTTAAAAAATATAAAATATTATATTATAACAGAAAATAAAAAAAATTATAGCATATCCAAAAAATATATTTATTATTAATTAATAAAATAATAATAGGAAATAAAAATTAATAACAAAAAATTGAAAAAATAATAACAATATTATCATCATAGAAAATCTAAAAAAAATCAAATAATTAACTATACTGATATTGCTAATAATAATATTAACCAAAATAATTACATTTAAGATATTAATCAAATAATAAGCTTTAAATTAGCAAAAATAATAAACTTACGTAATTATGTTGGCTCAAATAGTTGATAATATATTATACTACTGACGTATAATTATGTACCATTTTTACTAAATATGTGTTTATAATTTTTTATATATAAATCTCACTAAATACTTTCAATAAAACACTGAAAATTCTCTTTATTCTCTAAACTCTGAACTTTAAACACTCTCTCAACTCTCTTCACAATATGATTCAATGAGTGAGGAGGGAAACTCAGGTGGGAAGCTTTTAAAGCCAACTTCTGTTGCAACTTTTCTTTTCAGAGCAGCCATATCCCCTGCATGCAAACACTGAAAAGTTGTGCAGATTCTTTGGAAAAGAAAAGGAATCTCTGCACCACCTGTTGCAGCACGTGGCCTCCATGTTAAGGTTGGCTCGACATGTATTCTGCTTTGCTGAAAAAGCTGCTTCTACCATAGGCAACCTGTTACTTGTGTGTTGATGGGAGCCACATAGTGGGAAAGAAGGGGTAATGATCCCCTAATTTTAATTTTTTATACGTAAATTATATGTAAATTTTAATTTAGTCTTTTTTAAAATTTTATTTTAATTTTATTTTATTATGTAAATATTTTTAACCCTTTTTAATATTTCATCTAACTCCACTCTTAGATGAGGGCTTGCCACATGTCCCTCTTTTCTACAAAAGTTGGTTCAAGTTAAAGCAACACATAACTTGTATGTTGAGTGAGACAATGTTGTAGTTTTATATTGTGGCATAACACATTGATGAAGTATAACTGCATAATACATAAATGTTGTCCATATTAAAAATAATTTCTGTCATTCAATAATTGATTAAACAAATGAATCAATTAAAAAAAATATTGATAAAACACCAAGAAATTTATGTCATTCAAAAGTTGATAAAACATACTGAAGACTGTACATCACTTATTTTTCTCATGTGATTGTATATGAAAAGTGTAGAGATTAATCTTGGTAGAATGAAGTGTGAATTAGATTTGGCCTAGAATTACCAAAAAATGCTTTAAGGTTTGGAAATAAGAAAAGATATAAAGGAAATGTGAATAGTATTTTTTTTTTCTTTGTAATATGATACACATAGAGATATAAAAATAATATTATCTTTAATAATAGAGTGTTAGTAATAGAAAAATTAAAAGAAGAAGTTATAGAATAAATAAAATGATTGTGTCAAAATTGATAATATAGGAGTAATTGATGTGCATATAAGTACAAATATTAAGTCTAAAACAAATAAAAAGATATAAAAAGATGATCTTTTGATACATGATTTAATGATCTATGGGTTAGTATAGGTATTGTTTTGAGGTATTTTGTGTTGTTTGTTTTTGTGTTTTGTTATTTCTTTTTGTTCTCTTTTTATAGTGGATTGTATATTTTGAGTTCTCATACTTTGTGTTGCATATGTGTGAATTATCAAAAAATAATAAAAAAAATAATTCAAAAGATCAATTGATTTTTTACTTTTTTAAAAAAAAAAATTTATATATAAATATAAAAAAATATAAAAAATCAAGTGTCTAACCAGTCAAAAAGTGAACAACTCAATTAATTATAATTATTAATAATTAATTTTAAATTTTTAAATTCAAAATTTAAAAAATTTTAAACTGATCCCCGCCCCTCATGACCTCACCCTTCAATCTCTACACTCAAATTAACGCACCCTATTATAACTCCATTATCCACGTTATATTTCTCACTTCTCAGATCACTATTCTCCCGCACAAGGAACAAACAAAAACAAACCCTAGAATTTCTCTCTTTTTTTTTATTTATTTGATGAAAAAAGTTTGATAACCAAAATTTTTCAGCCATAATTAGCCAAAACTTTTTATAATTCACTTCATTTATATCATTTAATATCAGTTTTATTTTTTATCTCACTCTCTTGTCATTCTACTTATCACCGTTCTTATCAAATCTACTTATTAATGATATTAATTATAAAATCATATTCGTTTTTATTAGGCATTATTGTAATCAATACTTAATATTCCTTTTTATAATTTGATTTTTATATATAAAAATACAATAAAGATTAATAATTATATTTAAGAACAATGGTTATAATATCAATTACATTAAATAATTACAATTGATTCTTTGTCTGTTATGGTATTTATCATCAATTATTAGAGATATGAAACATGAAACCTATCCTAATATATACTTTATGTTAATTCAATCATATTCATTTAAAAATCACAAGAATAGCACCATTACAAGCACAATAGTGTATCAACCAAGAAATTTTACATGAAATTGTTTTTATCATTGTAATTTGTATGGCAATTGATTTCGACCTTAATACAGTACCTATGGTAGAAGGTGCCCTGATGAGGTATGGTAATAACCTGAATTATTTTTTATATATTTTTTAGCACTTTAATTATATGCGTAACATTCTTGATCATTATTTGTTTGCTATTTATGTCTAGAAAAATAAATTTTTTATTATTTTTGTTATATATTTTAATTTTTAAAAATAATTTTATGAAGATAGAAGCATTTAAAAATGTTTTCGTAACATGTGAATGATATACTTTCACCTTTGATTCATTTTTACATCTTTTTTTCAAATTTTTATTTGTAGTATCCTTAATTATATCTTTGGATCTCTTATTAGTAAAAACTTAATTTTTATAGAGACTAAAAACTGGAAAACCAATAATTATTTTAGAAGAATGTTTTATATACCATTTTATATATGTTTCAAATGTATACCTTCAATTTTTATATATGTTTAAAATGTACACCTTTAATTTTTTAAAATAGTTTTATGATGTTGATCGCTAAAATAAGAAGCTTTTTTTAATATTTAAACTTTCTTTTGGTAATTGGTATTTAAATCTTTTGATTTTGTTCACTAATTTTTTTAGTTATATACATAATATTTGTGTAAAGTTCATACTTTACGCAATTAATTAGTTTATATGAATAACATCCATAATTACATGAAGTTAACATCCACGTTAACATACATAATAAAACGAAATTAGCACTTAAAATTACGGAAAAAGTTTGGTAACCAAAATTTAACATCCATAAATTTATCCACATAACTTCTATAATTTCATATTAATAACATCCATAATTTATACTCATAATATTCATAATTTCATACATTTAATGTCTATAGTTAATAAATTTTTATAATTAATATTATCAAATTTTAAACTATACGTCTTATTTTATTCTTCAAATTATCTCATATGTGAACTAGTAGGTCGTGATTTTAATTATTTTAATATTTTTTTAATATTCATATGTATGCTTATTTATTGATTTTAATATGACGAGTTAATATTATTTTTAAAAAATTATTTTTAATTTTTTGTTTATATTTTATATTTTATTTTTATTTTTTAATAGTCTATATGTAAAATATAAATTGTATAGTAGAAGTTGTTAAAACTTTTTAATTATTTAACTTTCATAATTTTTGCAGAGAATTATTACATTTAATGGATAATAATGTGATTGAAAGATGTTAGAGATTTGATTTGAGAGAAACTGAAATTGATTTTGGAAAGAATATTAATAACTCTAAATATGCAGCAAAATGATAGGTGATAAGGAGGATAAGTGATAAGGAGGTGTATATCACTTGCTTATCAAGAGAATATAAATTTTTACATGAGATTTCTATATTGTAATTATTTTTTGGCTACCTAGCATTACCCTTATTTGATTTTATTTCTGATCTTGTCCTTTCACTGGAGCTGTTGAAACGCGGTCGTTTCGGGGCCATCACTGCTGAGTTTGAGATTGGAAATGGTGGGAGGAGGGAGTAGGAGGGAGGAGGCACCGGTCATAAACAGCTCCAACGTGTTCGCAATGCTCGGAAGCATGCACACAACGAGATCATTGAGTAAGATGGAAGTCCTGTGGTGCATTGTCCCAACAAGAACCTGAAGAATCTTCATCATAACGGCGTCCTCAGACATCGGATCAGTTTTCTCGAGTCGGCAATCTGTGATGGCGGTAACAATGGCTTCCATGGTTTTTCTAACACCAGGAGTCCTTTCATCGAACACCTCAAACTTGAGGATCTTGAGGATGGAAGAGAGGGCAACGGCTGTGGAAAGGAAAAAACGAAGGAGCGGAATTCTTAAAAAATTATGAAATTCTTAAAAAAATAAAGAGATTCACATCTTAAAAAAATAAAGATATTCACATTTGCAATACAAAAACATTCAAAAATTATATAAAAGAACATCAATTTAGTATGAAAAAGAAACATTCTGATACTTAGTAGAAGAAACATCCATATATATTAACTTATTTATTTATGATTTAAAATATTGGTTATTAAATGTTTTACCACATTTAAATTAGGAGGAGATACGTTCAGTATCATTGCAACGTGAATTACGGAAACTGATTTAATTAGCTTCCGTCTCTTCACCCTCCTTCTCTCTCCAAATGCCTGAAACATATCAAAAAATAGATTCAGAACCATCCAATTTACAAATAAAAGAAAGAAACATCATAATGCCTAGCATAAGCACCATCCACGTACAGATTTTAGATTCACCCAGAAACATTTGACTGGTTTTTGGCTGATACCCTCTTGGTTCCCTAGCATTGTTGATAAATATATTATTTTATTATAAAAAATAATTCAAAAGATCAATTGATTTTTCACTTTTAAAAAAAATTCTTTTTTATATATAAATATATTATTTTATTATAAAAAATAATAAAATTGTTGGCACAGCGACGGAAATTATTTTCTTTATGGAGGCAGTACTGGTGTATTGACCGAATATTGGCCAAGGAGGGGAATTGCGGATGAGTGGAGGTCACGTTCAACACGCCGGGGGCGTGGTGGCTGAGCAGATAGCCAGGTGGCAGCACGCCGGGGGCATGGTGGCTGAGAGGAAGAGCCAGGTGGCAGCACGTCGGGGGCGTGGTGAGTGAGCTGGAGAGCAAGGTGGCAGCACGCCGGGGGCGTGGTGACGCGGGGGCGTGGTACATGGAGGTCCGTGAAGCTGCGCCGAGTCCCGATGTCTGCACCACGCGGGGGGCGTGTTGCAGGCCTGCTTGCATGCAGGGGACAGCCCCCCACCCCGGGAACCAGCGCCAGTGAAGCTCGTTGATATATATATATGCATACGTTGGACTCTCTTCTTCTCCATCCATGGTCTTTGAGCTGAAGTATAGTGAGGAGAAGGAAAGAATGAAGTGGGTTAGTCTGTAGGTAATATTAGTGAGGAGAGTGTAATGAGAGTATAGTGAGTAGTAGTGAATAGTGGTGAGTTAAATTTATACAGTGAAAGAAAAATAATATTAGTTCAAAGGATTAAAAAAAATGGTACGTAATTATTTGGCGCCTAAAGAACATATTATCAACTATTTGGATCATCCTATTTATGTAAGTGGATAAATTCTTTTTTTTTTACTGTATTTAGAATAAAGTTTATTTTATTTTTTATATATTTTTATTTTTTTATGCATGTATATTTTGTAATGAGAAAATTATTTTGTGTATTTTATAAATATTTTAAGAATATAACAATAGCTTTTATAAAGTAAACGTTAATAATAATAATAATAATAATAATAATAATAATAATAATAATAATAATAATAATAATAATAATAATAATAATAATATTATGTATAATTTGTTATAATTTTTGTTATTATGAATATGTTGAAGAATAAAAAAAATATTTTGAGTATGTAAAAATATATGTTGCATATATATATGAGTAAGTAAATATTATAATAACTTAAATAAATAAAATATTAAATAAAATTATAAATAAAGATTATTAAATAATACGTAAAAGATAAATATTATTAAATATTGTTATCGCATAAAAATGTGAATGTTTATTATAATATTTATAAGGATTATTATTTAATTAAAGTAACATATATCTTTGTTGATGCAGCCTAACAGGAATTTGTTGTGCGTAAACTGGATCCGCCACAGACGTGGAATCCGATGGTGGAGAACTACTTACGTGCCACGGATTTCTACCACGTCTCTAGAATTGGAGTCATAAGAGGATTTCACCCCATGTTAGCTGCTCTGGTTACAGTGACATTAGAGGATGTCGCTCATATATTCGGCCTACCCATTGATGGAGAGCCTGTTAGTGGATGGACAGACAGTAGTAGCGAGTTCGTTCAAAGTTAGGGCATAGCGATATTCGGTCGTGAGCCATCAGTAAGTCATAATGCGAAATCCTATATAAAGCTGGGTTGGGTTCGACGTATCAGAGACGCAGAGGACCACGCATGTCACGTGAGTCCATTTCATTCAAGTATCGGGTCAGTTTGGGCCTGCCTTTAGACGTTCGCCTCAGCACGGGATTAGCCACCAATGTGGGTCCCTCATAAGCAGGCCATGTCTCGGGATCTCCTAACGGTGTGAACTCAAATCTATATACCTTACGAACTTCCGTCATCTTGTACACATCATGCACATACAACTGCCAATCGAGACGCTAGTTAGTACAGCAAGTAATAACATGGCGACATGGTATTCGTTCAACCTGAAAGTGCCCACAGTCACACGTCCGTCGCGCAAGATCAACAACTAACACCTTTTCAGTAGTCATTTTACGCACCTCAAACACCTCATTTCGTCTATCAAAGCGGTGCACAACTATATTCCCAGCCTGTTGCATACTTGCTTCTATCCGCTGTTGCGCAAATGTAGAGTACGTAAATCCAGCACGCTTGCGTTCATGAGTCTCGGCACTCTTCCGCGTAAAGAGTTCATTTAACCTATAATATGTTGCTCGGACCAGCGCCAACACAGGTAGATTACGGGCACCCTTCAACACTGAGTTAATGCACTCGACAAGGTTTGTTGTCATATGGCCCCATCGATGTCCCTCATCGAATGCCAATACCCAATGTCTGAGTCCGATGGCATCGCACCACCTAGCATATGCCTCGCCTCGCTCTTCCAACCTCTTATAGTTGATGTTGTACTCCTCCACCGTTCTTGAATACCCTATATTGACAACAAGCTTCTGCAAGTGAGGGACTTTGAATGCCCTTAAAAAGTTACTGCCGATATGTCTTATACAAAACATCCACCATGCTCTTGGAGGTTGCTAGTCTCCACCGGAACGATTAACTGCTGCCCGTATTGACTCATGTCGGTCTGAGATCATACCCACACCGTCTTTTCTAACAACATACGTTCGCAGATTCCTGAGAAAGAAGTGTCACGCATCAGCTGTCTCACCTTCCACCAAGGCAAAGGCGATAGGCACAATGTTCTGGTTCCCATCCTGTGCAACAGCGACTAGAAGTGTACCTTTGTATTTTCCGTATAAGTGTGTGCCGTCAACCTGAACCAGGGGCTTGCAATGCCTGAAAGCCCTAATGCATGGATCGAAACTCCAAAATACACGATGAAGTATTTTTACACCTTGTGCCTCCTCATTTCCGTTGTACAATGGTCGTGTTTCTATTTGGACAACTGAACCAGGAATCTTCTCCACCATGACCGAGAGCCACCATGGCGATGCTTGGTAAGATTCCTCCCAATCGCCAAAAACTTTGGCAACGGACTTCTGCTTTGCCAACCAAGTCTTTCGGTAACTGATGGTATAGTTGAACCTTGACTGGACTTCCGCAATTATAGATTTCACCTTCATGGACGGGTCTGTCTCGACCAATGGCCTTATAGCCTCAGCAACTGTATCCGAGTCCAACTTGGAATGATCTTGTGAAATCGTTCCGATCGTGCACATGTGCCTACCGTTGTATCTGCGTATCTCCCAACAACCTTTTTTCCGTATCAAGCTGGCTCGGATAAGCCAGTCACATCCACGCCCGTACATCTTGCATTTTGCATAGAACGTCTGTGGATCAGACTCATACACATCATAGTCAACTCCTCTAGATATAGTGAAACTTCTAATTGCTGCGACGACCGACTTTCTAGAACTGTATTCCATTCCAATTCGGAACTCTCCGTCCTCAGGATCAGCAATTCCTATAGAAAGCCGAAATCATCGTTTATTGCACAGTCCAAGGTATAAACTAACAAAAACTTCTTATTTAGTCAACACGTACCTATGTTAGCATATTCCGGAAATTCGGGGGCATGCATGGCGTCGAGATCCAACTCACGCATAAAAGGTGGAACGTCCATCGATTGACTGCTCGACGGATGCACCACTACATTCTCTGCTGCTGCCTCAACTCCCACATCACCATCCTCATCTTCGTTGCCGGCTTCATAAATGGCTTCGAAGTCCTCTTCGCTATCACTATTCATTCCTTCGTACACTGCAGCTATATCATCATTTACATCTATATCATTTTGGACTGCTACCGCCTCTACAGCTTCAAACTCAATGTACAACTCAATCTGTGGGTGTCTCGTATAAGTCTGCCGGTGAATTTGAAACATATTCTGCATACTCGCTTCATCCGTGATCGGAATGGTGTCAAACTGTATTAGACCACCAAAAACCACAACCGGATTCTGGTACAGAATTCTGCTCACTCTCATTAACGTACCATTCTCCATGCTTTGACATAGGCCGTTCTGCAGCTCCATTAACGTCATCGTGCATGGAACCACAAACGAAAACGGATTCTGGGACACAAACCTCACTCCCTCATGAGTATTACGTATTATCTCACCTTCACGATACACCACCAAATTTGCGGTGCCCTCCATTACACCAACAACAGCCTCAAAGAATCCTCACAACACACTCAAAACTCACTCGGTATGGAAAACACTTTCGATTTCTACCTTATATAGACCGTTGCACTTAACACGCCCCCCACGTGCTGCCTGCCGCAACCAATCACGCTTTGACACGTGTCACCACGTCCCTGCGTACTGAATCAACACGCCCCCCACGTGGTTCATACGTGGACCAATCACTCGTCGACACGTCAGCACGCCCCATGTGTGCTGACTCAACACGCCCCCCGCGTGATGCTACTCCTGTCCAACCACGTTCTGCCACGTCAGCACGCCCCCTGCGTGCTGTATACGTGGCTCGACCACAGCATGCCACCTAGTTTCCACGCCCCCACGTGTTGTGGACACCACGCCCCCTGCGTGTTGGATCCTTCATCTGACACGTCCATCTGCATGTATACACATAGTTGCTCCATTTTCACCCAATACACTAAAATGATTCCCATATTTAAATTAATGAGCCGCACAGCGAAGTCAAAATTTCAGGATGATACTTCCAAAAGTTCCAACCTTTTTTTCCATGTATTATTAGCAAGAATAGTCAAAAGCAATCACTCTCATTGGGTTCACGTCATTTGTGTGACAAAAATGTCTTCGGCCAAATTTGAAGTGATATGTTTGTTTTCTCTCTTCAATGACTTTTCATTAACACTATTTATCTTTGGGAATAAGTTGTACTTAATAAATGCTTTTTCACTCTTCACTCTTCACTTATTAAACTCTAATAATTATTGTGACCAGAAACCATGGATTTCCTTTCACTTCCTACAATAACAATTCTGGTAGCTTTAGCTCTATTTCTTATCTACAACATATGGAAGATCAACAAAAGTTGTGATGATGAAACCAAGAAGCTTCAAGCACCAGAACTACCAGGTGCTTTACCTTTGATTGGTCACCTCCATTTACTAGGAGCCAAAACACCACTTGCAAGAATCTTTGCTTCTTTAGCCGATAAGCATGGCCCCATATTCCAAATCCATTTAGGAGCATACCCTGCCCTTGTAATTTGCAACAAGGATGCAATCAAAGAGTGTTTCACTACAAACGACGTCGTTTTAGCTTCGCGCCCAAAGTCAAGCCATGGAATTCACCTTGGTTACAACTTTGCAGGGTTTGGATTTGCTCCTTATGGCCCCTATTGGACCAAGCTGAGGAAGCTAGCCATGCTTGAACTTCTATCGCCGCGCCGCATCGAATCTTTGAGGCATGTTTATGAATCCGAGGTTGATACTTTGATCAATGATTTGTTGTCTTATCTTGGTGCAGATTCAGGGGTTAAGGTTGTCATAAGTGAGTGGTTGGAACGCCTCACATTCAATATAATCATAAAGATGATTGCCGGAAAGAGGTATTAATCAAAGATATTATTGTAAGTATGAGTTAATTGGTTAGTAGAATTTAATTTTGGTACAATAATATATTGGTATAATTAATTTATAAATCAATTATACTTAAATTCTTATCTAAAAATATGAACTTAACTGGATGACTAATAATTTTTTTTTAGATTGTCAGTATATCAAAATTAAATTCTTATTATTATATTCGTAATTACTTAATTTTTCTTAATTGGCTGAATTTCAACATGGATAGGTATTTTAGCTACTTGAAAGATGCGGACGATGAAGAATCACATAGAATTGTGAAGCTTGTAAAAGAGTTCATGCACATTTCTGGTGAGCTTGTTCCTTCAGATTTGATTCCAATTATTGGATGGTTACCAGTACAAGGGCAAGTGCTAAAGAACATGAAACGAATTGCAAAGGATTTGGATACAATTGTGGGAAATTGGGTTGAAGAGCATGATGTGAAGAATGATGATCAAAAGAAAAA
Organism: Arachis stenosperma; assembly: GCF_014773155.1. NCBI lineage: Eukaryota > Viridiplantae > Streptophyta > Magnoliopsida > Fabales > Fabaceae > Arachis > Arachis stenosperma. The sequence continues at coordinate 15,550,788 of NC_080385.1, forward strand.
GAACTACTCATCAAGTGAGAAACAATATTTCATTGACTTTATGCTTTCTGTTATTGAAGATGATCCTGCCTCTGGCCATACCCGGGACAATATCATCAAGGCAAATATTATGGTAAGCATCTATTTCTTTTTATCTGAATTCAAATTAATAATGTTAGGTACACAAGTAAAGATTTGGCTAAATCATCATAATCAAGTGATTTCAAACACACATGTCGATTTTTTTTTCCGATAAATTATATTTTTTTGTCTTTATATTTGTGAAATTTTTTTTAAAATATTTCTATTGTTTAATTTTATTTAATTTTATCCTTAATATTTTTTATTTTTGATAAAATTATTCTAAATGTTAATTCCATCTAAAATGTTAGGGATAAAATAAAACATTCAAAAATAATTTTAATATAAATAAAAAGCGTTAGAAATAAAATTGAATAAATAAAAAATATTAGAGATAAAATTAAATAAAATTAATATTAAAAATATTTTTTTAAAAAAAATCACAAATCGAAATGAGTAGATGGTCAAATTAGTCTTAAAAAATCACTCGCTTTTCAAATCGGTCTCCAAAAGATTTTTTTAATCAATTTCGTTCTTTAAAAATTTTAAATTAGTCATGTTAATCCTCCTGTCATTTTCATTGCTAACGACGTCAGATTTTGTTAATGTAGTACATTAAGTAACATCACAATACACACCTAGTAGTCCTACTTGACTATTAACATGATTAGTTTATGAAATTAGACCACATCAAACCCAAATTGAGGAATTCTAATGCCTCAAATTCTTCCCTTAATTAGGTTTTATTTTTATCTAATTTTATAAATTTATTATATTAATAGTTAATTAAGATTTTTAGGTGTGTATTATGATATCACTTAACGTGTCACATTAGTAAATTTTGACATCATTAACAAAGAAAGTGACGTAAGGACTAACATGACTAATTTAAAATTTTTAAAGGATAAATTTAATTAAAAAAATCTTTTAAAAATCAATTTAAAAAATATATAATCTTTCAAAAACTAATTTGACCATTTATTCAAATCGAAACGGAACATATTTTACCTTCTTTTTCCTTTGTTCTTTTCTTCTAAGTTCTAACAATATGCAACAAAAACTTTAGAATATAATGTTGGCGGGGTCAGACACAACGTCCAGCACAATGACATGGATCCTATCCCTTTTATTGAACAACAAACATGCTTTGAAGCGTGCAAAGGACGAAATTGACCTTCATGTGGGTAAGGACAAAATGGTAAAAGCATCCGACATAAAAAACCTAGTGTATTTACAAGCAATTTTGAAAGAAACTCTAAGATTATATCCAGCAGGGCCTCTATTAGTACCTCATGAGGCAAGAGAAGATTGTTACATTCATGGCTATTACGTACCAAAAGGGACACGTGTCTTTGCCAATGTATGGAAGCTACATAGAGATCCAAGCATTTGGGCAGAACCTGAGAAATTTTCACCAGAAAGATTTATTAATGGAAATGGAGAAGTTAATGAAGATCAGAATTTCGAATACCTTCCATTTGGTTCAGGTAGAAGGGCTTGTCCTGGATCAACATTCGCCATTCAAGTGATTCTGATAACACTTGCTCGCTTGCTTCAAAAGTTTGATTTGGAAGTTCCAATAAAGGGTGAGGCTATTGATATGAGAGAAGGGTTGGGCATAACCTTGCCCAAGTTAACTCCCTTGCAAATCATTTTGACCCCACGCTAATAATGCCATGTATATCACTTGCCTTGCTTCTATCATTTTTTACTTTTTGTTTGCTAAATCCGAATTTTATTTAAGAATTTTTTTGCCGTTAACGAGTTGTTGTGTATATAAAATAAAATTTAAATTTTTAATATTTACTTAAATAAAATAGTATGTTGATCACTTTACTAACTCAAATTAATTTTTCTTTTCATATATATGAATGCATTTATTTGTGTAAGCATAAATTTTAGTTTGAGACTTTAAAACAAGGCTTTTTTTGTTATATAGAAGTAAAAATAGTGATATATTTTAATATTGTAATTTTTTGTGTTTTTTAAAAGTGTGGAAGATAAACAAATTGGAGAGTCCGATTTCTATACTTCAAATTTTTTATTTTTTTTAACAGAAATTTCTCTGTCGGATTTCTGTACTCTCATAAATCTCTCGATCCGATTTTTGTACTTCTCACAAATCGGACGGTGCGATTTTTGTTTATCTAATTAAACGGTCCCATATTTAAGAATAACATCTCATCAACCCATATTTTAAAAAAACACCGTTGCTACTCCAATATTAAAAACAAAAAATTCTCAAAACAACTAAATTTAGACCCGTAGACTTATACAGTGTGAAAAAAATTAATAAAAAATTTTTATAACTAAAATGGTAACAGAAAAATTTTTATAGTTAACTATAGAACAATCTATTTAGCTTTTTATTTAAACAAATATAATCAATTTTATAGTATAATATAATGATAATAATATAATAAAAACTAATTTGATGAATGTATACCTTATTATATATATTGAAGTATTTGCTTAACTGGTATTTTTTTACTCTTAAGAGTTAAAGACAAAGAATTGTATCATAATAAATTCTATAGTATAATAAAATATAAATTTGACAATCTATAATGGATATACATTAAAGTATTTGTTTAAGTAGAATTTTTTAACAAAGTATAAGAAAAAATATTGACTCTTTTTTCTATTTGATTTCGATAAATTTAAGTATTTTTGTAACAATTTATTTTAATATTGTTGAATATCAATTGACTTTATAATTTATAATTTAATTTTAAAAATTCAAAAATCTATAAAAAAATAAAATACATAGATTATTTCATTTATAATGTAAAATATATAAGAATGGAGTAATAATTTAATAAATAGAATTAATGACAGATAAATAATATGATAATTTTTTATTGAAAAATAACCTACTAATGATATTAAATTCATTATTAATTAAGAAATAATGCTAATAAAGGCTATTAGATGAGGATATATACTTAATAAAAAATAAATTTAAAATTCTATAAAGACTACAACTTGGCAAAAGAGTTAATGTGGCAATAGAATAAGATAGAGGAGATGTCATTCTCTAATCTCTAGTTATAAAAAAATATGGGTATCAACTTTTATATAAATAAATTAGATTAAGATTCGTTTAATACACGGAGAGTTAAATTAATTTTATTATATAGTATAAATTTAAAGTACTATATACATTATTTAGAGATATATTAAATTATATGTAAATTAATATTAAATTAGAAGTTAATTTGTAGAAAATATTGTACGATATATTTATTTAATTTGACAATTTATATATAATTTAATAATATTATTATTCAATAAAAAGAAATATAAAAAAATATATACCATTTTATAATATAGATAATAATTATATTTAATATTTACTACTTTGTAATTCAATTGAATAATAATATAAATTAAATTTAGTGATTAAGAAGTTTAAAATTTTGTTTAGTAGCATATCAAAATTAATTTAAATTTTATAACGGTTGATGATAAATAACAATTTAAATAAAAAATTAATTTAAAATTTAATAATTATGAAAAATAAAATTATACATAAATTAGACTATAAATAATAAAAATATTCAATTAACGTTTATTCACTTGATTTTATATAATTATTTTTTATTTTTATTTTTAAATAATTACTTTTGGTTTTTTTAATTTTTTTAGGTTATATTTAAATACTATAGTACAATGATAAAATTATTAGATAAAATATAAGTATGAAGATTATTAATATTTTAATAATTAAAAACGATATTCAATTTTTTAATTTTATTTTTTATGAATCATGACAACATGTATTTTTAAAAATATTATTATAACTAAATGATATTAAAAAAATATAAATAGTTGAAAAAAAAAGAAATAATATATAGACAAACAAAGACATTATATAACTTATAAATATAATTATATAAAGAAATAGAAAACTTAATAAATACAATCACACAATCATCTAATACATACATTTAACAAATTTAAAAAAAAATATTATGGTTATCAACCAAATTCTAATTTTGTATGAAATTAGCAAGAATGGAAAGGAAAAAAGAGAAAGACATGAAATTATGTTAGAGAAGATAAAAAATGTGTAAAGTGAATGTTGATTTATATAGTAAATATTATTAATGTTTTGATAATTATAAATGATATTCAATTTTCTAATTTTATTTTTCATGAATTATGACAACATGTATTTTCAACAATATTATTACAACTAAATAATATTAAAAAAGTGTAAATTGTTGAAAAAAAAAAAGAAGTGATATATAGACAACAAAGATATTATATAACTCATGAATACAATTATATAAAGAAATAGAAAAATTAATGAATATAATCATACAATCACCTACCTAATACATACGTTTAGCAAATTAAAAAAAAAATAAAAATTATAGTCATCAACCAAATTTCAGTTGTACAAAAAATTAGTAAGAATGGAGAGAGATAAGAAGAAAGAGAAAGAGGTATGAGATGTGAGAGAAGATAAAAAAATATATAAAATTGAATATTGATTTATATAATAAATATAAGAATGGTTAAAGTATTAAATTGGTCCCTATATTTGGGCGTAATATTGTTTTAGTCCTTAAAGTGTCCTATTTGAATACAAAAAAGTTTCATTTAACTTCAATGTAATCCCGCCGTGAAGTCAAAGTTAAATAATTAATCGAATGTCCTACATGATAGCAGTACAAGAACAAGGTCGATAATTTGAAGAACAAGTACAAGCTCTAGAGGCACAAAATCAACCGTGGATGCATTAATACATTTATTTATCATTTTTCTTACAATTTAAATGAAATATTTTCTATAAAACTAAGGAGAATGATAAATAAATATATTGGTGCATCCACGGTTGATTTTATGCCTCTGGAACTTGTACTTGTTCTTCAGATTATCAACCTTGTTCTTGTACTGCTATTATGTAGGACATTCCCTTAATTATTTAACTTTGACCTCACTATGGGACTACATTGAAGCTAAATAAAATTTTTTTGGATTCAAATAGAATACTTTAAACTTTAATGATGAAAACAGGATTACGCTCAAACATAGGAGATCAATTTAGTACTTTATCCTATAAGAATAGGTGATATTTATGAAAGGAGAAGAGAAAGAATTAGATTTTAATTAAAATACTTATTAAAAAAATTAACATTAATATTAAAAAACAATAATATAATTTATATAAGGATAAGAAAATATGAAAGTTAAAGTTAAAAAAGAATTGTATAATATTATATAAAGATAAGTTATTATAAGGAGAAAAAAATATAATAAAAATTCTATGGTATAAATACAAAGATAGAAGATTATGTTTAAATTATGTGAATTAGCTATTTAAATGAGTTGACGGGGTATAATAAAAAAAAATTAGAAAACTAACAATATATTTATAGATTATCTTGAATTCTGTTTTAATATATTATTAATAAATAAATAAAATAGATAGATAAATAGAAATAGAGTAGTCTTTCTGGATAAACATTTAGTATAATATTTTTGAATAAGTGTTGGTTTGACTATTAAAATTAAAAAATATGTAGTAATAAATATAATAAATAAAATAACACTTTAAGTATTTTGGGTGTATTATTTGAGAGAAAGCAAATAGAGGATAATATCAATATAGAATTTAAATAAAGTGATTAAAATGGTAGTGTTTAAATTTTTATAAGTGACATTTAATTTCATTTAATATTATTATATTTTCAAATGTTTTTTATGTATTGAATGGCAATGCAATGCATTGATAATATAAATTGAAAAGTACAAAGTTTTAATACTTACTTACCAAACTTATTTTGAAGTTGACTATTCTCAATTCTCATTGACTAAACACTTTTCAGTATTATTTTTTAATTTAATTTTTGTTCATTGTTTATTTATGATGAGCGAGCGTTTAATATGAACTATGATAACCATTCTCATATAGTACATATGCATAGACAATTTTCCGTGGTTCCCTGACGATATCTAATTACATTAATTATTTCAACCAATAACAAAATTTTATCTAATTAGATAAAGTCAAATACATAAATTAAACGATATTAAATTCTATCACGTATCATATTTATAATAAAATTATTTACGCATAAAATTACATTTAACTATTATTTATGTAAAATATTTTTTCTTTTAAATAATTATATTATTATTTGATATCTTCAATATCCTTAATTTCATTATAAAATTTAAATATCTATTAAATAAAATAATAGTTAATTTATACTTAGCAAAATTAACCAATTAGTCAAATTCATTTAAAGAGAATCAATTAATTTGTTTGCATTTATTGAAGGAAGATATTTTCCTCTATATTCAAAAGAAAATATTATATTTTCCTTGCAAAAAAGCACCAATTACATTTGACAATCTCTTTAATATATGCTCTATTTGGTAATTTGGGTATCTCCTAAAAAGCTCTTTCTCTTCATCATTTATCATTCTTATTTGTATCACTCCCTAAAACTAAACCCATTCTTACACAAATTGTTATGTTAATGCGTGAAAAGAGAATTGAAGAATACAGAAATAAACAGAGCATAGGCAATAAGTTTTGATTACAATGGGAAAAAAGAGGGGATCCGAAATGAACGTTTTATTTGGATGGTTGATGAAGTTATCTATCAAAGTTAAAATCTTTTTGGGAACATTGGTTGCGCTTTGTGCTTTGGTGGCTCTAGGTTTTACCATCAAAGATCATGAATATTTCTTCGTAGTCGCTGAAGCTGTTCATCTTGCTGGGACTATTGTCCTCTTATACAAGCTCTTCACCAAGAAAACTTGCTCTGGTATGTTACATTTCATATTTCATATTCTTCAATTATGGGTTTTGATATTTTAACTTTTCATGTTTTTTGGTATAATATTCTAAATGCTAATTATAAATAATATCAAAATAAGAATTAAGTTAATTTAATCTCCAATCTTCCAATTTTTTTTATAAGATTTCATAGAACTTAAACGCAGATCGTTTCGATAGTAGCAGAGGATAAAAAAATTCTGTTTGGTCCTTGAAGTTACATTCTAGTCTCAATTTAGTCCTTGAAATTTCAATTATCTCAATTTAGTCTCTAAATTTTTCAAATTTTAATCGTATTAGTCCTGCGGTGATTTTCGTCACAGAGTCAATTTTGAAACAATTGAAACTTTAAGAACTGAATTGAGGCTCGGGTGTAAAATAATATAAAAAAATAATATAAAACTCTGCGCTCAACTCAATCAATTCTTATTAATATACAATTCAAATAAAAAAAATGATTTCCAAATTATCAATTCAATTCTCATGTTATGTCATTTATTCCAAACACATTGTTTGATCTACAATTCAATTGTAAAATTTTTTGGTTCCAAATACACCCTAAAGAAATAAAAGGGGAAAATTAAAAAAAGTTTTATTTGGCATTTTCAGGTTTATCACTTAAAACCCAAGAGATCACAGCTTTGTACCTATCAGGAAGATTAATTTGTGGCATGCTGTTGAGAAATGTTGTTGGCATCTACATGTACATTATGCTAGACTTGGTATTTCTCTTGTCAACATTACTCACAATATGGAAGATAAGGTTCAAATTGAAGTCCTCCTATATTAAAGAGCTTGACACCGTACGAGTGCCTTTTATGGTAATACCCTTAATTTTCTTTTGTTTATGTGAATATATTATGTGATTTACATAGAACACTCATAGTTTAATTTATGGATACTATAAGATTTATGTTATCATCAAATTCCCTAGACAAGCAATATTAAGAGAGTAATTTCTGTAACTAGGGATGTCGAGGGCGGGGGATGTCTCCCTGCTTTCCGTCCCCGCCCCCAGAATTAATCCCTATTCTCGTCCCAATCTTCGTCATGGGGAGATAATTGTCCCCATCCCCATTCCCCGCGTTCCCCATATTTTTTGCGGGGCCCCATTCCCCATCCCCTTATATTTAACATTTATATGAAAATTATAGTAAAAAATATCAAAAAAAAAAAATAAAAATAAAAAACAAACTACAAAATACTATTACAAACACACAAACATATCTTATCCAAGATTATAAGTACAGAAATACAACATAGCAAATTATAATACATAAAATAAAATCTTAAAATACAACTTCTATTCTAAAAAAAGCAATAAGATATAATCTTTAACATCAAGTATTCTTTGATGGTCAGCATACTCAGCAAGAGGAATCATAATTGCTTTAGATACATAGAAGGAGAGAAAATCAAGCAACTATTTCAAAATCAAACCCTAACTATTTCAAAATTATAAACCCTATATGTCTAATTGCTTTAGATACATAGAAGGAGAGAAAATCAAAATTATACAATCCAGTGAGTAGGGAAGACTGAATAATAGGATTAGGGTTTTTTAATTGGTGAAATTACTAAAAAACCCACCTATGTTAGAAATAAAATAAAGTTATTTAAGAAATTTCAAACATTCGGAGAATTATCGGGGATGGGGCGGGGATCTCCGCTCGGGTCCCCGCGCCTGTCTCGGGGGAATTTTGTTCCCCATTCCCATCCCCACAGAAAAAATTTCCCACCAACGGGGCCCCATTCAGGACGGTTCCCACGGGGATCCCTACCTCCTGGAGATTTTTGAAACCCCTGTCTGTAACTAAATTGAGTTGATTTAGTGGTTAGTTTATTAGCCTGTTTAAGTAAGTGTTACGAGTTCGAATCCTGCTCATCTCTAAAAGATTTTTTTTATTAAATTGGTCATTCAAAGATTGTGAATTAATCATATTTGTTCTCCAATCACTTCATTAACATTTTTTTTTCAAAAAATATTGTAAAACGTTAATTAATAACATATATAATATCTGATATGTCTAATTGAATATTGACCAAATATATTTATAAAAATTTATTAATTTAATCATTTTTCTCAATTACAAAAATCCTATTCCTAATATGACCTAATGACTAAATTGATAGATTTTCGTAAACATATTTAGTCAACATCTAATTGAACATGTGTGTCATATATGCTATCAGTTAACATTTCACATCATCAATCGTTGACGAAAATTGTGAGTGGAGTAACTGAACGACAGATATGATTAATTCTTAATATTTGAAAGACCAATTTGATTGAAAAAATCTTTTAAAAATAAATTTAAAAAATATCTTATCTTTCAGAGACTAATTTGATTATTAACCCCTCAAAATGAGAGTAATTTCTTTTCCCCTGGTTTTATGTTTAAAGTGTTGCACAGTTGTCCTAGACAATGACCTAGTAGGAGCAATATTCTTTTGGCATTGTTTACAATGCCGATGAATTTTACATTTTCTCTCCAAAATCATATAATAGGTAAATTTTGACAAATTCGACATAAAAGTACAAAACATCATTAGAATTGGCCCATCATTCCGGTATTAGTTTTTATTATATGTAACTCATTGTGATTTAAGATTTTCATTTTGTTTGGGCCGGGGTGAACACGTACTAGAGGTATTGAATAATTAATAACATATACTATATATTGATAATGTACTAGGTGGTGAGTTGTGCAATCCTTGCGATAATAATCCACCCGCGTTCAAGTGATTTTTCTTTCACTAACACCCTTTGGGCATTCTGTGTGTACTTGGAAGCCATTTCAGTTTTCCCTCAACTTCGTTTCATGCAAAATGCAAAGGTTAGTCCTTATATATTACACTACAAATTGAATAAATTTTAGTTTAACCATTTTTGAGACTATGGTATTCCTTGTTTGCTTCTAGATGGTTGAAACATTTACAGGATACTATGTGTTTTCGCTTGGTATTTCAAGATTCTTGGCATTGGCTCAATGGATAATTCAGGTGAGATAAAATTGTGAATTGAGTTTATTAGTATGTAAAGCGAATGATTATATATCTAACATATTTTTTAAAATAAAAATTTTTATACAAATCTTTTTTAGATATATATATTTTTTAAATAATAAGAATCAAATTTTAAATTTTTCTGTCGTATAAATTTTGATATCATGTTATAAAATTATTTTTTTAATTTAAATTAATAAAATATGACATATATACGACTAAAAAAATTATAGGAGCCTAAATCAACAAAGGAGAAGAAATATAAATATGTTAAACAAATAAAACTATATATGTAGCATCCAATCATCCATATGCAAGAACAAAGTAAACATATTTATTTATATTGATTTAAGTATAATGTATATGTTTATATATATACCACATGAAGGATTTGTCCACATTAGGTATAAATTTTGCTCATTTACACATCGAATAATTTCTTATGCATAATAAACTTTATCATTCCAACTGTAGAATCAAGTCATATTATCTTGATAATAAAGCTTATCAAAATTCAGAAAAAACATACATCAATAGGTATATAATTCATTAGTCATATTCACTTGCATTTTTTAAGACCGTATATAATATACGCAAAAATAAAGTATTACGATGATATATTAAATTGGAGATTATTAACTTTTTTTCATCCACCAGTTTGCGAGAGTATATTAAAATATTATTAGAGTTGTTAGTAATTAAGAGTTAAGTTAGTAATAACTAATAGTTAGTTATGAAATTAATTGGTAATATTTCTATAAATAGGATGATTCTTATCGTATAACAATAACTTTAACACAACAACTTTACATATAATATTATCTTTTTATTCTATTCCTCTTCCAAAAATTTAACAATTATTATTATTATTATTATTTAGAAGATTCCGGTGTTTTCATGTTGTTTTTGCAGATCTATAAGACTCGAGGAACATATCTATTTTTGCTAGGTAGTGGCAATATTTGGTTCTTGGCAGCCTTGCTAGCAGAAATGGTACAATCGTTTATTTTGGCTGATTTTTGTTACTATTACTTAAAAAGGTATATAATTAATTTTTTCCCCATTTATTACTGTTTTTAATTAGATTCTATATGAGTTATAATATTTGTTCAATTTTTTCTCCCTTTTCCAGCTTCAAACAAGGCCAACTTTTGAGGAAAATGCCAATTTAAGGCCTGAGTTACAGATTTATAGTGTGTTTAGATTTAAGAACAACCAAACTTAAGACCAGTTGTTGATACATGTGCTTTTCTTATTTTTATGTGACAATATATGTTCTGAGGGATATATAAAATGATTTTACACATTTTATAAATGCATCCAAATTTTTAGTGTTATAAGTTATTAATATTTTATTCTTTGAAGAACCAGGTAAGTAGTTTCTCCTAAAATTAATTAGTAAATATCCCTTTAAAATATTGGCCTTGAGGATTTGAACCCACTCTTTCAAATCACCGTCTTTCTAACTTTGATGGCACCAAGCCACCAATCACCATTAATCACAATCGGTGATAAAATCTTTCAACTAAGGGTCACTCTCTGGTACAGATCAAAGTTGATATAGATATACAGAAACTCGTCATTTGGTTGACGCGTGTACTGTCATTGCAAAATGGAGCAGGTTTTTACTAGCAAATGCGACTCACCCCTCTGTGTGTTGTCCTCCGTAACAGGCAAATTGGTGAGTTGGTGAGTTTGGGTTATGGGTCTCTTTGTTCGTTCGTTTTTGGGCCATGGGGATAGTCTGAAAAAAGGTGTTGAGTTGGGTAGGAGGATAATTGATGAAGTCACCGTCGTGTTTCGTGGATTAAGCAGAACCGCCAGCATCATCGCCGTTCTCCCTCCTACATGGATACACACCAGAACTTTCTGTGTCGGAGGAGACCATACCCGATGACTTGGAGCAGATTTGGTGGCAATGGAAACTAAATCAGAGCTGCTCCTTCTTCTGCGTTGTGAAGACTGACAAAAGCGCGGTGAGCGAGAGGAGCAAATGGAGTTGCCAATTGAAGGATCCGGGTCGGGTTCTTCTTTGAGTTGTGATCCGGTCCAGTTGGGCTTCTCTAATTGGGTTGTACAATTAATGCTTATTATGTTTAGGGGTGAAAAGAGGACAGGTCTTAACAGGCCTGGCCTGTCATGTATTCACTTGGCCTGAACTTGGTTTACAGCTTGTTATAATCAATTTGCAAATAGATTATACATAATAATAGTCAATTTGTAAATAGATTGTATGTATAAGTAATGGCTCATCAACAAAATAATATCACACTTTAATTAAATTTTGCATATTCATACTTACAGAAGGTGAATATCATACTCTAAATCCTTACATTTAGCCATGAACATTTTACTCTCAGTCATCATAGTGAGTCAGCATACTTGAGACCGAAATTAACTTCATATAATCCAAATTCTACATTTCAAATGGCACTCAAGTTTATGCTATATGAACTTTTATCCAAGGAGGAGATATTATTGGTTTCCTCTCTTCATATAAAAAATGTTAATAACTTCAAATTCTCAATCATTGTCACCATCACAAAAAAATATGTAAACAATTTCAATGTCCATCCATATTGATTACCAAACGAGCTTTTAGAGAACATGATCCGCAGGGAAGAATAAGTAATCCTAGCAAAGAATCATTGTTCAATATAGATATTCTACTTTCATCCCTCAACAAGGAATACCCCATTTTATGCAATTCCAATGAGTCTATAGAGAAATAATCTCCACATCTGCACTGATAAAACAGTTCCAATGCTTCTCCGTCATCTTCAGCCATCATATCCTCTAAGCTTAAATCTTCTGCAACATCAACAGCCTAGACATCACGCCTTGAACTTCGAAGCTCATTATCATAAAATAAACAAGAGCTTGAATCGCCAAGAACTTCCCACGCCTTTTGTACTTTGAGAAATCTATCTCCACTAGTTTGATTGCTGCCGGATGATGCATCAGAAGATTTCAATAGCTTATCAGGATGCAAACTGAGTATGGCGGAGCGGTAACTAGCACGGATTTCTTATTATTTATGTAATTAAATTACTTTTCAATATTTTTGCTTCTATATTAAATTAGTTTTAAATTCTTTAAAAAAAAATACAATTCAAAACAATATAAAAGAGCCGTTATCGTTCTCATAATTTATCAACTATAATATTAGTTTCCAAAGACAATTAAAAATAACCTAATTGTCTATTATGTAATGAATGACTACAATCGGTTACAAACAAATAATATAACCCGTCACAACACAAATAATATAAATTTTAAATACAATTAAAACTAATATAATTGTTTATTATGTAATATTATAATGAATGGCTACAACGATTATAAATAACTTAAAACAATATAAATATTTATATACCTAAATGCATACTTCTAATTCTAGAATATCCATTCACATTAACAGTATAACTATTTTAAAAAAGTTAAACTTTTGATATATTAAAAAATCGTTTGAGATTTATTTTTAAATATTTAAATTTTTCTATTTTTTTACACATATTTTTATCCAAAGTGGTATAATTTAGGTTCATTTTTGTACTATAACTTAAGTTTTTTCTTCATTTTCCTTCTCCTTCTCATGACATTTATTTTTTTTAGGTTACTCAATCAGATTTATATTCTTTTACTCTTTATTTTTAAATAGGTATGCCTTCGATATTAATATTATTTCTTGTTATCAGATATAAATTTAGCACTAAATTTTATTTCATTGCTTTTATCTACATCTGCATTCATTTACGGCACTACTAGACTACACTTAAGCTGTAACATAGTAAAATTAAGGATTTGATCGAAGGCTGAAAGAGTACTTTATCATCCTTATAAACCACAGTAAAAAAAATTTTCTTATTGATGATCTTGTCAGATATGTCCATGACAGAATAAAAGATAAGAATTTAACCACTTAAAAATTAAACCCTCAAGCACAAAAATGAATTGATACAACGATATAATAACCTAAAATAATAGCATAATGATATACAAGCAACAACAAATTAAATCAATTAGTTTTAAATACAAATACAATTCATATGAAACAATTACAAATTAAACCAATTAGTTTTATATACAAATACCATTAGCATCAATACATTAAAATAGCAAAATTCTAGTATAAAAAATTAATTAAGAATAACTAAAAAAAATCTCACCTACGGTAGAAGAAAAAAGTCAGAAACAGTCAGGGATGAATTTTCAACTTGGAGTCGTTGCCGTATTGCACCATTGTAGATCATACCGCTGGCGAAAAAGAGTGGAGCTTCGACGGAGGAAGAGCTTCGAAGAGGACCAGAGCAGAGCCTGCAGAAGAGCCAACACGATGACGACGGAGGAAGCAGAGCCAAATGAGGCACGAGGCTGAGGCTGAGGCTGAGGCAAAGACAAGCGAGTCACGGCCAGGATGACACAGTCGGAGGAGGCACATGCACGGAGGAAGCAGAGGCGAGCAAACATTGATGGCGTTGGAACAAGGCAGAGGAGCCGGCGAAGAGAGTGACGGGTGATGATCGGCAGCAACCGTGCTGTGAGTGAGAGGTGAGAGTGAGTGTCTGAGTAAAGCTCTGTGAGGTGCGGTGAGTGAGTCAAAGCTCTGAGCATCCGAGTGTGACTTGAGGTTGGAAATGATTTAGGGGTACCATTGAATTAGGTTTGATTTATGGGTCAATCTATGGTACAGATTTAAATTGATACAGATTTATAGATTTTTTGCTTGAATGAACATGAGGTTGACACGTTGCTATGTTGATGCAGGGCTTGTCTCCCAGTGGCAAGAGCTGGCTGAGCCGTTTGCCATTCTTTTTTGGTTGGGTATCTGTTGGTGGGCTGTTTGAGTTGGGCTTTGGCAAACAAAAAAATTCGGTATCTAACGGTGGAGGCTTTCGTTTTTTCTTTTTGGTTCCTTTGTCAATGGGAGGAGGAAAACAGAAACGCAGGTGCTGATGCATCCATGGAGGCCGAAGCAATAAGGAAGATGGTATCCCCAAAAACGAAGCCCTAGGTTCAAGGGACAGGGATACAGCCGCTGAAGGCGTCGCCGTGGTGGAGGTTCAAGCCTGGAACCGGAAACGATCGACGCTCGGGGTTTATCTCGTATCCCGCGTTGAGTCTGTGTGGCCGTAGACGCTTCCGCTGCCGTTGTGATCGGAAGTTGGTGCTGTTCGAGTTCGGCCATCAACGGAGGTATGAAATTGGTTGTTCTTGCTCTGTTGGATTATACTGTATATATTCACAAGCTTCTCCTATTAGACACACGAAAACGGGACTCTCACACTATACACTTTCTTTCACTTGTCTCTGGGAGCTGTATCACTCAACCACAGGTGTATTTCATCTGGTTCAACCTTGCAGCATTAGCCGTTTTAGATTATGGTCTCCGATGAGTAGTGAATTTTTTCATCATGTACCCATAATTTATTTCATACCCAAATTTGAAAGTCTTGTGTGATTGAGGTGAAAATGAATCATGTGGATTTCAGTGTTAATTTAATTCTATAGGCTTGTTTTAGTTTCTGTTTTTTTTTTGAAAAATTGTTCAAAGACAAATGTAGGAGGTAATGGCTACAAGGATGATGGGGTTAAATTAATGAAAAAGGGCGCCTCTGTGGAAAAGTTTGCATTTTTTATGTAACTAATTATTGCCGTTGGCTGTTGCCCGTTGGGATCATTTCTTTCTCTTGAAAGGTGTTGTATCGGTTAGGATAATGTCAAGAATGTTTCAATGCTTTGGGCGAAGGTGAAAACCTTTTTTGAAGTCAATAATTGCTTCTTATATTTTTAGTAAACTTGATAACAGGGGTGCAGGATATTTTGCCATTCGAAAATGCTTTATGAGACTTGGTGCCACGTGAGTCAGCGTCCATTATGTCATGAATGAACCTGAGTAGGGAATTTTGTAATTGTTTATGATGAACAAGGAAGTCAGCTCTTTCAAGCTTTATATTCATCATTTATTTAGATGCATACTATAAAGCAATTAACATTTCCATGTAAACAACGCTGTATGGGTAAAATTACGAAAAATGGGTGGAGTTTGGCTCTTTTCTGGAGCCAATAGTTTTAGCCAGGATTTGATGGTTCCTTTGAAACTGATTTTGTATGTGGTAGCACGATTAGCTGGTTTATCCACAACTGTATTTGTGAACTTTACTTTTATGTTTCTCTTTTTATGTTTTACGTTGAAGTGTTCCTTCCATAATAAAGTAAACTCTTACAATTTTATTAAATTTACAACCGCTTGCTTTCAAACTAACCGGCCTCGAAATATAGCTTGCAACCTTACCACTGCCCTCAAGGCTCTCAAAGCTCTCCTAGCCTGAAATTAAGGTAAGAGCATAAAGATGTAGTTACTACCCAAGCCTCACATAGATAGTATACAAGATCATTTTGAAAACCCCCAAATTTTCAAATGTTTACACAAGGCTTGATTCTAATTAAATTCTAAATCATATACCCCTTAAAACAAAAGCACCATCACTTAAATTTGGATCTATTAGATAATAAAGTATAAAACTTCATAGGGTAACATGCTAAAATTAATCTCTTGTACTCCTAAACTAACATTGAAAATTGAAATTTTTTAAGAAGAATGTGAACATGAGATCTATAGCACAATTTCATAGTGGTTGAAAGGTTGAAATTTGATAGTTATAAAAAAAGCTCGAAAGATTGCCTAAATGCGTAGGCAGCCCATTCATGCTTTGATGAGCTTGAAATCTTTGGATGGAGCTCGAACAAGTGCAGCCATGGCATAAGTGAAGGAAGAAGAATTAGATTTCTGAGAAGCAGCAGCAACAACAGTAGCACCCTTCTTCAATTCTGAAGAGTTCTTTCATATCTTCCACTTCTTCTTACTCTTGTTATCAGAGCTAACCTTTTTCTAAGTAACAAAAAAATGATATACAGGACAAAACAACCAAACAGAGCAAAAGCAGGTTCACTCACTTGATCAGTAGTTAAGATCTTTTTCAGAGATAGAAATGATTTGAACCATCTTGCCGGAGCACCCATCGGAAGAAAGATTTTGTTTTTGATGCGCGCACACACAGAGAAAAGAGAAGGAAAGAGTTTTGGAACAAAAAAAGAAAACACAAGCCCGGCCCAACTCCCTTACAGTTGCTCCTGATTGGCTTATTCCAGTAGCTGGCTTCCCTTTCAACTACCAAGACAGACAAGCTTTCAGAGTTCTGCCAAGCTTGTTCCCTCCAGCCAACAACTTGCACACTTGTCAACAAATTATGACATCTGTATGTATTAATCTGTACCATATAGTTGGCCTTCATTTATTCATACTAAAATGGCAGTCGCATTGGGGGATTTAAAAAAAAATAATAAAAATTTGATCTGGTTTGGTTTTTAAAAATGGCCTCACCAGTTTTTTATGAAACCCAAATGGTTCAAATTGGTTCTTACCGATTCTGATCGATTTTATGCAAGATGGTTGGATGAGAGATTTTTCGGTCTAATTTTATAATTATGATTTAAAATAATTATTGTCTTTGTTCTACTTGTTATTAGTTTGGACGAGTGTTGTTGATACTACTACTACTACTTTCGATCCGCTCGCATGCTCGTCTTCGGGTGGACTTGAGAGTACTGCTACTGCTACAAAGTTCCATCCACCCGCGTGCTTTCACTGCCAGGGGGAGATGTACTTCTTCGGGTGAGCTCGATGGTAGTTTATTTTATTGTCTTTGTTCTTGTTCTTAGCTTGGATGAGTGTTGCTGATATCACTACTACTACCCAGCTCAGTCAGCGTGCTCTCACTGCTAGAGGGAGATGCATGTTTTTGGGTGGGGCTCGAGGATAGTTTATTTTATTGTCTCTGTTCTTCTTATTCTTAGCTTGGAGGAGTGTTGTTGATACTACCAATTTCGAAGGAGATGCACGTCTTCGGGTGGGCTCGAGGCTAGTTCATTTTATTGTCTCTGTTCTTCTTGGTCTTAGCTTGGACAAGTATTGCTAATACCAAGTTCGATCCACCCGCGTGCTCTCACTCTCAGGGGGAGATGCACGTCTTCAGCTGGG
Organism: Arachis stenosperma; assembly: GCF_014773155.1. Classification (NCBI taxonomy): domain Eukaryota; kingdom Viridiplantae; phylum Streptophyta; class Magnoliopsida; order Fabales; family Fabaceae; genus Arachis; species Arachis stenosperma. The sequence continues at coordinate 15,568,691 of NC_080385.1, forward strand.
TTTAAGGGTAGCTCATTTGATTGTCTCTGTTCTTCTTGTTCTTAACTTGGACAAGTATTGCTGATACTACCAAGTTCGAGGGAGATGCACGTCTTCGGGTAGACTCGAAGGTAGTTCATTTTATTGTCTTTGTTCTTCTTGTTCTTAGCTTGGACGAGTGTTGCTGATTTTTTAATCATGTGCGGAGTTGTTTAAAGAATATATGAAGTTTTGCCTTTAATGGATAAATACAAAAAATAAATTAGGACAATTCTGTAAATATTTAAGGCAGCTCCATCAAATATAACTCTCATAAAAATATGCATCAAATGCTTTGTCCTCGTAAGTATATCACATGGATATATATGGTTCTTGTAATCTTGTCATTATTGACACTAGTTTCACAAACATTGGTGATAAAATGAGGGAGAAAAAGAAAAAGAATAACTACTAAGCTTTATAAAGTAGTTAAGTTTATAAAGTTGGTCCATCTCCTATGGCTCTTTCTTATGCATCATTTTCGACTTTCCTAAACTTCAAAACATGTATTCGATAAAACTGAATCTATAGTATGCCAAATAATGGTCCATTCTTCCATTCCTAAGGAATTGCAGTTGCCGTGAGATGTGACATCCAAATTTTAAATAGCCCATAAATTATTTTTTATAACAAAAATAATTGCCAATTTACATGAAGCTTCCATGTTAAGGCATTTTTAGAAGTATCCATTATTACAAGTTTTAGCTTCGACAAACACCAATGTCACATGAGCAGTATCTGCCTATTTTAGCCACTAGCCAACTACCTCTATACTTATAGGAGAATGCAGCACAGCTTCACCAATAATCCAGTGTCCATGGGAACACCTTCACTTATGCAAGTAGTCCCATTAATCAAATTACACTAGTCAAGAAGACAACAACATCTGCCTTGAGCCACATTGTCCTATGCAGTACCTTGTGGCCTTTCTAAAGTGCTCAATCCTCATGTTGCATGTTGGGAGCCCCTTATTGAGGACAGCCTGTCCTAAGACATCCAAATGTTTTCCTTTCATGATTTTGAAATTGCCTTTGCTGAGCTGAAGGCCACCAAATTAACTATATTTTGTTATGCATTATAATGAGTTCATGTATCTTTGCAATTAAATCATAAGCATGTCTACACTCCATAGATAGAGTTTTAAACATATTTGCAACTAAAAGTGAAGCTATCCAACATGGGGGACAAAAATATGCATTAAGATGCTCTTGGATTGGCTCGTATCTTCCTAATTAAGTAGTTCTCCAAACCAATGCCAGCATCCACTATTCTAGTCTTACCTGTTATTTCAATCTTGAGAACATGCTCCATAACATCTCTACTCTTCACACCATCGTCCACTTCACATATTAAAGGTATTATGATCACTCAGGTATTCATATAAAGAGATTCCTCATTCTCAAGCGATTTGGTTAGAACTCCACAAATTTCTTCAATCTTACCAACAATGCAGAAACCCTTTACTAGGCCATGAATAACAGCAAAATTCAGAGAAAAACCTTTAGACAGCATCTCCTTCATGTAGTTATTTACCTCATCGAATATTCCTTTGTCACATAACCCACCAACCAAAGTTTGATATGACACAACATTAGGCAAGCACCCATTGTTCTGCATATCAGTAATAACTCTACAGGCCTCATGGGCACGCCCATCCCTGCAGAATCCCAAAATAACAATATTATAATAAACTATGTCAGGAATGCACCCATTGATCTTCATCCTACAAAGAAGCTTGTAAGATTCTCTAAGCTTCTTCTTCCTACCCAAACTGGTCAACAAAGTGGTGTAAGTCAAAGAGTCAAGAACAAATCTTTTGTTCAATATATCCTCCAACAAATCCACAACTCCATTCACTTGACTCTTCCTACACATCGCCTGTATCAGAATTCGGTAACACTCGATATCAGGAAAAATATCTCTCTTAAACATTTTGTTGAACAAGTGGTAGGCAATGCTAATATCTCCATTCGTACAGAAAGTTCGCATGAGAATATTGTAGGACTGAGTATTGGGTGAGATACCGTGCCTATGAGCATCCCTGAAGAGATTGAATGCAGGTTGAAAAAAGTTGCGGTGGGATACAAGAATCTCAAGAATGCGGTTGAGGTGTTTGAGCAAAGGCTTAAAACTGTATAGAACCATAATGTAGATGGCTTTGAAGGCCTTGTCGGGTAAGTTAGCTTCGTCATAGACTCTCATCAAGTAGGAGAGCATGGTAGGAATGATTGGGTAGAATTCGAATTTGAGGCATCAAACAATGTCATCGACAAGGGAGAATTGCCTTGAGCGGCCCAATTTGAGGATGAGAATGAGGTAGGTAGAGTAAGAATGGCAAAAGTTGAGATGGTGAGAGGCACATTTGAAGATTTTTTTGGCGAGAAGAGGGTCCGATTGGGAATCTATGAGCTTCTGGACTCTAAATGGAGACCTAATGGGGAATTGGAGCGAGTAGAATAGAAAGATTGTTGGTTTGGGTTTTGTGAGAAATTGAAGGAGATGATGCGATGTGAAGACAAAATTTTGTGCACTAAATGAGTTCTACAATCCCAATAAATAAAGAAATGCCTTTTATTCAGTGGCTCAATAAGTTATGGTCTAATTAAAAAATCATTCAAAGTCAAACTCAAGTAGTTATTGTTGCCATTGATGATATGATTTCTGCATATACCTAATCATCCTCTCTTCTTGAATTCTTGTTTCAATGGCTACCATCAAGAAAAAATTTTTAATCAGGCAGTGATTATCTCAACCAGGTTCACTAATATGAAGACTTAACAAATCCTCCTTAAAGACAAGTTCATCATAATTAACTAGATATGTTATCATAGAAGGAAAATTCACAGCAAAACAAGAGAACGAATACTACTCTCCAGTAACAGGGTTTCACAATAATTTTGACTAAATAGACTATTCAATATTCTAAATGAAGACTATAAAAATGTGTTATGCAGATTGCTTAAAACTTGTTGTTACAAAGTGCATCTGTTTTGCTTATCCAAAATTCAAAAATCAGGAAAAAAATAATAGCATAAATTAAAACCCATATACTATATCAATTAGGCTAATATCAAGAAGAATATGAACATAGATTCAAATTTCATGATAAGTAAGAACATTGAAGGTATTGTTCCAAAAGCCAATTAATCTCATTCATTAAGATAGAAAACAATAATAGTTATTTGAAAAATTCTGAAGTGTTAGAATTTATAAATAACTAAAGATAAAATAGCTTTAAAACAGAGACTATGATCGACCTACGGATCGAGATCAACAGAGGTACTACTATAACTACAACTACTAATGCACGTCTTCAGGTGGGCTCGAGGGTAGTTCATTTTATTGTCTATGTTCTTCTTATTCTTAGCTTAGACGAGTTTTGCTGATACTACTACTACTACTATACCTTTCGATCCGCCCGCGTGCTCTCACTACCAGGGGGAGATGCACATCTTCGGGTGGGCTCGAGAGTAGTTCTTTTTTTGTCTCTGTTCTTGTTCTTAGCTTGGACGAGTGTTGGTGATACCACTACTACTATCATGTTCTGCCGACGTGCTCTCACTGCCAGGGGGAGATGCACATCTTCGGGTGGGCTCGAGGGTAGTTCACTTTGTTGTCTCTATTCTTCTTGTTCTTGCCTTGGAGGAGTGTTGCTGATGCAACCAAGTTCGAGGGAGATGCACGTCTTCGGATGGGTTCGATGCTAATTTATTTTGTTGTCTCTATTCTTCTTGGTCTTAGCTTAGACGAGTGTTGTAGATACTAAGTTCGATCTGCCGGCATGCTCTCACTGCCAGGAGGAGATGCACGTTTCAGTTGGGCTCGAGGGTAGGTCATTTCATTATCAATGTTCTTCTTATTCATAGCTTGGATAAGTGTTGCTGATTTTGTAATCATGTGCGGGGTTGTTTAAAGAATATATGAAGTTTTGTCTCTAATGGGTAAATTAAAAAATAAATTGGGACAATTCTGTAAATATTTAAGGCAGCTCTATCAAATGTAACTCTCATAAGAATATGCATCAAATACTTTGTCCTTGTAAGTATATCACATGGATATATATGGTTCTTGTAATCTTATCATTATTGACACTAGTTCCACAAACATTGGTGATAAATGAGGGAGGAAAAGAAAAAGAATAACTTCTAACCTCTATAAAGTAGTTAGGTTTATATAGTTAGTCCATCTCCTCTGGCTCTTTCTTATGCATCATTTTCGACTTCCCTAAACTACAAAACATATATTTGATCAACCTGAATCCCTGAAATTCCAAATGCTAGTCCGTTATTCCATTCTTGAGAAATTAAAATTGCCATGAGATGTGACATCCAAATTCCAAATAGCCCATAAATTAATTTCCAAAACAAAAATAATTGCCAGTTTCCATGAAGCTTCCATGTTATGGCATTTTTAGAACTGTATATTATTACAAGTTCTAGCTCTGACAAACACCAACATCACATGAGCAAAATCTGCCTATTTCAGCCACTAGCTAACTACCTCTATACTTATAGGAGAAGGCTGCACAGCTTCTCCAGTAGTCCAGTATCTACAGAAACACCTTCACTGATGCAAGTAGGCCCAACAATCAAATTACGCTAGTCAAGAAGATAAGAACATCTGCCTTGAGCCACATTGTCCTCTGCAGTACCTTGTGGCCTTTTCAAAGTGCTCACTTCTCATATTGCATGTTGGGGCACCCTTACTGAGGATAGCTTGTCCTAAGACATCTAAATGTCTCCCTTTCATGATTCTGAAATTGCCTTTGCTGAGATGAAGGCTACCAAGATGATTACATTTTGTTCTGTATTATAATGAGTTCATGCATCTTTATAATTAAATCATAAACACGTCTGCACTCTACAGATAGAATTTAAATCTATTTTCAACTAAAAATGAATCTGGTTCAACATGGGGGGACAAAAACCTGCATTAAATTTCTCTTGGATTGGCTCGTATCTTCCTAATTAAGTAGTTCTCCAAACCAATGTCAGCATCCACTATTTTAGTATGACATGTTATTTCAATCTTGAGAACTTACTCTAAAACATCTCTGCTCCTCACACCATCGTCCACTTCACATATTAAAGGTATTATAATTCCCTAGTTATCCATATGAGGACCTTCTTTATGCTCAAGCAATTTAGTTAGAATTCCACAAGATTCCTCAATCTTACCAACATTACAGAAACATTTTACTAGGCCATGAATAACAGCAAAATGCAAAGAAAAACTTTTAGACAACATCTCCTTCATGTAGTTATTTACCTCATCAAGCATTCCTTTGTCACATAACCACCAACCAAAGTTCGATATGACACAACATTAGGCAAGTACCCATTGTTTTGCATATTAGCAATAACTTTATAGGCATCATGGACACTCCCTTCCTTGCAGAACCCCGACATTATAGTATTATACTGAACTATGTCAGGATTGTACCCTTTGAACTTCATCCTACATAGAAGCTTGTAAGATCCTCTAAGCTTCTTCTTCCTACCCAAACTGGTCAACAAAGTGGTATAAGTCAAAGAGTCAGGAACAAACCCTTTGTTCAATATATCCTCCAACAAATCCACAGCTCCATTCACTTGATTTGTCCTACTCATAGCCTGCATCAGAATCCAGTAACACTTGATATCAGGAATAATACTCTCTTAAACATTTTGCTGAATAGGTGGTAGGCAACGCTAATATCTCCATTGAAATAGAAAGTCGACATGAGAATATTGTAGGATTGAGTATTGGGTGACACACCATGCCTATGAGCATCCCTGAAAGATCGAATGCAGGTCGAACAAAGTTGTGGTGGGATATAAGAATCTCAAGAATTTGGATGAGGTATTTGGGCAGAGGTTTGAAACCGTATTGAAGCATAGTGTAGGTGATTTTAAATGCCTTCTCGGATAAATCAGTTTCGCCATACACTCTGATCAAGTAGGAGAACAAGGTAGGAGTGATTGGGTAGGATTCGGATTTGAGGTGTCGAACAAGGTCATCGACAAGCGAGAATTGCCTTGAGCGGCCCAATTTGAGGATGAGAATGAGGTAGGTAGAGTAAGAATGGCAAAAGTTGGGATGGTGAGAGGCACATTTGAAGATTTTTTTTGACGAGAAGAGGGTCCGATTGGGAATCTATGAGATTTTGGTCTCTAGATGGAGACCCAATGGGGAATTGGAGCGAGAAGAATAGAAAGATTGTTGGTTTGAGTTTTGTGAGAAATTGAAGGAGATGATGCGATGCGAAGACAGGGTTTTGTGCACTAAATGAGTTCTGCAATCCCAATAAACAAAGAAATATCTTTTATTCAGTGGCTCAATAAGTTATGGTCTAATTAAAAAATTATTCAAAGTCAAACTCAAATAGTTATTGTTGCCATTGATGATATGATTTCTGCATATACCCAATCATCCTCTCTTCTTGAATTCTTGTTTCAATGCCTATCATCAAGAAAGAAGTTTTGATCAGGCAGTGATTATCTCAACCAGGTTCACTAATATGAAGACTTAACAAATCCTCCTCAAAGACAAGTTCATCATAATTAACTAGACATGTTATCAGAGAAGGAAAATTCATAGCAAAACAAAAGAACAAATACTACTCTCTAGTAACAGAGTTTCACAATAATTTTGACCAAATAAACTATTCAATATTCTAAATGAAGACTACAAAAATGTGTTATGCAGATTGCTTAAAACTTGTTGTTACAAAGTGCATCTGTTTTGCTTATCCAAAGTTGAAAAATCAGGAGGAAAACAATAGCATAAATTAAAACCCATATACTATATCAATTAGGCTAATATCAAGAAGAATATGAACATAGATTCAAATTTCATGATAAGTAAGAACATTGAAGGTATTGTTCCAAAAGCCAATTAATCTCATTCATTAAGATAGGAAAACAATAATAGTAATTTGAAAATATTCTGAAGTGTTAGAATTTATAAATAACTAAAGACAAAATAGCTTTAAAACGGAGACTATGCTCGACCTACAGATCGAGATCAGTAGAGTTACTACTACTACTACTACAACTACTAATGCACGTCTTCGGGTGGGCTTGAGGGTAGTTCATTTCATTGTCTCTGTTCTTCTTGTTCTTAACTTGGACGAGTGTTGCTGATACTACTACTACTACTATAACTTTCGATCCGTCCGCGTGCTCTCACGGCCAAGGAGAGATGCACGTCTTCGGGTGGACTCGAGGGTAGTTCATTTTTTGTCTTTGTTCTTGTTCTTAGCTTGGACAAGTGTTGGTGATACCACTACTACTATCATGTTCTGCCATCGTGCTCTCACTGCTAGGGTGAGATGCATGTCTTTGGGTTGGCTCGAGGGTAGTTCATTTTGTTGTCTCTATTCTTCTTGTTTTTACCTTGGAGAAGTGTTGCTGATACAACCAAGTTCGAGGGAGATGCATGTCTTCGGGTGAGTTCGATGCTAATTCATTTTGTTTTCTCTATTCTTCTTGGTCTTAGCTTGGACGAGTGTTGCTGATACTAAGTTCGATCTGCCCACGTGCTCTCACTGCCAGGAGGAGATGCACATTTCAGTTGGGCTCGAAGTTAGTTCACTTCATTATCCCTGTTCTTCTTGTTCTTAGTTTGGACAAGTGTTGCTGATTTTGTAATCATGTGCGGGGTTGTTTAAAGAATATATAAAGTTTTGTCTCTAATGGATAAATACGAAAAATAAATTGGCACAATTCCGTAAATATTTAAGGCTGATCCATCAAATGTAACTCTCATAAAAATATGCATCAAATACTTTGTCCTTGTAAGTATATCAAATGGATATATATGGTTCTTGTAATCTTATCATTATTGACAATAGTTCCACAAACTTTGGTGATAAATGAGAGAGGAAAAGAAAAAGAATAACTAATAACCTCTATAAAGTAGTTAGGTTTATATAGTTAGTCCATCTCCCCTGGCTCTTTCTTATGCATCATTTCCGACTTCTCTGAACTACAAAACATGAATTCGATCAACTCGAATCCCTGGAATTTCAAATGCTGGTCCGTTATTCCATTCATGAGAAATTGAAGTTGCCATGAGATGTGACATCCAAATTCCAAATATCCTATAAATTGTTTTCCAAAACAAAAATAATTGCCAATTTTCATTAAGCTCCCATGGTATGGCATTTTTAGAACCGTCCATTATTACAAGTTCTAGCTCCGACAAACACCAGTGTCACATGAGCAGAATCTGCCTATTTTAGCCACTAGCCAACTACCTCTATACTTATAGGAGAATGCTGCACAGCTTCTCCAGTAGTCTAATATCTATGGGAACAACTTCACTGATGCAAGTAGGCCCATTAATCAAATTACGCTAGTCAAGAAGACAAGAACATATGCCTTGAGCCACATTGTCCTCTACAGCACCTTGTGGCCTCTCCAAAGTGCTCACTTCTCATGTTGCTTGTTGGGGCACCCTTACTGAGGACAGCTTGTCCTAAGACGTCCAAATGTCTCCCTTTCGTGATTCTGAAATTGCCTTTGCTGAGCTGAAGGCCACCAAGATAGCTTCATTTTTTTGCATTATAATGAGTTCATGCATGTTTGTAATTAAATCATAAACGTGTCTGCACTCTACAGATAGAGTTTAAACCCATTTTCAACTAAAAATGAAGTTGATTCAACATGGCGGATAAAAGCATGCTTTAAAATGCTTTTGGATCGGCTCGTATCTTCCTAATTAAGTAGTTCTCCAAACCAATGTCAGCATCCACTATTCTAGTATGACATGTTATTTCAATCTTGAGAACTTGCTCCAAAACATCTCTGCTCCTCACACCATCATCCACTTCACATATTAAAGGTATTATAATTCCATAGTTATCCATATGAGGAGCTTCCCCATGCTCAAGCAATTTGGTTAGAACTCCACATGATTCCTCAATCTTATCAACATTGCAAAAACCTTTTACTAGGCCATGAATAAAAGCAAAATACAGAGAAAAACTTTTAGACATCATCTTCTTCATGTAGTTATTTGCCTCATCAAGCATTCCTTTGTCACATAACCCACCAACCAAAGTTTGATATGACACAACATTAGGTAAGCACCCATTGTTTTGCACATCAGCAATAACTTTACAGGCGTCATGGACACTCCCTTCTCTGCAGAACCCCAATATTATAGTATTATACTGAACTATGTCAGGATTGTACCCTTTGATCTTCATCCTACATAGAAGCTTGTAAGATTCTCTAAGCTTCTTCTTCCTATCCAAACTGGTCAACAAAGTGGTGTAAGTCAAAGAGTCAGGAACAAACACTTTGTTCAACATATCCTCCAACAAATCCACAGCTCTATTCACTTGACTCTTCCTACACATCGCCTGCATCAGAATCCGGTAACACTTGATATCAGGAACAATATCTCTCTTAAACATTTTTCTAAATAGGTGGTAGGCAACGCTAATATCTCCATTCAAATAGAAAGTCGACATGAGAATGTTGTAGGACTTAGATTGGGTGACACACCGTGCCTATGAGCATCCTTGAAGAGATCGAATGCAGGTCAAACAAAGTTGCAGTGGGATACAAGAATCTCAAAAATGCGGTTGAGGTATTTGGGCAAAGGTTTGAACCCATATTGAAGCATAGTGTAGGTGATTTTGAGGGCCTTCTCGGGTAAATAAGTTTCGCCGTAGACTCTGATCAAGTAGGAGAACAAGGTAGGAGTGATTGGGTAGGATTCGGATTTGAGGCGTCCAACAAGGTCATCGACAAGTGAGAATTGCCTTGAGCGGCCCAATTTGAGGATGAGAATGAAGTAGGTAGAGTAAGAATGGTGAAAGGCACATTTGAAGATTTTTTTTTTGGCAAGAAGAGGGTCCGATTGGGAAGCTATGAGCTTTTGGACTCTAGATGAAAACCCAATTAGGGAATTGGATCAAGAAGAATAAAAAGATTGTTGGTTTGGGTTTGGTGAGAAATTGAAGGAGATGATGCGATGAGAAGACGGGGTGGTTAGGGTTTTGGTGGGATGAAAAAATGATACAGGCAGACTCGGTGAGGTCATGGTGGTGGATAAAAAAAGTGAGCAGGCGAGGGCAAGTCAATGCTAATTGTGGTTGTCATATATTCGTGGTTAGTGTCCTTCATTTCTGTTGAGGAGATATGGACACTGTGGGTGTTCATTGCACGGTTTGGTTTGGTTTTTAGGGGGAAAAAACATTCGATCCTATTGTAAAAAAATTAATTGGTTTGGTTTCGTTTGATTTTTTCGAGGTCAACCAAACTGAACTAAAATTGATTGATTTGATTCGATTTTTCAGTTTTTCACCATGACTTTCATCAACTCCACTTTCTGTTTCACCAATGCTGTCACTTTACTATTATCAAACTGCAGAAATATCACAAAAAATAAAATAAGAACAGAAAACACTAAACTAAAACTAGAACAATACAAATTAAAATTAAAACAACACTAAAATTTAAACAGCATAATTTAAAACCTCAAGCCACAAATTAAAATTAAATAATTGAAAAACAGCAACCACAAAAGTTAAGTTAAATGAGAGAACATTAATAGTATTTATTCGACCCTGTTTAATAGAGGACTTGAACATTCAACAAAGCTTAAGGGGTAATAAAAGTATCCTTGATGTGTATTTTTGCTATATAAAGAATAATGCAAGTTCAATTTAATGGGTAATCCAGCATGGAATTTGGACCTTTGTCCAAATGCCAAACCATAATCGGTGTTTATAGTAAAGGAATACATAAATGAATGAACTTGAAAATACTTAGATAATAATTTTATTCTTTGAACTATGGTTACATATATGCATTAAATGAGTTCTTCTATTCCAATAAACAAAAAAATGTCTTTCATTCAGCGGCTCAATAAGTTATGGTCTAATTAAAAAATTATTCAAAGTCAAACTCAAGTAGTTATTGTTACCATTGGTGATATGTTTTCTGCATATACCCGATCATCCTCTCTTCTCGAATTCTTGTTTCAATGCCTACCATCAAGAAAGAAGTTTTGATCAGACAGTGATTATCTCAACCAGGTTCACTAATATGAAGACTTAACAAATCCTCCTCAAAGACAAGTTCATCGTAATTAACTAAACATGTTATCAGAGAAGAAAAATTTACAGCAAAATAAGAGAATGAATACTATTCTTAGCATCAGAATTTCACAATAATTTTGACCAAATAAACTATTCAATATTCTAAATGAAGACTACAAAAATGTGTTATGCATATTGTTTAAAACTTGTTGTTACAAAGTGCATCTGTTTTGCTTATCAGGAAATAAAAAATTAGGAGAAAAACAATAGCGTAAATTAAAACCCATGTACTACATCAGTTAGGCTAATCTTAAAAAGAATATAAACATAGATTCAAATCTCATGATAAGTAAGAAAATTGAAGGTATTGTTCCAAAATCCAGTTAATCTCATTCATGAAGAAAGGAAAACAATAATAGAAATTTGAAAAAATTAATTAATTGCAACATGTAATCTGAAGTGCTAGAATTTATAAATAATTAATGCCAAAATAGCTTTAAAATGGAGACTATGCGTAGCCCACGGATCTACTATACTTCTACTACTACCAAGTTCGATCCCCCACTTCGCCCGCGTGCTCTCACCTTTAGGGGAAGATGCACGTCTTCGGGTGAGCTTGATTGTCGTTAATTTTATTTTCTCTATTCTTCTTGTTCGTAGTTTGGACAAGTGTTGCTGATACTACTGCTGTTGCTGCTGCTGCTGCTGCTGTTGCTGCTACTACCAAGTTCGATCCGCTCGCGTGCTCTCACTACCGGGGGGAGATGCACGTCTTCAGGTGGGCTCGAAGGTAGTTCATTTTATTATCTTTATTCTTCTTATTCTTAGCTTGGACGAGTGTTGCTGATACTACTACTACTACTTTCATCTGTCCGCGTGCTCGTCTTCGGATGGGCTCGAGGGTTCTGCTACTACTAATAAGTTCGATCCGCCCGCGTGCTCTCATTGCCAGGGGGTGATGCACGTCTTCGGGTGGGTTCGAGGGTAGTTCATTTTATTGTCTCTGTTCTTGTTCTTAGCTTGCATAGGTGTTGCTGATACCACTATTACTACCCCGCTCTGTCGGCATGCTCTCAATGCCAAGGAGAAATGCACGTCTTCGGGTGGCCTTGAAGGTAGTTCATTATGTTGTCTCTGTTTTTTATGTAGTTATTTGTCTCATTAAGCATTCTTTTGTCACATAACTCACCAACTAAAGTTCGATATGACACAACATTAAGCAAGCTCCCATTTGTTTCTTATCCATTTTTATTCTTTTTTATTATTTTTTGTAGTTTTTTTAATATATCATTGTTCTAAAAATTTATTACCATATTATTACCATTTTCAAATTGTTTGTATCGATATCATTTTTTGTCGAATTAGACATCTCTAGTCAACAAGCAAAAAAAATATAAAATGCTACCATAATAAAAAAGTAATATTAAGATAAATAATTTAAAAAATGTGATATTTTGATAATAAATTTTTAAATGATGACCTATTAAATAGAATTTTTTATTTTTTTCATAAAATTTTTCAAAATATAAAAAACAAAGAGAAGAAATAGAATGAGATAAAATAAAAGATGTAAGAGAAGAAAAAGAAAATGACCCAAAAAAAAAAAAGAGAAAAAGAAAACAATACAAAAAATGAAAAGGAGAAAAAAAAAAAACATGTAAACACAGTTGAAAAACTATGGATATAAAAAATCTTAATTCTGAAAACTGAATCGAATTGTTCGGTTTAACCGAATTAATTAGAAACCGATCATTCATTCGGTTAGTTCGAGTGATGATGAAAACTGCGTTGCAAAAAATTGGTCTAAGAATCGACTGAATCGGTGATTACCAATGAATTGCCGAAATCGATCGAATTTTTTTTATCAATAAAACTCCACATCTAAGTGATTTACCAATCAAGTTTAATCAAATCCATTAGATTCCCGGGATCCTTTTTCATGCTTTCTTCTTCTTCTTCTTCACGCGTGACGCTACGTCTGCTTCTTGGATCTATTTAGTTGAACTTAGGATAACAGTAATATTCGTAGCAAATTGTTTTTTGAGAGTGACGGATACGGCGCCGTTTTGAATTTCAAAAAAAAAAATTTCAGAAATGCCCAATACCCAACCCACCCCACTCTCTCTCTCTGAAGAACCCAACCCAATACCCCAAACCTCCTTCGAAGTTCGAATGCAGCCCGCAGCCACCATCCATCTTCAAAGTCATCGCCGAACTTTTCTCCTCCGGTAGAGGGTGCTGTCGCCGCCGGCGGGGACAGACCGTGGGTGCCGCGTCGCGTGTGGAAGCTCTGCTCGTCCTGGTTCCTCTCCTGTCATCGCAGGAAGGTCTGCGTGAGCTCGGGGCGTCGCCGTCGCGAAGGGTTGGTCGGTCGTGGTCTCTTCGAGCTCTCTCTCTCTCTCCCTGTCTTTGTCCGAGCTCAACGTCCCTCTTCGATCTCTCTCTCGCTCTCTGTCCGAGCTCTCTTTGGTTCCTCCGTTGCCGTCAGTTCCCATTCCTCCGTCGCCGTCACTTCCTTTCCTCTCTCGCCGCTGGTAAGCACTGCTGCTTGAAATTATTTTTGCTTGTTTTGTACTTTTGTTAATAATACTGAGTTGCTGATTGTGTTAATACCTTTGTTAATAAGACTGGGTTTACTGATTATCTGCTTCTGAGTTGCTGAGTTAATAGTAGTTAATACTGATTTTGTTAATTTTTGCTTGTTCTGAGTTGCTGTTTTTCTGAAATAATAGTTGAATTGAATGATTCTGTTGAACTTTTCTTGATACTCCAGTTATACACAACTATTAAGATTGTTGCTTCTTAACTTTGTCGAACTTGTGATTCACTGAGATGAAATTTTATTTGTATTCCTTTTTTCTGAAGCACAACAAATCTTTCATTCTAAGGCTCCTGCATTTTGACTTTGTAAACAACTATCATGGAATATTACGTGTTGGAAGTTAGCTTTTGCTCTTTCATATTACTTAAGGCTAATATTAATATATTATCCTTCTAAATGTTTATTCCATTGCTGAATTGCCACAATGCATACATGATATATCTTTTGTTTATTAAATCTACAGGTCTTGTAGCAGAAGATATGTTTTATTTAATTGAATGTGAGGGTGCCTTGATGAAGATATTTATGCTCGTGATAGAATAGAAGTGTTTTTATTTCTGAAATCTCACTCTTTTGATGGATTGTTTAACACCTCAAAGCTCAGATATAGTTGTTCAATTCTAGATTCAAGCTTCTTTAAGCTTTTCTGTTACTGGAACAATGAACAGAGTTTTTCAAAATACATGTATTTGTATCACTATATGTAATCATTGGAAAAAATTAGGGGTTGATTGTTGATTATTGTTTTTGTTCTGCTTCAATTATTGTTGATTGTTGTTAACTTTCTTACTTAATTTTGTACTATTGTTTTGATTCTGTGTTAATATTTTAGTTGTTACCTTGTTGATTAGAAACTGATTAAAAATTTGTTGTTTTAAAGATGAAACATTATGCATTTTAAAATTATATATTAAATTTTTAATAATTTCATTTATATTTAATTAATCCGGTTTAATTACAGTTCGCTTCGGTTAGACTATTAAATCATTAAACTAGTCACTCGACCGATTCATTAACTGGTTCGGTTCTCGCAACCTTGGTTTCAACCCATAAAACCAAAGATAAATATCACTTGTGTTGTTCTCTTCTTTTCAGTGAGTTATCCTTTGTTCTGACCAAAGCTTCAAATTTGGTGTCCCCAAGGATCTTCAATTCAGTTTTCAATCCATGCCACCATTCCAACACCATCAGGTTGCACTCTCAGTTGAAATCTCACTCATTCCAACAATGCCGTCGCCTCTACCAAAAGAAATGATAACTTCCACTCTCCATTGGTAACTAACTAATTAACTATTTTCTTCACTCTTCATTCTTCACTACCTTCTCTTTAAGTTCTTCACCCTTGTTTGTTTGTTTGTTTCTATGTGTGCTTATGTATCTTGAATATGTTGAACAGTTGATTATTAGAGTAAATTTGGAAATTTGATACATTTGTAATTCAATAAATCTGGTAATAAATTGTATAATTGACTTATGAATATTCCAAAACTTACAAAATGATAGATATTGTGAAACAAACAAAGTATCATCTAAATATATCTCAATAAGTTGAGAGTACAATACAGTAAGCTTGCTTTTTCAAGCAAATTGGTCACCTTAAAAGATTCAAATTTTTATGCTAATAGTGTATCAAAGCTGATCTCTATGATATATATACAAAGCAAAAATTGTAATACAAGGTGGTGTCTTCCATCTTCTCTTTTTCTGCTTCATATTCTGAAGCTAGCAATTGTGTGTGATCAAACTTAGATTGGCAAGAACGCAAGCAGGGTGACGGCCGATATCATGGGGATTGGACAAGCAACTATGATGTATCATTGCAAGACCTGCAGTTACAGGATTTGATTGATGATAATGAGCAACACAAGGATGCACAACTATTCATCAAACTCAACATTCAAAAGGTGGTTCCAGAGTATTTCATTTTGATGTTTGAGTAGCAACTTAGATTCAAATTTGTTACTGACATGGTATTGAAATATGTTTACTTATGTGTTCATACATTGACCTAGAATTCATGCTCCAAAATTTTCAAATTTAGTCTGATTAGTCACTTGTCAATGCTTGTGCATGGTAATGCCAGCATGCAAGCTTTGGCTTATCAGTGGATGGAAGAGTTATGACATCATTCATTAGAAAGTGTCGCACCTGTATGTTCACAATGTGGCATTCTCTTTCTTTTTTCTTTTTTTTTCCACTCAGATTATTATGCATGGATCATTGTTGGTTGTTATATTTTTTCTGCAGTATCTTTGATATTTTGAATTTGATCTCTACCCTCTTCTCCTTCCTTTCTAGTATTTGAGAGAGTTATAATAGAGTTTAGAGATATAATATTAATGTACTTCTTCTTATAAACTTAAACTTTTGGAAGAAGTAGTTCATGACATGGTATCAAAACTTCTATGATCTAAAGGTTTAGTCGTTTAAATCCATTGAGTTTCATCATCTTTGCGACTCCCTTTATGCATATAAATTTGAAAAGCTTGTTTTGGTTTTTCCTTCTTTGCAATTCCAAAACTTAGTAAAACTTTTCAAAAGAATATAAGATTTTATTGTCAACTTTAGGTATTATCTATGTTGTGACATACTATGCTTTGAATGGATACAGCTTTTACCACCATTATATATAAAAGATTAAGGAGGATTGAAAACAATACATGTAAGTTCTTATTTTAGAAGCTTTAATTTCTTTTTTCACGTATTAATTTGCAGGATACTTGCTCTGAGTTGTGTCAGAAATCTGAGGGTACAATACTATGTAAGCACCTCCAATTTTCAAAAAGATAAGATTGAAAACTTAACAATGAGGCCACTGTTTATTGCTTTTCAAATTTTCTTACCTTTTTTATTGCTATCATACATACAAGAGGCACCAAGTAAAATATTCAACTAAAACTAATGAAAGTTTGTTTTGGTTTTTCAGTTTCAAGTGGACAAAGTCAGGCCTATGTTGATAAAAAGTGGTTCTCTAGATTACTGGAACTGAAGGAAAAAAAAAAAAAAAAAAAGAAAACTCATGATTTATACAGAATGGAAATTAGAAGTTCCTTGTACATAATAATAGACAATTTGCAAATAGATTGTATGTATAAGTAATGACTCATCAACAAAATAATATCACACTTCAATAAAATTTTGCATATTCATACTTACAGAAGGTGAATATCATACTCTAAATCCTTACATTTAGCCATGAACATTTTACTCAGAGTCATTATAGTGAGTCAGCATACTTGAGACCGAAATTAACTTCATATAATCCAAATTCTACATTTCAAATGGCACTCAAGTTTATGCTATATGAACTTTTATCCAAGGAGGAGATATTATTGGTTTGCTCTCTTCATATAAAAAATGTTAATAACTTCAAATTCTCAATCATTGTCACCACCACAAAAAAATATGTAAACAATTTCAATGTCCATCCATATTGATTACCAGACGAGCTTTTAGAGAACATGATCCGCAGGGAAGAATAAGTAATCCTAGCAAAGAATCATTGTTCAATATAGATATTCTACTTTCATCCCTCAATAAGGAATACCCCATTTTATGCAATTCCAATGAGTCTATAGAGAAATAATCTCCACATCTGCACTGATAAAACAGTTCCAATGCTTCTCCGTCATCTTCACCCATCATATCCTCTAAGCTTAAATCTTCTGCAACATCAACAGCCTAGACATCACGCCTTGAACTTCAAAGCTCATTATCATAAAATAAACAAAAGCTTGAATCGCCAAGAACTTTCCACGCCTTTTGTACTTTGAGAAATCTATCTCCGCTAGTTTGATTGCTGCCGGATGCATCAGAAGATTTCAACAGCTTATCAGCATGTAAACTGAGTATGGCAGAGCAGTAACTAGCACGGATTTCTTCATAACTTAAATCTTTCTTGACGTTGAGAACCTCATAATGCGTTTCATGAATGACATTCTTGTCTAGAAGCATTGTTACTTGTTAGACGTTCATTTTTACTCAAAAAGGCAAGGTTCTCTACATTCAAGAGAGAAACATCACCAACAAGGAAAATGACATATTATTATCATTATCATGTATGAAAAACTACTGTAATTACAATACGACTGCTCAAACCATATCAAATGAATTCTTTGGTTTGGAATTCTTTCTTATGCATCATTTCCGACTTCCCTGAACTTCAAAACATGTATTCGATCAACCTAAATTCCTGGCATTCCAAATGCTGGTCTGTTCTTCCGTTCCTGAGGAATTGAAGTTGCCGATGTGACATCCAAATTCCAAATAGCCCATAAATTGTTTTCAATAACAAAAACAATTGGCGATTTCCATGAAGCTTCCATGTTAAGGCATTTTTAGAACCGTCCATTATTACAAGTTCTAACTTCGACAAACACTAATGTCACATGAGCAGAATCTGCCTATTTCAGCCACTAGCCAACTACCTCTATACTTACAGGAGAATGCTGCACGGCTTCTCCAGGAGTCCAGTATCCACGGGAACACATTCACTGATGCAAGTAGGCCCAACAATCAAATTACGCTAGTCAAGAAGACAAGAACATCTGCCTTGAGCCACATTGTCCTCTGCAGCACCTTGTAGCCTTTCCAAAGTGCTCACTCCTCATGTTGCATGTTGGGGCACCCTTACTGAGGACAGCTTGTCCTAAGACGTCCAAATGTCTCCCTCTCATGAATCTGAAATTGCCTTTGCTGAGCTGAAGGCCATCAAGCTGACTACATTTTGTTCTGGTTCATGCATCTTTGCAATTAAATAATAAGCGTGTCTGCACTCCACAGATAGAGTTTAAACCCATTTTCAACTAAAAATGAAGCTGGTCCAACATGGGGGACAAAAACCTGCATTAAGATGCTCTTGAATCGGCTCGTATCTTCCTAATTAAGTAGTTCTCCAAACCAATGCCAGCATCCACTATTCTAGTATGACCTGTTATTTCAATCTTGAGAACTTGCTCCAAAACATCTCTGCACCTCACACCATTGTCCACTTCACATATTAAAGGTATTATGATCGCCCAGGTATCCATATGAGAAGCTTCCCCATGCTCAAGCGATTTGGTTAGAACTCCACAAGCTTCCTTAATCTTACCAACATTGCAGAAACCCTTTACTAGGCCATGAATAACAGCAAAATGCGGAGAAAAACCTTTAGACAACATCTCCTTCATATAGTTATTTGCCTCATCAAGCATTCCTTTGTCACATAACCCACCAACCAAAGTTCGATATGACACAACATTAGGCAAGCACCCATTGTTCTGCATATCAACAATAACTTTACAAGCATCATGGGCGCGCCCTTCCCTGCAGAACCCCAATATAACAGTATTATAATGAACTATGTCAGGATTGCACCCTTTGATCTTCATCCTACAAAGAAGCTTGTAAGCTTCTCTAAGCTTCTTCTTCCTACACAAACTGTTCAACAAAGTGGTGTAAGTCAAAGAATCAGGAACAAACCCTTTGTTCAACATATCCTCCAACAAATCCATAGCTCCATTCACTTGACTCTTCCTACACATCGCTTGCATCAGAATCCGGTAACACTCGATATCAGGAACAATATCTCTCTTAAACATTTTGTTGAACAGGTGGTAGGCAATGCTAACATCTCCATTCAAACAGAAAGCCCGCATGAGAATATTGTAGGACTGAGTATTGGATGACACACCGTGCCTATGAGCATCCCTGAAGAGATCGAATGCAGGTCGAACAAAGTTGCGGTGGGATACAAGAATCGCAAGAATGCGGTTGAGGTGTTTGGGCAAAGGTTTGAAACCATATTGAAGCATAGTGTAGAAGGTTTTGAGGGCCTTGTCGGGTAAATCAGCTTCGCCATAGACTCTAATCAAGTAGGAGAACAGGGTAGGAGTGATTGGGTAGGATTCGGATTTGAGGCGTCGAACAAGGTCATCGACAAGGGAGAATTGCCTTGAGCGGCCCAATTTGAGGATGAGAATGAGGTAGGTAGAGTAAGAATGGCGAAAGTTGGGATGGCGAGAGGCGCATTCAAAGATTTCTTTGGCGAGAAGAGGGTCCGATTGGGAAGCTATGAGCTTTTGGACTCTAGATGGAGACTCAAATGGGGAATTGGAGCGAGAAGAATAGAAAGATTGTTGGTTTGGGTTTTGTGAAAAATTGAAGGAGATGATGCGGTGAGAGGACAGGGTGATTAGGGTTTTGGTGGAGCGGAGAAATGATCTGTGCAGACTCGGTGAGGTCATGGCGGTGGCTCAAGAAGGTGAGCTGGCGAGGGCAGGTCAATGCTAATTGTGGATTCGTGGTTAGTGTCCTTTGTTTCTGTTGAGGAGATATGGATACTGTGGGTGTTCGCAGCGCGGTTTGGTTTGGTTTTTAGAAAAAGAAAATCCGATCCAATTGTAAAAAAATTAATTGGTTTGGTTTGGTTTGGTTTGATTTTTTTTTAGGCCAACCAAACTGAATTGAAATTGATTGATTTGATTCGATTTTTCGGTTTTTCACCAAGACCTTCATCAACTCCAACTTCTGTTCAAGAATGCTGTCACTTTACTATTATCAAACTGCAGAAATATCACAAAAAAATAAAATAAGAATAGAGAACGCTAAACTAAAATTAGAACTGCACAAACTAAAATTAGAACAACACTAAAATTAAAACAGCATAATTTGAAACCTCAAACCACAAATTAAAATTAAATAATTGAAAAACAGCGACCACAAAAGTTAAGTTAAACGAGAGAACGTTAATAGGGTCGAAATAGTGTTTCTTTGACCTTGTTTAATAGAAGACTTTAACATTCAACAAAGCATGATTTGCTTTGATTAGTGTCACTAACAAATAACAACGTACTAACACAATCACAATTAAAAACATAGTTATCAAATCCAAACCAACAATCAATCCAGTTAGAGTGCTTGGTTAATGGGTTACTGATTCAACCGATAGATAACTAGTTAAGCCAGTCATAATTAAATAATTATATATGATTTTATCTTTTTTCTCATAATAAGTTATTTTTATTTTATTGCTTTTAAAATTGAATACCACTGAACTATTTTAGATGTCTCCCTGATCAACAAAGTATAAACTAAAGAGTGCATATAAATGTTAACAAGATTTTTAAATCAATATTTTAGAGCCAGACAAAAAATACAACAGAGATCAGTTCATGAGACAACACAAAACTCCAATGCACATTTTAAGTATTTATTACTAAAAGGTTGTGAGAATCGAATCGGTCAAGTGACAGATTCAATGATTCAATAGTACAACCGAGATCGAACCATAGTTGAATCGATTAATATATAATTTCAAATATCCAAATTCTATTATTTTTAAACTAATAAAATTTAAAATTTTGTAATTTGACATAATAACTTATACGTATTTTATCATTAAAAATTCACAAAATAAAACATTTCTAAATAATTTCTAAGTTCTAATTAACTAATTAAGTAATCAGCAACAATACTTATCAATCAACAACAAAAATTTAGAATAAAAAAATTTTCAACAATAAAAAATATAAACTTACACAAAAACTCAAAACATCAGCAACTAAACTCACAACAAATTTCATCAGACTTCTAATAAGTATTCAACAAAAAAAACTGAGAATCCAAAAACAGAAAACTCAGCCTCCAAAGCCAGAAAATCAGAAAAATTAAGCAAAAAATCCAAGCCAAGCATCCAAACTAAATTCAGAATAACATTAGTAACAACCCCAATTCAGAATACAAAATCAACAACAACCATTCAAATCAACCATCAACCCCAATTCAGAACCCCGTCAACAAGGTTAACTCAGACAAATTAACTCAGCAAAAAAATTCAACAGTCATTCAAATCAACCATCAACCATTATTTCAGAAAATTAGCAACGACAAAAATTGAAGCGTGCTTACCGGCGACGAAGGAGGAAGGAAAGTGAGCTCGGACAGAGAGAGAGGGCTTGATGACGAGGACAGAGAAGACGAGTTCAGGGCCGACGACGGAGACTGGCTTGATGACGACGATGGAGACTGCGACGCCAACAACTCCGAGCAGACCTTCTGGCGACGTCGAGGAGAAGAGGATCCAGGAGGCGAGGGCCGATCAGACCTTCGAGAGGCGACGACGTCGACCGCTGTCTGTCACCGCCGGCGGCGAAAGTGGTGGCGTTCTGATAGGGTTTAGCATGGGGCCATGGGCAGGTGAATTGTGAGAGAGAGATAAGGGGGGCTTTCGTTGGTGAATTGTGACTTGCGAGAGAGAGAAGGCGTGTTCTGCTTTTGTTTTTTAGTAATTCAAAAAATCGAAAATAAAATTGTGTTTGAAATACCTTTGAATAGAATTCTCAAACAAAAGAATTTTTTAGTTTGGAATACAATAAGGCAAAAATTCAAGTGAAGTTGATTATATCTGAAAATTTTTAGATGAAAATTTAGTCAAATTAATTAAATTATTTAATAATTTTTATATATCAACTATACGTAAAGTCGACTGCACTTAAATTTTTACCTATAATAAAAGTGTTATTTTCAATTTTTAAGAGAATTTTAGTTTTCACGTGTTCAAAGTAAATTATACAAAAAAAATTGATTTGCAACTCTAGCATTATTAAAGATTGAAATATTAAAATTATTCTTAATAAATAAATATAGATAAATAAAAAATTACACAAATAAAATAATAAAAAACACACTATTCATTTCATTTATCAAATTAACTATTTTAATTATGAATTTAAATCCAAAATAAAATTAAAATTTATTTTAAAAAAATAGAATTATTTTTTTACTTTAATACTTTTCAAACATGAGGAATTGATTGATTCAATCGGTTTGATAGATTTTTTTACCAATCTTTCCTTCTTTTGTCAGGTGATTTTTTATTTTTTTGTCTCACAAGAGACCCATTTACACTTTTTAATTTTAACACAAAGATTAAAATGGAATAGAACTCCGTTATGGAGACGTGTGGTGTCAGCGATGGAATAATCGGATGGTGTAAGTTGGAGATGACTTATCGGACGGTCCAATTTTCTATTGACAAAACAGGCGATTCGAATTGTTCCTCTTCAGCCACATGTCGCATGCGCGTTGCTCCCCACAAAAAGGTGCCCCTCTAACCCAACACACTCACTTTACTACATTTACACCCACTTTCCGAGTCACTTTCACCGTCATCTTCACCCAATAGCCATTCTCTCTTCTTCTTCCTCCTTGAACAAGTTCTTCATCTACTTCATTGAAAAAAAAATTAAAATGCCAAAGAAACAAAAATCTAAAGATATTGATCGTCCTAAATTTCATGTTGTAAAATATCTCAGTCATTCTAATTATATAAGTTTATTTATTAAATTTTTTATATTTCAAAATTATAATTATTATTCTTAAAAATTTAATTATAATTGTTGTTGTTAGAAGCTGAACTGAAAAACATATATGTGACAGAATTATTATTATTATTATTGATAGAAATTTAGGAATATATGTTTAAATAATAGTTAAAAATACGTATGTTTAAATGTAGTTAATTCTTGTTTATAATTTTTTGTAATAACTTTAGAAATTATAATTAATTAGTTAACTGTTATAATTAATTTTAAAAATTTAGGAATATATGTTTAAATAATAGTTAAAAATATGTATGTTTAAATGTAGTTAATGCTTGTTTAGAATTTTTTCTAATATAATAGATTAGTAATAAAAAATACTTGTTTAGAATTTTTTGTAATAATTTTAGAAATTATAATTAATTAGTTAACTATTATAATTAATTTTAGAAATTATAATTTTATAAATTATAGTAATTTTTCGTAACAATAAATAAACTAAATCGGTATATAATTTTTTTTTTGGAATAATGTTGATAACTTCGATTAATAATTAGGATTTGTAAAATATAATGTATTTGTTTTTTTGGTAATAATTATTTGTTTATTGTTAACTTTTTAATTGACATAAATATGTTATTATAGTTGAGGTTTTAATATTATTACAGTGGTATTATCAGTTAGATAAAAATTGGAAGTATCTATTAGTTATTATTATTTGTAGTAAGTTAGAAATAATCTCTAAGATTATTAATTAAATTTAAAAGTTAAAATATTATTACTTAATAAATTTGATTCAGTAAAATTATTTGTTTTAATTAGATTTAGTAAAATTATCTATGATAGTTGTGGAATTTTAATTAATATTTCTTGTTTAGTTAGTTGTGAAATTTTTTCAATAATGATAGTTAATTAATTGATAGGTTAACATAGTAATTACTAAATTTAGTAATTAACAAAAAATTTAGCATGAGATTAATAAATTAGTTGCTATAGTTAGAAAATTATTATATTTTAGTAGTAAATTAGTAATTGTTAATGATTTGACTAATAATTTGTTATGTTTTTGTAGAGTTTACGGATGTTGACATGTGATCACCATGTCCCTTCGGATCGGTACAATGATAGGGTAGAGGAGCATTTACAATCTATTGGTTTTTATCATGTGTCCAAGATTGGAGTAGTCCAATGTCAGAAAACACTGGTAAAATGCTCTAGTCGAAAGGTGGCACCCAGACACACATACATTTTACCTTCCGGTTGGTGAATGTGCTGTAACGCTGGAAGACGTGGCTATAATTTTTGGTCTTCCGACGGATGGTCTTCCAGTCACAGGGATGACTCTAAGTAGTTTTGAAGTTTTAGAGGCGGAGTGTTTGCACCAATTTGGGGTTGCACTGAGAAAGTCGGACTGTAGATGAAGCTGCATAAAACTGACGTGGCGTCGAGATTTAAAAGAACGTTTACAGTTGACTGATGAAAATAGTATACTGAGGTACGTGATGTGCCACATTATGTTGTTGATCGGTATGATCTTGTTTGGAAACTCCGGAGCATACATGGCTTCCAAATCCAAAACTCGCATGAAAGATGGCTCCTCAAACGGCACTTCATTTGCGAGTGCATTTGCCACGTCTGTCACATTTGGAGCCATAGTGCCGTCACCTTGATCTTCATCTCCGTTTGGACTAACAACTTCGTAATTGCTTTCGAACTCTTCCTCACTGTCACTATTGTAATCTTCCCGTACAATATTTCGGTCGGCCTCAAATTGTTCGAATTCAATGTACAACTCGATGAACGAGATTTGAGCACGACTTTCAATATACATTGAAAACATCTCTTGTATACTCGCTTCGTCCGTTATATATTTAGTTTGAAATTGAACGAATTCACCAAATACTGGTATGTGATATCTATATAAAATGCATGATATTTTTCTTGACATCTCAAAATCTATCTTCTCACAAATCACACCTTTGAGCTCTTCAAATGAGATTGTGAAAGGAATAACAACATCTAACGGATCTTCACAAATAAATTTTACTCTTTCAAATGTTTGTAATAAAATCTGACCAAAATAATACACTTTTAAAAGAACTCTATCATCCATTTCTTTCACTCACCTAAACAAAAACAGAAACTTTACTATCAATTTTTTTTCTTCATACCAAAGAAGAGAGATACGGGAGCATAAGAAAGAAGAACAAGCCGAAGAAGAAGAAGAGGGATCTGATAAGTAGTTTACGCGTTACACACACATATTTATAAATTGGACCAGCGATTAGTTTAAGCTCATTCAAAAAAAAATATATAATAATCAATTTGGACCGTCCGATTTGATTTTTGAAAAATAAAAAAAAAAATTTAATACATATAGAAGACGGATGGTCCAGTTAGCTTCTATCAAAATTCAAATCTTTCCTCCATGTAAAATGGATCGTCTGATTTGTGAACAAAATTTTTTACCCAAAAAAAATCAAATGGTCCAATTTCTTCATACCAAAACTCACAAAAACTCTCCCACATATTTGCCTAGCACTTTCAAAATCCATAACAAAACATAACACATGCATAACTTTCATAACCAAAAAAATGACCTACCAATTCACACTAAACTTAATTGAATAGATCAAAAAAATGACCTACCAATTCACACTAAACTTAATTGAATAGATCGGTCCAATTCAATTTTCAGAAGATTATGAAAATCTTCGCGGAGTTTATTACGAAAAAACGTGTTCATCACTTCACCCAATCATATAAAGCATATTGCAATGACATTTATTGAAAGATAAAAAATAAAGTCCGACAACAAATCAGGCAAATAATTCAACTTTGTTGTTCTTCAAGCGTGATCAATAATCACTGAAGAATAAATCTCCTTAATCACAATCATATACCAAAATAGCTCAGAAAAACTTTGCCAAAATTTGAAATTTAAAAAATTTAAAGGAAATAATTGATTAATCGAATATGAAGGTATCATAAAAGTAGAAATAACGTAATATTATTGTCACTTCGTAGCAATCATTTAATATTGTCTTGTTGAATCATTAGATACTTCTGTTTTTTTTTCATATTAAAAAAATTTAATGCAATTTCAGCCTGCACACCATCTTAAGTTTGCAACTATAAATGGCCACCCACGAATACAAAAACATCAATATATATATATATATAAATGAATTTGAACACTACACCTTGATCTGTGCTGGCATGTTTTAACACAACATATACTCTAACAGATATCTAGTGTAGATTACAACTCAGTAGCCTGTAGAAGGAATGTGCTTCCACGTCACTGGCACTGCTCCCTTGTAAACATTTATATGTAGACAGACAGAATGCAAGTCATACATGAGTTATGTATGGAGTATGGACTAACCACCATGAACTGAACTAACATTCAGTGAAAGAGAATGAACTGTCCTCAGTGCTATACATAGAGTTATCACTTAAACTAAAGTTTAGTCGCTCTTGATTCCATTTTACAATCTCTCTAGCATATTTAAGTGCTGCATCAACTTAACTGCTATGTGATGGGACGCAAGCTGAGCAAGAGAAGAGTTATTGTTAATGCTGTTTTTGTTGTTGCCGGAACATTGACGGCTAATTACAGGGTGAAAATCAGCAAACCATTTGCACCGAGTCAGTGGAACTTGTTTTATTTTCTCCTCAAACTGATCTAGTTTGTTTAGTATCAGCAGGAAGTCCATTTTCTCAAAAGTTGGATGAGTAACAATGGTGTCAAAAAGCTTCCTGCTTAGCATCTTGTTAGTGATGCAACCATTTCCTTCCGCAGAAAATTGATCGTAGTCACTCAAGGCAACAGAGAAGACGACCATGCCAACATCCTCTAACATCTCTAGCCACTTGCAATTTTCTCCTATTCCTCTTGCATGCGCTGTAATTAGTTGATACCTGTAAACCTAACAATGAATGAAAAGCACACTACAGATCAGAAAGCTTTCATATCCGCTCTGCACATGTCATTCTTTCCACTAAAAAACTTTTCATTTATGAGGGCATATTTAAGTTCATAAAAGTAACATTTTTCAGATGTTTAAAGGTAGTTTTCCAAACATATGAATGCATCATTCTTGGAAACATATGTCAACTTTTACACGATAAACCTGACTGTTGCATTTTGATAGCATGCCTCTGTGATCTAAGCATCAATGAAGTAAAAGAAAAAACCGTTCACCAGATGTCATTTGACTATAAATACATTCATGTTGGTAGAAAGAACCTCCATTTTGTTTGATAAACATAACAACAGTAATAGCAGAGAACCAGAGCATAACACAATCACTTTCCGATGCATTTATGATGGGGGTAAACTTTCCATCAACTTCATAGACACCCTACTCCTACAGTAGGTACGCTGTATTATGCTAAAACATGATAACAGCAATAACAGAACATTTCTCACATATCATAATTGGCAACAAGTTAGCCACAAAACTTTTGGCTTACCTAGCAAAAGAATCATGTAAACTGATGGTATCAACAGTTTCCTCAGGAGTTGATGTGGGAAATGAGAACTCCACACAAGCCAGTCCATTGGATGAAGTAACTCCTTCAGCATAGAGAATATCTAAATCTGATGGCTCATAATCAGCCCTCAATATCTCAACAACCTTAACAAAGATTTTACATGTCATAAACATTGTCCTTGGGCAGCACAAGATTCTCAAGCCACTCATCAAGCAATAATTTTCAAAAGAAAAGTAAAGAAATATATGCAATAATTATAATAATAGATAGAAATATGGCGCAAGAACTTCATAGACACTCCTGATGAAAAAATATTCGCTTAAAAAGAGAATAAGTTTATTGGTTTGGCATCATATAGATTATTTAGCTAGCATAACTAAAAGCATAAAAGAAAGGGGTTGACGACCAGCCAAATAATTGACCTGAGAAAGTATAAAGCATATGCTAGGCTCATATAAACTCTCTATATGGAACTTAAATGCTTTCTATAGCACAACCGTCACTTCCCTTGATTAAGGTTCTCTATAATAGAATGTTCTGAATGCAGTAACCAAAACCTTTGATTAGAATTAACCTAAGCAACAAGTAAAAATCATTATCCCTACCCTCCATCAGTTTGCTCATTTTTTATTTGCACAGGGTCCTAATTGATCAAAGATAAATCTGTTTGATATAATAGATAGAATTTCCTAAACTACCAGAATCAGACAAGATATTTATATATTCAAATAAATAATAATTACTCTTTGGAACAAAATAAACATTACAAAAAGATTATGTTGTGAAAAGTTATTGACATTTTGAGATTTCTTATACCCAGAATTTTAACACAATATCATCCATAAGAAATTCTTGCCTAAGCACAAATTTACCAGCCTGGAGTTCTTAAAGAGTACCTTAATTAGCTGTTCCCTTTCATACATATCATAGAGTTAAATATTTATTTATCCTACTCAATAGAGGACTCCAGTATCTAGTCACAAAATCCACCCATGTCTTTCTTAAAGTTCTCTCACCGCCACCAACTCAAAAGACATCCTGCTCTTAGCATTTTCATCCATAAGCAAGCAATTATATAAATATGTAAATGTCAGCCATACGATCATATGCAATCAAAGTGTCAAGAGCACATGTACACGAAAAAAAAAACAAAAAAACAAAAAAACAAAAAAATGAGCTCATACCCGCTCTAAGAAATAACTAGCAACACTTGGTAACATTTCTATTTCTCTTCTTCTTTTGTAGGTAGCCTTAATGGCTGCACTACTCCACATCTCCTCAATCAATGGTGCATATTCACGAGTAGCTGCAGGAAAGATGGCATCAAGTTTGCCCGAAGCCATAGTTCTCAGCAGCCAATCAGAGAAAGCTTTTAGCCTTGTGCCAATGGAATAGATTGTCTTGTTGTTTGAACTGACTCCTGTTGTTAACCACAATGGAATCATCCAATCTTTAGTACAAATGGACAAGCAAAATTTGATATTTCTCTGCTTGATATACAGTATTTCCTTTTTACAATTCTAAATTTAATTTGAGCAGCATCCCATAGTAGTAAAGTCCTATGTGTGTGTGTGTGACAATTTTCAATGTTCAGTCTACAGTTGTCACTTTGGATGGAACAAGGTAAGATATAACTATTTCATTTTAGTACACACTAAAAGTTGTGACCCATAATGGCACTTGAAGACATTTTAGACACTAATAATACACACCAATTCTGCATATATACAAGCTTGCTGCAAACCATTTTAATAGGGCTGAAGAAGGATTGAGTTGAAGCAAAACAGAGAATGTGAAGTTGAGATAATTGACAGAATTGAAGATTTTGTATATTGAATTGAATATGGGTTTTCAGCATATGACCTAGAACATTATGATGAGTTTATATACAATTAGAGGTTACACACTCCACACGCATATAGTCTTGCATAACTTAAGTAACTACCAATTGCTCAAAACAGAATTGATAACAGATTGAAAACAGAATTATGGAATTGGTAAGCCTCAGTTGCTTGTCTGTGAAGGAAGTCTCTAAGCTTCATTACATTTGGATGACCAACTAGATGGTGACCATTTGATGCATATTAAACCATGTCTATGGTGCTTTAGAAGGAAGAAAGCTAGGCCAAGTAGTCAATTTAGTAGAAGAAAAAGGAGAAATTGAACTCATACCTGTAGAATCAAGTACATCAGATTGTCTTTTCTTCATATTCCACATACTTTCTTCCTCAAAACGCTCACGACCTTCAAGTAGTAAACCAATATAGGAATATACGTTCGTTTGAATGGTCAACTTTATACTTTTACGTTCTTCTTTTGAGAAAGGGATGTCTTTGTAAAGTATCTTGGCCTGCCATAACCATTTACAATTCTCTAACTATATTTATTTCTTAGCTTTTAGAAACAGATATCTTATTCGAGAAAGAATCAGTACAAAGTAGGAAACTGTTGCCCAATCAACTACACTGCAACATATCACAAAAAGAATTATGACTAAGTTTGTATTTATGTTTAAACTTTAGACTACTACTCCCAAAAGCATTTCACATGTCAGTTTTATAAGTTACATGAATTATCATTTTGTTGAGCACACTTACCACCCACATTTGTCCAACATAATCTTTCCAACTAGTAACTAACAAATGAAAAACCACCTGCTTAAAAATAGCACTTGTTCCAGATCCACCATAGCCAACTAAGAGGAGCTTCTGAACTATTCCATGCTCAAGGTAATCAGGAACTCTTTTGCTAACTGGACTGGAGGTTCGTTCCCCACACAAAATTAAACATTTAGAAGGAATTGGCAGGGACAGTAAAGCACATACAAGCTTCGTTCCAGACTATACAAGCAACAGAATACTGTGTTATAATGAAAGAAAACAAACAAAATAAGACAAATAGTCTTCACAAAACAAAAAATAAATAAAGAAATAAAGAAAAAAAAGGAAAATCACCTTTCCCCATATATTCCCTCTTATATTTTTCTGTCCCTCTTCTTGGTATGAACCATCCTCATTAACCCAAAAATGTGGGTTACCAGCGCATTGAACTCCTGCCAACTGCCAAACAACAACAATTTTGTTTAACAACGAACAAGTTATTAGGAGTTTAAGGCACATCCTTCTAAATTCCTACAAAAAATATTTTCCTTTCATATAATTATGGAATATAATTTCAACCTGCAACATTCGGAGCTCAACTTTTGTTATTTCCCTGCCATTGATGTAAACCTGCGTGTTCCCATTGCTAGCATCCGGCTTGATTGGACCCCCAACATTCAGATGGGGACTCTGCAAGGCTTCTGTCCTTCCTGTGAAATTTACAGAAAACAATCATGATCCACAACAAATCACAAGCAGTTAACCAATAATCAATGATACAAATGCATATAAAAAAACAGAACAAACATACCTCTCCCCAAAGACCAGATACTTTATCATACCAATAACTCCCCGGCTTAAGCTTCTTCGGAGGAGCAGCGCAGTTCTGCAACGTAACCAGTTCCTCAAACGAAAGTGGCCTCCCATTGACACAAATATACTCCGGAGGAAGTTGATTCACCTCACAAAACCTCTCAGCCTTCATTATCTGCCGAACCTCCAACTCATTAAGCAACCTCCTGAAAATCCTAGAGCACTTCCCTAAACTCTCTCTTTTAGACTCATCAATTGGATACCCAATACAATCAACACACTTTCTTCCTTCAGGCATTGAACCCATAGCATCAAGCACGCAATTCCCACAATACTTTGCAGAACAAACCAGACACACCTCTTTCTCCGTGAACCTGCTACCCTTGAAACACCGGTAGCACAAACCTTTGTTTCCATTAGTCACAGGAGCCGGCTTAACCGGTTCACATTCATCGACCAAAGCTTCATTACGATTACCATCACCATCAACATCATCATTATCTGAATCATTATTAACAGTGAAAGTAAGAATAGGTGCACGTTTAACATCACACGCATATTCACGTTCGTCGTTAAAATCTGCATTCTTTGCAGATGAATGACTAGACGATTCGAAATCCAAACTCAATAAGGAATCGGTGAACGCCCAATTTGAATAGTTGAAATCTGAACTCTCCTTCACGCCATGCAAGTTTCTCAACTCGTGCGATTGTTCCTCGCTGCTGAACTCGCCCGCGTCGTTGCTCCGACCGGCGCCGTCTTCGAAGGCGATCACAGAGGTCGGAGACACGGTGGTATTGCCGTCGCCGGAACCGACATTGCTGCTTCGGTTGAAAGCTCTCATGGAAGCAGGAGAAGACGCTGGTCCTGTGCCGTGCGGTTTGAGCTCCTTGGAGAATCTCGTGCTGCAGTTCGCCGGCGCCGGCATCGGATGCGCCATCGGGATAGACATGGCGACGCTTAGCGACACAGCCCGAGGAATATCGAGCCAAGATTGATGAACGTAATGGAACCGTCAACATGGAAAATAAAAAATGGAAGCTCTTCAAGCACATCTAATGTTCAAACCAAAACCACAAATTAACATTTCAAAATAAAGGGAAAAAGTGTGAGTTTTCTTTCTTTCTTTCTTGCTTTCTTTATTTCTAAACCAAAAAAAAAGGTCGCCTAGGAGTTTGGAATCTAATGTAATTGCGGAGCTAGATAAAATATTGGAGTGGGGCAAAAAATATTTACACAATAAAATAAGACTAAAATAAAATTTTAAGGAGTACTAAACTGAAATTTATATATAATTTACATGTAAAAAATTAAAATTAGGGGGCATTGCCCCCTTTGCTTGTACCTAGCTCCGCCATGTAAACAAAGAAAAGGAACACCGACTGTCGAGTAAGAAGAAAGGTGATGAGTGAAACTGAGAATGAGATTTTCTCGAAAACGCGGAGCAGCAGTGTAAAGTATGTTTGTTTATGGCATCATATATATACACACTGGGTGTGAAGCCGTGAAGGCTAAGGTGACTAGATGAGGCTCGAGGATTTGGGGTCAGCCATGAACCTGGCTTCGTTTGACTTGCTAGTTGCTACTGCAGGTGGTGACAAGTTTTTAGCACTTGAAAATTAAAAATAAGGAAAACACTATCGAATCAAAAGTCAATATTGTTTTAGGATAAATTGTCATTTTAACGGCTCTGATTTGGATGGTCCAAATTCCAAAACATATCAGACTTTTACTGGTCTGGTTACAAAAAATAAAATTTTTTATTATTTATTATTCATTATTCAAACTTTCAAATTTTCCCAATAAATCTGTAATTAGGGGTGGCAATATGTACTCTACCTGCAGGTACCCAACCCGATTTTATCCGATCGAGTAGAGTTGCCAACCTGATCCAGCAGGTAGGGTATGGTGTGGTTAGAGTTCTCGTGCGAGTCGGGTAAGATACGGGTTGAGTCTCAACTCTACTCGACCAACTCGCACCCTATATATGTATATATTATATATTTATATAAAATATATTTTAAGTGGATATTAAACCAAATACTTCTCGCTAAATACAAAAGATCCTTAGTCATTAAAAGAAAATCAGTAATTGATAATTTAATATCTTTTTTTAACATAAAAGTCAGTTCTATTTTAAATTATCATCAAGTTATATAATAATGTTACATCTTTTTTTAACCTACGGATAGGGTCGAGTACCCGCGGGTTAAGAACGAGTATGGTTAGGGTTGAGATATTCTCAATTCGCGAATAGGATTAGAATTGACTCTAAACTCCATCCTACCCTACCCATTGCAACCCCTATCTGTAACCATTAGTGTATCAATTTAGCACTTGTTATATCATTGATTAGTTTAACATGAATCTATTAAGGTCTCCTTTCTTTTCAGTGCATCATTGTAATACCAAATCTCTAATATAAGGAAATATAGGACCAATATTTTTAGTGGATAAAAATGAGAAATCGATTAGTATTGATTCATAAATATATAAATTAAAAAGGTGAATTCTATGGTGTAAAAATAAGTTTTTTTTTTTACACATGAAAAAGCTAATCTGACATGGGTTATCTATCTTTTGCTATTATTACTTTGTTCAGATGTCACAATACATGCATAAAAATTTAGATTTTGTCTTTTCTAATTAAACACATTGATTCTAATGAAACGTTCATTATAGATATGTTTTTATTGTATTGGGCCAAAAAATAATAATAACTTTTGGGTTATAATAAATTGTTATTAAAATAATATATTTTATTGTGTTTACTACTTTACTTTATCAATAAAATTAATCAATTTTTATTAAATATTTAAAAAATAAACATTTAAATTCAAAATTTAGTCTCTAAATTATTGTGTATAACACTGAACTTTTCTTACATTTTGCATAAGAAACTAATAGGTGTTATTTTTATTTTGTGAGAGTAATTTTAAAAATTTTTGTCATTTGATTTATGAATGGCTGATTTTTTTATATAGAATTAATGTTGTATTATTTTCAGTTGTGGAGAAGTGGTATATTTTAATTTAGTATAGAGGTAATCATAAATTGGAATGTTCGATTTGTATTTTAAAGATTAAAGTTCACAAATCTGAGAGTCAAATTTGTGTAAGTTCAAACGAAGAATTGGTTTTATGTAAGTTCACAAATTGGAGGGACGATTTTGTATTTTAAAATTTTTAAAAATTAAAATTCACAAATTGAAGGATCAGATTTGTATACGTTCACAAATCAGAGGGTCAGTTTTGTGTTTTAAAAATTAAAAAAAAAGTTAAACTTCACAAATCGAAAGATTAGATTTGTGATCTCCATATGAAAAAAACACACCAAATTTCATACGTTATTAAAAAATATTATTATGAATTCAATATCAAAATTAAAAAACTTTTATGAATTAGTTAAAAAAATTCTTTAGTCTATGAATTATTTATTTTTAAATTAATTTATAATATTTTGATTTATAATATACACTAAGGTGTCAATCATGTGGAGAGGGCATGAGTCAAAAAATTTCTGAAAACATTCCCAATACTCATAGAGAGTCTCCAATTCTTCTTGGACAATGCATGAAATTTCCTTCTTTAACCTATCCATCACCTCCGAAGGAAAGAATTTGTCTAAAATTTCTTTCTAAACAAATTTCAATTAGTAACAATCTCATCGGACAAGGTGTAGAACCACTCTTTAGCTCTTCCCTCAAGAGAGAATGGGAAGGCATATAACCAAATGGCAACCTCATCGGAACCCTCTCCCGCCTAGTAGTTGAACATACACCTTGAAAGTCTCTAAGGTGTCTAATAGGGTCTTGAGCGGGAAGACCATGAAACTTAGGTAGAAGATTAATCAAAGCGGTTTTGAACTCAAAATTGGCATTCAAATCCAGATGACGCACTTGAAGCAGGTGAAGAACAAAATCCGGAGCACCCGCCTCCTTAAGAGTGACTCTTCTTGGAGCGGCCATAATATTGGTACCTAAATCAATAGAAGAGGTATTAGTAGTATCAATGGAAGAGTAGATAGTTCTTTCCTCAAATGATGCTTCGGATTCAACATCGGATAAGATTGGTGAATTGGTAGAAACCCCTTCACCACCTCCAAAGGCTATCCGTCTCCGAGCTTGCCTAAGATGTGATATAGTTCTCTCAATTTCATGATCAAAAGGGGTTAGGCTCGGATCCGGTAATGAACGCGTCATTCAATGAAGGAGATATAGAGCTCATGACAATAAAATGCACTAAACAATTAAAAATCCTAACTAACAATTAAGTTCGCAAACAATCAAAGAAAATGCAAGTATTCACATATCAACATATTTATACTAACCAACAACATGACACACATATGCAAACTCCCCAGCAACGGCGCCAAAATTTGATGTGAGATATTTGTCGGTCTAGAATTTACCAATAAAATTCCGTCGTGAGTATAGTCTAAACCAACAAGCTATCCCGCACCAAAGATAGAAAATGTGTCACCACAATTATAAATCAATAACTGAGAGTAGAATCCCGGGTCATTCTCCCTAGGAGTTGCCCTGAGATGCACGTCATTGGTTAAAAATTCTCTTGGAAGTAAATGAACATGAAACTAAAGCAATGAACAATTAACAATTGGAATAAGAAAACTCAAAAATTAAACTAACAAGGGTAAATGACAATCAATCAATGTAAAATTCTTGGCTAGGGGTGGAAATTGGAATTCCTATCATCATTGCCTCCATCAATTGTGACACGAATTGACCATTGTTTCACTTAGTTAACCTCTAACTATGAAGGAAAGTTAAGTGGATATAATCAACTTAGTCCACAAGTCCTAGTCAAATTCTAAGGAAAGACTAGCTTTAGTGGCATTCAAGTCAACTAGCAATTTCCAATTATCAATCAACAAAAGGCTTTGACAATTCAAGTGTCTCTAGTTGCCCAACCCCCAAGCCAAGAGTGAAAATCTACTTTATAACTACAAGTGACATTACCTCAAACACTTGGTGAGCAAGAATGAAAAACATTGTGAAATTGAAAAGAGAATTCAAATTGAAATTATCTACCACAAACAACTAACAACAACAAAGCAATTAACAACAATGAACATGAAATTCCTCAATGCAATAATAGAAATCAATGTAAACAAGATCCAAATCTAAGATCCAAAATAACTAGAATAACAAGAACACTAAATGAGAGTAGGAGAATGATATCTACAAATTAAAGCAATGTAAAATCGAATTAATTCAGATCTAACCAAAGGATCCAAGTGAAATTGAAATTGAGAAGGCTAAAACCTAGAGAGAAGTGAGAGTTTCTCTCTCTACAAAACAAGAACAAAAAACTAGCTAAAATGATGATGTACTCCCTAAAATGAGTGTGACCTCCTTTCCCCCTTGGTTCCTTGGGTTTTTTCATGCAAAATTGAGCTTAGATTGGGCCTGGAGCCTCTCAGAAAATCGCCAGTCACGATTCATTAATGAAGTCACGTGCTGGGCGTCACGCGTGCGTGTCATCTGAGTCTGCGAGCTTTTGCGCGCCAGTCCTAGCCACATGCGTCCACGCGTGCGCGTCGCCACCAATTCTTCAAAGCTCCATTCTTCATGTTCCTTCCACTTGTGCATGCTTCCTTTCCATCTTCTAGGCCATTTTTGCCCTATAGATCCTGAATCCACTTAACAAACGCATTACAGCATCAAATGGTAATAGAAGAGGATTAAAATATAGCATTTTTAAGGTCAAAGAAGCATGTTTTAAAGCATGAAGCAAAATTAGGAAGGAAACACAAAACCATGCAATTTATATGAATAAGTGTGGAAAATATTGATAAAACCCCCTAAATTCTACACAAGACAAACCACAAAATTGGGTTTTATCGCATCTATATCGGTTTTGATAAATGGTTTGCCGTCTAAGTCATTCAAGATGGAAATAGGTTTGAGACAAGGTGACCCGCTTTCTCCTTTCTTGTTTGTTTTGGTTGTGGACGTGCTACATTGAATGATTGGAGAAGCAGTCAGGAACAGCCGTATATCTCCGTTGTCGATTGGGAGAGATAGTATAGAGCTATCACATCTTCAATTTGCTGATGATACAGTTCTGTTTTGCCCGCCAGAAGAGGAGACTATCAAGAATTACAAGAGGCTTCTGAGATGCTTTGAGTTGATGTCAAGCCTCAGTATTAATTTTGACAAGTCGAGCTTGATACCAATAAATTGTGACGAGCATTGGGTCCAGCATATGTGTAGCTTATTGGGTTGTAAGGGAGATACACTTCCAGTTAAATACCTTAGAATATCCTTAGGAGCAAATCCGAGGTTGGTAAAGACTTGGAAGCCTATAATAGACAAAGTAGAGGAGAAGCTCAGTCTGTGAAAAGCTAAAATACTAAAGAAAGCTGGAAAGTTTGTGCCGATCAAGTCAGTATTGAATAGTTTGCCAGTATATTATTTGAGCTTGTTTAAGATACCAAAATTTGTTGCTGAGAAATTGATCTCACTGTAGAGAAGGTTTCTGTTGAGTAAGGAAGATGGTAGTAATGGGATGGCATTAGTAAGATGGAAAGTAGTGTAGGTACCTAAAAAATTAGGTGGGTTGGAGGTTGGAGATGCTATGGTTCGGAACACAGCACTACTGTTTAAGTGGTGATGGCGGTTTGCAAAGGAGGAATGCCCGTTGTGGAAGAAGGTGGTATGTTCATGTCATAATTTGAATCCTAATGAGCTGTTGTCAACTCAAGTGCTACCTACTAGAGGAGGCCCATGGAAGGATATATGCCAGATACAAATAACGAATCAACATATAAGGGATAAGATGGTTACAGGCTTGTCTATGGAGGTTGGTGATGGGCGACGTACTCAATTTTGGGAGGATGTATGATTACTTTGTGGATCTTTGAAGGATTGGTTTCCCAGGCTTTTCTCTGTTTCAAACCAATGTGGATCTGTTATAGGAGATTATGGGTTAGAGTGGATTTGGAACCTCTAATAGAGGCGAGAACTATTTCAATGGGAGTTGGAGCTTCTAAAATATTTACATGAGGAATTGAGACCTGTGAAGTTAGTAAATAACAGAGAGGATAGAGTGGTGTGGAAATATGATAGACAAGGTGTTTTTTCAACTAACTCATTTGTGCAGGTTTTGCAGGAGGTAATACTCCCAGAGGAGGTTACCAGTTACAACTTCACTAAGATTGTTTGGAAAGGTTTAGTTCCACCAAGAGTGGAGCTGTTTTCTTGGTTTGTCTTAATAGGTAGGGTGAATACAAAAGAAAGGCTAAGCCAATTTGGGATTATAAACCAGGAAGATAATATATGTGTTTTATGTAATAATGATGTGGAACATGTACATCACTTGTTTTTTAGCTGTGAATTTGCTTGACAGGTGTAGAGTGCGTGGATATCAGTGTTTGGCCGACAATGGTCCTTTTTCGAGTTTGATGAAAGAATATTTCCTATGTTGGACAGAGGAACCGAGGAGAAAAGAGGATAGGGAGTAGCGATTGAGATGCTTTTGTGCGTTTATTTGGAACATTTGGATCGAAAGGAATAGAAGAATTTTTCAGCATAAAAACAAAAGGGTTGAAGAAATTATCAACATGACCGTGATGAGCTCCAATGAGTGGAAATATGTGGATTCCTTTAATTGTTGATGGTTATGCCGAAGATGACATAAGGGGGTTCTTCTTTGTGTTGTGGTCTTATTTTCTATACGTTTGGACTGTAGTGTCTAACTTTTTCTATTGCTCTACCTATTGTGTTGAGTCCTGTGTTTTAAAAAAAAAACTATTTACTAATTATCTTTTAATAGAAAAAGTAAAAGAATGCTCTTGCAAAGTAATTAAAACCAAATAAAAAAGTATTTATCAAATTGCCTAGAAAAGAAAGAAATAGAGAGCAAGGAAATAGAAAAGAAAGAAAGAAAAGGAAAAAAAATTGAGTGAATTTTTATTTTCTTTAGATGTGTTTGGATAGAAGGAAAATAAGAAGGAAAGAAATGTTATAAAAAGATAATTTTATCCCTATATTATAAAATATATTGAAAAAGTGAAGTGGTAGTATTAAAAGTAGAGAGAGAAACATTAGTTTTCTCTCTATTTTCTTTTCAATGTTAGAGAGAGAAAAATTGATGGGCCCTACCAGTTTTTTTCCATCCATTTTTTCTCTCTAATTTTCCTCCTCAACCAAACAATGGAAAATAATCATTTTCCTTCCCATTTTCTTTGCGACAAATTATTTAAAGAATGGAAGACAAAATGGTGTTGTTCTGATATATTGTTTCATGGAGTGTAATCCACAAATGTGGATCTACAAATCTCAGTAACCTGCAAAATGTAGGTTACGTTTTGGGTACACCTGAGTACACCTGAAAATGGCAGAGCTGCTATTGGCTCCAAAACGTAACATGCGTTTGGCAGAGGAGGAAGTTCAAGCCTCGAAATGTGTCCGTCCTGCTCCCTGCATGCAGGCAATGCTAAACATGTTGACCACTTGGAACTCCCAAAACGCAAGTTGCATTTGGCAGTAGTCAGGAGCAAAACGCAAGTTGCGTTTGGCAGGCTCCCATATTGCATGAACGCCACGTGTTTGAAGAGGGTGGTGATGGAGTCTATAAACCAAACTGAAAGCAAAACGCAGGAAGCAAAGGCAAGGGTTGCTGGGGTTCTAATTTACAAGGTTCTGCTGAAATTTTGTGAGGAAGGAGAAGAATAGAAAATTTTGGTTAAATATTATAAAATAAAAAATAGTTCGTGATTTTACTAAACCTGAATAACACATTATTGAGTACTTAGATCATCCTCCATGAGTAAGTAATTTTTTTAATGTTTAATGATATATATATTCGATGATTATTATTATTATTATTATTATTATTATTATTATTATTATTATTATTAATAAAAATAATGTTGTTATTGTTATTATTATAACTAGTATTATTAGGATTAGTATCCGTGTTATTATTATTATTATTATACGTAGCAAGAGATACTATAAATGATTGCTCTGATGTATCGCATAAATTCTTTTCGCACCATGCTAAATCTGGGGGTGGCATAATAGCCGCGGAGTTGCTTACGATTTTCGATAGCTGTCAGCGGGTAGCGAATAGTAGAAAAGCCTGTCTTTGAGCATCGCTGGCAATAAACCTCGTTGAGAGAGCAGCACGAACCTATCCTATAATAATAATAATAATAATAATAATAATAATAATAATAATAATAATAATAATAATAATAATAATAATAATAATAATGTTGTTATTGTTATTATTATAACTAGTATTATTAGGATTAGTAACCGCATTGTTGTTGTTGTTGTTTATTATTATTATTTATCGTTAATTTTTTTCGCAAGCTATTAGGAATTTGTTGCCCAGAAAATTAGATTCGTCAGAGACCTTTAACGAGGTAGCTGCAACTTCACTAGCACTGACTGGTTTCAACACGTTTCACGAGTAGGCGAACTGAGAGGTCATTCTGCATTACTGAGTGCTTTGATCGAAAGATGGAGGCCGGAGACCCATACATTTCATCTTCCGGTCGGTGAAGTGACAGTGACATTGGAAGATGTTTCATATATTTTTGACCTCCCGGTTGATAGGGGGCCCGTTAACGGTAGATCAGACAGCAGTCACCAATTTTTGGTGGAGAACTGCATCACGTGTTTTGGTCGGGAGCCCGGTCCGCAGGATCACGTATTGGGTAAGGTTAGTATACCCTGGGTCCGGCGGTGCAGAGATACCGAGCCGTGTGACACTCAGGAGTCTATTGAGCGTTACGTTCGGGCGCACATTTTCTGCGTGCTCGGAACGGTTGTGTTTCCGGATAAGTCGACCACTTCGTTGAACTCGAAGTTTCTACCACTACTTCGGGTTTTCCACTGGATTTAGCATACAGTTGGGGGCAGCCAGTCTAGCACACCTATACAGATCGTTGTATCGTGCATCACGATACAACTGCAAAGAGAAGGATGGCCCATTGATACTGCTTTTTATTTGGGCATGGGAGCGTATGCCGTTCCTGGCACCTATATCCCGCGATCAGCTCGTCGATGTTGGTATTCCACTCGCGCGACGGTATTGCCTTTTATTGTTATTGTTATTGTTATTGTTATTGTTATCGTTATTGTTATTGCTATCGTCATTGTGACTATTATTGTTATCGTTTTTGTTAGGTGGAGCCATTGACACCGACATACAAGATATACACGGCGGCCTACAGAGCATTTTAGGTGAGCACTCGACAACAGGGGATTTGACGATGTATGTTTTAACTATTAATGTTTAATATTTTTATTCAGATGAATAATTTTTCTAATCGGCCTCTTGGTAACTAATGTGCAATTTATATGGCGGACGTATATGGGAGTGGGAGTTCCGGATGTCCTCGCTCCCCACTTGGCTATCTGCTCCACCCATTCGCCACTAGTGTCATTCGAGTGCATAGAATGGCACCCGACGGGCCGAGTTAGACGACAGTTCGGGATGCAGCAGCTTCCATCAGGCCCGGCGTTCGACCTTGGTCGTGATCATTGCAAGCGGTTGACAAGAGCACAGAACCATGACTGGGGAGAGATTTACAGTGAATGGGTTAATAGGTGGAGATTTGATCGCTATAACACATTGTAGTTAGGCGAGGAGATTATTGACTTCCATCCTCTCCCAGTGTACTACGAGTGGTACACATAGCAGTATGGGATGCACCTGCGACTGTCAGATAGAGTTGCAGGTGAAGAGGTTGGCACCGATGAACCACAGCAGCAACAGGAAGAACCAGCTAACCCTCAGGAGTAAGTCCCGCCTCGTGAGCAGCAGGAACATGTATTATTATTAATTACTAGTATTATGATGATTATTATCAACATTTAGGGTTATAAATTGTTATCAGTAATTACTATTAATTGTATTTAATTAATAATTAGGTGACGGCATATGAGCACCACTATCAGGTCCCGGCATATGAGCACCAGGTTCAGATACCGGCATATGCCCAGCAGTTTCAAGATCCAACGTATGCCCATCAATTTCAGCATCCGGCATATACCCAGCAGTTTCAGGGTCCGGCATATGCCCAGCAGTTTCAGGATCCGGTATATGCCCAGCAGTGGCCAGCATATCAGCAGCAGGCAGCATATATACTAGAATCACAGCCGCCTCAGGCACCTGAGCCCTACATACCACAGTTGGTGATTCCAGCCGAGGGTCACTTTAGTCCGTTGGGTGGATCTGACACCATCAGCTTCTCTCAGGTCCTGAGAGATACATATTTTCTATCCCCGCCGCCACCACAGGAAGGGCCTGCTACATCTCAGCATTCTGGTGGTCGTCGCGCCACTTCAGGTCATGCCAGTGACTTCGACTTTGATGATCCAACCGGTGATGTAGATCCGCCCGGTCCTTCCGCACCACCACGCGGCCAGTTGTTTGATTTGAATGAGTACCCGGAGCGGGAAGAGGAAGACTTGGGATACGACTTGCAGCACTGGTATGATCTTGGTGGAGCGAGTGCTCCGGGAATGAGTGGCTCCGGTTTGTATGACACTGGTGGTGCGAGCATGACAGATTTCAGTCATCCTGACGTTGGCAGTGGGCTTGACGCCAGTGTGTCTCAGGGTCATCCGTATAACTTACGGACACAGACTGCGCCTCCAGACAAATACACCACATC
This sequence comes from Arachis stenosperma, assembly GCF_014773155.1. Classification (NCBI taxonomy): domain Eukaryota; kingdom Viridiplantae; phylum Streptophyta; class Magnoliopsida; order Fabales; family Fabaceae; genus Arachis; species Arachis stenosperma. The sequence goes on from NC_080385.1 coordinate 15,611,216, forward strand.
CTTGTATGCGAAGAAGGCGCTGAGGAAGTAGTCTGTTCTAGTTGATATTGTATTCAGCGTTGTATTCAGATTTGTATTCAGTGTCGTATCTTATATTTAGATGATTGTGCTCAGTTTTATTATTATGACATATTTAGCTTTGTTCCCATGTAACTCTGTTTGGATCGAAAATGTTTATTCTCTAAAAAATTAAACACCGAGGTCAAAAACTTTATTTATTATAAATTGTTAACTAGGTTAAAGTAAATGATGAGCTTACAAAAAAAGTAACATATAATTGTGAAGTAGGTCATAATAAAGTTACATTAAAAAAATTAACCACTAATATATTTAATGAGTCTAGTTTGAGTTAATAATACATTGGTAAGCTGTGCTCATGAGCGTGTGAACTGAACTTGAGAATGGATTTGAGCTAATATATTTAATGAGTCTAGTTTGAACTTAAATAAGGTCTGGTTGTGTGTGTGTGTGTGTGTATATATATATATATATATATATATATATATATAGGCACCATAGCATGTACGCTAGAGTTTATGATGCCTATGGTTATGATGATTATGGTGGCTATATAAGTTTGGCAACACTTAAAGTCACACTTTTTTAAACATTTTAGTAACACTTCTGAACCCTACTGGCTATGAGCTCACGTGTCGATTAAACTTCTGAACTCGACACATCCGGTAGCTAAACATGAACATTGTCTCTCTGTTGTGCTTCTCTAGGAGAAACATAAAGAAGAGAATCCTCAACCTTCCACCATCTCACTGGAGGTAGTGCTATCTGGGATATAGTGCCCGTCACACTCTTGGGATATAGTACCTGTCATACTACTCCGGGATATAATGCCTACTACACTTTTGCAATATAGTGCCCATCACACCTTTGGAATATAGTGCTCGCCACACTCTTGGGATATAGTGCTCGTCACATTCTTGGGATATAGTATCCATCACACTCTTGGAATATAGTGTCCGCCACACTCTTTATATTCATATTTCAATCAAACATAATCACAATCATAACCAAATTCGAATTCAAAATCGTAATTATTTATATTCACATTTATTATAAGGATAATTAACCTCAAGGCGTGAGCGGGATAAAACCACCGTCCTCACCACAGTTGGGAATTGAACCGAAGGAAATCATCAACCTTCTATCCAATTTTTCGATGCGACAAGAGAGGAAATTCTCAACCTAATTTGTCCATCGCAACACAAGAGAGGGGATCTCCAACCTCAACTTGTCTATCCGTGAGTGGGACAAAGCCACCGTTCTCACCGTGGGCGGGATGAACCACCATCCCCACAGCATCAAAATATTTCATTTAAAAAAATTCTTATCGAAAAATTACTCAATTTAATCTGTTGCAGTCACCCCCAATTGTTAATGTAATCTACAAAAGCTACACAAGCCCTTTTATCAATAGTCACTCCACTATTTCTTTTCTAAAGCATCCTTAATTTCATTAAAATCGTCAGTTACCATCCAAGTTTCATTAATGTTGGCCACTAGTGATAAAAGTCATAAAACTTTTGGCCAGAGTAATCTTCTAGTTTGGGGTTGAAGATTGACATAAATGGCTGTGAAATATTATTCCTCATTACTGTCAATCGTAATTTTCGTGTGTATGAATTAAGGGAGACTGTGATGTCGTTTACTTGCAGAGGCGACTGTGTTCTAAAATCGTGGCAATGTGATTTGGCGATGATAGAATTTCTTTAGCGGTAGTGTGAGGCATGACTGAGAGCTCACAGTGGTATGAGGCATCCACTAGGATGTATTTGCGATAGCTACATGAAGATGTTTTGAAAGAGGTGGTTGCAACTGTCCTTTTTATGGGAAGCAACAACTCTGGCTTTGTAGGGTTATAGAAGGAGTGCAATTTTATTTGTTCAAGTTGATTTGATGGCAGTGCTAACTTGAGGATGATGGTGGACTCGTTCATTGGCATGTATTTAAAATTTAAAATTGAACAATTTTTTGTAGTGACTACCATGGGTGGTGTTGACCAAAACAATTTGAGCTTGACTTTTAGTATTTGTATGTTCTCCAAACTTTTTTCTACTTTTATTGGCATTAATGGCAGAATATTAGTAGTTAGTCATAGGAAAAATATAATCCTTGAATGGTGATGTTTTTGGTAATCGAATAGGGTACAACTAATAACAGCAATGGAGGCGCATCCGTGGTCAATAACACCGAGGTACTGAGCAATGATAAATGTTCCACTGTTGTTCGATGAGCAGTATCAAAAAATTGAGTTGCCATTAATTTTGGAATTGAATAATTGAAATAGTTGAAATTTTAGGTATCTCCATAAGGATTTGTGATATTGTCAATAGTTATCATAAGTAAGTGGTAAAAATTAACTCAAAAAAGAGAATCACAACAAGCAATCATGTTCTCCGCAACCGCGCCAATGTTTTGAAAGTGAATTTAGGATTACGTCTTGTAGTCATAGAACATAAATTTGTAGAATAAAGATAAAACTATGATAAATTTTCTTGTTCTGGACTGCATCTCTGCGTTGACATTTTCACATGGGTGGAATACTTGTAAAGAAATTTCGAAGTTTAAGTCACAAGAATCTTTGAGGTGAAATAATGGTAATATAAATTATGTGGGTGTGAAAACTGTACCTGAAAGGATTATTATTGTTTGTATCTTAGGTTGCATTCGGTTTTGAGAATAAGATAAAGCATGACATTGAAAATAAGATACAAAGGATAGATATACTAAAATTAGTATTTTTATATTTTATTTAGTGATAAACTAAATATAAAAAAGAATAAATTATAAAAGTTCAACTTATTCTAATTTTTTTATATAAAAGATCTAGAAAGAAAAATATAGATAAAAATAGAATTATAAAAAATTAATAAAAATAATAGAAAAAAATAACTTATATTTTTTATTAGTGTTTTTGTGTCTTTTCTATCAGAAAGAATATAAAATATATTAATTAATATAATGTGTAAATGTCTCATCTTTTAAATGTAATTTTATATTTATATATTTTTATCTCAGTATTTTATTTCTATAAACAAATACAATTTTAATTTAGGTGATGAATTTAATTAATTTTTTCTTATATTTTTAAAAAAGTTTAGATAAGATACGTAAATATAAAAATATTATTTAAATATAAAAATATCATTTCATATCATTTGAGTTATACAAATCGTTAGTAGTTGTTATTCAAGATCTTACAAATCATATTTAGTTTGTACTATGAATTAAGTGATTTTATTGGTTCAAAAGAAATGTCTGAAACACTTATAAATTTTTTTGGTTCTACCACTGCTCTCAATCATCATTATTTAGTAAATGAAGCTTATTAATACATTGGAACTCATCAGTCTCTGCCTACAAGCCACGAGATCAGTGTCGTGATCACTCGTGAATAACTGATTACGAACTAAAGAATTAATTAGTTTGCACATACTTTTATCTTTATAAATTTAATTGCATATATTCTCACATTAGCGAATAAAGACGCTATGAATAATATTTAATTTTATGCTTTTGAAATTTATAAATTATAATCGTTTCCTTTTATGTGCTTTTGGTGCAACTGTTTGGCCATACCGGTGAATTAAAGCTTTTTCATTTTTGGTAGTGAATTTGATACATGATTAGATAGAGTGATAGTGGAGTTGAAAGATGACAAGTCCAATAGCGAATTTCCATTGCCTCAGCCAACCGGTCCCAAAGACCAAACTAAAACGCGTCAGTGTTAATGTCCTGCTCCTTTCTTTTTATTTCACTTTCATATAATTAAAGAAGACTAGAAAGGTAGGGTAGTTAAGTCATTGGTAATTAAATTTAATTAAGTTTTGTAATACTGTGCTTTTTAATAGAATTAAGTTTTTTTTTCTTATTTTTTTCCTCTTCTGCGTTGCCTTTTTTTAATATTTTTTTTATATTTTGTGACTTTTTTTTTGTCTTTTTTTTTTCTTCTTCAAAGAATTCTTTTTTATTATATGTTGTGTTCAGTCATCCATTATATTAGTGGTGAAAAGATCATTAGAGGTGGTCAGAACCAGAGTGGCGAGGTTGGTAGGAGTGGCAAATGGGTCTAAATTCGCCGGGTCGTTCCGCGTAATCTGCTAAAAAAAGTGGGTCGGGTTGAAAAATTGGGACTACCAAAGAGCAAAAGTCCGTCTAACCCACACCGCTTAAACCGCGAGTTTTGACAGGGCAGGACGGACTTCCCCGCCGGGCTTAGTTTTTTTTTGTAAGAGGATATTTTTGTAATTTTTTTTTTGCCAAAATCCAACTTCCCCAACCCAATTTACAAGAGTATGAAGATGAAAATTGAGTGTTCTAGATTATGTTTATGTTGTTTTGAAGACAATATTTATAATTATGTTTTGGATTATGTTTATTTTGCTTTGAAGATAATATTTATAATTATGTTTTGGATGAAAATTTGGTTTATAATTATGTTTATTAGATATTTATAATTATAAAGACTTTAATGTTTGTGAATATAAAAAAATATAATTTTTTTATGTCTTTAAAAATTATAAATTTATTAATATGGTTGTAAAATTATATATATTATTTAGTAGTTAATAGTATAAAAAAAAGAGGAGCTTTGGCGGGCTTAGCCTGCCAGCCTGCAGTTAGGCGGGGTGGGGTGGGATTCTAGGACCGCCTCACTGGCGGGGCGGGGCAGGCTTCCCTGCTTGCCACCCCTAGAGGTCGGTAGGTCGGCAAGTGGTGCCACCTATAAAGACACTCCCAAAGTAAGCGTTCGTACGAGAAGGCAGTAAACTAGGGTAAAAGTGACGAGAAAGGGGCCGAGGAAGAACCTGAGATCATGGAGTTGGAATAACATTCTCATTCATCAAGAACTTAGCTTCCATAGGGAAGGGTGAGCCCCATCTTCAGGTCGCTCCAGGCTCTACCGGAACCGAGCCTACCTTGGGGCCTTACGAGTGAACTGCCTTTGCTAACGTAACGAGGGCTAAGAGAGATCTTCCTTGCTGCTGCCTAGTAAAGGGACTGGAACGATTGACAGACGAAAGAAAAGGGGGGTTTGAACACTACTTTGAAGGGTATCAGTAAGCAACCAAACCAACGAAGCAAAGGATCGAGGGAGGGATTGAACAGAAGGAGGGGATGGCATTTCTAGGGAGTGATTAGATTCTCTAACCCCTTATCAATCAACGGGAGGACGGATAAGTTCTTCCGCTGAAGGAACAGCTCTAGTGGGCAAGGGGAAGTCAAAGCCGAGTTCAATAAATCAATCATGGGCTGAAGAAGAAGTTTAATAGGGATTAAGCGGAACTGGGGTAAGTAAGATACGGTAGAGGTCCAAGTGATTGCTCTTCAAGACCTTACTAGGCTCGGAAGGGAACTCTAAACTAGCTACTAGAGGAAGTCAAGAGAAATCCTAAACGGGAAATGAACTTACTCTACAATTACATTGTTCCCCCACTCGACGGGGAGCTACTCTAATTTTGCCCTGCCTGAAGCTCACAGGGTATTCATATTCAGGATTAGTGAAACTAAGCAGAAGTGAGCTACGCTAACGCCCCTAAATAGTAATATAGCCTTCCCCCTTGACTCTCCTAATTAATCAAGCATGGCATTCTTAAGCTTATAGCTAATTCAATTAAAAAAAGCTTTCTATCTTAAGCAAAGATGCACAAGCTGTCTCTTTTATACGTCACCGAAAAGGCATCCCGCGGAACAACCAAAGAAAGCCATTTCTAATAGAGGTTAGCCTCCTGATCCTGTAGAGGAGAAAGGAATAAAGTATCCGATCTGTCATTGGAACAAGAAGTGCCATGGTCCTGGACGGGGGAAAGGAATAGCAGTTCTTTACTCTACACTAATAACATAAGTTAGTAGACTAGCTTCGCTCTTCTTATAATGCTTGTGAGTAAGTAACTCTATGAAAGCCCTGCCCTTTAGAGAGCCCGTTCTACTACTATAGCAAAGCTATTGGATTAAAGCTAGGATAGGCGCCTGGGTGCTTTAATTGATTTTGGTAGCGGATCTTGCTGTTAGACGAAGTGGAGCAAGGAAATGCCCTGCCCGAAATAAGGCTACGGAACGTAGTTAGTGCTTCCCAGTTGTGGAGCAGGAAGGTATTCCCTGCTAGTTTTTAAGTTCCTTCTAATCTTCTTTTTTGTGCTAGTTGTTAAAGCTCTTTCTATCTTAGCATTACGAGAAAAATGAAAAATGGAGGTTCAGTCCCTTTATTACAGGGGCGGAGTTGCCAAAGAGAGTATCAGATCGAGATGAAAAGACGCTAGAGATGCTGAAGAAAGAGGACAGATTATTCCGGATGAGCACTCTTCCGCTCCGCGGGCGTAGCCTGTTTGGGGGGGGGCCTGATGACCCGAAAGTACCAGTTGGCAGGCAACGTGGGAAAGGGCTTTCTTTATTTAGAATATGGGGAAGGACGTTGCACACCCCCTCGGTACAACTTTCGTAAGTAACTCAGCGCTCCATACGGGGAAAATGAAAACAGAATTCGTTCGCCTCCCACATGTTCAATCTTTTTTTAGCGGTTTCCCCAGAGATCTTTATCATTAATGCAACCTCCATCTTGCTCATTCATGGAGTTGTATTTAGTACCTCTAAGAAATATGATTATCCACCGTTAGTCAGTAATGTGGGTTGGCTTGGATTACTTAGTGTTGTGCGCCTAGGAGGGCAGCGCGCTTTGGGATGCGGAGGAGCGAAGCAGCTCGAACGAATGTGAGAGGAGCGAAAAAAGCCCAGCTCCCTAACCTAATGCGGCACCGGGTTCGGACCGCAGGGAACCGTAGCATGGGAGGACGTCTAATCCTTTTGCAGCCGCATGGCCTGAGTTTTGTTGTGCCCAGTACTGAGTGCCCAACCGTGACTAAAGGGATGGATCCCTTGTTGATATAGCTGAAAGTGGGTGGAATCAATCGTTTAGTATAGTTGATCACGGCTGCATTTAGGATAGGAGCGATCTTTTCATCCAACTATTACATACATAAGAGAAGAAAGCTGTTAGCTTAGGGCAGAGGTATGCCCTAACTAAGCCTACCCGAGTTCACAGATGTCGTTGTTTATCCCTTTCTTTATTCATGAAAATTGGGGGAGTGTTCAGTCTATCTGAGTATAAGATCGAAAAGAATGAATGCATTGATTGCATTTCAAGTGAGATGTCCAAGAGAAAGGGAACGAGGGGAAGAAGCGACGAAGAAAAGAAGTGAATGAAAAAGCATGGCATGACGAGAATGGAGAAATTCGAGATGTTAGATGAACTTCCCTATGGTATGGGGCATGGCGGTCGAACCCTTTTTACAAGGATTTCACGACATTTCGGCGAGCGCGGGGCAAAGGACGCTACCGCAGGTTCCCGGGAATCCAATCCACTTTCTATAATAAGGGGAAGGAACTTCGGTGGTCGAAGGGGAGGGAGGTCTCCCAAAATGAGATTTGGACGGCTGTGGAAATTGCGGAACGAAAGCAATGGCAAGACCTTCTCTCGTCCAAGGAGTGGCGGTTAACGGAGCGGCATTTCAATCTCTGTGAGGGTGCGTATTTTCAAGGTGTCCTTATATTATATAAAAGAAGTCTATCTTTCTTCTTTTACTATATCGCTTTGCCGCAACCTATCCCAGGTTGGCTACCTTTCTCTGCAGGAATAGGAAGGTGCCTCTAGCAGATTTCCCTTTCTTTCCTGGGCTAGGTAACCGTTAATGGAATATCCGAGGCAAGAATTTTCTGCTTTGTGGAGTCAACTCGTCTTCCCCGAAGCGGAACCCACGTATAAATTAGTGTATACATATGCACTTACAGTTACAGATACAGAAGGCTCAATCGGAGCACTAAGATCATGGGGTGAAGGCACACTGTCATTACACGATGGGTAAGGTGCGGCACTCTAAAGAAAGATTCACTAGTATTCTATAATATACTCTTCTTCTATCACAGAAATAGCTAAATCGGAAGTTAAGCCCTATAAGCACTTCACTGAAACTAAAAAGAACAACAAGAGCAATACCTCACAGGCTAAAGCAGGAACAAGGGGCGCAAGCGAAAGCAGTCTAAAGAAAGAAGTCTAAACTAAGAATTACGAACCATAAAGGAAGGATAAGAGCCGTAGCTACAAACCAGCAAGCCCCTTTCATTTAAAGGGCGCAGTGAACTTCAATTGTGAAAAGGTTGGAAGATCTGGCCAAAGAAGGTGATAGCCCTGTAGATTCGTTCCCATGGTTCGATCCTTCCCAGTAAAACGCGGCGTGTTCGAATTCTGATCGCTTTTACGCGAGAAAGGGGGACCACCCTCTAAGCCTAAGTATTCCTCAATGACCGATAGCGTACAAGTACCGTGAGGGAAAGGTGAAAAGAACCCGTCCCGTAGGGGGGGGAGTGCAATAGAGAACCTGAGATCCGATGCGAACAATCAGTCGAAGGAGCTTAGAGCCTTTACTTGATATTCTATTAGTAAAGCGCACTCACTCTAACGGCGTACCTTTACCTGTTTAATCAATCCATGGGATACTAGGCCCACTCTTTAGCACACCATAAGATCGGATATATATAAGGGCTTTAGCCCAAGGGAGAAGGGGTCCCAGATATAGTTGTGATTGCCATTGAGCTTTATCTCATTCGATGGAGGAATGTTAACTCTGCGAAGATTGGATTCCGTCCCCCGGTCTACAACCCTTATACATTAAAGGGTGGTCTTTCCTAAGTAGTTCAAGTAAAGAGCTCATCGTAGACCAATGGCTAGTTTAGGAAACCGGTAAAGTCACTCTCTTGATTCACATGAATGCATATGAAACCGTTGCGACCCATTTATTCGCCGCTGGCACCAAGCTTTCTTTTCTTAAGGCGCTAAAAGCTTCAGACTATCCTTAACAATGGTGCTAGTTAGTGAAACCCTAAAAGCCAACCTCTGCTTCTCTTCAAAGCTACGGGCCTTATAAGAGGGCCTAGTGCGCTTGCTCCTCTTAAACAGCTGCAAGCCCAGCAAGTGACGTAGCTACACACTAGAAAGAATATTAGCAGCAGAAGATAGACTACTAACGCAATTACTCATTACAAAATAAGAGACAAGTGGTTTTACAGCGATCCTTCTTTGACTCTGTCTCGCTGTAAATAGTTAGTCATTTCCTACCCATATTCGACTTACAGTTAAAAGCAACCTCTAGAAGTTGCACCTGATAGCCATCCGTTTCGTTCGGGCTTCTCTTTACAGTCTTTACAGGAAGTACACTATCCAGCATTTTCCTTCAGGCCTCAACAACCGATCTTCCGACAGCAGGAAAAAACAATTGATCTTGCGACATCCTTTCTAATCCAAACGCCGCTTTCTCCGTCCGGTAATAGAATTTCCTTAACCGATCCGGAGATCTTTCGATCTTTTAGGTATATTTGTTTTTTAGGGGGAGATCCCAGGGAAGTGGGACTCACTAGAAGGAAGACTACTTTGGTTTGGCCAGAATAGTGTTTAGAGATTCCGTATTTAGTGCATTCTTAAAAAATTGTAAAAATGGGAAATGAAAGATGAACGATCGCGCGAATGAGTGTACAAGAACGCTTTTTCCTTCAACACAGAGGTCACAGAACTTTATTTAGCTGAAGTATAAGAATCCGAAATCATAACCTTTCGCTTTAGAGAAGACAGTTCGAGCAGAATCATAAGAAGAAAGTAAGGTTTGCCTTAGTCCCTTGTTGTCGGAATAACCCCAGTTCTAGAATCCACCGTGGCACTTTCGGAAGAGTTCGGAAGAGAATGGCTTGTTAGCACGAAGGTTTTCAGGACTTGAATCGGAAGCATGGAATGCAGGCTCTTCGGGAGAAACCGAACCTGATTGCCCAGGAGTTAATGAAAAGACGGTCTTAGGTGCAAAAGGGAGAATCCGCAGCACATGAATATGAGTAAAAGGAACTAACTTATTGACCAAGGTCTTAGAGAAGGGGCTGCTAGAGGCAGTTATGCCAAAAAGACGGGTTTTCCATGACCACGAGCAGACTAGGTTGTGAGGGAAGGAAGGCACTCTTTTTGCAATTATGCCGCGTCTGTTGCAAGAATAGGGATCTTAAGGAGAGGGGTAGGTCCTTCCCCTTTATCCCTATCTGTTCGGGTGGGGCCTTTTACTTGGGCCTAGCCTTTTTCCACAATTGCTTACCATTACTTACCCATTTATCTACCCTTCTGCAAATGCCATTTCCCTCCTTGCTTGCAGATTTTTTACTATTGTCATGAGAGTCCTGCCATTTTCATCTTCTAGCACCTTTCTGCGTTGCAATTGTTAGTAAGTGACCATTTATCCGTGCCATTTTTGCTTATTCTCCGTCATTGTAGCCTTGGTTTCCTTTTTATTGTTGCTTTTTTAGATCGAACTAATGCTTGCTAGATAGCTTTTAGGGGGTACCACAGGTGTCTTTTTTTTGCAATTTAAGCTAGAATGGTTTAGTGTAGAATGATTTTGATTTAAGTGTAGAATAACTTAGTTTTGACTTAGAACCTTCTCCCGCCCTCACGATTTAAGTAGTGCCCCCGCTGTAGGTATGACGCAATGACCATCTGTGAATCAGTACACTCAGTGTACTACCGGTGTCACGAGCACATCCTTCAGGGTAACCACGGAGGAGTTAACAGAGCTCCGTGACTTAGGAGCATTATGCGAGGCAGCCTCAAGGAGGCGAATTATGAACTCTTCGTGCCGGGCTCCCAGGAACACATTTTCCAACTTAATCTTAAGGCTCCTCGTGTCTCAAACTGGATGTGGGTGTATAAACCTATGTTCACTACTTTGGGAGTTCGACTTCCCTTCTCTCCCTTCATCATGGCTCTCTTAAATCGGTGTGATGTTTTTCTCTCACAACTTCATCCGAACAGCTGGGCTGTCATCCGGTGCTTTGAAATGATATGCGAGTACTTGGAGCTCCCGACCATCGTCGAAGTCTTCCTCTTCTTTTTCTTACTCACGAACCCTTTCTAGGAGGGTAAGCATAAAAAGGGGTACCTTTCCAACTACTTAATCAAAACGACCTATGAAGGTTTAGGTCGGTAGAACCAGCAAATTGCCGATATCTTGCTGGCAATATTTGGTTCTCATCCCCTTAACCCTCACCTCCTAATGGGTGACCGGAAAGCCGGACGGGACTGCATAGATAAATTCATGTTTCTTTTTGTTATTCTGACGATGCCCTGATTTACTTATTGCTGCCTAATTGCCGACTTCATAACTTGGTTTTCTTTTTCTTTTGTAGTTGGGATGGCTGTTGAGAATACTTCGATTAGTCGTTCGATGACTCACTTCTTTCTTGGGGATGACGAGAACTCTGATTCCTCCACTCCTCAAGTCGAGATTTCTCAAGCCGACGAGCTGGAGGTTCAATCTCAGCCTCTGACTAGGCTACCTCCTGGGCCCAGGGCTAGTGGTGAGGTTGACTATGGCCAACTTGCGGTGGTTGCGTAGTCTTCGGGTGCTCAGGTTGAGGAGCCCGAAGTGGTTGTGATTCCCAACAACAAGAAAACAAAATCCAGCTCCAAGCCGGGTTAGGTGCTCTCTGTGATGGAAAAAACTTCGATGCGGGCTTATTTGTTGATTCCAGCTACTACCAGGCACTGAAAATTTCTTCTGGGATGACGACCTAGTCGCCCAAGCGAGGTGGACATATTGGAGCCTTCTCCAAGCTGCCGCTATCACGAGGAAGGTGGAGTCAATCTTAGCCTAGTGTCAGATTTTAGATGAAAAGCACAAGATGGCTCAGCGTGAAATTATTAAGTTGAAGGCTGAAGGAGAGACCTCGGGGGCTAAACTGAGCAAAGCCAAGAGGAAGATGAAGGTGGCAGATGACGAGATCTAGCGTCTTGTTGATCGGGACATTTCCCTTTCAAAGCAACTCAACACCGCTCAAGGTCAGGCCGAAGTGGACGAGAGAGTAAGGTGAAAGAACTAGAAAAAGAGCTGGCAGAATCCGTGAGATCGGCTGGCGCAGCTAGCCTTGAGGTCACAAACATGAAGAAAAAGAACAAGCATATTATCAAAGATGCCCGGGACGCAATAGCTGCTACCGAGGAGGGGATCAAAGCCCAAGTCTCACTAATTGTCCTTGAATTCGACATCTCGATTGTTGGTGCTTTTAAAATGATCCAAGATGGCAAGATCGTTAACATACTGAGGAAGTGAAAAATTTGTAATTAAACTTGTAATGTTGATGTCTTTTTGTTTGCTGGGCCGATGTGTTGCCCTTTTGAACTCCCGATTTGTGGGCTTGTTAAAACTTGGTTTATTTTCATGTATGATATTGGTCATTTATTCATGTACCGATGGATATCCGTGTGTCTTCGTGCAAGGGCTTCTGAGTTGATCAGTTATGGGAAGCCATACTCGTAACTTGGTAGTAATTTCCAAACAATAAATTTTAACACAAAATACTAGTAGTTTTAAAATAATGGGCCTCATCAAAATTCCTTGCCGCTGTTCCGAGCTGACGGTAAGGGAAAAGAGTACCCCTTTTTTCATATATCATGAGACTACAAGTAGGCTTGCAAGATTAAAACAAAGTAAATAAAAATGAACACAAGGAATGAAATGAATACGAGAAAGAAAAGTAACCAAATCGTGAGACCATAGCTAGGAGACCGTCTAAGCCTTAGGAGTAGAATCTTCTGAGGTTCGCCGCATTCCAAGTCTTTGGTATCTCCTTCCTATCTAGTAGCTCGAGCTTGTATACATCTTTTCCTTGCACCTTCCTTACCTTGTAAGGTCCTTCCTAGTTGGGGAAGAGATTCCCTTCCCCTGGTGTCGACGGACCGATGTCGTTGCATCGTAATACCAGGTTTCCCTCTTCGAATCTTTTGTTATGAACCCTGCGATTGTAGTGTAGTGCCAACCTCTTCTTTAGCGCTACTTCCAACAAATGGGTGCTGGTTTCATCTACTAGCTCTTTTTCGGCCGCCTCCTCAACTCCTCCTAATAACAACCTTGGGCTGGGTTCTCCTATCTCCACGGGAATCATGGCGTCCATGCCGTAAGTGAGATGGAAGGGCGTCTCTTTGGTAGACGATTGCAGCATTGTCCTATAAGACCATAGGACCAATGCCAACTCGTTTGTCCATGAATCCTTCCTTTGATCCAAATGCTTCTTCAGTCCCTTCAAAATGACTTTATTCACTGCCTCTACTTACCCGTTACTTTGAGGGTGATGCACAGAGGAAAACTTTTGCTTGATGCCAAGGCCTGATAGGAACTCTCCAAACTTCTTATTTGAAAATTGAGTTCCATTATCCGATATCACAATTTCAGGGATTCCAAACCTTGCGACCACTTGCCTCTACAGGAATTTCCTACAGTTCGCAAACGATATACTTGCCAAAGGTTCTACTTCTACCCATTTGGTATAGTAGTCAATGGCTACTAGTTGGTATTTGACTTGGCTTGGGGCCGTCAAGAAAGGGCCCAGCAAATAAACTCCCCAATAGAAGAAAGGTCGAGAGGCTATGATAGAGCTTAGCTCCTCTGCCGGTGCCTTATGAAAGTCTGTGTTTTCTTGGCATCTGAGGCACCTCTTCACTTATTCGCTAGCGTCGATCATCATAGTACACCCCTAATGTGGTGTCTACTACACCTCTCGTGTACCCCTAATGTGGTGACTGAGCCCTCTCTTGTATAACTGGTCTTGCACTACTGCATATTTAGCGGCCTCTCTTCTTACGATCTTAGCTTCTTCCCTGTTTTCTGACAGCTTACCCTTCTCAAGAAATTGCTGGATCGGGTCGATCTAGGAGAGAGCTTCCTCTTGGCTTTAGGCCAAACACAAGGGCACTGATGGCGCCATTGTTCGGTTGTCCGTTGAACCGTTGGCGAAAAGTTCGTTGGAGGTGAGGGTCGGAACCTGAGTGTGAGGGTTGAGATGTTGTGGGACCAACAGTCGTCAATAGGTCGACGAGTGGAGCCACCTGCAAGGACACTCTGATACCAAAATAAGCCTCCGTACGAGGAGGTGGCTAATTTGAGTAAAAGTGACGTACCTGAGGAGAGGGTAAGTCCCTCTCCTTTATCCCTATCTGTTCGAGTGGGCTCTCTTACTCAGGTCCAACCCCATAGAAACTTCCGCCAGCTGTCCGAATCTTCTCTTGTGAAGATCGAGTTACATCGAAGACATCTCATTGTACGGACAAGGTGCGAGTTCGCTTAGTGAACCTCCAATTTTATATTGGGTTGGGTCAGAATATGTTTCTTTGTTTATTTGCTTTTTCTTTTTTTCACTTTGTTTTGGTATTTCTAAAAAAATTATGGACAAGAAGAATAAAGAAGAAATATTAAAGAAATTTTATGACGATAAATATAGAATAATTTTATGATAAATAAACTTTTTGAAAAAAATCATAGAAAAAAAAAACAAATTTTTAAGCTAAATACAAAAAATTTATAATAATAAATACATTTTTTATAAGGTAAACACAAATTAAAAAAAAACATTAAAAGCAAACAAAAAAATTATTAAGATAAAGACAGAAATTTAATTATGATAAACATATAAATCTTTTAAAAGTAAACAAGCAAACTTAAAATATATATATATATAATAAATAAATATTGAAATTTATTTACAATAAAACATACAACATTTATAAGAATAGGCTCAAAATTTTTTTAAAGTAAATATACAATATTTTTAGAAGAAAACAGAGGAAGCAAATACAAAAATTTTGTGATAATAAACATATCTTCAACATAAACACTGAATTTTTTTTCCTACTAATTTGTTCATATACAATTGGAAGGTCTTCTAGGTACAATTATTATATCTATCTCTTTGCAATAGACACTAATACACTAATTAAAATCACTATATATTCACTTCATTCAATTTGATCTACAAACCTCTTCCAAACCCAGTGTTATTGACATAAGAAGCAGCCACACACAGAGAAAAATCAGAAAATAATGAACATATTGCAAGAAAAAAAAAGGTGAAAACTCAGGTGCAATCGACTTTACATGAAGTCGACTGCACTTGAGTTTCCACAAAAAAAAAATAGTGAATGTAGTCGGAGATGTTGAGATGAGGAAGAAGTTACAAAAGTTAAAAATTTATGTGCGCCATTCACCGATTCACGTATACATTGAGCAAGTAATTCTTGTTGGAATGATTTTGAATAATAAATTAACAGATCAACTTAATTAAATTTAATTACTAAAATCACTTGGTTATATATAAGTATCTTTTAGAATAGTTCGAATTTTATTGCCAAATTCAACTGTACTTGTAGGGTTTCCATTATCCATTCACCTTATTGCATCACAATTATATTAATAGAGTTGGTCTTCGGAGTAAATGACAACATAAATTAGACAATTACACTATGTTTGTTTGAGAGAAAAATTGAAGGAAAGAAAAGAGAGGAAAGAAAATGATTATTTTTCTTTGTTTGGTTGAGAAGGAAAATTAGAGAGGAAAGAAAATGGATGGAAAAAAATTGGTGGGGCTCACCAATTTTTTTTTCTGTCCAACATTAGAAAGAAAATGGAGAGAAAACTAATGTTTCTCTTTCTACTTCCAATACTACCCCTTCACTTTTTCAATATATTTTATAATATAGGGGTAAAATTATTTTTTTATAACATTTCTTTCCTTTTTATTTTCCTTCCATCCAAACACATCTAAAGAAAATAAAAATTCACTCAATTTCTTTCCTTTCATTTCTTTCCTTTCTATTTCCTTCCTCTCTATTTCTTTTTGTCCAACCAAACATAGCCTTAATGATTAGCATGCAATATGATAGAGTTTTCTTGTGTAGTTTTTTCTTTTCATTTATTTATGGGTTATGGTAAGTAATTAATGATTTTTTTAACAATATGAACAAACATCAATTAAATAAAAACATACTATACTTTTAAATTATCCACCTAAATTTTAATATTAGAATAACTATTTGCACACCTAGTAAAATGAACATCCGATAAAAAAAGGGCATACAAGTATAGAAAGAGTCAAACTACTAGTTACAGAACAACGGAACAAAGAATAGACTAATAGAGCCTTGTCTTGTTGGTACTATTATAAATTATGCTTGAATTAAATTCATTTATACTTAAATATTTATTGATGAATTCACTCGTTACTATAATTAAATTCTTTTATGTATCTTAGTCATTGGATTATCTTTCTTTTGGTTCAACTTTTCAATTGTATACTTTTCTAGCATTATTTTCCTAATAAAAATACTCTTAACAATCACTTTTTTGAGATGTGGGGATTTAAATATCTTGATGTGATATTATTTTGGGAGTAGAATATAATGTTAACCAGTTTAAAAGGTGTTGATGTACATAGATAACTTTTTTAAAAGTTAGCGTTGGACGTGTTTACCCTTCATCTCACCATGAAGTTTTAGAGAAAATTATGGTACTTACTGTTTTGTTACTCAAGCTTCATTAGCGTATAGTATGACCCTTGCAAGCAAATACAGGTTCAGAAACCCTAACACATTTTCAAAAATCTTATAGGTTGCTCTACTATAAAGATGTAAATATATAAAGATATACAGAGATTTTATCTTATGGTGACACGTGCTATGGTTAAAAGAGTATAGTGTCAAATTTGTACTAGCTGTGGATGACTTTGGGAGCTTGAGCTGAGAGGTTGTTGTGGCATAACGAGATTTTTTGAAATCGGATTCCATTGGGTGCTCTGGCTTTTGGGCCTCAGTTTATGCCTCAAATGTTGTATATATATGATAATGAATGTTGGGTCTATAAATGATAATATAAAGGTTATTCAAGCAATGTAAGTTTTTTCATTCAAAAATATTTTTGAGAAAAAAAACGCATTTCTTATAGATCACGTTGATGAACATTAAATAATAGTAATAAAAAAAACTCAACCATAACTAAGTAATTTTTGCACCTGCATGATGAAAAGAAATTGACAACTGAAAGTGGAGAGGAGAGGGAGAAAACAATACAATTAAGTATGTAACTGAAGCAAAAGCACTTATGTTCATACCAAATATATCAACTCCTTTATTTTTTAATCATCATAACTTCATATTTATATGATCATAGTATATTTAAAAAGTTAAAAAATAATAATTAACATAAAAGGCATCTATAATTATAACAGCTAAAACTTTTTTTTACAATAATGTCATACTACTTATTTTAAAAAAAATTATATGTCTATAGACATATAAATATAATTGCTTCTTGATCGTCCTACTTTGACTCGCAATTAAAATTGTCCATTGTGAAAATAACAACATAATTTAAAATCCTTTTTTTGTCAGTTTTATTTCAATCAGAATAATTTTTATAGATATTTAAAAATATTAAATAAACTCTGCCTATGTTATACCTGCAGCACATAGCTGATCCCAAACCCGAATAAAGGAGGAAGGTTGTGTTATGTTTTCAATAGCCAACATAAAAACATAATAGAATCTTCATGACATGGATTAAAGATGTTATTGCACTAAAGTTAGGTTGTTGCCCGGAAGTAACGCGCTGTATGGCTTGCATACAATGTTAAATGAGCAAGAGCCACAACATCGGTGCCCGGGTGTAATGTTAAATAAGCAAGGATTCCCGTGTTTTCGTGAATGGACGAGAGTAAGTAAGTTAGTTCACAAAGAAAAAAAGTAAAAGTCGAAACGATAAAATGTTGAGATTTGGGATATGGAAGATAGGCATTTTAACAGGAAAATCCATGGAGGTGGAAGATACCATGACAAGGAGAAAGATTAACATCATGTGCCTACAAGAAACAAAATGGGTCGGTACGAAAGCTAGGGAGTTGGATACTATAACACCCTTACTTTTAACACATCATGATCGTACTAAAAGTTCAGGTGTTACTTACCTCTAATCTTTTAATTTGTTACTATATTTATTTAATATCAAGCCTACTTCATAAATATGAACCGAGTCTTTAATTATTAATGAGAAAAGTCTGTACTTTAAAATCACATAGTCACATATCATATTCACATAATAATAAATACATAGACTTATTTACAATGGAAAAACAACCATTTGTACCCATGAACTTTACGAACGCTGACAAAAGTACCCACTAAAGAAGGAAACTAATGTTATATCCATCAAAGATGGATTCCGTACGACAAAAGTACCC
This sequence comes from Arachis stenosperma, assembly GCF_014773155.1. Lineage (NCBI taxonomy): Eukaryota > Viridiplantae > Streptophyta > Magnoliopsida > Fabales > Fabaceae > Arachis > Arachis stenosperma. The sequence continues at coordinate 15,629,315 of NC_080385.1, forward strand.
AAATCCTAAATTTATGTTGACTTTTTAATAAAATTCCAGAATTACCCACACCATTATCTTCAACCCCTCCTCTCTTCTTTCCCAAATTTCAAACACCTTCATTGCCTAAAAATCGTAAACTCAATACCTAAAAATCCCAAATTACCATTTTTCTAACCCTAATCTCAATACCCCTTTCAGCAAATTTCAACCCTCTCTTTATTCTTTTCATCAATTTTACCACCTCCTTCACCAACACCATCATCACCGCCACCGTCAACAACCGTCAGCCTCATCTTCCTCCTTTTTCACTGTCACAACACCCTCTAACTTTTAATTACTTCTCATAATCACTTCTCCAATCTCAAATCCTATCAACACTTTATTACCGTCATTACCATCACCACCGTTCCTCCATCACTTTCAATACAATGTCAGAAGGAGAAGCACCTTTGGATGCTAAAAATTGAAACTTTGGCAAGACGCTTTGGGGGGGCATGTGAGTAACACAGGAATCTTGCACATGATGGTGGTGATTTGGAAGAGTGAGAAAGTTCAATTTCGTTAATTATATAATAAATTTGTAATTTGTACTGTTGTAAATATAGGACCTTTTTTCCATGGAGTCCATGAGGTTGAAGTGGACCTAGGAGGAGTTGAATCGTACCACAGGACCTTGCGCGCTAGATCTCGGTTTAGTCTCACTTCCGGAACTTCTCCATCTAGCGTTGCGTGGGAACGGATAGATTGCCTGGTTGCCTTGTTGTCGTCTTTGTCATCGTCAACGTGAAAAGATGGCGGCAGTGGTGGTTAGTAGAGTAGTAGAGAATAGAAGGTGGTTAAGGTAGTGTCAATGGAGGTGTTTGAGATTTGGGAAAGAAGAGAGGAGGGGTTGAAGATAAAGGATGGGGTAATTCTGGAATTTTATTAAAAAGACAACATAAATTTAGGATTTGGGTACTTTTGTCGTACGAAATCTATCTTTGATGGATACAACGTTAGTTTTCTTCTTTAATGGATATTTTTATCAGTGTTCGTAAAGTTCATGGGTACAAATGATTGTTTTTCCTATTTACAATTCTTTAAACACAAATCCTACCCCTCTAATAACCAAATAATAAAGGTGTTTGCTATAGTACGATCATAAATTCACATACGATATTTAAGGTATATAAGGTAAAATAATATATATTTTCTTTTAAAAAAGAGGTAATGACCAAATCAGTACCCGAAAGATTCAAACGCTGACATTTTGGTACCTCACTATTGTTATTGGCAAAATGGTCCTTAAAAGATTTTAAAATTTGACAAGTGTATCCACGAGTTCACCGGAGCACATTTCCGACAAGCACAGTGCTGACATGGCCACTGCGTTTTGATGACATGGCAAATACCTCCCCCCCAACCCTAATTCTTCTCCTTCTCCTTCCCCTCCCCAACGCACTCCCCCTTCCCCTTCCTGAATGCATTCTCCCCCCTCCCCAACCCTAATCCTTCCCCTTCCCCCTCTCTAACCCTAGTTCTTCTCCTTCTCCTTCCCCCTCCCCAACACACTCCCCCCTTTCCCTTCCTGAATGCATTCTCCCCCCTCCCCCTCTCTAACCCTAATTTCCCATCTCCAACGTACTTCCCCCCTCCTCAGTCCAAAATCCCCCTTTCTAAACCCTAATCCCCTTCCCTTACCTCTTTGAATTCTAATCCCCTTCCCAACACAGTGTCTCACACTCTCAACTCACTCTCCCCCAAAGCAGCAGTAGAGCTCAACCTTCCCAGTCTTACAGAGCCAGTGTCATGGACACCACGCTGTCGCCATCTCGTCGTCGGGTCTTCTGCGTCCGCCAGTGTCTCCTTCGTAGCATTGCGTTGTCTGCACGCCTTCACCGTTGTCGCCTTCACTGCTTGTATTTGCTTGCTGCTAGCCCCCAGTCGTTGCCATGCCTCCTCAGTCTGGGTTTCATCTTGGCTCTATGTATTAGTTTTATTTTATTTTATTTTATTTTATTTTGATTATTGTATATGAATTTGTTTCTGAGTTTTATTGTGATTAATCTTTTTGAATGATAATTTAACCTAAAAATTTGAGACAATTTATGATTTGGGACAACTCTGTTGTTGTTGAGGTTGTTGTTGCTGTGAATGGTGGTGTTGAGGGAGGGAAAGAAAAGTGTGCGTTGGGGAAGGGGAGTGGTGGAGAGAGAGAGTGTGTGGTGGAGGTTGTTGTTGCTGTTGATGTTAAAGGTGTTGTTGCTATGAATGGTGGTGTTGAAGGAGGAAGGGAAAGTGTACGTTGGGGAGGGGCTTGTGATGCGGTGGGGACTGCGATTAGGGAGAAGTGTGCGTTGGGGATGGGGGCTGTGACAGGGAGGGAGAGGGAAGGGGAGGGAGTGTGCGTTGGGGAGGGAACTTTGAGGGTGGTTTGCCAAGTCACTAAAACACGGTGGCCACATCAGCACTGTGCTTGCCGGAAATGTGCTCCGGTGAACTCGTGGGTACGCTTATCAAATTTTAAAACCTTTTAAGGACCATTTTGTCAATAACAATAGTGAGGTACCAAAATGTCAGCGTTTGAATCTTTCGGGTACTGATTTGGTCATTACCTCTTTAAAAAAATTAGATGTTGATGTGGAAAATAAATTCCACATGGCTTATTGTTATTTGTCCATATTTTAAACGTATCGGTACGTATAAATTTATGATCGTACCGTAGCAAACACCAATAATAAATGTCAAGGGAAAATTAAATTCTAGGACTAAACTAAATACGGAAAATAAAAACACATATATACATTAAAGCTCTATAGTCGGTTGTGGCTTCGCGCTAAAGCTTCCTGAACCTGTCACTGAAAAAAAAGTTTTATAAGGGAGTGAGAACATCGTCCTCAAAAGAATTTTCAGTAGAGGGTTTAAGAATTGTTATAAGAGGATATTTAAAAGAAAAATATTTTTCAATTGCACTGATTATCTCTCGTCTTATGAATCTTTTTTTTAAAACCAATTGTTAATGATCTAAAACATTTTCAAAGAAACAATATTTAATTTTTCAGAAATCCAAAACCCTTCTTTTCTTGTAAGAAAAATCATAATCAATTTCCTATATGGTATGAATGACCAACCTGTTCCAAACATAGGTTCATTAAGTTTATGCTGAACCAGCTTGATTTTTTATACTTTACTAACAACTCAATCAAAAATCAATCACAGTCTTCAGCCCTTCACATAATCAATCAACACAATCATCATCTCATTACCATTAATCTCAAAAGTATCACATCATAACAAACACAGACAAAAAGACAAGGAAAGCACAGGTATAGATAGCAGTTATAGTATATAGCTCAGATAACAGTTAATAACAGTTTAACAATTAGGCAAACCAAAATAAATTCAAACTCAAGCAAAGCATACAAATGCATATGATGCATGCCTGTCCTATGGCTGATGATACCATTTGTCAGTTATATAGCCAACCCCGACAAGGGGTGAAAGATATAGAAAGACCTAAGAAGATCATCTATGAGGTGATCAAACGAGATCTCATATAAATGGTCTCTCTGTAGACATAATACATGATAAAATTTAATGGCGTCGTTTGATTCATGTAGTCGACTCCACCTAATGGGACAAATACTTTGTTGTTGTTGTTGTATTTAAAAATATTAAAGAAACAATATTATTGTTTATTTTCTGTTTCTATTATTTTGTTAAAAATATAAATAAAACAACCAAAAAATTAAATATTAATAAATTATTATTTTCTTACAAAATTAATAATATCTATGTAATCTTTTGAATAGTATATAGAGGTAATGACCAAATCAGTACCCGAAAAATTCAAACGCTGACATTTTAGTACCTGACTATTGTTATTAAAAAAATGGTATCTGAATGTTTTAAAAATTTGCCAAGCGTGTCCTCGTGCTTGCCGGACCATAGCTCCGGCGAGTAAGATGCTTACGTGTTCACCGATTTTTGCTGACAAGAGAAATTTATTTTGAGTTGGAATTTGTAATTAAAAATATTATTCCAAACCCTAATCCCTCCCCTTCCCTCATCGTAGCCCTCTTTCCCTTTCCCTTCCCCTCCCCATGGCAGCCCCCTTCCCTCTCCCTCTCTCTCATATCATCTCATCTTATCTCATCTCATTTCTGCAATAAAAAAGAATAATAATCTAATATCTCAAAATTACATCCTTTCAAAACAACTACAAACCAAAACTTTCGATTCTCTCTCTCAGATCAGAGAAGAACAGAACGAGAATATGAGAAGAAGAAGAAGAAGAAGAAGGAATAATGGATCTAGCACTAGAGGAGCTACAATTCCTGAACATCCCAAAAATCTGTTACCTTTTCTTCCTCTTCGCCTTCTCTCTCCTCTCCACTGCCGCCACTGTCTTTACCGTCGCTTCCCTCTACACCAACAAAGTTATCTCCTTTTCTTCCACCCTCTCTGCAATTCCCAAAATCTTCAAGCGTTTGTTCATCACTTACCTCTGGGTCACGCTTTTGATGTTCATCTGTAACTTTGTCTTCGTGATTTTTTGGGTTTTGCTTATTATAGCAATTGATACACAGAACTCGTTTCTACAATTTTTCACGATTATTGTGGGTATGTTGGTCATTGTGAATTTAGTGGAATTGTTAGTGCAGAACATTTTTTACTATTTGCCAGAGTTACCATCACCAAGAGATTGATAAGAGTACTTTACATGATCATCTTGGTAAGAAATTTGGGGGGTTTGTAGGTGAATTTTTTTCTTTTTCTTCATTTTTTAATGTAATTGATGGAATAGTATAATACATTTGGAAAGAAACACAAATGGTATTGGTGGATTGTAATTTGAATTGTGATATTATGTTCTGTTGTGTATGCTTCTATCTGTGCCTTTATATGATCTGCGATGGGAGGGAGAGGGAAGAGGGCTGCGAAGGAGAGGAAAAGGGAAGGGGGATGCGATGGGAAGAGAAAGGGAATGGGGGAGTGTGTTGGGGGGCTGCGATGGGGATGGAGGGGGAGGGGAGGGGGCTGCGTTGGGCTGGGAAGGGCTACGATGGGGAGGGAGATGGAGGGGGAGTCTGCGTTGGGGAGGGAGGGCTTAGGGTTTCGGGGTGGTTTGCCATGTCACCAAAATAAGGTGGCCATGTCAGCATAGTGTTTGTCGGAGATTTGCTCCGGTGAACTCGTGGTTACGCTTGTTAAATTTTAAAATCTTTTAAGGACCATTTTATCAATAACAATAGTGAGGTACCAAAATATCAGCATTTGAATCTTTTGAGTACTGATTTGGTCATTACCTCTAGTATATATTTTAATAATATCTATATAATTTTATATTACGTAGTAATATTTTAAAAAATAAATATTTAACATATTTTTTATCTTAAACTAAAATAATTTATCATATGTCAAGTAATATAGATAAAATTTAATTATTTTATATTTTATATTGAAATAAAAAAATTTTAATATGAATTTATTTTTAACATAAAAAATGTTACTCTATACTTATTGAATTTAATAATAAAAAAGATTCATAATTTTTTATATGTTGATATGTTCTGTATTGTTTATTTAAATTTACTCTAAAAATAGAAATGTTATTATTTGTGTAGTAATATGCTCCATATTAATTAAAGTCTTTTAATATTTTTTTATAATATTAATTAATTTTTATTTTATAAAATCTAATAATATATAAAAATGACATATTTAATGTGTACAAAATTATTGATCTCATATTCTCATTTTAGACCCCATCTAAAAAAGACTCTATAAATATAATGAAAGAAAATTAGATATCCTATATTTTTTGTATACAAAAGGGCCAAAGGTCCAAGATTCCCTATTTTAATATACTATTCCGGGTTAATATTCAAATTCGTCTTGAAAGATCACGCGATTTTATTTTTGTCTCCAAATGATTTTTTTAATCAAATTAGTCCCTGAAAGATAAACTGTTAGTCAAATTAGTCCTTCCGTCAATTGAATGATGACGTGTCACGTTAAGTGCCACGTGGCATGATGATGTAACACGCCACGTGACAGGTCAGTAACACGTGGCACGCCACGTGACAGGTCAGTAACACGTGGCACGCCACGTGACAGATCAGTGACACGTGGCATGCCACGTGTCACTTGACATATAAAAAAAATTTATTAGTCAAAATAGTCTTTGAAAGTCCATACGTAAGTCATTTTCATCCCTCAAATTTTAAAAATTAGTCAAACTAGTCCTTATATAATTTTTTTTATTTTTTTTCATAAAATTATCTCTCTCCTTTAATTTTTCTCAAAATCTCTCTTATTCTTTTCTATTCTAAATTTTTTTTCTTACATTACTACATTTTGCTGGAATATATATATATATATATATATATATATTATATATATATATAAAATCAAAATTGAAATGTATGTATTTATTAATCTAAACAAAGTTATATGCTTAAAATCAAAATTTATGTATGTTAACCTAAACAAAGCTATACCACTATTTTTTTTTTACTACATCTTTTTTTTTTTCATTACGATATTACTTATATATAGGATGTAATGGTAGTGATACTTAGAGTCAAAATTCAAGAAGATCCACAAATTTTGCTTCAATTCCAAACTTTACAAAATATTAAAAATTTGTTGGTTAATATTATTAGGGGTAAGTACTGTTTTGGTCCCTAAAGTTTAGGGCCATAATCGAAATCCTCCCTCTTCTAATTTTGGATTTAAAATCATCCTTAATGTTTTTTATTGTATTAAAATCATCCTTATAATTTTTTTTGAACAAAAATACCCTCACCACTACCAACACAATTACCTCCTCCACCACCACCACCAACACCAACACCAACACCAACACCAACACCACCGCCACTGCCATCGCCACCGCCATCGCCACCACCACAACCAGCACCAACACCACCACAGCACCACCAACACCACCACCACTACCACCACCACCACCACAGCAAACAACAAACAGAGATCAATAAACAAACTTCTTCCATCAACAGCAAACAATAATTTAGAAATCAAGAAATTCAGAAATCAAGAAAACCAACAACTCAAAACCAACAATGATTCAACAAATCAAAAATTCAATAAATCAAGAAGCAGAAGAAGTAGAAGACGAAGCAGAAACAAAAATCGCAGCAAGAAGCAGAGGCGGCGAGCAGCAGCGGCGAGGCGGCGACCAACAGCGGAGCGGAAGCCGACGACGAGGAGGAGGTCACGGCGGCGACCTCCCTGTTTCTCCCCCCTTCTTTCTCTCTCCACCCGCGGTAGCGTGGCGAGGACGACGGCGGCAGCGCGGCGAAGACACGGTGGTGATGAAGGCGCGGCGGCTCCAAGCCCGTGACCCCCTCACTCGCGATCCATCTCTCTTCGTGGTTCTGCTCACGATGGCACGAGGCAAACGGCACGATGGTGGCGGCGACTGAAGCATGAACGGCGGCAACAGAGTCTGACGGCAATAACGCGAACAGCAGCAACGCGAGCAGCAGCGAGCTGCTCCCTCCCCGGCGCCATCCCCCTCCCCCCCCCTTTCCCTCCCCTGCCCCTGCACCTTCGTATACCCCCCCCCACCCACGCGTTTTCTTCCCCCACTTCCCCAAACACGCGCTTTTTTTATTTTATAAATTTTATTATTAAAATAGGAATAGGGGTAGTTTAGGAATTAAATTAAAATTTTAATAAAAAGGACGATTTTAATAAAAAAAATTAAGGATGATTTTAAATCCAAAATTAGAAGATAGACGATTTCGATTCTGGCCCTAAACTTTAGGGACCAAAACAGTACTTACCCTTTATTATTATTATTATAAACGAATTGCTTCTTAAGCGTAATATGTGCAAACATCATAATAAATTTTTGTGTGTTTCATATGTTTGAGATAGATTATATAATTTTTCTTTTAATTTCACAAATCAATGAGATAAAATGAAATAGGAAATATTATACATATGCATAACACAAGCTACTCTGTACTAGTACATTATATAAATAGATATGCTTCGTATTAAAATAAAATTTCTTTTGTTTTAAATGAAATATTTAAAAAATTATATTAGAATATTAAGATTCAAAAAGTGATTCCATAAACCAATTTTTCAATAAGAAAATAATTTAAAAAATTTAAAAAGATTTAAAATTTAAAATAATTACTATTTATTTAATAAAATTTAAAAATTTAATATATAATCAACAATAATTGATAAACTCATTTAAATAAAAAAAATTCACATAAAAAATTACAATTTGAAAATATAAAATTTTAAAATACAAATGACAAAATAACTTTATAAAAATTTAATTATTTTTATTATTTTATGTAAAGAGAATTTTGTTTATTAAGATTTAAAAAATAATATTAAAATTAGTAGTATAAAAAAATATTATAAATTTAATATTATAAAAAAATTATATAAGGATTAGTTTGACTAATTTTTAAAATTTGAGGGATGAAAATGACTTACGTCTAGACTTTCAAGAACTATTTTGACTAATAAAATTTTTTTTATGTCAAGTGACACTGACCTGTCACGTGGCGTGCCAGGTGTTACTGACCTGCCACGTGGTGTATCACGTTATCATCCAATTGGCGGAAGGACTAATTTGACTAACAGTTTATCTTTCAGGGACTAATTTGATTAAAAAAATTATTCGGGGACAAAAATGAAGATCGCGTGATCTTTCAGAGACAAATTTAAACATTAACTCATACTATTCCCTTCAAAATATTAACACTCCTAATATTTAATATTCATATAAATACACCTCTATGCAGCCAACAAACTCCTGCCACCAAAATCTAACAAGAGGCCACTCATTAGCCATAGTATGAAGAGCCTACTTATCAGCCCATTCGTTGGCCCATTAAGACAATTCCGTTACCCTTTACTATTACGTTACTGAGAGAACTCCTAACCCAGCAAACGAAGCCGTTACTCCAAAACACAAGTCGTCTACGAATGTTCAGCATCTGACAAGGGCGCCATCAACTTTTCACATGCGTGTCTCAATCCCAACGACTATAACAAAACCTCTTTATCTCTGTACATTATGAGATCTATATGCTATAATTCTCTTTCAACTAAATATCAAATTCTTTATATTTCTGTATTTTCATCCAATAGTAATTAAACTTACCATGAGATAATTTGACACAAAAATATCTAAAATTTTTAAATTTTTTAAATATGTAAATTATTACTCTAAAAATACTTATAGAACCAATATATAAAATATTTAGATTTAATGAAATATAAAGTGAAGTAAAGTTAGGTGCCTAACCGTTTTTTAAACCAAATTTTTAATTAAATCATTGCACGTTTTGTATATATGCGGGAGCTGCTTTTTATGCAAACTTTTTTTTAGCCAAAAATAGGAGTCAAACCCGTAACCTCTTAAATGAGTATGAAAAACTATGCCATTTGAATTATAACTTATTGGCTTTTATGCACTTTTTTTAATGTTATTTCTTTGTTATTTTACATTGTTGTTTAATTTCTTCTCTTTTTTTTTACTCATCCTTTTTTTATTTTTACCATCATCATTCTTGTCGTCTTCATTTTCTTCTTCTCTTATATATATTTAGAAAATTAGAATACAAAAATTTTGATGTAAAATATATAAATTTTAGTATACAATACAAAAATTTTTAGAGAATCACATACCAGAATATTAACACCCAACCAATAAAATACACACAGTATATCAATTTTGGTGTACATCACCAGTGACGAACCCAAAAAAATTTTGCAGTAGGGGCAAAAATATAATAAAATTTAGATAAATGGATATATTTTTTTGGATTTTCTCAATACCCAACAAGTTAAGAACTAATCCGTTATGAATATGAATTTCATTTAAGAGTCTGCAATTAGCCAATGAGTTGCTACACATACGAGATAAAATTCGAACTCTCAACACTTGCCTAAGCGGACAACGACTAATCTGATCACTCGACCAACCCAAATTGATTTAGATATATTTAAAATTTTAAATTATAACTATCTATACATATTGATAAAGACTAAAAATATACACACAATCACTTATTATAATATTTTTAAATAATAAAAGATAATTTTACACACAATATAATATTCAAATAATAAAAACAATAATTTATATTGGCTTTCTTTTTATTTTTAACATAATAATAGTATTTTTTTATATATGTTCTTAAAAAATTATTTTATTTTTATTATTTCATATTTAATTGTTAATCTATTTATTATAGTCTTTATGGTATAAATAAATTTTTTAACCAAAATAATTACTATAATCAAGACTTTTAATAAAATATTAATACAATATATTATATATAATATATTTTTATCTTAAATAATTTTTAAAAAATCATTAATAATTTAAGTTGTATTTAATTAAAAACTAAGTTTCAATTTAATTATCAACTATTAATTATATAAAAAATTAATTATCACTAATTTTGAGTTTATTTATGTATTTATTATTATACTAACCCAAATTTAATAATAATAATAATAATAATAATAATAATAATTATTATTATTATTATTATTATTATATATTATTATTATTATTATTATTATTATTATATGTTAAGTTTAACAAAAAATTTAACATAAAACACAAAAAAATCATTTATATTTATTACTTTGAAGTAATATAAGAAGAGACATATATATAAGTATTAGAGTAAAGTATTGTTTTTGTCTCCAACGTTTGAGATAAATCCTATTTGTGTCCCTAACGTTTAAATCATCCTATTTGTATCCCTAATGTTTGTAAAAGTGATTCAATGTTATCCTGCTGTCAATTACACATCATGAGCGCTTTAGTTTGAATTTTAAAAATCTCTTATCGAAGTTAGAATACAAATGTCTGGGATAGAATCGATGATCTACTCTGAAAAATAATCTGATTTGTTAGTATAATTGATAGTAGGATAACATTGAATAATTTTTATAAACGTTAAGGATACAAATAAAACGATTTAAACGTTAGGGACACAAATAGGACTTACCCCAAACGTTGGAGACAAAAATGATATTTTATTCTAAGTATTAATATTTTTTTTTTAAATTTTGTGGGGGCAAATGCCCCCTCTTCCTTATATGTAGGTCCGTCTATGTACATCACATAAATCTTGGTGCAAGCACAAAAATTTTAGTGTGTAGCATAAAAATTTTTAAAAGACAACTTACTTAAACCATTAACTCACTCAACTAATAAAATACATTCGTAGCAAAAATTTATATGTTATATATAAAAATTTCTATACTATTTAATAAGTGTGTTATATGCAAATTTTTATATTATATCAATAAATTTTTGAACTTTTCAATCAAATATTTGTGCTACAAAAACACAAAAAAAAGTGATGACGTATGTATATTTTTTTGTTAAACTTATATCACCTTAATTAAACTTAAGTATAAAAATTCTTGTACATATAACATTACCGTATAAAATGAATATCAAAATTTAGTTGTACATAACGAACTAATCGATACAATAAATATCTTTAATAACAGATAACATCGGATGTAACTTGTCAATGAGTAATAGTTCACACCCCCAAAAGAAAAAAAACAGGAGCTTATAACTCAGCAACTAAACGGGGACTACTTACCCCTCTTACATCATCAATTAAAAAAAAAAAGAGTAATAACTTAAATAACATAGTCTCCCCATACTCAATTAAAAGGTTGCGAATTCGAATCTCCTATCTTTGGTAAAAAAAAAAAAACGGATGTAGCTTTGCTTAGCCATTTAATCGTAACTCCATGTTTATCTTATTATACTATTATATTTTACTATAAAAATATAAAATATCTGTAGCTTAACACTAATAAATAAATCAACTCAAATGCTTTTCACAAGAGATCTAAAGATCATGGCTTTTAATGCCCCAAGAGCAAAAATTGGTTTACCAATTTATATATCTTTCAAGGCGGAGAACTTTTACAAAGAATAATCCCAAAGCCATCCTTAGAGGATTGAAGGTGATTTACTCAACTCAACTAATACATGGATATAACATTTTTCACATTATACCAAAGATTGATGACTACAAGGAGACCAGTGTCATGTTTCCCACTTAGAGAAAACCATTTCAAGGCCAACTGTAAGATACAATAATCATTTATAATTCATAATAGATAATTAGCAGATTAAGAATTTTGTGGAAGGAGCCATCATAACAAATTTTAGAGACCAAAATTGCAGGATTGAACAAACTCTAACTCAAAGTCAACAAACTTTGTCCAAAGTGGCTTAAACTGATTCATAGCAATGTCAAGCCATGGTTTCATGTTACCATTGAAGTGGACCACTGCCGCATTGTTGATCTCTTCCATGCTGATGCTTGGGTTATAACCAAGCCCAAGAACATGCCATGATTTCTCTAGTGGCTTTGTGGTTGAGTAGAATGTGATAAGACCTGGAGGTAATGTCCCTAGTTTCCATAATGTCCTGTTCTCATTCTGCAACAGCATCAGCATAAACCAACTTAAATATGGTAAACAATAGTTGTGAGGCATGATTCTAATGCAGAAAGATTGCAAACAAAATATTAATATATCCTAGCTTCTGAAGATGCAGCCTCTGACACATTAAGTAGCAATCTACACATGGAATCATATAGTGAGTTACATTTGAGATTTAAGAATGCAATTTATTAACACCGTTATGGCATAATCAAATTAATAAATCTCTCATAGTCTTACCAGATTCTGCCAATAATGGTACTCTTCCGTGCACTTTTCCCTTCTCCAAGCATCCAAATCAAAGAAATTCATTCCATACGCCCATGCGCAAGCCTTAGGGTTGAATTTTGCTTTTATCAAGGGGTGTGAGAAATTCATGTACTGTGCATATCTATGGAATGATCCGAAACATGTTTCTACAGCTCCATTCACCTTGCCATCCATATCAATCTTCCATAACCCAGTAAGGTCCTTCTGAACCACTATGTCATCATCCAAAAACAGAATCCTATGGAGCTTTGGATACATCTCAGGCAAGTAAAATCTCAGGTGGTTTAGTATCGACAAATACTTTGGATTCCTGAATTTCATATTTGTAGTGTCCTTTGTGGCGTTCTCAAGCTTGTTTTCAAAGTAAAATTTCTGCAGGTTAGCAGATTCCAGCTGTCGAAGCACCGGCACGTACGATGAATTCAGGAACGTGTAGTCTTCAACTGCCTTAACCTCAATATGTGCCCCATTATAATCCTTCAACTTAAACATCACTTGCATCGCTCCAAGATTCATCTTATCAGTCACAACATGAAACACATGTTTCCACGGTTCCTTTGCATTCTTTGTGGCTGAATTGACCACAACAGATGCTGCAACGACGTTGTCCGAGAATATGGCATAGTGATAAAGTTTAGGATTTTCAAGTTCTGGAGCAGTAGGCTTCCCCTCATCCAAATACTTCTCTGGATGTGCAATCCTCTCCTCCATCAACCTCATTGAGATACAGTGCAAGCTCTTCGGGATTGACTTAGCTGCAATCAAGCTGGAGAAAGCTCCTTGCTTCTTTGCCTTGGTCAACTGCTCATTCACAGCGAAAATTGTGTCCTTCAACTTCTGAATCTTTAGCTGATTATCAAATGATTCTTTGGCTTCACCAATTACTTGGCGAGCTGTCTTAATCCGCTCCTTTACTTCCTTTTCCAATTGGCGAAGCACTGCTTCATCGATTACCCCATCAGAGCCGAAGAGGGAAGTGTACCGAGGTTTGTTCATTAGATACGAGAAGTCCCTTGAGAGTTCGGCAAAAACTCTAACAACCTTGGAGCTCTCAAGCTTGAGTTTCTTTGCATAGGATGCATACATCAATGCAAGTGTGCGGTGATCCTCGGCTTGCTTCTTGATGTGGTCCAACCGAGGCTTCAATGGATCTGTTTTCAAGGCCAGAATGGATCTCGTTACAGATCCAAATCCACGTGCAACACTATCAGAACCCTAGTTCAGAATCCAAACATCAGATTAGCCAAAAGATCTCTTTTCATTAATAGACAACTTAGAAACCAAAAGATTTTGAAAAAAAAAAAAAAAAAAAAACTTTCTAGTGGCATTCGATCTGTTTCATGGAAAATATCCAAACAACAAATGAATCTGGTTCTATACTTCTCAAGTCACATTCACCTCCCAAAAGTTAAAAGAAAGATGAAAATAAAATAAAATAAAAAATCCCCTTTTAGTAACATCTTCACTCAAAGTTTCTTTTTGTTTCTACAGAAATTAGCAAACCAATTGATACGGAGTACAAATAGAAACAAATTGTTCCTCCCACTTGAACTCTGATAAACTTTCGGTTGAATTACGTGAACCAAAAGAAACATAATCACACTAAAGAAGTACCCTGGTCACTTGGGGGGAAAAATCCATTTGTTTCTCGGGAAAATTACCAGGAAAATAAAGACTAAAAAGGAGAGAAAGTAAAGTTTGAGTGTTAAAATAAATGAAACTCACGATGTTGTTGTTGTGGCGGTGGTGGTAGTGGTGAGTGGTGAAGAGAAATGAGAAAGTGAAAAAAATGCAGAGAGCAATGGAAATAGCAGAGGTTAAGACTCTAAAAGAGAAACTGAAGCTCCGGTTCCCTTTGGTTTGTGAGTTTGCCATTGTTTGGAATCAGCATCAACGCTTGCAAGGGAAATAGCAGAGGCTAAGACTCTAAGGATGCTCCCTGCTGCAGTTAAGAATGGACCGGCTTCTGCAAAGAAAAATGCAAGCTTTGATTTTGATAGCTCTAAAGCCCGAGAATAGCAGCTTTGATTAGGAAAATATAAATTTTTCATTAACATATATGTTTAAATTACTTTCACACAAGTATTTCTACGAAAAGATCGAATGCAATGTTAAATTGGACAAAAATATGCAACATAATCAAAGATTTTCTGTATTTAGTATAAACTATAGTACGCAGAGTAATTACTTAACAAAAATTTATAGCTCTTGAAGCCCCCAAAACGGACAAGAACATCATCTTAATATAATCATCATGCATAAAAATTATCTCAAATTACAAAGGCATCAAGGAAAATAATTACTACATACTTCAGCCACTGACAAATTCATACAAAACAACATAAAGGATTGTCTAATTTATGTGAAAGAAAAAAAAATTAAGGCCTTCTGCCTTCCGTTTGTCTTTAACTATACTCAAATGACAAGCAAACAGAAGCAAATTAAGGCTCCAGAATATTAATTACTTCATTCTTTCATAAAGTAATAAGGTTTAACACAAAAGCAAATTAATGCTCCATTTGAGCATAACAGAGCCCAGAGATTAAAGAGCCCCTACTGAATTTAATCACACATTGAATTTACATCTCATAAAGAGGCAATATCTAATAAAATAGATCGATGAACAAAGAAATTTAAAAAATTGAATTCATATATGTTAACACATCAAGTCATCAATAATCAATTAATTAGAAAACAAGATCTTGAGAGAGGCACAGAAACTAGACGAGAGCAGATCAGTGGAGAGAACTGACCGAAGGCGAGAGAGTTCAGAGGCAGCAACGGGACTGGGGAAGCAGAGAGCAGAGCAGCAGCGGCGAGAGCAGATTTGAAGCAAAAACAGAGCAATGGCGGAGAGAGGCACAGAAGAGCAGAAGAGAGCAGATCGGCGACGAGCTCAGAGGTGGCAGCGACGGTGGAGAGAGAACAAATAACAGCAGCAAAGAGAGGGGACTGACGCCGGAGATAGAAGTGACCGCCGTTGGGGTGTTTGAGAGATAGAGGCCGGAAACGTGTGTGCGAGAGTGGGAGAAGAGCAGTAGAAATTTGGGGCAGTGAGACTGTGGGAGTAAACTACGCTCTGGTCCAAAAAAATGAAACTTTTGGGCTTTTTAATTTTTAACCAAAAATTACCTAATTGTGTGGATTTTTTTTAATAACAACTGTCATTTTTTATTTTTTATTTTTTATTTTTTATTTTTGTGAATTAACGGGGTCTCAGCCGTCAGCACAAAAGAAAAAATTACGCGGCTTCAATCCTGGCGTTTTTTAACCTAATCTAATATGGGATTATTGATTCCACCGATTAATTCGATCTTATATAAATAAAAAATTTAAAATTAAAATTATTTTTACTGATATTTTGAAAATATTTAATTATTTTAAAATAATATAGAACATAAATAATAAGTATTTTATTAATTTTATTTTATCATAAATATTTTGTTTTATTTTTATATTAAAATAATTATTATTTTTAAATTTCAATAATTTATTAATTAGTTTATATTTATTATTATTATACTATTATATACTACAAATATTTGTTAAAAAATAATATTAATAGATATTATATAATTATGAAAAGAAAAAAAATAAGTGAGTTTATAATTATTGTTGAATAAAAATATAATTAATTTAAGAATGGATGTGTTTATAACTAAAATTAAAATCTATTAAATATAAGTAAACTATTTGATGAAAGATATCTATATGTATTATAATTTGCATGTATATTAACATAAAACCAATATTCTGAAAATCGGACTGGACCAGTCAGTCAAACAGGTTCAATCGAGAACCGGCGTAGAAAATAGTTCAGTCCTCCTGCTAAAATCGCTAATGACAAAACCGCTAGAAAATTGTTGAACCGGCCGATTGGACTGGATCGAGAACCGACCGGTTCATATGAAATGCTGTCGTTTTGATTTGTTAAGGAAACAAAAAAAAAAACCCACCCACCCCCACGCGAGTTACCCCCTCAGTCCCTCACCTCACCAAACCCGGCTCATTCCAGCTTCCTGGACAAAACACACAGCAAAGCAAGCCCTAGCTCCTTCCCAACCCAAAAATCTAGCTTCCTGGACGGAACCGCCGCCGTCGTTCGTCTGTGTCAGCATCTCCGCAACCTCTTCCTTCTCCTTCTCCGCGGCGTCTCCCCTTTCTAGCTCGGCACGTCTTCCATTCCTAGGTGAAATCGGTGCTCGAGGCCTCCAGCTGGTGCGTTGTAGTGTCGCCATCGTGTCTTCGTCGTCCTGCTGTCGTCTTTCTACTGCCAGTGGAAGGTTAGTGAAACTGTGATTTACTGATTTGAGGTTAGTAGAAAGTTGAGTCTGTTACTCTGTTTCAGGGATTTGAGCTTAAATTTGTGATTTGTGATTTCTTGGGTCTTTTTGTAATGCTGCTGATTTGAGTTTGGAATTTGTGATTACTAATTTACTGATTTAAGGTTAGTGAAAGTTGAGTTTGTGTTACTCTGTTTCAGGTTTCAGGGAGTTGAGGTTGAATTTGTGATTTGTGATTTATGGGGTCTTTTGTAATGCTGCTAATTTGAGTTTGGAATTTGTGATTACTGATTTACTGATTTGAGGTTAATAGAAAGTTGAGTCTGTGTTACTCTGTTTCAGGGACTTGAGGTTGAATTTGTGATTTGTGATTTCTTGGTTCTTTTGTAATGCTGCAGATTTGAGTTTGGAATTTGTGATTACTGATTAGTGACTTGTTATGCTGCTATTGTTAACTTGTTATGTACTTGTGCTGCTGTTTTGTTTTGGACTTATGGCACTAAGTGCTTTGAATTTTGAATTTGTGATAAGTGATTTGTGATTTGTGATTTTGTTATGCTGCTGTTTTGAATTAATTTAGGGGTGATTATTTGTTATGCTACTGTTTTGAATTAATTTAAGAATGATTAATGATTATTTCTAGTTATACTTTGCACCATTGCTCTTTTCACTATTTAATGTTTGAGACTGTATTTTGATAAAATCATATGGATTTGGTTGACATTTCATGTAATGTTTTAAATTTGAAAGATATTTAAGCTTTATATTAGACTATAATTATATTTTATGATGTTTATTTATAATTTATTTATTATTTTATTCTGAAACGGTTTTTCAATTGAACGACCGGTTGAAATTGATTGGACCAGTAAATCAATAAACCAGTAACTAGAACGGTTTGATGATCGATCCGGTTTTTCGAACATTGCATAAAATGCATAAAACATGACAGCTTGGTGGTTGTGAAGGACATTTCTCTTATTGAGGACAGGGATTCAAACCTTATCACGCTACACCCGAGTTCTAAAATAATCATATAATAGAGCACAAATCTCGCCATCTATCTATAACGGAATCAACTTCCAAACACTATCTTCGAACTATCTACAAACTACACTCCTCTGTAAACATACACGATCATCATCTCGGACATCAATGACGAAATAATTCAACTCACATTTCAAAGAAAAATAAAAAAGTTGAGAAAATGCCACATCAGCAATCAACTCACAAGAACAATTTCATGCAAATTGGAATTTATTGTTTTTTGCCATTATTTCTAGCCATCAATTCCATTATTTTATTTTAGTAATCTAACAAAATACTTTTAACCCACACTTTTAAACATTATTGAATAATGACTAATTAATGACAAAAGATCAATGTTTTAAAAATCGGTTCAAACCGATCAATCAGACTGATCGAATCGAAAACCAATAACTTTAGCGGCTCGGTTTATATGCAGAACCGTCTCCTTTAAAAACTGTTGCGAATCGTTAAACCGGCCAAAAACCGGTGAAACCAAACCGGGACCCGTCAGGTTTTTGACAAATTGCTCAATACTATGTCGTTTTACCCCAAAACCCCTAAATTTTGCCTCAGCTCACACTACTCTCGTATTCGATATTCAAACGCAGAAAAGAGGCAGCCCTAAGCCTCAATCTCCTTGTTCTTCTTCAAGCTGTCCAGCCACTGGCGCTGTCGCGTCTGCTCCGCCGCCGTCCGCCGCCGTCCGCACTGCTCCAGCGTCGCATCAACGCGTCTGTTCCGCCTCTTCTTGCTGCGCTTGCGCACTTCAGCCTCTGTTCCATCGCGCTTCCATCAATGTTCATCCTCTGTTCCGCCGCGCTCCAGCCCTCGTCTTCCACTTCGAGTTCCTCATCTGTGCTCCCTCTCCCTCGCGTGTTTGAGTTCCAACCCTCGTTTGTGCTCCCTCAGCTGTGAAAGGTGATTTCTATTCATTGTTCTTGCTGGTACTGGTTTCATCCTTATTACGTTGTTTTTCTTGCTGCTATTTAAAGTTTAATTTAACATTTGTTGTTTTTGTTGTGTGTCTTACATTTTAAACCGTTTATTACGTTGTTGTTTTGCTTCTGTTTCTTACCTAGTACTGCTAGTTTTTCTGCTGCTGTTTTTGAAACTGCCATTGTTGTTACTGATGCTGTGGAAACTCTTATTGCTGATGCTGTCTTATCATTTTTTTTACCCGCAAAATTTGAATGTATGTTTTTTATTTCAACACTGAAAATGATGAAAGTTCAACTGAAATTTTCCTAAAAGTTAATTCATTATTTTCTACTTTCCCGTTTATATAACTAAGAGTCTAAGACTGGTAACTTGGTGAGTTTCAATTTTCTCCTCAAATTTTGATTATTTAACTTCGAGCTTTTCAACCTCTGAAATTGTTTCTATCTAAAGGTTAGCATGGGAGTAGTTAGGGTTTTGTAGCTCATTTATAAGATTGTTTGTAGTAGTTAAAGTTCTGTCTAGCTTAAAACAAGATTCTGCCATTGTAGCACTCATGCACATGGTGTTTGATCAAATGCCTAAAAGAAATTAGAAAAACCTCTCATTGAATGCAATGAATTATTTGACTTTACTATTTCTATTTTCTTTTTTAATTTCTAGGTCCTGATGGATAAATGGGTATCATAAGTATGTAAAAGAAAATAGTAGTACTGGAAAAAATTGATTATTAGGGATGAATGTTTATCAATTGATTTGTATTTTTGTTAGTTGTGACAGTGTTATGATTATGGTAAATGCATGAATTAAGTTAAATACTTGCATAGTTTAAATGACATTTTAAAGTTTATATTAGACTATAGTTATGTTTTAGTGTGTTTATTTATGTTTTAATTATTATTTTATTATAAAACGGTTATTTCGGTTGAACCACGTTTAAATCGGTTAAACTAATGAATTAGTAAATCAGTAGCCAGAGCAGTTCAATGGTAGGTTTGGTTTTCAGAAACTTGCAAAAAAATAATAAATTCTGATAGTTTCCTAACATTCCTCTTTAAATATTTAAAAATTTATACTGTATTTTAATAAATTTACTTTATATTTAATTAAACAGGTTTGACTACGGTCAGACCATTGACCCAGTTAGATGACTGGTTCATTGACCGGTTCCGTTCTCACAACCTTGGGATAAACACTCGACTCGGCACTCCTCATTTGCTCCTTCACCGGTGAGTGACCAGAGATGAATAATAAGTTGTAGCAAGTAAAGCACAAAAATGCAAATGGCCACACCAAAGCCCATATCACCCTTCAGACTCTCTTCACTCCTCCGTTCCGAAAAAGACCCCTCCAAAGCCCTCAAACTCTTCCTCCACCCAAACCCAACCCAACCCAAACCCTTCCGCCACTCTCTCCTCTCCTACGACCTCCTCATCACCAAGCTAGGCCGTGCCAAGATGTTCCTGGAGATGGAACAAATCCTCCACCGCCTCTGCCACCACACCACCTTCTGCGTCCCTGAACCCCTCCTCTGCCAAGTCATCACCCTCTATGGCCGCAACTGCCTCCCCTCCTCCGCCATCCACACCTTCCTCTCCCTCGGTTCCTTCCGCTGCACGCCAACCGTCAAGTCCTTCAACTCCCTCCTCAATGCCCTCCTCACCTCCCGCGATTTCCAGAATTTCTCAGAATTCGCGTCACGAGTAATGGAATTCACGCAGCCAGATACTTGCACGTTCAACATTCTGATCAATGCGTGGTGCTTGAGAGGCAACATTGATTGTGCATGGAAGGTGTTTGATGAAATGCGTGACCTTGGTGTTCCTCCCAGCGAGGTTACTTTTGGGACTTTGATTAATGGTCTTTGCAAAAGCATGCGGCTGCAAGAGGCGCTGAAGTTGAAGGAGATTATGATAAAGGATCATAAGTTGAAGCCTAATGTTAACTTGTACACCACGCTGATCAAAGGTGGTTGTGTGGCTGGGGAGATGGATCGAGTCTTTAGGATCAAGGATGAGATGGTGAGAAACAATGTGAAGTTGGATGCTGCTGTTTATAACACTCTGATGGACGCACTTTTCAAGGCCGGGAGGAAGGATGAGGGGTGGCAGGTTTTGGATGAGATGAACAAGAATGGCTGCAAACCTGACTTGGTGACTTACAATGTGATGATTGCAGAGTTTTGTAGTGAGAATAATTTCGAAGAAGTGTTTAGGATTTTGGATGGGATGGAAGGTGGTGGTGTGAAGCCTGATGTTGTGATCTACAATGTGATTATTGGTTGGCTGTGTAAGACAGGGAAATGTAATGAAGCGAATGATTTGTTTCAAGATATGCCAAGGCGAGGATGCACTCCAGATGTTGTGACGTATCGCACCCTTTTTGATGGTCTATGTGGATGGATGCATTTGAGTGAAGCTGCATTGATTTTGGATGAGATGTTGTTCAAAGGCTATGCTCCTCTTTCTAGGAGTTTGAACAGATTTATAGATGGGATGTGCAGCGAAGGGAATTTTGAGTTGCTGTTGACAGTTTTGAGTAGTCTGGGTAGAAAGGAAGATATTTTGAATGAGGACATATGGAAAATTGTGGTTTCCATGGTTTTCAAACCAAAGGAGCTGCAAGAAAACTTTGACTTTGAGCTTTTGGATACATTGGTCGTGCCATATCAAACATGAATGTAAACAAATTGCTAATTGAAGATCATTCATATCTATGCTGCGGAACTATATTCAGGAGCAAATAATTGTCGTTTACCCCACTTTGCAGTTATTTTACAATTTGCACCCTCTGCATGAAACAACATGGAATTGCCTTATGCTACAATTGGTAGTGTTATAGCTTGGCCACTAATCCTTTAAGGAAGATCATTGTCAAGGTTATTTTGCACCAAGTTATCAGAACCTGGGAAACAATAATGCCTTTGGTTGATTTGCCATTGGGTATGTTCATCCTATAAAAGATAATATAATTAATATACATAGCTAGCCAACATGAAACGTTAGATTGTTATAATATATAAATTAGTTATTTATAGCAGTTCCAGCAGATCATGCTGCATTTAGCTAAGTGTACTATCTTTTTCTCATCAGTCATATCCAACATTGCATCCTTGCCTCTTTTTTCTTAAAAATTAAAATGTTGATTATTCTCATATTCAATCTTGTTTGACCTTTTTCATTGTTATGCCTTGAGTCTTAATTGGCTTTGTGAGTCTAAGTTTTAACACTTTGGGGTCTATTTACGATGGTGCGCAAACTTTGACTAGCAGCTCTGAATTATGGTTGCGGTTAAAGGTGTTTCTTTATATGTTGCTACAAGAATTAGACAAATAGTTGAATTCACCATTCTGGTTTTCGGAGTCAAATTTATTGTTAAATGGGCCTAGTATCACTTTGGGCAGGAAGGTTACTTGATTGTGTGTTTAAAGTTGTGAGCATGATGTTTTTCATTTTGGGTTCACTTTTTTTTAGTATAAGTTGAATAAATTTTTGTTGGTATCATTTGATGTAATTGAGAGTGACTAATTATATTTTCTCTGCCCTTCTTTGTGCCCAGTATTGCTAGGAAAGCAAATTTGGAGAAGTCAGACTTGGAATCAGCTTTGAAAGCTCTGAAGGATAGGCTGATGAGCTGATGCTGTGGTTCAAAAATCAATACAGGCAACAATGGAAGAAGCCCTTGTGTGTATTTTGACCCTTAGGTGCTCTATTGACATATTGAGGGATGTGCATGCTGCCAAGGAGCAAAGGAAACTATATGTTGCTGAATTTGTTGGAGTTAATGGTGTTGGAGAATCTACTAATCTTGATCAGGTGAAGGAGAATAATCTTTTTCCTTCAATTTATTTAAGATTCTATATGTTGGGCTTGCATTTAACCTGAGGAAGAGTATATTTGTGCCACCATGTAGGTAGTACTGGCTTCTGCGATACAACATGTTAATTCTTTTTGTTCAAATTGATCGACAAGAAGTCAATCTGTGCTACTTTAATGTTCATTGAGCTTGCGCTAATTTATGCTACTTTAATGTTAATTCTTTTTTTTCATAACACAGATACATGTGAACACTACTTAGATAAAAAAGAATGATTTGGCGACCTATTTCCTACATTTGATTCAATGTAGCAACACATATTCAAGGGAAGAAAGCATTACCTTTGATCGCGTCTGAAGCCGAACTCTCCGCATTCGCCTACGCCTGCGTGTGGACTTTTACGCTTCTTGCCTTATCACGTTTGCCTTCAGAATATAACGAAGCAACGAACTGTAACAAATTTAATTGCAAAGTGTTTAGAATTATTCACTCTCATTGTTTACTCTCTGTTAGGGCATGTTTTTATTCAAGAGTAACTTATGAGAATGAAGAGACATACCTTGTAAAACTTTTTCTTTTTTTATTTTTTAATTTAACAAATTTAATAATGTAACTTATTTTCCATTATGTCATCAAAACGGCTACATCATACAATAATGTGTCACCTAGTCTCCATTACCGCTGGAAAAATTATTCAGGCGACCGGAATGGTAGAAATGACAACAGAGTTTGATATTGGTGTATACAGATGACTTATTAAAAAATTGAAATGTACATCTATTCATCATGTAAAAATCCGTGTCTATTTTTGTCCATTCCTTCCTCCAATGCACAAAGAACCCAACATTATTTTCCTTCATAGTTCAATTCTTTAGGTCTTTCGCTTCCCAAAAGTTGGTACCCAAAAGAGATGATAGAGAATTTGCTGGTGCACTCAAAGTCCTTAACCTTGTAACCCCAAAAAAGAGTCTCATTGATGTTGAAAATCGTCAGCTTATCGAGTGCATGTTGCAAAACGATGCTACAAAAACCAGTTGTTGATGATTCTAGTTTGAGGGCCACAAAAACTGAAAGGAAGGTTCGTTCCACTGTTATTGTAGAACAAGGTCTGGGGATTGATGTGTGCTTCTTGTCACGTGCTGTGAGCTCGTGTGCATCCCACCTTGACCTTGTTTGAGGTGTTCAATATCACTGCTTGGCAATAACAACTGGATTCATTGGCAATGTCTATGTTGGAAGCTCTTTCATTAGTTTGTATGTTTGGTGTGCATTGTTGGGTGATGCATACCGGGTGTTCGACGAAATGCCTGAGAGAAATGTAGTTTCATGGTCAACGACTATTGCTGCATTTACACAAGAATGGAGGGTTGATATGTGTTTGGAGCTCTTTTGTCAGATGAGGGGCGTGACTGCATTGAATGGGAAGTGGAGCACTTGGACATGGAAAGGGTGCTCATTGTCAAATAATTCACGTGGGTTTTCATTATTACCGCCACATTGAAAATGCTCTTATGCGCAGCATGGGATTGCGCAAGAGGCAATTTCTCTTTTTGAAGAGATTAGAGATGATAAATCAAGGTGTTAATCCGGATGAAGTTACTTACCTTGGCATATTGTCCTCGTGTTGGCATGCTGACCTTGTTAAGGAGGGTCAAGATTACTTAAATTCCATGATTGAGCATGGCATGGAGCCAGAAATGGATCATTACTCTTGCATTGTGGATCTTCTTGGTCAGGCTGGCTTGCTGCTGGAGGCTTGTGATTTCATCCGAAACATGCCTATTTGTCCCAATGCTGTGATATGGGGTTCACTGCTTTCATCATCTATGCTTCATGGAGATGTTTGGATTGGCATCAAAGCGGCAGAGAGTAGGTTATTACTTGAACCAAGGTGCCTGCAACACTCAACAGCTGACCAATCTATATGCTAGTGTAGGTTCGCGGAATCAGGTAGCACGAGTGCAAAAGTCACTGAAAGACAAAGGTCTGAAATCGAATCCTGGTTGTAGTTGGATTGAAGTCAAAAGCAGAGTTCATAGATTTGAAGCACAAGATAAGTCAAACAACAAGATGACTGACATTCTTTTGATCATGGGTAATTTGAATGAGCACATGAATAGTTTAGGTCTTTAGTCTCAAATCTCTGATGAGGAAAATGTTTGGTCTTCATAATGCTAAATGAGTATCTACATTATAGGGCCGTTTGCATTTCTGGCATTGACTTGCAGTCTAGATTCCATGCATTTTTTGTCGGTAAAACATACATGGATGACAAGACATTCTAGATGAAGCAAAATGGACGGTGCAAATCTTCCTTTCATGCAAAGATGTTTTACAAGACTTTCCCTTCATTCAAAGGAGATTATGTATGCAAAACCAGTAACTTTTCTAAATTCTAAAGAGTTGAGGATGAAGTTTAATGTGGCTAAAACCAATAATGAACCAAGTTTTTCATTCTAACCACCTGGAGAATGCTCTTGGATAATTTGGGCAGGTGCAGGTTTGGTAAAGTCTGATTCAGTTCCTTGAGAGTTTAAAGAGCGGTTTGAAGCTAAAAGACTGCCGCTATCTGTTGGATTTGGTGCAGTGGATGAAGAAGATTCATGCCTATAAGCATCCACAAATGCTTTGAAGTTTAAACCATTTATTTGTGGCAGGTTTATTGAATGCTGCAGGATCAACCATGAACATAAGATGCTACTGGTGTTCTAGATATAGCAAATAGAGAAAGGTTATACAGATCAATTTGACAATAAAGAAGAAAAGAAAGGTTATTTGAAAGAGTAATACTCAAAATATGTACTAGTTTACTGGATTTTTTTTTCTTAAATAAGGAAGCCAATAATCTGAGATTAAATTATGTATTTACAATAAGAATAATGCTACACATCTAAGTCTTTTTGTTAACCAAGTCCAACCAAATTGGTTTAGCATAACAAAAATTAATTATGGCTAACACTATTCTAAGGCTTATTGTTTAACTTGGTTAGACTTGGTTCATAAAATGACTTGAATATATAGCATTACTCGAAATCCATCAAACAAGTTTTTTATTTTATTCTACATAGTATCAGTAGTTGGCAGATTTAGTTGTAGTAAGACTATTGGTGATTGCATCAGCTTCTGTCCACTTGATAAATGAAAAAGAAAAATAAAAAATGTCTTAGCCATCTTAAACTCTTAATCCTTACTTGTTACTATACGGCCAAGTTTACTTAAAGGCCTTACTAAAATAAAATAGTAGAACTTACTGAAATAGTTACTTTTGACCACTGCTATTAATACCAAGTTACTAACAAAAATGATGGCGATTCATCTTTAGAATATTATTATTGCATACCGGTGACATTCATTCAAAGTCATGCTTTTCCTTGGATACTAACTATTCATATTCTAAACTGTATATGCAGAAAAGTTTACAGCAAGTATTCCTAAGGTAATTGCTAGTGAAATAAATTCATTATTAATAAATATATATATAAATTAGTAATAACTAATTTAGCAGGTGATTTCTATTATTTATAAAAGAAATGGTAAAGAAAAACAGGACAACTTTGTTCAAATTGAAATTGAAAGAAGACTTTCTTTCCAATGTAGATCATAATTCAAATGAAAGATCAGCCAAGTCAAAACTTCTATTAACAGCTTTGTTCCAGCACTCCACCTTCTTCTTCCTCACTTCCTCGGTCATTATCGGACGGAAGGTAGTAGCTTTCTTCATCTGTTCCGCCGTATCGAAGATAAAATCTTCTTTCCAAATACCAGCTGCTAACCCAGCAGCAAAGGCTGCTCCACGCGCTGTCGTCTCTATGTCAGATGGCCTAATCACCGGCATTGCAGACAAATCTGCCTGGTGTGTCAACAAAAATTTTTCAGTTATGTGAAAAAGTAACAAAACTTCACAAGAAATTTGTAACAAGTGTGGACCTAAATAGCCTAAAATAGCCAATTAGTAGTATTTAGTTATAGTAGGAATTAGCATAAAAGAAATGATATAAATGAAAAAGTATTATGGGATTATTATGTGAAATGTGATTGAACTACTTTCCCACTAAATTTGCAACATCTTCCCATAGAGCATTACTAAGAAGCTTCTTTTTAAAAGTAGAAGAAAGTGCAATTAGTCCATACCTGAGTCTGCATCAGCAAGTTGTTAATAGTTGCACCACCATCCACTCTGAGCACGCCATCTTTTTTATCGTTTCCATAATCTTTTTGCATCGAGTCCACCACATCTTTCACCTGAAAACACATGCTCTCAAGTACAGCACGAGCTATGTGAGCCTTGGTTGTGTACCTTGTTATTCCAATGACAATCCCCCGAGCATCATCACGCCACCACGGAGCAAACAATCCATTGAAAGCAGGAACAAAGTAAACGCCACCCGTGTTTTCAACCTGTGATGCCATAGCCTCTATATCCGATGCACTAGAAATAATCCCAAGATTGTCCCTAAGCCACTGCACTGCAGCTCCAGCAATAGCAACCGATCCTTCCAGCGCATAATTGGTTTGAGCCTTGGAGCCAAGCTTGTAAGCAATGGTGCTTAGAAGACCATGGTTTGACTTAATTACTTTGTCACCGGTATTTAGAAGTATGAAAGCACCTGTGCCATAAGTGCTTTTAGCTTCTCCTTTACGGCACACTTGTCCTAGCATCGCTGCGTGCTGATCCCCTAAACATCCCGAAATTTGTACCCCTTTGATCGGCCACCCGGTAGCAACATTTCCTATGACCTCGGCATTACTAACAATTTTAGGCAAAATTTCACCAGGGATTCCAAGGGTTTTTAAGGTAGCAGGATCCCAATCAAGGGTCTTCAGGTTCATCAGCATCGTCCGAGATGCATTTGATACATCAGTTACATGCAATCCTCCGTCCTTCCCTCCGGTTAAATTCCATATTAACCAAGTGTCTACAGTTCCAAACAGGGCATCTTTTTTCTTTATACCCTCCTTGACGGCGTCTACATTTTCCATCAACCACAGCAGCTTCGTGGCGCTGAAATATGTGCTTATCGGCAAACCACAGCTGTCCACAAAGTGGCCTTTCCCACCAGATAACTCCTTTTCTAATCTCCTGTTCTCAAATGATCCAATGGAATCTATTCAAGTCTTGACAATGATAATTAACAAAAACATAATGCCTCACATACCAAAAGGAATCAAAGAGTGAGCATCTTCAAACATAAAACATAAACAAGAATATCCAACACATCAATCTAATTTGTTTTCAAGAATATTATGATTGATTACATCTTACAACTCATGCCTGAAAAAAATTTGCAAGTGAATTGAATTCATAAACTAACATCATCTCATTAAAGGGTCCATTTAAAACCATGAAATGGAATAATGAATCTAACGACTCAGTGGAGTTATGCTCTACTTCTAAACTAGTTTATAAATTCAAAAAATTATATCTTCCTTTCTGATCTATGTAACTGACCTCACTTATAACTCCATGTTTCAATCACCATTACAAGGTTCATAATCGTTCAAAACCAACGAATTGAATTCAATTATGTAATTCACTAATTTATACCAAATTTAAGAATTCCAACAAATGATGAGACAGTAATAGACCTGCAAATCGAAGTGGTACGAACATCCATCCAAACAATAGCATTGTGAAGAGGGGCACCAGTGGATTTGCTCCAAACAAGGGTAGTCTCCCTCTGATTGGTGATGCCAATAGCCTTCAAACCCTTATCCACATTGAATCCATCAGCTGTAGCCTTGTCCACAGCCTTAGCAACACAAACCTTCACACTCTCCAAGATCTCCATTGGATCATGCTCCACCCACCTACCCAAAACCGAACCACCACATATCAACACCAAATCAATAAAGACTCATTCAAATTTCGCAAAAAAAGATAACCTTTGAATAAAAACAAAGTCGGGTGGTGGTATCAGCACGCAATAGCATAATCCCAGACCAAAAAAAAAATCTCTTTTTGTTTAAAAATACTGAAATTGTTAAATTTTCATGAGAAAATAGAGTCTACAGGTTTAAAACTTTAAATCATGAATCAAACTTACCCAGCCTGTGGATAGAATTGAGTGAATTCAACTTGGTGAGATGTAATTGGACGAGCAGATTTGTCATAGATTATGAACCTGCTGCTACTGGTTCCTTGGTCAATGGCGCCAACAAAAACATCCTCCTTTGACATGTTTCCTTTCTCCTTTGATTGAACGAAGAAAATTATCGATGTTATTCGTCAGGAAGAGGAAAAAGAAAGAGCGCTTTATGGATGCGTGAATGATGGATTATATATAAATAAGAAAATATGATCATAGTTTGACTAACTAACAAATGGGATTTCTTCGGGGATAACGACGATGTTCCTTATTTCCAACAAAATTGATTAGTGTTGTTACACTTATCCAAAGTCAAAACAAATAAAAGCTGTTCCATTCCCATCCTATTATACTATGTTATTATTATCCATATCTTATGACAAAAATGTTTATATTATTATATTATTTTTATTGTTATTGGATTAGTGGATTAATAAGATATTTAAAGATGGTAACGGGCCATTAAATTAAAAAAAATAATAATAATTCTATATAAATAGGGTTTGTCTATGACGACAGAAAGAATTGAGTGGTTAAGATGGCTAAAATCAAGGAACAAATCAGAGTTTGATGTGTGATAGAATTGGAATTAAATGAATTATGATTTGACTTTAATAAATACAGTTGCTAAATATGGGATGAAGAATAACTACTTTTTAAAAATATCTTAATAACATTTAAATTTAAAATTAATGGATAAACATAAACACGCGGTTAAATAAATTAAAAAGTGTAATTGATTATTATTTCATTATCCCAATTAAATCTTTAATGTATAATTATATTTATATATTTTTTTATAAATTTAATTTTGATATATTGTTAATGTAAAATAATTTATACAAACATTTAATTATGTATTGTAATATCAATAAAAATAATTATTTTTTTATTAACCGTATGAAGAATTGTCTAAAAAAATATAATTAAAAAATTATATAAAATATTTTATATTATCAATATAATAAAATTAAATTCGATTTTTATTAATAAATTTTTCTTATAATATATATTTTACAAGTATAATATATTTAAAAAAAGATACTTTATCATCATGTCTTTCTTTTATTTTTATATTAATTATTAACTAATGATTAGTCACTTTTTTTATAATATTCGTAACTTTATTTTTTTTAATTTTTATTCAATTTCTTAAGTTACATTATTATTAATTTAAACATTTTTGCTATTTTCATAAAAATTTAAATTCAATGTATTGTTAGAAATTTTCTCATGATTTTTAAATAAAATTTTAATTCAATTTGTTAAGTTAAATTATTATATAAATCACCATAAAATTATTATCTGTGTGTAAAATTTAAATTTAAGATTTTATTAAAAATTTTATTAAAAATTTTATCATGGCTTTTAAATCAAAATTTAAATTCACTTTTGTTAAGTTAAATTATTAGTTAAATTATTATAAATTTATTATTAGTGTTTCTTAATTCTTTTAATTATAAAGTTACAAAATATTGATGTTTTTTTTTTCTCTTTTACGGGTTTTAAATTTTGTGTTTTACATGATAATCCATAATACAAAATTTATCCAGTATCTTCTGCATACTATATGTAATCTGTTTATTGGATGGTTAATTCTTAGTTATGTTAGGTTACTATTTTTTTGGTCACTAGAAACTCACCCATATAAATATATAAAAAAATACTAATGTATCAATAAGCGCTAACATAAAAATAAAATTAATTAAGATGACAAATTATTTATAATTTAATTAAGATGTTTCAAGTTCAAAATTTAAAAATAAAAAAATATTTATTTATAAATTATATATAATAAATAATATTTTAAAAATAAAAATATTAACTCTTTTTAATCTTTATATTTCTATTATGTTTTTATTATAATTAACAATGCTCAAAACTTATAATATTTATTTTAGTATAAATATTTTTGTTTTCATTTCTAAAATTGTTTGAATCCTTCACTATGCTTTTTTGTTCCCTGACTCCTTTTTGATCTCCTATAAAAAAAATATTTGTCTTCATCCCTATTCTCTACATTTTCTGTAGATTTTTATTCTGCAATTCTTTATATTGATAGTTTATGTTAAAATTTTAATAAAAAATAATTAAAAAAATTTAAAAATTATAAAATATTATTACAACATATAAATATATTTTGTCTAAAATTATAAGTCAGAAAAAAGAGAAAGCTCCTAAGAAATAATAATCCCTTAATTTACCCTGTCAGCGATGCATTGAACAAACAATTAGGATATTCAATGAATATATCGTGTGTCAGAGATATGGATAAATTCTGGTTAGTTTGGTTACCAATTAAATTGTTCTGCAACAGAGCAAAATATTTCAAGTATTATGGTTGGTTTTATGTAAACAAATAAGCGGATAAAATTGCTCATAAAATTGCTTTCCTTCGTATACGTCATCATAAGCCTCCAAATTAGATATCTCAGAATTTAGGAGTTAAACCCCAAAATGGTCTCTGAGATTGGCGTTTTGCACTGAAATCGTCCCTGAGATTCCAATTGCACCAATTACGTCCCTGAAATTGAAAAAAATGCACCATAGTAGTCCCTGACCCATTTTCTATTAACGACGTGATGACATGGCATGATGATGTGGACTGTAAGTAACACGTGTCACTTCATGATTTGGCCACGTGTAATGGTAGGATGATGTGGTGACCAGTGACACGTGGCATGCTGACGTGGATAGTTGTGCCACGTGTCACAATGTTATTTGGCCACGAGTCCAGTTGTGCCACGTGTCGACAGTATTAGTCCACGTGTCATCCATTATGCCATTGTTGTATATGCACCAAATTAGTCCCTCACTTTGCATTAAGTGACTCATTTTAGTCCCTGAAATTGAATGTCGTGCACCAAACTAGTCCCTTCACCAATTTTTCTCATTTTTTTTAATTTAAAATTTTAATATCTTGGATACACTAATTTCAATTCTATTTTTTCATATATCGTTTAAATACAGTGCTTTTATAAAAAAATTTAAGATTTTAGTTTTAATTATATAATTTTTTTAATAATTTAATATTGGTAAATTTTGTAATATATAAATATGTTATTATAAACAAAATAATTATATGATTTATTAGACACATTTTTTTCATAAAAAAACGTATTTTTAACAAGAAATTAATAATTAAAATAAATATTTTTTTCTTATGAAATACACATTTTCGTTATGTATAAATGAGCTAGATTGAAGGCACTTCAACCACCCTCACTACCACTTTTGATCTCTGCAGTCTAGATGAAAGATGTCGGAGATGATAATGAGGGAAGCTTGAAATGCCTTCACGTCAACTCTAAGACGGCGGCTATTAGAGGTATCCGCAAGAAAAAAAATATTTTATAAAAGTATTGAAAGAGGTTGGAGATGGTAGTGAAGGTGCTTGAAAAGCCTTCACGTTAACTCCAAGTCGGCGAATAGGGTATTCGCAAGAGAAAAAATATTTTATAAAAACACTTTTATTTGAAGATCATGTGAAAAAATAGAATTGAAATTAATGCATTCAAAAATATTGAGAATTTTGAATTTATAGAAAAAAATGAGAAAAAATTGGTGAAGGGACTAGTTTGGTGCACGACATTCAATTTCAGGGACTAAAATGAGTCACTTAATACAAAGTGAGGGACTAATTTGGTGCATATACAACGATGGCATAATGGATGACACGTGGACGAATACTGTTGCGACACGTGGCACAACTGGACACGTAGCCAAATAACATTCTGACACGTGGCACAACTATCCACGTCAGCATGCCACGTGTCATTGGTCACCACATCATCCTACCATTACACGTGGCCAAATCATGAAGTGACACGTGTCACTTACAGTCCACGTTATCATGCCATGTCATCACGTCGTTAATGGAAAATGGGTCAGGGACTACTATGGTGCATTTTTTTCAATCTCAGGGACGTAATTGGTGCAATTGGAATCTCGAGGACGATTTCAGTGCAAAACGCCAATCTCAAGGACCATTTTGGGGTTTAACTCCAGAATTTAGATGTGTTAACTATTAACTAATAATATCTAATGTTGAAAAAGTGAAAATAAAAAAAAGAGAAATAATCAGGTTTGAGGCATTACCTCAATATTCAATTGTTCATCAAGTATTCAATTCAATTTTTTGAGGTGCTAATTAGATTTGCAGGTGTATACTTATAAGGGCCACTATTTTTAAATCTAATTAATTATAATTTTTATTAAAAAATAGAATCACTCATATTAAATAGACATTCATTTCATATTTATTACAATACTTTTTTGTGAATCACCATTTAAGTTATACTTTCATAAAATCTTATTAAAAAAATTTAATAAAAAAATATAATATCCTTTATGATAGAAACTGTTTTATTAAAAATTTTGTCTAAAAAAATTCAATAAACAAATTATTACCAAAGAAAAAAGAGTACAATCTCCTCATCTTGTCACCGTTATTTAATATCTCGAAATCAGTGTATTTTAATCTTATGTACCAATCTTTTAAAGGAAGATTTTAGAAGTGACTTTGTGAATAAATCTGTCAGATTATCGCTTAAGCGGATCTGTTGAACATCAATCGTTCCTTGATTTTGAAGATCATGAGTACAGAAGAATTTAGGAGAAATATATTTTGTTCTATCACATTTGATGTATTCACCTTTAACTTGCGCAATGCACGATGTATTATCTTCAAACAGAACTGTTGGAGCTATCTTATGATCAATTAGTCCACATAATGATAGAATATATTGGATCAAATTCCTGAGCCAAAAACACTGGCGATTTGCATCATGTATCGCTAGTATTTCAACATGATTAGAGGATGTTGCTGCTATCGTCTGTTTCGTGTACCTCCATAATATAGCTGTATCACCATATGTGAATAGATATTCTATTTGAGATATGTAGATTAGACAAATATTCTACATCTGCATAGACAACTAATTGTGACTTGAATTCATATGGATAAAACAATCTCATATCAATTGGTCCATGAAAATATACAAAAATTTGTTTGATTCTATTTCAATATCTTCTGGTTAGAGATGAACTATACCTTGCTGGAAATTTACCGCAAATAATATGTCAGGTAGTGTATTATTAGTAAGATATATTAGTGTTCCAATGACACTAAAATATGGTACTTCAAGACTGATAAACCCCAATTTTGTAGTTTATCTTGTGCTTAATTTAGGGAATTTTATCAACTTTTCTCACATTTATTCAATGAAATAGCATGGTTTTGTAATTCTCTCTTAATTTGTGCTTAAGTGTAAAAACATGCTTTTTAGGCCCTTAAATTGGTAATTTTAATTCACCTTTGATTTCACTAGATGTCTTCATGTGTTTGTTAGTGAATTCAGGTTGAAAAGGCTAGGAGTGAATCAAAGGAGTGAAGAGAAAAGCATGCAAAATAGAGAATTCATGGGAAAACAAGGATTTGGAGTGCATTCATCGACGCGCACGGTGGAAAGCAAAATGCCAAGCGATGCGTATGCGTGACCCACGCGTACGCGTTACAGCTTGCAGTGACCTTATTAAAGTGAAAACGTTGGGGGCAATTTCTGAGCTTCCCAGGCCCAAATCCAACTCATTTCTAAGGCTATTTCATGCAGAATTCAAGTTTTGGCAAAGGGGGAGCAATTAGTTGTAGAATTGGCATCATGTAGTTTAGTTTCTAAAGAGAGAAGCTCCCTCTTCTCTCTAGAATTAGGGTTCTAAAGTACTTTGCATCTTAGATCTAGGATTCATTTCTTATTTTCATCTTGTTTTCTTTACAATTTCTTGCTTCTACGCTTTCATTCTCATAGTTTGTAGTGTTAATTTCTCTTTATGCCTCTTTTTATGTTTATGAATGCTTATGTTGGATTTGGATCTCCTTTAATGCAATTGATGTTTGATGTTCTTTTATTGTTGATTTGAGTTGTTATTATTGTTTCCTTGCAATTGGTAGTTGTTAGATTTTATCTTCTCTTGCAATTTATTATGCTTTCCTTTTATGCCTTCCAAGTGTTTGACAAAATGCTTGGTTGGATGTTAGATTAACTTTTTGAGCATTCGTGATTTGGAAAGAGGAATTAGGCAATCTTGAGTCATTAAGACCCTAGTTAATATTATTTCCATTGACTCTAATCTCTTGCTAATCCAATTAGTGAGTTAGATTAAGACTTTTGGATTGAGATTAACTAGTGTTATTTGACTTTCTCTCATGGAAGATAAGAATATACCTTCTTCCCTTGTTGGGTTGACGAAATAGGATAAATTCTTGTTAATTATTGTTATTAGTGATTAGGATAGAAAGTCTATCTTCTCGATCCTTGCCATGAATGTCTCTCTTCGTTAATTGCTTTCTTTACTTGCCCGATTTACTTATTTTTTTGCCCTTCTATATATCAAACCCCTTGTTCCTTCATAGCAATAATTGATCGCTTCATTGCAATTCCTTGTGAGACGATCCGAAATTTAAATACTTCAGTTAATTTTTATTAGGGTCGGTTACTTGTGACAAACAAATTTTGATTGGGAGAATTGTTTGTTGGTTTAGAACTATACTTGCAATGAGACTTCATTGAGAAATTCTTTACCAATACCGCTTTTTCTCTTTCAATCAAATGGCGTCGTTGCCGGGGAATTGCAATGGTGCTATGTTATTGGCTATTGTATATATGTTAATATGCTTCTTTGTTAGTCTTTGCTTGTTTAGGAGTTAGTTTTTATTAATTCTTATTAGTATTTGTTTTTATTTTTTCTTGTCACTATGAATTCTCACCATTTTGGCATTGAGTTTGGTCACAACTATGTGTAGGAGATGGAAATAGAAGCTTCAATGAGAATTTGGACAACCTTCTTGGCAACAACCTCCTTCGACTT
Source organism: Arachis stenosperma (assembly GCF_014773155.1). NCBI lineage: Eukaryota > Viridiplantae > Streptophyta > Magnoliopsida > Fabales > Fabaceae > Arachis > Arachis stenosperma. Next base: position 15,665,052 of record NC_080385.1, read on the forward strand.
CTTATGGGTACAATCCAACTCTTGATGCATACCAATCTAATGTATGTGATGACCCTCATTGTGGTTGTCAACCACAATCATCATATGTATATGAACCCTCTCCTTAACATAGCCCTCCACCATACTCACAAGTCTCATACCACCATTCATCTCTATATGATCCTAACCCATATCTACCATACCAACCACCATATGAACCATATCTAGAGCCACCACCATTCCAACACCAATACTCCCATGAACCACTAATTCCATACACACCACCTCAAGACTCTCACCAACATGAACCACCTTCCAACTACAATACCTTTCCCTCAAACAATGAACCATCTCTTCTACCACCACCTTCATTGAACCAATATCTCCAACCCCTATGGCAAGAACAACAAGAACTTCTAGCTAGGTGTCTAAAGCAAGAAGAAGAGTAAAAGATGCTAGGGAAATTTGTGGCTAACTTAACCGAAGTGATGAACCAATTGGCCTCATTGTGCTCAAGTATCCAAGCCACTCCCATTGTTGAATGTAGAGGATTAGTTGAGGAGCACAATAAAAAGGAGAATTTGGAGCTTCAAGGTGGAGAAGAGGAGTTGAGACAAGAAGTGCAAAAAGAGGAGGAGGTAGAGATTATTGAACAAGAGGAAGTAGTGGTTGAAGATTTAGGAGATGTTGAGTGTAAGGAGGAATCTAGATTTGAAGAGCTTTCTTCCATGAAATGTGAAGTTGATGTCAAGGAGGCTAGTGCACAACCTCCAAGGCAAAATATAATTGGAGAATTGGAAGAAGTGGGGCAAGCACCAAGTTCCCCTATCTATGATGATTCCGCATCAACATATGATCCTTTTGAACTTGATGAGTCCTTCCCCACTATACTCGGAATTGATGAGAAGATCGATTTTACTAAACCCCCCATCTATGACTTAAGTGATGGGGAGGAGCTAAAGGATATTGGTGAGGAAGAATGTGAACTTGAGGAAGCTTGGCAAGAGGAAGAGCCTTACCATGTGGTGGAAGCCTCTAGAAGAGGATGGACAGGAGTGCAACGTGCGTTATCAAGATCATTGGGAACCCATCTACCTAAGTTGTCATCTAATCCTTCATTTGAGTGGGCAAAACTCGTTACTCCGAGCTTTATTATCCCACTTGAATTTGGTTTGCTTGAAACAGATGGCCAACTTAGGGCGCTTTGTGGAATGAAGCGTAAGAGGAGAATGTTTAGTGGTTGGCGTTGTAAATCTAGGCTCATTATGGTTGGAAGCTCAAAATGGAGGAGCATGGATTGGTGTAGTTCTCAATTGAATGGGTCTAGGAGGGTAGTTTGGTGCTTTCATGAGAATTTGACCCTCTTACCACCCAAAGGGAATCAACGTGATCAACTTGAAAACGGGTGTGAAAATGGGATCTCGGATTACAAGAGGAGGATCACCTTTGGGGTCCCATGGCTTGTGAAGAACTCCATCAAGGTTTGGAGCTATTAACTTTGAATGATGGAGCTTATTGGAGATCCAAGCATTGATGGATGTTCAAGGATGGATTCAAGTACAAGCCACCTTGATGAGAGCTCCCCATAAGTCCAACTTATGGACAATAAATAAAAGTGTTAGGTGGGAGACACCCCCACCATGGTAACATCTTTCCCTTTTTCTTTTTGTAAATATTGGTAAAAATTAGTTTAATTTCATATTTTGTTTAGTTAGTTGAGTTTATTTGGGAGTCTAGTAGGTTAAATAAGGTTTTATGGCGTTTCGATAGCTGTTTGGAGGTTTGGAATGTTTGGTTTGGTGCAAGAACTTGAAAAATTTTGAAAAACAGAGCACCATACCACGTATACGCGTGACCCTAAGTTTTCCTACCATTCACGCGCACGCGTCGCCCACACGTATGCGTGGATCCAAAATTCTCACCTCCCATACAAAAACCCGAAAGTTGTGCGAGTTTTGGGCTAGAATTGTGCCTCTAGCACAAAATCCACCCACGCGTACGCGTCGCCTCTCTCAATAACCCATCACGCATACACGTGACACACGCGTACGCGTCGCTCCCATTTCACATATCCACGCTTACCCGTTACTCCATGCGTACGCGTGGGTTGCCCTGTCTCACCCACCATCTTTTCTTCTCTTCTTTCCATTTCTTTCCTTCTTCTTTCTTCTCTTCTTTTCTTTCCCTTCTTTAATCACCATCCAACACTACCAAACACTATTTGTCACTATTTCTTTTAGTTAGTTAATTGGTTAGCTATTTAGTTAGTTTAATTTTTGATATTTTTCTGTTTTTCATTATAAGTGTTGGATTATTAATCTTGTTTGTTGTTTATTGCTGTTGATTACTACTAGGATGTTAGTTTAACATCATTGTTAATTAATTGTCATTGTTGGATTTTTTTTTATTGAGGTTACAATTTGTCACTTGGTTTTGAGTTTTCATATTTGACATTTGTGAATATCAAGTACATGTGACATTGCCTTCAAGCTTCTAAATCTTTTGAATTGCATATTTTGGCCACCATGCATTCATCATCTATTGTTAGGCAATTGTACATTATCAATGCATTTTTTGTTAGGTGATGCTTGTTTATGATTTACCCTTATTCACATCACCTCTTTCATGCATTGAGATTGTGGGATTGTGAAATTGGACCCAAAGCTTACCTAGTGACATATTTTTGAGCTTTCTAAACTTTATGGACAATGCTTACTATGTGATTGATCTTCACTCTATCTTCTTTTCCTAAGTTCCATAGCATCCATGTGTTCCACTTCTATGTCACTTAGGTGTTGCAACAAACTTTAATATGTGTCATTGTTTGATGTGTGAGCTCTTTATACCATTCTGTTCACTAAATTTACTTACATATCAATCAATGTCCATTAATTATCCATTTCACAATTGCGTGATTGTTGCTTGAATGCTTCTATGCCTCTTCACTACTTGTCTATATATTAACCTACAAGTCTTTTAAAGTATTTCAAGCACACTAGAATGAGTGAAGTGCATGTTTTCTTTTATATAATTGTGACATGGCTTTTAAATACTAGGGTGAGTTCCAAATCGCATGCAATTTAGGACCTACACACCTATTTTTCCATCAATATCACACTAATTCACTCACTCAATTCTAGTGATTTATCTCATTCCAACATTGTATGCTTCCTTACTTTTGCATTTACTTGTCTTTTTATCATATTTTCTATTTTCAGGAAGAGTTGTCATAAGCAAAAACGGAAGCGGAAAAAGAACACACAGCAATCGGTTGACCTATCAGCTGAAGGTAGCAATACGGAGAGTCGCCGTACCCCCTTTGCTCATCCCTGAATGCACCGAGGACGGTGCAAACTTTAAGTGTGGGGAGGTCATCCGACCAATCGGCCACTTTTGGGTGACAAATTTCTAATCCTAATACTTTTGCATTTTATTTTTAGGTCTTTTAGGATTTTTAATTGTATTTTCTTATTTTTGCATATATATATATGTATATATAGTAAGCTTAGTCAAAATAATAAAATTTTTCAAGGATTTTATCTGTAGGGCACTCCAATTGATTGAAAAAAATATTTTTTTTTAAAACTTGCTTGAATTACATATATTGTGGAACATGTTTTGAGCTAAGAACACATAATCATGTGAGATTTGAGCCTAATTGTGTGGTTACATCATATAACCATTTACTTTCATTCTTGTGTGTATTATTCTCTTCCTATGATTGTAATCTTTTATTTGTTTGATTCTTTATGTCCATTATTTTGTGTATGAATGTACCTATATGATTGAGGCCATTGTTTCAATTAGCTCACTTACCCAAATAGCCTTACCTTTTATCTTCCATTGTTAGCCAACTTTGAGCCTATGCTAAACTCATTTGTTCTTAATTTTAGCACATTACAAGCCTTAAAACGAAAAATAATAAATGTCCTTGTTTGGATCTTTGATTAGTTTAGGCTAGTGAGAGTGCTTATCATTCAAGTTTGGGAAAGTTTGGAAATATTAGGTAGAGATAAAAGAGTGTTTTGTATTTTTATTGAAAAATATTGAGAATTGGGTACATACTCATGTGTTAATTAAATGTAAAATCATATGCATTGATATTTTTGTACATACTTTATTGCAAAAAGAAAAAAATATATATACAAAATAAATAAATATATATATATAAAAAATATAGAAAAAGAAAGAAAAAGAAAAGCAATAAGAATGAGACAAAATGTCCCAAAGTAAAGTTCAATAAAAATCAATGCATATGTGTGATGATCAAAAAGAGAATGCATGAGTGTGAAAAAAAAAAGTGAAGAATAGGTAGTTAGGTTAGCATTTAAATTGTATAGGTTGTCATAGGTTAGGTGGGAAGTTTAGATTAATCAAATATTCAAATTCTAGCTCACTTGACCATATGCATCCCTACCTTGACCCTAGCCCTATTACAACCTTATGAAAAGACCTCATGATATTTGTATGCATGCATGAAATAATTGTTGATTGTTAGATGAAAAATAAATCTTAGAAAGTATGATTAGGGGAGAATTGAGTGAATCAATCCTATACACTTAAGTGACTAGAGCGGATACACATCCAGTGAGGGTTCGATAGCTCAATTACATGTTTTCACCCTTGATCATCTTTTCTTGCAAGTTTGTAAAATCTTTTTAATAACTTAATTCAATTGTGGGTTGATTTGATTTCTATTGCTTTAGCCCTTGCACTTATATATGTATTTTTGGAAGTCGATTTATTTTGACTAAGTAGTGCGTTCATTTAGATAGTTGCATGTAGATAGGTTGCACTTAGGTAGTTTGCATTGAATAAATATTGATACCCTTTGTCTCTTTCTTGGTTTAGCATGAGGACATGTTTGGTTTAAGTGTGGGGAGGTTTGATAAACTCCAATTTCGTGGTTGTTTATCTTGTGCTTAATTTAGGAGATTTTATCAACTTTTCTCACATTTATTCAATAAAATAGCATGGTTTTGTAATTTTCCCTTAATTTGTGCTTAAGTGTAAAAACATACTTTTTAGGCCCTTAAATTGGTAATTTTATTTCACCTTTGATTCCACTAGATGCCTTGATGTGTTTGTTAGTGAATTCAGGTTGAAAAGGTTAGGAGTGAATCAAAGGAGTGAAGAGAAAAGCATGTAAAGTGGAGAATTCATGGGAAAACAAGGATTTGGAGTGTATTCATCGACGCGCACGCAGGACAGACGCGCACACATGGAAAGCAAAATGCCAAGCGACGCGTACACGTGACCCACGCATACGCGTCACAGCTTGCACGTGACCTCATTAAAGTGAAAACGCTAGAGGCGATTTCTAAACTTCCCAGGCATAAATCCAACTCATTCCTAAGGCTATTTCATGCAGAATTCAAGCTTGGGTAAAGGAAGAACAATTAGTTGTAGAATTGGCATCATGTAATGTTCTTTTATTGTTAATTTGAGTTGTTATTATTATTTTCTTGCAATTGGTAGTTGTTAGATTTGATCTTTCCTTGCAATTTATTATGTTTTCCTTTTATGCATTCCAAGTGTTTGACAAAATGCTTGGTTGGATGTTAGAGTAGCTTTTTGAGCATTCGTGGCTTGGAAAGAGGAATTAGGCAATCTTGAGTCATTAAGACCCAACCTATGCTGGTGATCTAGAGTTGTTAGTTAATATTATTTCCATTGACTCTAATCTCTTGATAATCCAATTAGTGAGCTGATTAGGACTTTTGGAGAGCTCTCGACAACTGGGGAGACTTCAGGGAGGAATCAAGTGAGAGAAAATAAGATGAGAAAACACCACATCCAACTCAAAACCTTAAGGTGTCAAGTTAATGGATCTCTCATCTTATAAACTCCTCACTCTTCCTTGCTTTCTTTGATGTGGGACTAACTTCAACACTCCTCACACTTGCAACACTAACAATCTCTCCCTCAAGTGTGAGCCTCCAAATCAAACATCAACTCCCCTCTAACTCCTCCACCACATATGAGTATTCGTCCATCACACCGCCGCAAAACACCGCGGGACACATCGCCCGGACCACCTTTGTCGGAAAGACTTTCGATGCTTCACCTTGAATACCCCTTAAAATCACCAGACCGATTAACCATCGGCTCTGATACCACTTGTTGGGCCGACCGTGGAGAGCTCTCGACAATTGGGGAGACTTCGGGGAGGAATCAAGTGAGAGAAAATAAGATGAGAAGACACAACATCCAACTCAAAACCTTAGGGTGTCAAGTTAATGGATTTCTCATCTTATAAACTCCTCACTCTTCCTTGCTTTCTTTGATGTGTGACTAATTTCAACACTATTCACACTTGCAACACTAACACTCTCATGGAAGATAACAATATACCTTCTTCCCTTGTTGGGTTGACGAAATAGGATAAATTCTTATTAATTATTGTTATTAGTGATTATGATAGAAAGTCTATATTCTCGATCCTTGCCATGAATGTCTCTCTTTGTTAATTGCTTTCTTTACTTGCTCGATTTACTTTTCTTACCCTTCTATAAATCAAACCCCTTGTTCCTTCATAGCCAATAATTGACCACTTTATTATAATTCCTTGTGAGACGATCCAAGGTTTAAATACTTCGGTTAATTTTTATTGGGGTTTGTTACTTGTGACAAAAAAATTTTGATTGGGAGGATTGTTTGTTGGTTTAGAACTATACTTGCAACGAGACTTCATTGAGAAATTATTTACCAACATAACTTTTTCTCTTTCAATCAAAGACCAAATATATCTTCATTTTTCTTTTTTAAGGACGGAATTGATCATTTTTCACATCCAAATACCTTAATTACGATCATTGAGATACATAATGAATATGACTTATTTATATAAAATCTCTTCAAGATCTTTTCTATGTGTGTTGTTTAATGAATAACAATCCTATTTTTTATATGCTCGATCTGCACACCAAAATAAAATTTAATTTTTTCAAGATCTTTCATTTCAATAAATATATTTATAATATCATTTATTATGTATATTTAATCTTAATCATAACCAATTTAATGACTATAAATACATTATATATATATATATATCTTATTTCTCCTCGTCATAAAAACAAAAGGTTAAATAGAATAATTATTTGTTAGGATCATTCCTAATAACTAGAAAAATACATAAAATAAAGATATCAGTGATAATCCTTAACTTCATAAAAAGCGGTTGAATATTCTACTTTATCCTTCTTCGATAAACACTCTTTTTATTCTAACTGCACGCCACCGTGCATTGCATGCCTTCACAGCGCGAAAGTTTTCGATTTTGGTTTTGGTTTCTCAGGTGACTCAATAAAAGAAAATTAGATCATCATTGGCCTTTTTAAGCTTCACAAAGCATGTTGTATGTTGGGCTTCTAATCTTCTGCAACGTCACCAACCAAGTGCTCCTCGACGGCCTCCCAATGGTGACTTTTAACCGTCTTCATTTTTTGGATCCCAAAATGATATTCTCTACGATCCTGTTGTTTAATAAAAATATCTTCTTCTGTTTTGATTTTATGATTTTAAATTTCATTGATTTTATTTTAAATTTTAAATTTTTTAAGTTATTTTTTAAATTGACTATTTTTTATTTATAAATGGACTATTTAATTTTTTTCATTTACAATGAATTGCGTAAAAAACTAAAACCTTAGTTACTTGACAATCTTTGATAATAGGTTAATTTTTAAGGAACGGTTAAATTCACATAATAGTTTTTGAGATTTGCGTAAATACTCAATATAGTCCTCAAGATCTCAATTTTCGTATAGTAGTCTTTCAGATAGAACTCCAAGCACTTATAATAGTTCCTGGGCATATTTCTGGTGATGAGTCATCACTGAAGCACTTACGTGACGTCATTTCGCCACGTTGGAGTCAGCTTAGCTGGCACTTTTTCAATTTATACCTACATTGGTCCCTCCCTCTATATTTAATCCTAAATTTCAAAATCTAAATATCTAATTTTTTCCTCCGATAGCTCCCAGTTTCTGATCCTGTCAGCAGCCCATTTCTTTCTTCCAAGCTCCTTTGGGACATCACCGACAAACAAATTCATATGCAAAGCAAGCAATTGTGTCCAATCTCAAGAGGAATCTCCCCAAACAGTGAGTTTTGCCATAGAATCAAGTTGGTAAGGTTCTGAAGTTTTTGAAGCTCCCTTGGAATAGAATCTTCTAGTTGATTCTACATCAAACCCAATGTCTCTAAGCTGTCACACTCACTAATCGTGACTGGTATTGGCCATGAGAGAGCATTTAGTCCCGCCCGAATAACCCTAAACTTCTTCAACTTGCTAGTTGGTTTAGGAATTCTCCTTGTTAAGTTGTTGCTATATATAACTAACTCCTCAAGTGAAGCTAAGTTTTCAAGATCTTTAGGTACCTCACCATGCATATAATTTTTACAAAGGTAAAGCTTTCTAAGTTTTGTTATATTCCAAATTGGGGTTAGAATTTCTCCCTGAAACCTGTTTGTACAAAATCTAGAATCTCCAAATTATGGTTATTAGCAAAACCATCCGAATTTGGACCAGAAAGAAAATTCTTTGAGAGATTCAACTCAATTAGTCTTGGAAGGTCACACAAATTCTAGGAGATAAAGTGTCAGATAGATTAAGGTGGTAGAGTTTAACAGAAATTACCAATGATGAATGGGTACATTGCACACCAATCCAATTGCATGGTACTCTTAGTCTCGGTCACTTCCTATGTACTCTCTTTCACCGCCAGTTAGATCTCTTTGCCAATCTCCTCTCTTCTAGTTTTGAACTTTTCATTCTTGTTTGGTGATCAATGTTTGATTGTTGAGAAAGTTTAGAAAAAAAAAATATGAAATGTTTGTATTTGTTGTGATGTGTGAACTTTGAAAAAGATCTCTGTCTTCTTTGTATTTGAAGAAAGAAGTGGGCTACCATTCAGTGTTTGAGAGGGTCTAGGAGCTGTCAGAGAAAAAGATTAGAGATTTGGATTTTGAAATTTAGGGTTAAATATTGAGAGAGGGACCAATATGGGTATAAATTGGAAACGTGCCAGCTAAGCTGGCTCTAACGTGGCGAAACGACGCCACATAAGCACTCCGGTGACGATTCATCACAAAAAATATGCTCAGGGACCACTATGAGTGCTCGGTGCTCTATTTGGAGGACTACTATGAAAAAATTGAAATTTTAAAGACTACATTAAGTATTCATGCGAATCTCAAGAACTATTATAAAAATTTACTCGAGTATTGTACTCCTTACTTTGACTTATAAATAGATATAAAAATTAATATTTATTACAATTTTTAAAATAAAATTATAACTTTTTAAAAGATTATTATAATATTTATAAAAAATAAATTTTTTTATAATAAATTTTTTTATTTTTTTAAATAAATATTTTTGAAATTAAAAAATCAAATACAAAATAAATTATTTTTAATATAAATATTTATTATTTAAATTATATTTAAAAAAAATTAAATTAAATTGTTTATGAACTTAGAGCGCACTATCTTTCGCTCCGTGGAAAATGCAAATCAAATGCTAGTAAACAACGGCCTTTAATAAACCACACGTATATTTTAGAGTTCAATGTTCTGTGACATTGCGGGCTTAAATGTGCCGGGCCGGTCCGGCCCGTTTCACCGCCCTAATTTTAATTAGGGCCAGGTACCTCTTCGTTGATCACTCTCATAGCCCGAGTGACTCAACTCTCACAACCACTCTTCACACTCTTTTCCCACTCAAACCCTCCACCTCCAGAGTCCAGGCTCTCCGCACGGCCAGATCCCACTGCCGCTGTTCAGGAGACCGCGACTCGAATCGCCGCCACAGATCCTCGCGTCTCCGTCCAGATCCGTCCAGGTAACCGACTTTTCTTTTCTGTAGTTCTTCTTATGATCTTGGTCTGTTCTTTTTCTTCTTTTTTGAGCCTTTTTTTATTTCTTGAATTGTGCTTATTTCTAGTTTTGTATTTTGTAACTCAAAATCTATAATTTCGTTCTGCAGTTCAATCGGCATTTTGGAAAGATATCCGAATGGCCGCATCGGAGCAGCAAGTTCCATCTAGAACTTCTCCACCTGCTCATATTGTATGTAATGTATATTTGGATTCAATGTGTCGAATCTTTCGCCTTTTCGCCGTAGTATGAATGATTGGGTTTTGTAATGATTGTGTAATATAGGTTGGAAGTGCCTTTGTTGATCAGTATTACCATATGCTGCACGAGAGCCCTGAGCTCGTGCATCGCTTTTACCAGGATGTCAGCAAGTTTGGCCGCCCTGAGGAAAATGGCATAATGGGAATTACAACCACAATGGAGGTGAGTTCTCTCTTTTGAATGAACCCTAGCCTACCCGTGTTATGTGCTTGATTTTGTATGTACATTTGCATTTACATTTGTATGTTTATGGATGTGAGATTATCTTTGAGACGTAAATGATGGAAGACTCAATCTTAAATTGATACTTATTCTCTGCTTGGGTTTTTGTGACTGAAACATAGGTTATGTTCATGAGTTTGGTTTGGACAGGGAAGGGAAGGAAAGGAATTGAAATATTTGTATCGTTGTATTGTTTGGAGCGATTTTTTTTTTTGTTTTCCGGGGGGGGGGGTGGTTTGGGGGCAACTATGTGGGTTTGGTATAGATGGAAAAATAGAGGTGAAACTTTAGAAGTTAGCTTTTCCTATAATTTTTTACACATTTAATATTTAAAAATCTTTAAAATTAATACTATTAGAAAACCTATTGTGTCTAATTATTTGAGTAAAGATTAACATTGTAAAAATATATTATATTCTCTTGATCTTTTTTTCTATCTTATCTGTTTTAAACTGTTGAGTAAGGTTATAAGGGTAAGACAAAACCCTTTGGGTTAAATGTTCTTTAGCTTTAACCCCTTAACTTGTTGGCCACTCCATTTCTTTTTAAACATCCTAATGTAAATTTAATTTCTCATCAAGCAGGATATTAATAAGAAGATATTATCTTTGGGTTATGGTGAACTCAGTGTGGAAATTATGTCTGTTGATGCCCAAGAATCTTATGGTGGGGGTGTCCTTGTCCTGGTCACTGGGTTTATAAAAGGAGAGGACAAGATTAAGCAGAAATTTACTCAATGTTTCTTCCTTGCACCTCAAGAGAAAGGTTACTTTGTTTTGAATGATATTTTGCGATATGTTAATGACAATGAATCCCAAGGGTGTGCTCATGATTCCAAATCTCCAGTGACTTCTGACCATGGTAATGTGTGCATACTTTGCAATTTAAATTAAAGCATTTCAATTTATCTCAAGATTTTTTTTCTTTTTCTTCCTTTTAGTGGAAGATCCTTCTGTACGGGTGATGCATGCTTCAGAGCAAATATCCAAGATAGCTGTGGTTAGTGATAGGGAGGAAGCATTCAATATGGAAAATGGGGAAGGTTCAGCTGAAGAAGCGGAAGCTCTGATACCTGAAGTTTTTGATGAAAACCCTGATGATTCAAAGCCCATAGCTGGATCAGCATCTTCCAACGAGAGAGTTCCAAAGAAGTCATATGCCTCCATTGTTAGTATCCTGTTACAATACACCCTCTTGTTGCTACCAGATTGCTGAATCACATTTGGAATTCTATTTTCTTAAATAATGGCAGTTTTATAGAGAATGTGATGTCAAATTTTGCTTGCTCTCTTCCCTAGATGAGTAATAATTTATCGTTAATTACTATGTCTATCTAACTAGTACATCTTTCAAGGTTAAGGTGATGAGGAAGAGTGAAAAACCATCTTCTACAGCCGCAACCTCTGTGGCTACATTCACCAAGAGCCAAGAGCAACAAGGTACTCTATCTCCGCCACCCAGTCGTTCAGAAGCAAATGGTTCCGAGACAAATACTAAAGAAATTGCAAACATTCAAGAAGCTGAAGGTCGAGTGCCCATCTAACTCCACTCTTTGGTTCATATTTTTCTGTCTCATGTCTTTGTTTATTCCCACTATGTTTATCGCACTGATATTGCTAACATGACTCCTTCCTTTATGACAGCTGAGGGTTATTCTATTCATGTGAAAGGGCTATCACCCAACACTACACCTTCCCTCCTGGAGAGTGTGTTCAAGAAGTTTGGACCTATTAAGAATGGTGGTATCCAAGTTAGATCACAAAAGGTATAATGCATATTCATTCAAAGATTTCCGAGTTCTTATTATCAGCTTCTAGCTAACATCTATATGCATATGGATGAACAGGGATTTTGCTTTGGCTTTGTGGAGTTTGAAGTAGCAAGTGCTGCCCAAAGTGCACTTGAGGTAAAAAAAAAAATCAGATATAAAAAAAATGAGATATACTCCTTGGATTTCAGAATTCCATATACAATTTCAATTTGCATAGCTCATCATCATCATCTTCTAATACGTTGCGATATTCTTTTAAAATCATGGTTTAAAAGAATGTTCAATCAGGTGATCTTCTAATAATTTTTTTAAAAAATAATATTAAAAGAAAGAAATGTTCAGTTTTTTTCCTTTTGGGAAAACTTGTTGCATTATGAATTTATAACTTTATGTCTTTAAATGATTAAAAAGAGATGCTTATAGTTTTGTCTTTTCAAGGTATTATTATATCCTTAAATGAGCTACTAGTGATGGTTACTTTTGTACAAAAGAAGAAAAAAAGTGGGCCACCAAAGTGATGAATTCTATTTTTACACAATCATATTAAAGGCTCCGTGTTTGGGTATTATATTTACTTGGATCTCTTGTGTAAAAATTATTCTCTTTGTCCTCAAGAAAGAACATATGCATAGTGTCATGTCACTTTTGCAACTTCTTATGCAGTTGCTTTGACATATTTTATTTTTGATATATCTCCTAATGAGCTTGGCTGGTATTCATTATCCTAAGCTTGTTATTGTCTATGTTGAGTATGTCTTGTTAATATTGAAGCTCTGGCTTATTTGGCACTTCAGTCAGTGAATTGACTCTGATTCAAAAGTTTGCCGTGGCTGATGCTGTCGTTCATGATTTATCTTGGGAGTAGATGGTTTTTGTTGTGGTTCTTAAATAGAAGATGCGTTAGAAGTTTCTCCATTTGTCTTGTTTAAGATGTATCGTGTATAAACTCTTTCCAAGCTGAGTTATTTATGTAGAGTTGTTTGTATTTATTAAGTCAAACTCTTCTATACGGCGTCACATACCCTTGGACAATATAATTGTTTTTGAATGTGGATTTATGAGTTAACACTTTTCATTGGCAATGTCAGGCATCACCTATTCTGATTGAAGGGCACCAAGTTTTGGTTGAGGAAAAGAGATCAACAACTCGAGGTAAGCGTCCTGCATTCATAACATTTTTTGCCTTTAGTCTACCTTTCCTTTCCTGTGAACCACTGTTAGGGACCTAGGCATTATGGGGTGCCCAAAATCCCACATCAAGTATGATGGGATGTTTGATGTATTGTTGTATCTAAGGAGATGGTTCTTCCCCCTTAACAACTAGCTTTTAAGGTGTGATTCTACACTTTTCTTTTGTACTACTTAACAATTGCATTCTTAGTGTCAACATTACTCCTCTGTTTCTATGACAATGTGTCAACCCAAACAATAATCACATGACAGAGCACAAGTCTCACATGCATTATTCCTATGTCCTAATGTTGACACTACACACAATTTGACTTCTTGAGGATGGGATACTGCACCTGTCCATGTTATCTCTTCCACATATCACGCCATTATCATATGCTTTCCTTTCTTATCAGTTAGCACACTGTGTTTCACTTAAACAATGTTATGCAATGTTTTCGGTAAATGAAAGCTTTGATATTTCTCTTGAAAATAGATTATGCTTTGTTTGGTTCTTCAATCGTCAGTGTTTGTTTATTTCAAGTTGCATGCCATATTTTATTTATCATTTAGCCAAGTGTGAGAAAAGACCCGAGTTATGTTGTCTATTTATTTTCAATTTGTTCTCACTGGCCTAGTCAAGTAGACATCATTGGTGGTCATCCATTTTGAAATTTAAAATATGTTGCATGCAAAGTGAAACTGTTTCTATTTGTGTCCAGTGAATAGCAGGGGGCGATTCCCATCTGGAAGGAGGCCAGGATACAGGAATGAAGGAGCAAGAGAACGGGGAACCTATGGAAATGGGAGAAGCTATGGCCGAGGCGACCCTAACACAAAGGGTGAATTTGGTGGGTATAGGAATGTTAATCAGGGTGGGTTTCTACATCATGGAGGTGACAGGTACCAGCGAAATAATCATCCTGGAGCAAATGGTGGACGGAGGAATCGAAGTGGTGGGTTTTCTGGTACTGCGGCAGTCAAAACTACGGACGCTCGTGTTGCTGCTTCTGCTTGAGCAACTTATTAACCCTTGTGGCCTTTTTGGTGCGATGAACTCATTGAAAGATATTTTCAATTTCAGTCACTTAGTTAAAGGTAAAGCGGCAATGAAGGAACTAAATTTTAATTTGGGGTGGACTAAGATTTTCTTAGGGGTCATTTCTCTTACTATTTTTTTGCCATATTAGTGACTTAGGTAAAGGTAGTGCCCTAAATATTTGGTTAGTGGTAGTAGCAGTGTCAATATAGCAGAGGTTAGCTTTTGACCTTTTGTTGCTTCCAGAGTTCTTTAAATATTTTTGGAAGCATGATTGCAATTTTGTGAGAAATCGTCTATTTATCATTTCTGACAGGACAGGCTGATAGTGGCATTATACGCAAAATTCCTTTGTGTAAAACTATCTAAGACTTAAATTTGAATATGATATTAGAACAAATATTGAGTACTCCATTCGTTTGGCATGTTATTTAGTAATGGTTCCTCCATTTGTTTAGGCGTTAAATGTTAAGCATTATTATCAATGTTTTAAGTTCTATATGCTGCATTTGATGATTAGCATTTTATGAAATACAAAACATCATTCATGAACTTCTTAGATGAATACCAACCGTAGCATTCCTAGTAGAAATGGATGTAAATCCCATTCATGTAGGGGTGAGAATTAGGTGGCAACGTGGATGGGCAAGTTAATTTTGGATTGGTGAAAGATTGATAAAAAAAATAAACTAATTTGTTATTTCATAAGATTTATTGAGATAATTGTTTGGGCTTAGATATTTGTTAGCAGAACGTGTATACTCAATGCACGCATTGAATTGAGTTTATTCGACGCGAATTGGAAAACCAATGGGTACATCAGGGTTTATATCTGATCGATTGGATTTGATGAATGATTGAATCATGTAATAAACTTGTTATGGTTTATGAGCTTTGTATATAATTAAAAATTAACACTAGATTTATTTAAAATATACATAGACAAGAGAGTTGTTTAATATATATTTATTGATGTATAAATTTAGTGAAATTTGACATAGATGAATTTTATTATAGGTTAGAAAATGATATTTGCACACTAAAGAGGTGTTTCTCATCATTATACTTTTTCCATCACCATGAAATTAATTATAGACTCCATTCAAATTTCACCCATCAGATATTTCTAAAAGTGTTTAAAATCTACTTAATATACTAAAATTGGGTTTTTCCCTAACTACTAAAGGTGATGTGTCGATTTCTCATGCTTCCGTTTTCCCTCCAAAACGAATAAAATTTTTTTTCTATTCTGAATTATTTTATTATAATTATATTATAATTAATACTAAATGAATAATATATAATTATACTAATTTAGTAACATATCTTCATTATAATTATATCAAATTAATATTTAATGCACTATTAAACTACTTATTAATTATCAATTAAAAATACTTTTAATAATTTTAATGATAATAATAATATCAATAATAGTAATAATAATAATAAAAAATCTTTGTTATCCGATTCACGTATATCAAATAATTTTTTTAAATTATTTTATAAAAAATATCTTTGATATAATTATATTATAATTAATATTTAATGAATAATATATAATTATACTAATTTAGAAACATATCTTCATTATAATTGTATCAAATCAAAATTTAATGCATTATTAAAAAATTACCTTAATAATAGGTAATTTACATATTTATTTTTGTTTTACTAAAGTCTATATATCCTGTGGTACATGAATCTAAATTTGAGAGTCAATTCATAATTTTATATTTAGTGTTTTTTTTACTACTTCATAGAATAAGAATATATTCTTTGTTTTTTATTGAAGTTGATCTTTTTAAGGTATAATTTATAATTTTTTATAATATTTTTCATATACTCATTCTATTATATTATTCTTTTGATAATTTTTTATTTGTTGTTACTCTAAGTTATTCTTATCGTCTAATATTCCAGTTCGATTGTCTTTTGCCACAATCATTTACAATGCATCACATCCATGAAATACCTCATCGAGTTGTCTTCACTGATTCGGGTTCCAACTACATAGATGTAAGCGTTCAAAGAAGAGGCAATAGTCTCTACTTTATCGAAGGATGGTTGGATCTACTCACCTATTATGACCAACCCAATGGAATGTGGTTAAAGTTAGATTTCTTATGAGGAGCTCGATTTTTGATTGAGGAATTACATCCACGGAACTTTATAGGGCAAATTCAAGTTCCATCCCCTCCATGCTTTTTACGCCTGCCCGAAAATCTTTAAAGTGGAGCACATAATGAAATTGAATTCCCTCAGTTTCAGTTCAGTTTTGCTAAATTCGTGACAAATTCAGATATACAATTTCAACGATTGGTAATATATTTAAATTTTCTTAGTTTAAGTTGTTCATTATTAGAATAATTTTTTAACATATTTTTATTTTTTTCAGAAATTACCAGCTTTCTTTTGCATGCAATGCCATTGAGGGGAATAAGAGTTAGTTTGGTTTCTCGGTGTGACAATTCTATATCTTGCCGCATTGCATGGATAGCGGATGATGAAGCTTATCTAACAAGAGAATGGTCTGATTTTGTATGAATTCTAAATATTGAAACTTACGATGTTATTCAATTGGTTGTCGTTACAAGAATGATTCTATACTATACGTGACTAGGGACTAGAATAGGTTCAATATTGTTTAGGTAATTTGGTTTTACTATTAGTATTTGATTAAATTATAATTATAGAATTTTAAATTATTGCCTCAATTTATATATTACGATTTTTTTATGGATTTGCTATTTTTAAATAATTTAATAAAATGAAGTAGTGTCAGATATTATTAAGTTTGTTTTTATCCTTTATTTTTTTATTTGTATTTTTATTATATTTGACAAAAAATGAACCTACACATATATTAAATCGTTGACCTAAAGACAATTTATTTTCCAATAAAAACAAATTTTATTTATAATTAGAATAAAATTTATTTGCCAATAATCGGTGGATAAAATTGAAATTACACCCGTGTCATATAATTATAATTGATTAATTGGTATAAAATGAAATTATACCCATGCCATGAGTAATAATCTAAATAATTATATCTTAACAAAATATAATTTGAAATAATTTATAATCAATTATCTTAACAAAAATAATTATTTAATAATTGATTTAAAAATCAATGCAAAAAATAATTATTTATAATAGTATTATTAATTGGGTAAATAATATAATTTCAAATTATTACTTGAAATATAAATAATATATGAAAATCTATTGAGTAAATCAATGATTTTGCACCTTAATAATTTGACAATTATTACTCAATTAACCAGTTAATTGAATTAGTAATAATAATTTCCAATTTCAAAGTTTGTATATTAAGTAGTTATTAAAAACTGGGTAATAACGATTTACACAGAAAAATCATTGATAAATTCAATTAACCATATAAAAGATAATATACTAACAGTTTTTGTATATTATTTATGGCAAGTGAAATTATTTCCTCAGATTTTCTATTAAAATTGAAATTAGTAATAGTTTAAAAAAGGTTTATTAATAAAATTACTAATAGTCACAACACAGGATATATATTTTCTATATATTATTTAAAAAATATAATGAACCATGAATAATGAATGAGTATGTTATTTCTTCGACTAGCTAATTAATGCAAAATCGAGTATCTTTTTTTATTTGATTGAGGTCATATTCTGTTTGGTGAAAGTTTCAATCACCTTAATTAAATTCTGTGTTTGTGCCTTAACTTATACAGGTAGTAATATGTTACATATTATTTGATATATCTAAGTAGTTATTTTCCATAGCGGAGATGTAAAAAATCATATTAAGGTTTATTGCCAAATAATTAGTGGATAAATAATAGTAGATTATATTATTTTGGGAAAGTATTTTCATTATAATTATATCAAATCAATATTTAATTATGATAAAATATGTTAATTATAATTATATCAAAGAATTATAATAATTACGATATTTATGTTATATATTTTAATTATTTATGTACGTAAATAATTAGAAATCAAAATATAACTTATAATTATCCATGCCATGTAAGATTAAATAAGATATATAATAACATAGATGATTTGTTACTTATACTGATTAAATACAATAAATACATATTAATTTAGTTAAAAAAATCACTGTCTTCTATGTTTTTCTATTTATTTTTTTTTAATTCATTAAATCCAATCAATTATAATAAATTAATTATATCAACTAATTAATTCAATCAATTATTTTCTAATTTATTTTTTGAATTCAATAAATCAAATAAAATTAATTATACTAATTATTTGTATTGACTAATTGATTTGATTAATTCTTAAAAAATATTTTTATTTAATTTATTTTATTTATTTAAATATAACTAATTAATTATTTAATTTTATTAGGATAAATATCAAAATATCAAATTCTATTTCTAATATAAAAAAACAAAATTTTATTCATTCCATTTTTATTTTACCACTATAAAAGACTATATACGCTAGAAGAAAATATCATTCATTTACCAATTAGTCTTTCATTGGGTAGCTTTTACAATAATTCTTTTTCGTCCTATGAGGCGCCGTCACAAGAAGGCAACTATCATGAACACAAATCAGCACACACTCTTCAACTTCCGTGCTCATCATTTAGAGCAATATATGATATGTTATCCATTAAGCATTTATAGACCATGGTGTTATCATATTTGCATAAATAAATAAAAAATCCATAATTAAGCTTAAGTCATTTATCTATTTGTGTGGTATATTGTAGTGTGAAATTATTTTTAATTTGTGTTGTGCAATGATATTATGGTTTAATTTAAGCTTTTATTTTAGAATTGTGTTATGATTTTATCTCATCCTTTTTTCTTATATATTAAGTTGATGTATTTTTATTTATTATTATTGAAGCAGATGTGATATAAAATTTGTAAAAAGAAAAAAAACTTACATTTAATTTATTTTATTGTAGTCTTCTATTCTTCTATTTTTTTTATTCTTTTATTCATTTTATTTTCTTTTTAAATATTATATAATTTATTATAATTTATATCAATTAATTAATTATAATTCATTATATCAGTTAGTTTAATTCATTAATTTATAATATACATGATAAAATAGATCATTTGTTACTTATATGTTTATTTTTCTAAAATCTAAATCTGAATAATTATATTTTCAGTTTTTTTAAAAACAAAATATTATTAATAATGAATAATAATTAACCATTCATACTTTTAATTAAAGTGTTTGGATGATTTTTATATTTATTAATATTAATTATTGATTATTTTTTTATAAATAAATTATATTATAATTTTATGTTAGTTCATAATTGATTAATGATTAATATTTATAAAGCTATGTTACTCTAAATTTTATATTTTATAAATATTTTATTTAAATATAATTTTTTTAACATAAAATTGTATTATTTTTAATAATATCATAATTTTATATTTTTTAATTATTCTAAATGAATATTTTATCAAATACTAATTAAAGCTATTCTTCAATTTGCTTTTACTAATATATTTTCTAACTATTATATAAAACTAAAATCGTCTTAATGAATTTAATATTAAAGTTAATTCACTTTTTATTATTTAGAGTGTTTTTCAATCAATAATTTTATACTCTTTACTTTTTTTTTTTTAGTTTCATTTTGAATTTTAATTTAGTACTCAAAGGTAGTGAAATTCTATTGATACTGAAATAAAGTTACAAAAGGGTCCATAGGGTAGAATAAGTAAAATAATGTGATACCCACATTGCAACATTCAAATGAAACAACTTAAGATCTAAAATGTTTATCTTTCTCTTTCTCGCCGTCTATTATATTATCTATCCTATCATCATATAAAAATCGAATTTTTATCTTTAATGATAGAATCAACGTAGCATGCTTCTGTATTATTTTGTTTAACTCATTAAAGTCAATTCATTATGATAAATTAATTATGTCAACTAATTGATTTGAATAGATATTTAAGTATCACACAATTTAAAATTATGTATCTTAATTATTTGATTTAATTTTTATGATATATAAATTTAAGGAATAAATTAAAATAAGATAATTTATTACTTATTTAAATTGAATACAACAAATATAAATTAATTTAGTTGAAAATTTACTATTTTCTAATCTTCTATAAATAAAAATGACAAAATAAAATTATAAAAATAATTTTTTTATCACTTTTGCTATTTTAATTTTATTTTCTTTGTTTTTTATGTATAATTTTATTTTATATTAACTTTGTTTATTTAATAATAAAATATACTCATATTAATTCTATCATATAATAATATATTTTTCTCCTATATTAATCAAAGAATTTCAATAGTTATCAACTACATCTAATAGAATGATTGAGAAGTGAGAATTACAAGAAGTTAAACCCAGGTTCAAAATGCTGAAATAAAGAAAAGAAAACAGTGGATATATGATTAGAGAAAAATGTATAATAATGACAAAATATACTAAAACTGGATTTTTTCTCCAACTAATAAAAGTGAGGTGTTAATTCCTCATGAATTCATTTTTTCTCTAAAATGAAATCACTATTTTCTTTTCTAAATTTATTTTAAAAAATATATTTATTATAATTATATTACAATTAACATTTAACGAATAATGCATGATTATACTAATTTAGAGAAATATTTTTATTATAATTATATAAAATCAATATTTAATACATTATCAACTAATAAAAGTGAGGTGTCAATTCCTCATAAATTCATTTTCCCTCCAAAATGAAAGTACTATTCTCTCTTCTAAATTTATTTTAGAAAAATATCTTTATTATAATTATATTACAATATTACAATTAGCATTTAATAAATAATGCATAATTATAATCATTTAGAAAAATAAAATAAAGTCCAGTAATTTATCTTCTGACTGCACACGTGTATAGAATAACTTTTAAGAAGGAGTCATGTATAGTAAATATGGTCGATGATTGTAAAACTGTATACTAACATTGATATAATATTATTTTAGGTATATGTTTTGCAGGCATCAAAGAAAAGTGTTGAGTTGTTTTTTAGTAGATTTAAATTATTCATTGTTTATTAGATAATTTTGTGCATTAGAATTCTCTAATAATTTATTATTTATTTTGAGCTAATTTTGATATGTTCTTATTTGACAGTAAAATAACATATAAAAATTTGTTGGTGGGTCTAAGTATTATTAAGTTATTTATGGTCACATTGAGTATATATGTTTGATTTATTGAAGAAAGTAGATTACTAAAACCAATTAATAACTATTTAGAGTTAATATATTTAACACTAGCTTAAGAAAAAATAAATAATACATAACATGTTATATTTTTATTAATCAAATTATTATAATTTAAATTAATCTTAACAAAATAATTTAAAATTATAATTTTAATCTTATCACGTGCATGACACGGGTTAATACACTTGAAAATTACTGCACGATGAATGTGGTACATAGAGAAGTTTTTGAGAGCCTATAATAAAAAGGTAATAACAAAATATCTTACTAAATCTATTTATTTATTAAAATTTATTACTATCACTTAAAAAAATTTAAAAATTCTAGGAACTAATAGATGAATTCTTATTGTATATTAATAGTTTGAGAATATTGAAATTATCATAAAAATTCGTATAATTTTATTTTCTTGACAAACAATTTTATAATTACGTTAATCATATAATTTTATATACAAACATTGATACAGTGTTGTTTCATGTATATATTTTGCAGGTATCAAAGGATAGCATTGAATTGTTATTCAATAGGTTTAAATTATTTATTGTTTATTATAAAACTTTCTGCATTAGGATTCTCTATTAATTTATTCTTCATTTTGAGCTGATTTTGATATTTTCTTACTTTACAGTATACCAACATATAAAACTTTGTTGGTAGATTTAAGTATTACTAGATTATTTATGGTCACATTGAGTATATATGTCTGATTTATTGAAAAAATAGATTAAATAACTATTTTATAGTTAATACAATTAATACTATATTAAGAAAAGAAAAATAACGCATACAAGTTATTTTTTTATTAATTAAATTATTATAATTAAAATGAAATTTAACATAACTTAAAATTATAATTTCAATCTTATCACGTGTATGGCACGAGTGATTAAACTTGTAAGAGTTTAATTTTGATGCATTCTTGTCTCAATGTAAAAAGTAGTTATTTTGATTGATATAACATTATTGGATGCACGCGTCAAACTTTTTTTTTTTTTTTGCAGAATTAGCGTATTTGATAGGTTATGATTTAAAGATGATTTACAAAATGGGGGCATCTAGTGTACAGATGCATTTGTAAAGATGTTTGTCTTTTATGGTTATTTGTTGTTTTTAAAAGCGTATCACTAAAAGTGTTGCTTAAAGAGAAAGTGTTACCCTTAATCGTTAACTTGGCTCTGATACCAATTTTTAAAATGTAATTTCTATTAACTCTTCGTAAAGTTTTAAAATGTAATTTCTTTTTCAAAATTTCTATTAACTCTTCGTAGTTTGCTTTTATAATTTGTATAGATTTGGTTGGTGGTACTTTATAATTTGCAGTTTCATAATCAAAAGTATTGACCATTTCTACTATTACTAATTCTGATTTTTATAGTTTTTCAATCTTGTTTTAATTTATAACATTCTTTTTTGCATGGATTATTGTATATAAGATCTTTTATCTGTTTGTCCTTTTCTTTAATATAATTTTTCAAATCCTCAAAAACTTCTTTTATTTCTACACTTTCTGTTGTTTCTAAATATCTTTTTAATTTTTCAACTTCATTTTCCATTTTTTCTTTCAACAGCTTTAATTCTTTTAAGTCATAATATGGTTTTCCGGACATTTATAAATTTTTTAAGTTTAGCTCTAACTTGTTTATATTTGTTCTTATTTCTATCCTTTTTATTATAAGGTCATTAATTTCGAATTGAAGATTATTTAATTCCTTTTTATACTCCTTTATTTTACTTTTTAATTTTTTCGCTCTTTTTCTTTTTATTTTGTTTTCTGGTTTTTCAATCTTTGTAAACTTCATTATTTATCTTAGAATTTCTGCAAATTCTATCATCGATTCATCACTATTTTCTAGAGATTCTATTATTTTTTCTAACTCTTCAACTTCTCCTTTTAATTTGTCATAGATTATTTTTAGAGCTTTAAATGCTCCTTGATTTATTTCAGAAAACTGTAAATAATTCAACCGATTTTCTCTTTCAAAGAGCTCTTATTTCTTGTCTTGGTAGGTTACATATATTTTTTCTTTATTTATTGTCATAACTTAGTGTTTAGGGTTTCATTTAATTTTTCGACCTTTTTTGTTAATTCTTTTATTTCAGAATTTTCTTCTTTAGACTTTAACTTAGATAAACTTAAAGGGCTATTAATTTTGGATTCTCTTATTTGAAAATTCGATGAAACTAATTTTCCTGATGGTTCTTTTAGTAAAAGAACTGGGTTTTCAATAGCTTTATATTTTGGTATTTCTGTCTTTACAATTTTCTGAAATAATTCATCAACATAAATTCTTTCTCTGTTTTTAAATATTATACTATGATGGCTATTTGTTAAAGCATAATTTATTGCATATGTAATTGAAAATGGTTCATCATCTTGTTCCATTAGATTCTT
The DNA here is from genome assembly GCF_014773155.1 of Arachis stenosperma. NCBI lineage: Eukaryota > Viridiplantae > Streptophyta > Magnoliopsida > Fabales > Fabaceae > Arachis > Arachis stenosperma. Next base: position 15,689,013 of record NC_080385.1, read on the forward strand.
TCTGTGAAATTTATAAGCCAAACTTATAGATCTTCCAAGATTTTCAGTTGACAAAGGTATAGCATATCCAAGATGGGCATTGAATTTAACATTTACGTTTGCCAAGTTTCCATGAACAATTCCAATTATTTGATCTATTGGGTCATCAGTAATCCTTTTGTCACAGATTGCTAAGCTTATTGGTGAATTAATTCCTTTCATATATGTAGATTTGATTAAGACTTGTATAGTACTAATATGGATCCATCCAATTTTAGATCTTTTTTGTTGATCCTTAATTTTCTCAATCTGTTTACTCAATTCTTCATCATTTATCAAAGCTATTTCAAGTTCTCCATTGGCAGATTTTATCTTTATAGGGACTTCAAGTTGAATTTTTCCATAGTATATTATATTTTTCCTATTAAAAACTTCTTTTAAAAGATTTTGTTTATTAAAATTTTCATTTGATTTGAGATTTAATTCTGTTTTTAGAACAGCCTGTTTTTCATTATCTAATAATGCAGATAATCTATAATAGTCAGATTCTTCCGGTAATTCTAAACTTTCTAAATAATTCATAACTAAGAGATTAGGATAAAGGCGTACCTTTCTGGAGAAAAACTTCTTTTTATTTAGAATATTTTACATAAGATGTTTTTTATCTCCAGAGGGGAGATTGTAGATACTAACTCCAGAGGGGAGTTTAGAATTGGTTTTTCCTAAGGGAATTCTTCTTCAAACTATAGAATCGCCTCGGCAGCTTCCTCTTTGCTCTCCTAGCATATGAGTACTCTTAGCCTCCTGCTTTCTATGGTTTGATGATCTCTACAATTGCCTAAGCAACCTATTTATAATGGTTGGGTCTGATGGACAATTCCCATCCTTACCCTTCTTATGACGTCATTGCTTACGTCATTGTTTATTATTTTGCACCAGCTGCATTGTTGGTGCTCTATGACCTAAGCGCTTACGTCATTATGCAATAATGTTGAGAGATGCTTCAGATGTGCTGTCCTCCTCTTTCATTATGTGGCCTTCAGATGCGTTGTCTCCTTCCTTTATCATGTGGGTTGATTCCGTTTCATTATTGCTTTCTTCAGATAACTCTGAGACACATAGCTGGCACTTGTGGTCTTCTCTGTCTTTTATCAAATAGCAGAGATTCCTTTTTATCCCTTCGGGGAGCTTTTCTAAGAGCCCAGATAAGTTGTAGAATGCTGATTCAAATTTCACTAAGAGTCTCATCTCTCTTTCTTCAATTTCATTCCTTTTACTGGATACAAGCAAAGTATTTCTGCTTTTATAATTGATTCTTGTATGAGATTCCCTTGTTATCCTTTGAGTTCTTTCGAAGACCCTTGCTAGTGTGCTGGCTAGTCTTCCTTCATGACTGTAGATTGTTAAATCTTGAACTTGATCAATTGGTTGAAAATTTCCTGGGAAGACGGACATGAAAATTACTTGATGTGATGGAACCAAGCATTCTTCTTCTTCATTAAAAATAGGTTGACTATTCGTAAATTTTAGGGATATATCCCTTGGATTTACGTTGTCAATCATATTTTTAAATCTCTTTACTGTATCAACGAATCCTGCAGAAAACTCACTAATAATTTTTAAATCATTAAAAATTAAAATTGTATCAATTAATCCATACTGGAAAAACTGATAGGTGTCAGATGGGGAAGCATCTGGAAATATAACCAGCTTTGTTAGCTGTTCTTTGGCAATAGGATAATATCCCAAGATTGTCCTTTTTTCTTCAGTCCAATTTAGGACTATGTTAAGGGTTTCTCTGAGATTTGATCTACAGACCCTTTTCTTTTCTTTGATTTCAACCCTTGTAGGAATGTTTCTTATTATCCCTGTTCTCTGGGTTTGAATTGGAGCTTTATTTGCTCTTTTTAGGGTTTGCTCTGGATGAAGAGCTTCATATTCCCTGAAGGATTCTTTTGCTTCTTCCAGTGTTAAAAACCCTCCTTTATGAATTATCCTTGATTGATGTGTAAATGGTGCTGCTTTTTCCCAGGCATCATATACTCCTTTCATGGGGCCATTATAAATTACATAATATTTTTTATCTTGGGTGGATTTTTTGATAATTTCAGCAATTGTTTTGTTTTCTGGAATTTTTTCTTCACCTGATTTGTCCACCACGCTTAGCTGGCTGAACTCTGATGGTTTTGGTTGTTGTGTTGATTTCATTGCTTCGATGGCCTTCTTGAGGGATTGGATCTGTATCCTTATTTGCTGACAATGCTTGCACTTTTCGAGTTCTTGTTCGTATTTTTGAATTTCTTGATCTAATGCGTTATAGACGAACTCCATTCTCTTGTTAATGTATCTGCAATAACATTTTTGTCACCCTTAATATATTCAATTTTTATTGGATATTGTAACAAAAATAATTGCCATCTTACCAATCGTCCATGATTATAATCAACTTTTAAATTATATCGTATAAAACCTGTTAGGTAACTTGAATCTGTCCTTAATGTAAATTCTTTGGGTAGTAAATCGATTTTCCATTTCTTAAGAGATTTAATTGCTGCCAGAGTTTCCTTTTCATGAGTGGTATATCTCTGTTCTGTTGGAGTAAAAGTTCCTGAAATATACCTGCAAAGTAATTCCTTTGGGGGATATTTAGAATCTAGTGATTCTTTTTCTTGTTCTAAGCTTTTTATAGCTTTCTTAGCTTTTAGACATCCTGACCAGGTTATGTCTGAGGCATCTGTTTCTACTATTAAGTAGTCATTTTCTTCTGGAATATAAAGTTCTGGAAGTTTTTCACATAATTTTTTAATTCTTTGAATTTGCATACTATCTTTTTCATCCCATTTCCATTCTTTTTTAGTACTTATTTTTGGAAATAAGCTTTTAGTCTATTCTGTTATATTCTTTAAAAATTCTTGATCAGAAATATAATTTATACACCCTAAAAATCTTTGTAATTGTTTTCTATCTTCTATTTTATTAGGAAATAAATTTACTTTTTCTAGAACATTTGGTTGTAGTTTTAGCTTTCCTTCAGTGGATAGAATTAATCCAAGAAACTCTATTTCTTGTTTTGCTATTCTTGCTTTCTTTTTGCTAAGAACTAATCCTTTTTCTTTACATCTTTCTAAAACTATTAATAATTTTTGAAGATGATCTTCTTTATCCTGTTTTGTAAAAATTAGTATATCATCAATGTACACTAAAACAAATTCATTTAACTCCTTTAGATTTTCTTCCATAAATCTTTGATAAATACCTGGGGCTTGTTTTAATCCGAATGGTAATACATTCCATTCATAGAGCAACACACTTGTTGATTCTTTTGTTGGGCAAGTAAAAGCAGTTAATTTCTTTGTTTCTTCGTCTAAACGAAGTTGCCAATATCCTGATTTTGCATCAAGAGATGAAAACCAAGTTGCTCCTTTGATTTTTTCTAAAATAGAATCTTTTCTTGGAAGTTTATGAGCATCACCAATGGTTGCTTCATTCATTTTCTTATAGTTTATTACCATTCTTCGTTTTCCCCTTTTAATTTCATTATTGTTTTCAACGTAAAAAGCTGGAGCCGCATGAGGACTTTTACTTAATCTTATAATTCCTTTTTCCAAAAGATCTTTACATTCTAGTGAGAACTCTTTTCTATCTCTTGCGGAATAAGGAATTTTATTTGGAACATTTATCTCTTTTGTGGGATCTTTTAATTTAATGCTTACTAATTCGTTATTTGTATTTTTAATATCTAAAGGATTTTCAGCACAAATTTCATTTAAAAGTTCTTCTATCTTTATTTCAAGATTATTTTTTGGAATATTTATCTGAAAGTATAGATTTAAATAACATGTTTCTAATATAGAAAATATTTTAAATTTTAAGATCTTATCTATAGTAGTAGTTGGTATTTTTATACGTTTTGATTTTTGATTTATTGAAGAATCGTGTGGAGCTTTTAAAACTATATATGTTAATTCTTGAATGAATGGATGATATAGCTTTAAAAAGTTATTTCCTATGATAAAATCCATTCTAGAATCTAACATATATAGATGGAACAATGAATCTATAATTTTGAATAAAAATTTCAACCATCTCTGCTTTTTGGTCAATTTTATGTATTGATTTGTCAGCTATTCTAACTCTTAATGGTTTCTTTAATTTTTTCCAATCAAGTTTTATATTTGAACTAGCAAAGCATTGTGTTGCTCCAGAATCTATGAAAGCATTTATAAATTTTTCTGTTATTTTTATAGTAATAAATGTAGCATTATTACTCAGTCTCTGAGTCTGTTTCTGAGACATATTCAAAAATATAGTCTAAGTTATCATCAGATTCTTCTAATGGTTCCATGAAACAAGACTTAGCGATTTCTATTTGTTTAGTAAGATCCTTTTTATCCTTCTTTTTTGGGCATTCATTTGCGTAGTGTCCTTCTTCTTGGCAATACCAACATTTACAATTTTCTTTTTTATTCGGGCAATAGTTATTTCTTTGTCTTTTGTTTTTATTGTTATTTTCTTTCCTAAAATATCTCTTTTTTCTCCAGTTTGGATAGTATTTTCTTCTTCTAAATTGATATTTTCTTTTTCTTTGAAAATTTTTATTAAGACCATATTTTTGAGGTATCTCTTCATTATCCTGACAGCAAATTCTAATTATATTTGCAAATCTTTTTTGAGTTGCTTCTTGCATACAACGTTCTTTTATTTCCTCTCTTATTGCAGAGGTTGCTCCACCAAAATTATTTTCAATTGTTCCTCTATTTATTTCTCTTATAAATCTTCCCATTATAAATTCATTAGCAGGATATGGAAGTTTTGTTATATACATACTGAGATAATGATTTTTATCTTCTTCTTTTAATTTGTAATAATGTATTCTATATTCACATATATAAGACTCCACATTACATAAATCATATATCTGAATATTAGCTAAATGGTTTTTTGTTTCTTGATATTCCTTATTATAGACTTCTTGTCTATGATCTATAATATTTTTTCCAAAAAATTCTTTATATAGAATCATCATTATATATAATATCTTATCATAAGCTGTTGTTTTTGTTTCTAGTTCTTCTATTATTTGGTTTTCTATTGATGTCATATAATCTCTTATAGTTCCTTTAGTATGAAATCCTATGTAATTCCAAATGTCTCTTCCAGACAATTCACTAAGTTTTGGATTAGTAAAGGCTTCTAATAAGAAGGAATTCAACCAGTTTTCGAAAATTTCTTTTTCGTTCTTTTTGCAGTCTAAATCGAGCATTCTTTCTCCTTCCATTTCCTGGATTTTAGGAACGTATTTTGATGGTATTTTTGTATATTTTGAATCTTTATTTATAAATCCTTTTTTAAAAGCATAATTATCAAAACCTGTTTCCCATTTAAATTGAGATTGATTATCCTTAGATGTTCCAGCTTCATTTTTTACTTGTATTGGAATTGCTGGTTCTTCGTCACTTGAATAGTCTAGAATATGTTCTTCATTTTCTATATTTTCATCATTTACTAATTCTTCTTCTATTTGAAAACCATGTTCCATAATATTATTTTCTTGAGCCATTTTTAATTGTTTAAAAAGCATTGTAACTTCTTCTAATTTTTCTTCAATATTCATAATTTCAATGGTGGTTTTACTTTTAAGTCTGTTATGTTGATTATATTTTGAAATTTTTCTTCTTTGGGATTCTCTTTTTTCTTATTTCTTTGAAATTTTATAGATACTAATATTTCTTCAAGCATATCTACTATAGAATTTAATTGTGGGTTAAAAGTATGATGAAGATGTGGGGAATCATTTCCATGGTAGCATTTTTTAGAAATTCCATGTGAAAAATAAGTTTTTTCAGGTTTTTGAAGTCCCTCAATAAAACTTATAGTAAAATAAAGATTTTGAGAAAAATCATTTTGTATTGATTTTAAGAATTCAGTGTCATTACAATTAACATTGGTTAAAATCATTAATTTTTGATCTATTAGTTTTGATAATTTAATTATTTCTTCTCTTAAATCTTCTAATTTACTTTTTTCCATTAGGTGACGCTTTTCTTTGTGAAGGGTTACGGCTTTAAGTTAAAAGTGTTATTTTAGAATGTGTAGTTTAGATTTTGCCACATAAGCACATCTTTAAAACATCTTTACCATATATTTCACCTTACAAAATACACACACATATATAGTGTAACTTTGTTTAAACTTAAATCAACAAATGCCATTTAATCTTAAATCTACGTGTGCGTTTGAACTCGCGTGCATGTGTATATGTCCGTATCTAATGAGATTGCATATAGAACTCACCATTTATTATACTATTACTAGTGGTACTGCGTAGCTGTCTCACCGTTATTCTATTTTTTGTTGTAGGGAGTAGAGACAAAAGTTTACATATTTTTTAATAATTTCTAAAATTGAGAGCAGAAAAATGTCTTCTATTTTTTCGTTGGGTTAGATTCTCCATTAGTAATTTTACTCTGATTTTTTTTTTACGGGAAAGAAATAAAGTTTTAAACAATAAAATTAGGATAAGAAAAGAGAAAAAAGAAGAAAGAAGGGGACGAAGAAGATTATGGGTGTGAAACGGGTAAGAGAAAAGAAAAAAGAAGAAATGGTGGAGCAATTTCTTTTGGTAGAGAAGTTATTTCCTTAGTTTTAGGGATGAAATAATGCGATGAGTTAATAAAAAATTAAGATCAGGAGTATATAAAAAATGATTATTCTCATGATTATTGGCACAGATGACAGATCATGTACAAAATATCTATTGCTTAACACTAACCCTTGAGACCAAAACATAAGGGGCATATATGTTAGAAAAAAAATATCATGAATACACGAAAGTTAATTATCAAATCAACTACCATATATCTTGTGTTGAATTAGTGATTTGTAGTATATGGCTGACCGCCACAATTTTGCCTAGAAAATTTTTCGGTTGGGGCAGTGGCACTTTCACTAATTTTGGTTTGGTTGAACTGTAACAAATATTTGGTTGAATTGAACCAAATATTTTATGAAAAGAAAACACGAGATATAGTGTGCTTTGAACTCCAGCAAAAGAAAGTTCCTTTATTAAAAAATTATATTAATCTTCTCTGTTTTGGAGAGCATAAATCAACTCTAAAAAGCTTTCCACAAGAGCTCTCAAGATCACCATGTCTTTTAATGCCGAAGAAAGGAAGTATGTTTACCAAATAGAAAGTATCAACTTACACTGTTATACATTTACAAATGATTGACGAATGATTACTCAACTAAACCCGTTAATATAACATTTTCACATTATTCTAGAAATTAATGAATACAAAGCCTATAAGGTGACAAATGTGATATTTCTCACTTTGAGGAAAAACATTTCAAGGCCAATTGTAAGCTACAACATTCATTTACTTCAGAATCAACATCCTTTAAGTAACAATATTTCTTCTTGGAAAGAGGCATGGATTTTCCAGCCCCACCAAGGAATTCCTTTAAACTAACTGTATAATATAAGCATTAGGGCATCATAATTAATAAAAACTAATAAGCAGATTAAGAGCTCTTTGTCGAAGAAGCCATCATAACCAAATTTAGAGACCAAAATTGCAGGCTTGAACAAACTCTAACTCATAATCAACAAACTTTGACCAAAGTGGCTTAAACTGATTCATAGCAATGTCAAGCCATGGTTTCATGTTACCATTGAAGTGCACCACTGCTGCATTCTTGATCTCTTCCATGCTGATGCTTGGGTTATAACCAAGCCCAAGAACATGCCATGATTTCTCTAGTGGCTTTGTGGTTGAGTAGAATGTGATAAGACCCGGAGGTAATGTCCCTAGTTTCCATAATGTCCGGTTCTCATTCTGCAGCAACATCAGCATAGACCAACTTAAATATGGTAAAGAATCTTGTGAGGCATGATTCTAATGCAGAAAGATTAAAAACAAAATATTAATGTATCCTAGCTTCTGAAGATGCAACTTCTGGCACATTAAATAACATTCCAAGACATGGGATGGGATCACATGTAGTGGTACTTTACTAGATTTGAGATTTAAGAATGCAATTGTTTTAAACAGTTATGGCATAGTCAAAGTAACAAATAATCTCATAGTCTTACCAGATTCTGCCAATAATGGTACTCTTCCGTGCACTTTTCCCTTCTCCAAGCATCCAAATCGAAGAAATTCATTCCATACGCCCATGCACAAGCCTTCGGATTGAATTTCGCTTTAATCAATGGGTGTGAGAAATTCATGTACTGTGCATATCTATGGAATGACCCGAAACATGTTTCTACAGCTCCATTCACCTTGCCATCCATATCAATCTTCCATAACCCGGTAAGGTCCTTCTGAACCACTATGTCATCATCCAAAAACAGAATCCTATGGAGCTTTGGATACATCTCTGGCAAGTAGAATCTCAAGTGGTTTAGTATAGACAAATACTTCGGATTCCTGAACTTCATATTTGTTGTGTCCTTTGTGGCATTCTCAAGCTTGTTTTCAAAGTAAAATTTCTGCAGGTTAGCAGACTCCAGCTGTCGAAGCACCGGCACATATGATGAATTCAGGAACTTGTAGTCTTCAACTGCCTTAACCTCGATATGTGCCCCATTGTAATTCTTCAACTTAAACATCACTTGCATCGCTCCAAGATTCATCTTATCGGTCACAACATGAAATACATGCTTCCACGGTTCCTTTGCATTCTTTGTAGCTGAATTGACCACCACAGATGCTGCAACGACGTTGTCCGAGAATATGGCATAGTGATAAAGTTTAGGATCTTCGAGTTCTGGAGCAGTAGGCTTCCCCTCATCAGAATACTTCTCTGGATGTGCAATCCTCTCCTCCATCAGCCTCATTGAGATACAGTGCAAGCTCTTTGGGATTGACTTAGCTGCAATCAAGCTGGAGAAGGCTCCTTGCTTCTTTGCCTTGGTCAACTGCTCATTCACGGAGAAAATTGTGTCCTTCAACTTCTGAATCTTGAGCTGATTATCAAATGACTCTTTGGCTTCGCCAATTACTTGGCGAGCAGTCTTAATCCGCTCCTTCACTTCCTTTTCCAATTGGCGAAGCACTGATTCGTCGATTGCGCCATCAGAGCTGAAGAGGGCAGTGTATTGGGGTTTGTTCATTAGATCCGAGAAGTCCCTCGAGAGTTCGGCGAAAACTCTAACAACCTTGGAGCTCTCAAGCTTGAGCTTCCTTGCATAGGATGCATACATCAATGCAAGCATCCGGTGATCCTCAGCTTGCTTCTTGATGTGGTCCAACCGAGGCTTCAGTGGATCTGTTTTCAGAGCCAGAATGGATCTCCGTACGGATTCAAATCCATGTGAAACTCCATCAGAACCCTAGTTCATAATCAAGTCATCAGATTAGTCAAAGATCTCTTTTCATTTACCAGACAAATTGGAAACCAAAGGATTTATTTCTAAAAAATTTCCCCTATTTAGTGGCATTTTCTTTTCACTTGGATTTTCCATCTGTTTCTCGAGAAATAACAAAGGAATCTGGTTCTGCCTTAGCTGCCTTACACATCTCAAGTCAATTTCACCTCCCAAAAGTTAAAAGAAAGATTGCAAAAGAAGAAAAAGACGAAAAAATCTCCCCTTTTAGTAGCATCTCCACTCAATTCTGTTAGTTTCCCGAGAAAATAGCACACCAACTAAGAACTAATACAGAATACAGCTAGAGTCAAATCGTTGCTTCCACTTGAACTCATGTAACAAGATCCAGCTTTCGGTTGAATGTCGCGAAGGAGGAGCATAAAAACAGTAACATAATCACAAAAAAGAACTAGAACAAATCCGTTGGTTTAAAATTACAAGGAAAATAGAGAAAAAGAAAAAATAAAAGAGAGAGTGTTAAAATAAATGAAGCTTACGATTGTGTTGTGGTGGTGGTGGTGGTGAGTGGTGAAGAAAATGCAGAGAGCAAGGGAAATAGCAGAGGCTAAGACTCTGAAAGAGGTTGGAGAGTTCGCCATCAGCGCTTGGGAATTCAGAAGAATCGCGGCTTGAGTGTGAGTGTGTTAATTAATGGGTTTGTTTGGCAGGCATTCGGGAGTTAATAACCAACTAGCGATGACGGTAACGCGGGATTAGTGGGAGTCAGACTCGGTGTCGGCGCATTACTTTAAGCATTTTTTATTTTTTATTTTTATCAGGCATTTTTGCTGGCAGGAGTGAAAATGAGGCTCATTTTTTTTTTTTTATATGATTTAGCATTGTGAATTATGCTTGGTTATGATGATTAGGGGGTGAATTACACTGTTATGATGCGTTACTTTTAGAAATTTAGGGAGAAGAAATCGGACCGTCTGGTTTCTTGTAGAAAGAAAAAGGAACACAAATCGGATACAATTTATGTGAGAAAGAATTTTTTGTTGCATGAAATTGGACCCACCAATTTCTGGTTGTCAAATTTTTTTAAATCCAAGAGTGCATTGATTGGACCCACTGATTTTTGGGGGACAAATTTTTTTTAATCCGAGAGTACACCAATCGGACCCAATGATTTGTGTTGCAAAAAAAAATTGAATTGATAGGATGCGGTGAGTCTGTCCGATTTGATTGTAATGCATACATAGACAAAAAAATCACAAAAATCCCATTTCTTCACCGTGTGTCTCAGCTCATGTTCTTCCTCTTCTCTCATTCTTCTCCTTCATTCTTGCAGAATAAATTTTAGTGAGATTGAGAGTAGTTAAGTACGTATAGTGTTATGGATGATAGAGTTGTGTTGAAAATTTATTGTTACGGGCAGATTTTATTACAAACATATGAGGGAGTTCAATTTGTGTGTGAAAATCTATTAGATGTTGTTATTCCGTTCACATTGTCATTTGAGGAATTGAAAGGTGTGATTTGTGAGAAGATAGATTCTCAAATATCTAGGAGAGTATCATGTATTTTGTACAAGTATCCTTTATCTGTGTTTGGTGGGTTCGTTCAATTTCAAACCAAATACGTGACGGATGAAGCGAGTATGCATGAAATGTTTTCAATGTATATGAAAAATCGCCATCAAATGTCGTGCATTGAGTTGTATATTGAGTTCGAGCAATCAGAAGAGACCGTAATATTGAATTGGAAGATTATAATAGTGAAAGCGAGGTGGAATTTGAAAGTAACTATGAGATCGTTGATCCAGGTGAAGATGAAGATGAAGCTGACGGCGCCATGAACGCAAATGTGGCGGAAGTTGCAAATACACTAGCAAACCCGCATCCGTTTCAGGAGCCTTCTTTCATGTGGTCATTGGATTTGGAGGCTATGCATGCACCGGAGTTTCCCCAATTTATGAATGCAGGTATGTAAAGAAAGATAGCTTTGTGATACTCTGAAGTAGGAGATTAATAAGGTCATATGAGTAATATATGTGATATGTGGATAGTAATTTGTGAGCATAGCATTTGATTACTTTATTAGTTAATAGTTCTTTATTATGAATTATATTTAGTAGTTCTTTACGTAGATAGAATAGCAAAAAAAAAAAGACTATTATGATCATACATGGTAAAGTGTGTTTATCAATTATTTATGTAATAAATGATTTATTACTAATTACATAATAAAGGATTTATTACTTATGATGTATGCAGCACTTCCTGTTATGGTAGATGGTGAGTTCATGGTGGGGATGGAATTCAGTTTAAGGGAGACAGTAATCAAGGCAATGAAAGATTATGCCATCCGTAGAGATGTATGATTCGGAACCGACGACATTCTATGCTAAATGTACACAATATGACGGTGGTTATGATTGACTGATCAGGGTTACCAAAATGCAGAAGAAGTACTGTTGGGAGATAAGGAGGTACAATGGTAGTCATACTTGTACCAGATCTACTATTTCTCAAGACTATTCGAAACTGGATTCCAAGACAGTTACAGAAGCAATTAAGCTGTTGGTAGAGGTTGACCCGTCTATAAATATGAAATCAGTCATTGCTGAAGTCCAGTCAAAGTTTAACTACACCATCAGTTATCGCAAGGCTTGGTTAGCAAAGCAAAAGGTGGTGGAATCAATTTTCGGAGGTTGGGAAGCATCGTATGAAACTTTGCCTATATGGTTTGATTGTGTCACAAGGAGTCATTAGCGGTGGTTCACTTTGAAACAATGCCTGCATACGAGGGAGATGATTTGGTTCCTGATATACGTGTACTACATAGAGTCTTCTGGAGTTATTACCCTTGTATTAGGGCCTTCAGACACTGCAAGCCAGTGGTGCAGGTGGACGGGACTCATTTGTATGAAAAATATAAGGGTTATTTATTGGTTGCAGTCTCACAAGATGGTAATAACAACATCGTGCCATTGCAATTGCCATAGTGGAGGGAGAGACTTCTGATGCATGATACTTTTTCTAAGTAACTTGCGTCAACATGTGGTGACACGTGATTGTGTGGGACTTATCTCTGATTGACACGATTCTATTAGGTCAATTATTGATTGGAGTAATAGGGCTTGGTATCCTCTTAGAGCTTTCCATATGTTTTGTATCTGGCATATTGAGTCAAACTTCTTGAGGAAGTTCAAGGCACCTTATTTGCAGAAGCTTATCATCAACATCGATAAGTTTGAATAGAATGAACTTTGTATTTATTGTAAGTATGATTGAATAGAATGGTGTTCATAGTTGATTGTTTCTTTTTCACAGGATATTCGAGGACGATTAGAGAGTACCAGATGCGCTATCAACGATTAAAAGAACAGGATGAGGCTTACACCAACTGGCTTGATCGGATCCCACGTGAGCAGTATGCTTTGGCATTTGATGGTGGATACTGATTGGGTCATATGACCACCAATCTTGTGGAGTGCATCAACTCCGTCTTAAAGGGTGCACACAATCTCCCGGTCACTGCACTTGTTAAGGCTACATTTTACAGACTGAATGAGTTGTTCACTAGAAAAAGAGCCGAGGCTGAGGCTTGAATTAATGTTGGACTTGTGTTATCTGAGATGGTGACCTCCAAGTTGCATGCAAATCAACGAGCATCGAGAAACATATAGGTTAGCTGTTTTGATAGAGAAAATGAAGTCTTTGAAGTACGTGAGATGCCTAGTGGGGTTGAGTATGCAGTTGACCTACGCCAACATCGGTGCGACTGTGGTGAATTCCAGGTTGACCGAATTCCGTGTCGACATGTGTTTGCTTGTTGTGCAAATCAGCGATTGGATTGGCAAGTGTACGTTCATGATGTATACAAGATGGACCAAGTTCGAAGAGTATACAGGGCTAGGTTTAGACCACTGAAAAATCCTGCAACGTGGCCTGCTTATCATGGACCTCGATTTGTTGGCAACCCGTTCCTCAGACGGATAGCCAAAGGTCGGCCTAAGATGACCCGCTTCTTGAATGAGATGGACATTCGTATGTTGCGTCGTCCTAGGCGATGCAAGCAATGCGGTGCCGAAGGCCATAGTCGTAGTAGATGTCGTCAGACAATCCCTTAGTTAACTTATTTTGTGGAAAACAAAATACAATTTCTAGAACTTCTTTCAATGCATACTTTAATCAAAATTACCTGTTGGCAATCATAAACACTCGGGATTGCCGGAAATCGGCGCAAGAAATGGTAGCCGGATCCAATCCCAAGTAAGCAACAGTGTCAGCGGACCGTCCATCTCCTTGCAGTCGACACGAGTTGCCTTACACAATAATCTATACAAGTGTGCCAGGCATGCCGAACCCCAACTAAACTGTATGATCCCAGCAAAGTTACGGAGCAGAGGCAAAAATTTTCAGTGCACCGCTGCACCCGACTTATCTCCAAACAAAATTGTCCCGAATAACAACATTATGTGACACTTTACATACATCTGAATGTAAACATCATCAGTCAACACTATACGATCTTTCAAACCCCTAAACCACGTTAATTTTATAAAGCTTCCTCTACAGTCAGTCTTCCTCGGCGCAACCCCAAACTGATGCAAGCACTCGGCCTCCAATGCCTCAAAACTACTCATGGTTGGTCTTGTAACTAGAAGACCATTTGTTGGCAGACCGAGAATTATCACCATATCCTCCAAGGTCACGGCACACTCACCAACCGGAAAATGAAATGTGTGAGTCTCAGGCCGCCATCTCTCAATTAGAGCATTAATCATTGCTGACTGACATTGGGTAACTCCAATCTGAGAAACATAATAAAATTCAGTCTCGCGTAAATGTGACTCAACAATTTGATTGTATAGATCCGGCGGTTTTAAGTGATCACATATCAACATCTATGAACCCTACAATATCACATTTTCATTACAAGTACCAGTATAATATAACTATATTAACGAAAACACAATTATCTTTACATGTCCATTATAATTAATTACCAGCATAATTACATTTCAAACATACACAGTAAATCTATTATACAAAAATCCTTCAATCATATTCATTACCTTATAACAAAAATTAATTAACCTTAACTAACTAACCAGAATAATTTTACTACTGATAAATTATTTATTCGTAAATTTTTTTTTCTTTTAACCTCTAATAATAATAATAATAATAATAATAATAATATATATAATATATTATTATTATTATTATTATTATTATTATTATTATTATTATTATTATTATTATTATTATTCATAAAACAACATTCTAATTTTCCAATTTAGGTTTAGTGTTTTCTAATTTATTGTCTAAATTTTACTAAATTATTTTAAATTCAATTATTAATGATCATAAATAATTTATTAAATTTATATTATTAATCATAATAATTTATTAAACTCAATTACTAATACTAATACCCATAACAATATCTAATATCTATAGATCTCATTCTCCTTCTTTCATTCACATTCATTCATTCATTCTTTCATTTCATTTTAACCAACAATCATAAATAAACCCAAATCAACGATATACAGACTTATCATACATATATACATATATGACTAATTCCTATTTTAATCTCTATTTCTAACCACTTAACAGTAACAATATCATACACATACATAATTAATCTCTACTTAGTGCCATTATAATATATTGCTAATAAAATCAAATATTATCACTATTATTATTATTAAATCAAATTATTAAAAAAAATAAAAACTTACATAATTAGGATGCCCAAGATAATTAACAATATAAAACTCTAGTTGATTTACTTCTTTGATTTTTGGTCTTCTTGGTATTGTCTTTCAATTTTTTTCGAGATTTGTTGTGGTCTAACAATGATGAATAATGGGCAAAGTTGTGGGGTTGGGGAGCATGAAGAGAGGGATATGAGAGTGAAAGAGATGTCTGCTGGGAGGGAGAAAATACTCGTATTTGGGGGTATAGTGCAACAAAGCCAACCAAGGAAGCCATCTGCATGCGGGCCACGTGGAAGGAGTACACAAATCGGACCCGCCGATTTGTGTACCGTCCGATTGGTGAAATTAGACCGTTCGATTTCAGTTTTCCCAATCGGTCCGTTCGATTACTTCTGCACAGTCATCACAGCTTGGTGATATACCATATACTCCCATATCCCTACTATACACCATCATTCCCTCCATATCAAAATTAAAAATCTCGTGAAAATGATTGAGAATAAATTGTGTCAATTTTCGCAATTAAATTAAAACTGATTCTCATGAGAATTGTTTAGCGAATTTATTTAAACCAAAACATTTGTTACAATTTAATTGCAAATTTTGTTTCTATGGATTTTGTTACGAATTTGATCTTGGTTGTGAATTTATTTTCATATTTATGTATTTTTTTTGTTATTCCGGTATTTTGCTACATGCACAGGATAGAATGTAAATACTTAACCAATCCAAATTGATAAATTATTTGTATTGTGATGACTTATAACTCAGTTGATCCGGTCTGATTGAGAGAGAAAACGAAAGTTAGCCGGATAGGTTTACGCTCCAGTCTAGTTTCACATTTTCTTGCATTGTTATCAAATTCAGCTCGAATCGACTGGTTCAACTAGAAACCCGGTCACTTAACCAAACCGAGTTACTTGTTAAATCGGCTGTGTATTACAGACCCAGTGAAATTCGGTTCAACCTGACAGATTTTCATTAAACCCGATTACCCGGCCGGTTAATTTTACCCGGTCCGGGTCGTGTTTATTTATTTTTTTTTTCAATACTGAAACGGGGTCGTTTCAGCCTTTCAGGTGCCCACCTTTTTCCCCTTTCCCTCTCTGAAGCCCTAATTGCTGAAGATCACCCCCAGCCCCCGCTATCTCCTCTCTCGACTCCCTTTCTCAGTTTCTCGTCACTCTCTCCCACGACCTCAAGCTCTCGTCAGCTCGTCTCATCTCCGGTCTCTCACCTCTCGTCTCCGGTCTGTCAAGCTCTCGTCAGGTCAAGCCCTCCGTTCCCTGCGCTCCCTTCGCCGGCGGCAGAAGCAGACTGAACAGCATCTGGTCCCTCGGGTGGTGGTGGTGGTCGTCTTCTTGCTTCTTACGGGCTCTGTCTCGCACCTGGTCTCGATCTCTCCCTTCCCTGCGCTCTTCGTCGCCGGTAGCAGAGGCAACAGATCCCGGTGGGCTGGTCTTCGTTGTGGGTCTTCTTGCTTCGAGCCTTGCCGTCATCTTCTCCCTCGCCATCAGGTTCTCCTTCGCCGTCAGCTTCCTTCGCCCAACCGGATTTGGTGAGTTCCCCCTGTTCTTTCTGTTTCAATTTTGTTTGCTGATTTTCTTGCTGAAAGTTGAATGTGTTGCTGAAATTTGTTACTGATTATTATGAACGTTGAATTTGTTGTTGACTTGCCAAAATAATCACTTAGCTTAACTTAGCTTAAGTTTGTTCGTTGCTGAAAATCATTGCTGACTTTATTGAACCTTGAATTCGGTGCTGTTTTGCTGAATAATGACTTCGTTAAATTTTTCTGTTGTTGTAAATCTGTAAATCATGTTGAATTTGTTACTTATTATCATCACTGAAGATCGAATCTATTGTTGTCTTGCTGAAATAACCACTTATCTAAATTTTTTGTTGTTGTAAATCTGTAAATCATCTCTTGGTATAAATATTTTGTTGTTAAAAATTATTATAGTTGAATTTATTGTTGAAATGGTGTTTATGCTCTCTGCCTTCATGAGAAATGTAATTGTTTGTTATGTTAATCCTTATGACCAAATATTTTAATTTTGAAATACTAGAGTGTTGAGAATGAGTTCGTTGAGCAGTGCGGTGCGAGATCTTCAACGCGAATTAGAGAACAAAACCAATGATCTCTCCAAGCTTCAAAAGGGTATTCATTCGTTATTCCTTTGTATCCCCGTCTCTTTGGTTTTTGATATATTAATATTCTTCCAATTTCAGATATTGCAAAGAATCACCAAGTTAGAAAGAAGTACACTGTCCAACTTGGAGAGAACGAATTGGTCCTTAAGGTATAACCTATCCCTAATCCATTCCTATTCCCAATTACCTCAGAAACTATATTTTTCGTTTCTTTTCTAACTTTATGTTTGTTTGTTTTGTTAATTAAGGAATTGGATTTATTGAACGAAGATGCAAATGTTTACAAGCTGATTGGTCCAGTGCTGGTTAAGCAAGATTTGGCTGAGGCCAACTCTAATGTCCGCAAGAGAATCGAATACATCACTGCTGAATTGTAAGATTCTTCTCTCTTTAATTTTTTCTCATGCCTATTCCTATTGTTTGCGTTGCAACAAAAAGATTGGATTGGAATGTGTTTTTATAGCGTTTGTTAATTGTATTTGGAGATACAAGTTAGCTATCCATCAAGTTTATTATTTAAGGAACTCACTAGCTAGTTACATAATCAACTTAGTTGTATAACTAACTTGTATCAACAATACATTGCAGTTATTGGTTGATATCTGCCAATAGCATTTGATTGTGAAAACTGGAAAGTGGAAACCAAAATGTTGGGCAACTAAATACCAATGTCCAACAACTACCATACCAGATATGTGTCTGTGCAAAATCACTCATCGATCAAAGATATCCAAAATATGGTGTCCAACCGATGTATAATTCTATTGCTAAACTGAAAATTTTCCATGTAAACACCATTCATCACTTTTAGCAAGTTTGGAAGTGAAACAAGAATTCTTTGAAATGCTGTTCAATTTATTATTTTATTTAGTTGAGCGAGAGTAAGCGGTGAAATTTTGTTGTAAAAGTTTATCAATACCAAAGCCTGCCAATACCTATTCTCTCTGCTTCCTCCATCAACTTCATTTGTGATGCTGCTTTATTGTTTATGGCTTGCCGCTTGTTTTCTTCATCATTTTCACTTTGTAAATATTTCAATTGGTTTATCTAAGTTAGGCATTTTATAACATTACTTTTGTGAAATATGTGTTAAATGGTCTCTGCCTGACAGGAAGCGTCTCGATGCAACTGTTCAAGATTTGGAAGAGAAGCAGAATAGCAAGAAAGATGCGGTTTGTACTAGCTCTTCCATGCTTATTTTGTAGTTCTAGTTTCATCTTCCTTATGGTTTCTTTTATTGCACTTGGATTGTGATACTTAACTCGGATAAGTCGCATAGCCTCTCCATCTCAAGATCATAAAGTTACATTTATTTAAACCCCCTAAAATTTCCCTTGATTAATACAGCAACAACTACATTAGTGTTGTTGAGAAATTAGAAACTCTGAAATAGTATTTCAAGATAACAATGTTTTGTCTCAAGGACTTGTGTAACCAACACTTTTAAACACTGTATTGGTAGTTTAAATTTCTCAATCCTCAGAGTTCGGAAACTAGTGTGTCTGATATTGTTTTATTATTCAGGGATTACTTTCTTACACTATTCCCATTCTTTTATAAGGAATGATAAAAATTTTAATTATTTATTATATATGTAAAATGATCTTTTGCGAAAAGAATAAGAGATTCTAGTAGTTAACAAAATAATATTTGGTGATTCATCCACCTTATCCAGTGGGAGTTCCAACCCTGTTACTTTGAATTGGGAGGCTTAGTGAGAAATAAACTAAAATGAATAATGCTTGAGGATTATTTTCTGGATGTGATCATTCATTGCTACTTAAGAGGACGGACAATAAATTGTGTTTTATTTGTGTGTGAACATACTTGGATTGATTTGCTATTGCTCACTTGATGTTATATGGATTCTAAATAATGATTGATTGCATATTTTTCTTCATTTGCCATCTTGTTGTAGATACTAAAATTGCAACAGAGAATTCAGTCCCTTCAGACTTCGAAAGCCAAGGCATAATCCTCGCCGACAGATTGTTTTAGCGTTGTAATAAATTTTACTCTGCTAGGGTTGTATGTGCTTTTGTGACTCCTGTTTTGGACTGAAGTTGCATTTTAGGGGTGTTTTAGAAATCCTTTTGAAGTGCTATTGTTAGTTAATACGATATCCATATCTTTGTTACTACGAGAAAAAAGTTCCAACCAATCTATACAATCGTGATCATCACAATAGAAGAAACATCAATACTAACTTAGTAAGGTTGTTGATCATTGATGATTGGATTGAACCGGCCAGTTTGACAAAAAATTGACAGTCTGTTCTGTTCAATTTTCTGTCAGGACCAGACCTAGATATGATGAGGTTACTACGAAATATTTACTCATGCATGGGGCAAGTTTTTTTAATCTGGTTCATGGTTTTTCTTGGCTATATGGTTCATCTGGAGGAGGGATTGAGCTCTAAGAAATAATGAATAGTCTTATCAATACGTAAATGTATAACTCTTCGGGAATTCTAATTGCGCTTATATTCAACATTGTAGAATCGGTCATTGAGGGTCAAAACTAGGAAAAATTCGATTGCTTGTAGTGCGGGTCCATGGGGGCACACTGATGGAAGTGAGATGCTTACCTATAGGAATGGATTTTCTTATTTTTTTTTTAATAATTGAGAGAGTAAAATGTGATCTCCTATCGTTAATTTTATAAGTGGGATAAAAAATAAATATGAGAGAAAGAACGATAAAATGTTAGAGATAATATTTTACGCTTTTAATTTTTTTCAACAATTGAGAAGATCTATTCTCTTTATGCAATTGCTGCAGTGCACTTTGTCTCCTCTCAAGGCTGTTATCTATCATTCCATTCTATGCTAAGCGACGGGGGAATTCATTCCAAAATGTATTCCACAAAATTCAAAGTTGCAACTTGAAGCTAACAAGCTTATTATAGCCTTGCTTCCAGACCAAGTTTACACTTATTATGATGTGCACTAATATATATATTTTTAAAATCTTCAATCAAGTGTTATTTTTTATTTTTTATTTTATATTATTTTTTCTCAAATTAATAATATTTTTTAATTGTACACAATTCTTCTATTTTTATAATTTTATGATATTTCTTAATATTTATTTTAATAAATACTTGAAAAATATAATAAATATAAACTAATTATTTATATAATTTATTTAATTATAATTGAGTCAATTAGTTTAACTGACCTGTTAAAGTACTCTGACTAAATTAATTAGCAGTTCAATTTTGATAATTATGTATAAAATTTTGAACTTGTTATTTATTTATAAGAATGTGAATGAATAAGGTACATAGAATTTAAACTCTATTCCAACCTTATTTGCATCTTAATTTTTTCAACCTGATCATATTCGATTCAATCGCTAAAAAAAAAATTATTTTCATTAAAATATAATTTTTAGTTTTTCAATATTTCATAGTATCAAATAATATTTATATATTACTATTAAATTAAATTATTAATTCAGTGTTGTACAAAAGGGAAAAAAAATTATAGTTTAAATTTTAGCTTATTCATTATATGGGGAGATGACTGGTGCTCCACTCTGTTCCTAGTTCCGTTTCAGAAAACCTGTGTCACTGCATTTGGCACTGTAACGCAAAACCCGTGGAATCAACAAGAATTGAAGAGTATATTCGAAATGGGCGCTGAAAATGAAGAAGCCCCTGAGAGAGAGCTCAACACTTTGCCTCCTTCTAATGGATGGAAAAACCGCATCTTAATCCCAACCCTTCTTGCAGGTATCACTCTCTTCTTCTCTTCCTTCTATCACTTCTCATAAACTTGTTTTCCTATGTTGGTGTATCTTGCCATGTTCTCTATGATCAATATTTACTCACTTCTGTTTTAATTTTATATTTATTTTTGATATTTGGAGTTTTACGTGTTTAGAGAGAGAGAGAGAGAGAGAGAGAGAGAGAGAGAGAGAGAGAGAGAGAGAGAGAGAGAGAGATCCTATTTCTTTCTGTCAATCCAAGTGCAACCTATGTGTTTGATTGTGAACTTTTATCATTCCTTTTGGGTGTCTATCATGCCTAATTACTTAATTAATTAATTAATTAATCTAAACATGCTTAAATTGGAGGATCATGCCTAATAGTCTATGATGAATCTTTACCCATTTCTATTTTATGTTTAGTTTTAATGGGAATAAATAGAATGCTCAGAGTGTTGATACTGGTCTCTATTTGTTTTTGTTTGTTACCTTTATGATTGTTTTTTGGATTAGGGGTTGCTGGTGCTGGAACTGGATTAATCTCGAAGCATCGGAAGAGTCTTGGTCTTGCAAATATTACTGCCAGCTATGCTGCTAATTTTGCCATCGTCACTGGTTGCTATTGCGGTAATTGTTTGATTTTCTTATGATCCGATCCTTATCAGTTAAGAGTTTTGTAAATATGTTTTCATGTATTGTGTTTGATTGTGTTGTTATCATAGATTATAACAGTTTGTTTCACATAACAGTATCATGTGATGAGAGAAAAAGATAAAAGTTTCAAGTTTCATTGCTAGCAATACCATTACCTGTGCAAGAAAACTTATTTGTGTATTTATCACTTTATTATATCTTCTTTCTATGATCAATGTCATTCTAAATTATGTTTGACTTCAACTATCAATTTCAAGGGCTCAAATTTGATACATTTTTGTAAAATATCAGCATGTTTATTTTCAGTAAGAATAAATATCGTAAATCTTCAATTATCTGTGTTAGAACTACATCTTTTAGTCAAATATCAACATTAGAAGTGTGGATGGAGCATGGACATTTGATAATTCAGGTCATTATTTTGGATTAAATTGCAACTATGGTTTGTCTAAATTGTCAGGGGCACGAGAATTTGTGACAGAAACTAGAAAAACAGGACCTGATGATTTATGGAACTCTGTAGTTGCTGGATTTGGAACAGGTGCTCTTCTAGGGCGTCTGCAAGGTCTGGTTCTGCTTTTTGCACTCTCCCTCTTGGTACATGGTGTTTTTTTGTTATTGTAGCAATGATATAAATTTCATGTTTGCTTGACAGGATGACATATTTTATAGAGAAAAAGATTTACTTTCAACTTTTCCACCCCATCCCCTTAACTCTTTTTTAACGATTCCAACATATTTATATAGTTTGGCATTAATAACTGGTTTCAAAGATGATTGATCATGTTGGTCGTGAACATAGATTTGCGAGTATCACTCTATTTGTGCTTAGGGTATTATGTTTAGAATTTAGATTACATTCAAACTTCCTTTCACAGGGTACATCTAATGTAGAAAAAAGTGTATATTAAAGCCGATATGTTTAAGTTTAGATGTTGAAAATGGAAATAAGGATGAACTAGTTAGACTGAAAGAGAGGAAATTAAAAAATAATGACACAATTCAATGTTGGAGAGTAGAACAAGAATCAGAGACACACTCAAGCAAAAGAACTCAAATTCAATAGATAGGAGCAGGGATAGCAGTTGACGTTGGTAGAAGTCCCCGCCACCTCATTTGTTCATCCTTAATCTCCATTTCAGGATGTCTCTGAACTAGAAAAATAATGTTACTAAAATTTTAGAAAGTTAAACAAAGAAAGTAAAACTAATATATTTCTATAGTATGAAAATGATATAAGAAAGATTAAGATTGGGAAATTAACTATTTAATATTTATTAAAAATAATATTTACTATATATAAAGAGGATTGAGAGTGATTTGATGCACAAATTTTCTTTTCTAAAGTAGCCTTCTCATATATTTATAGAAAACCAAAGCTTTTTGTTATTCCTAAGACTCATTTGAACCCAAAACCTCTTATTAGAAGAGTAAACCATTTACCATCTTGCTATCTCACACTTATTGCTATTACACACATTGAGTTTTAGAAAAAGGTGGGTTGTCTAATTGCCTATTAGTCATATATAGTTGACTAAGATGATTATGCTATATATGTACCTGTATAATGGTAAATAATTTCTTATATATGGGGACCTAGGCGTGGTGATTGTGATGCCTATCCTCGAAGGTTGCCGAGAAAACTTTTATCTCCATACTGCCCCCACGAGTAGGGAAAATTTGACCAACTTGGGGTCCCAAATAGAGATCAGTTCCGATCTGGTTCTGCAAAGATATTGTTAGTTTTAAGTAGATTGCATTGCTTGGCTGTGAAAATGTATGGATAAATTTGTCACTTAAAATTGCTTTCTTATTCTGGAATTTCAGGCGGTCAACTTGGGGCGGTTCGATACTCTGTCATCTTCGCTGTTGTAGGGACAACAATAGATTATGCTACTCTCAAAGCGAAAGACTTTTTGAGAGATCAAACTAAAATAATACATCAGGATCATGAGAATTCACAGAAAAATGGAAAATGGTTTAGATTGCCAGAATGGTCCCCGATACGGATACTTGATGAGGAAGCACTTGCTAAAAAACGAGCTCAGGAAGAGGAGTTTCTTGCACAGAGGGCAAGGATTCGTAGTCTAAGGGAAGAAGAATCTTGAAAAACTGTACACTATTTTTTGGATGTGATGATTATGCATGCCTTGGATTTCTAATGGTCCAACTCCTCACTGTTAAAACTCTATATACCCTTCTCCCCTTCTCAACATTATTAGTTTCTAATATAGTTGATGAATGATGAGCAATGTCTTCATAAGAGGTTCGGAACTGTTGAGAATTAAGTTCTAGTCACCTTTTGGATTGTGTGAAGATTTTTCCTCTTCCCTTTCTCGATATTACACATGGGAAATCCATAACTTAGTTGAGTGTTTGACTCTTTGTATCTTATTGCATTTTTGAGAGGACTTAATTCATACAGAACTTTCTCATTCTCTCAATGAATTGGTCAATTCATTTTGTTTTGCTTTTGATGTTCTGTGATGCAACCATGTCCAAATAGATTGTCTCAATTAGAAAGCGAGGCAATAAGTAGGTAGAACTAGATGACTATGTAAACTGTTTTGTACTATCAATGTATCAAAGCTTATATTAAGAAATATTTACCAATAATTACTTTTTACTATTCTTATCTTAAGACAAGAAAATATTTCTCTATATGAAATATAAATCACCTTAGCTCTAACTCACTTAAGAAGAAATTTGCATTCTGGCAGAAATTTCTTATAAACCATGCTCGTCTTTTCACATGTTTCACCAAACAACGAAAAAGGTTAGCAAGTAGATACCGAACATCAGTTAAGCCTTATCCCCCTGTATAGGATTGGTTATATGGATCCATCGACGCAGAGTACTCTATTCTAAAAGAATCAATGTTATAAAATAGAGAAAGAAAATGTAAGGATGACTATACTATTCTGATTTTGTTTCCTTTATTAAAATGAAGTATCAATCAGAACATCCATCTCGGCGAAGAAGAATGCACAGGAGTTTGCCGGGGTCTAATAATATGGTCAGGGTTGCGCTTCATGATCGACGAGACAGTGGGGCTGAAAAAGTCATTACTCCTCTGAGAGGTAGCTCCTTGTGAATATATCTTCTTCCCCTGACCAAAGCTCCTCTGGTTTTCGGGTGTTGTCCGGCGAGAAGCTTGGTTCTTTTGAGAAGCACCCCATCTATTGTAACTAACACAACTTTGGCTCCTCCCTACTTGTTGAAACTTCACTTCCCTTGGAGATGTATAATTGCGACTCTCCGCCGTTTCGGCTGAATACATAGTAGTCTCTCCTTCGCTGCTATATCCATTGTGCATTTCTGATACTTCTATGGGAGATGAACTAGACTGAACCTGACTTTGAGCAACATTAACAGAACCTGTTGAGGCAACTTCTTCACTAGGGGTCGCTGGTCTTCGGTCTTGGTTCTGTTTGTCTAACCGGTTTTCTGGTAAAGGACCCTTCAAAAAGTTTTCAGCAGACTTTGGAAGAGGTAACCTTGATGATTTCGGCAAAACTGTAGGTTGAGAGTTTCTTGGAGGAAAATTAATGTCCAAAAGCTGCTTTTGTGGAGTTTCTTTCTTTCCGAGTGGCGCAGCATTTACTCTCGGAGATTCATATATTTCTGGAGTGGGAATCCCCTGTACATGTTCAGCATTCAGGTTTGTGATTAAGCTTTCTTCTTCAATGGTATTAGCAACAGCATTAGAACTCTGTCCCTGATCCCTTGTCTTCGAGATAGTGTTCGATGAAGATGGAGTGGTGCCATCATTATCAGCAGTTGACTTGAAAACTTGCCTCATTGAGAATGAAGCACACGAATGCTCACTCTTTGGACCAGCAGACATCAACCGAATAAGAGGTAATTTTGGTTTGTTAAGGTCATCAAGGCTACCTTCCCAATGCTGGTTTAACCAATCAAGGATAACAAGAATAGGTATACCAAATTGCATGGGGAGATCCTTCTTCAAAGATGATGAGGATGACGAAGAAGTCGAAGAGGACTTGGTATTTGGCGACGTGGCTAGTTTCATAGGATCACAAACCATAAATGCTAGATTGCCATGTACATCAAAACCAGCAGAACCTTGGTTCCATGGAATCCCATCAGTTGACAGTTTTATGAGATTATCAGTGGCTATGACCACTTTCCCTTCTCCAACAGTGAGCTCCTGTTTCTCAGTGAAGCCCAAAAGGTAAACTACACTTCCAAGATCCAGGGTGGTTTTACAAGAGGTCTTCAAGTAGTGAGGACACTGACCCTGGGCAATCAATTCTCCATCGGCATCGTCCAAACCCACAATTGTAAGATCTAATACTGAACTCGTAATGAAAAACCTGCAACAATGTCAAAAGAATTAGATCACTGTCACAATAATAAACACTTTATTTTTTTCAGATTGGCAAAGGCCGTTGCTCTCAATACAGATCATTCTTTGCTTTTTATTACACAAGAACTTATAAAAGAAAACAAACTATGTACGCCCTTAATGTAAAATTTGGTATTATGGTAAACCCTCTAAAACTAGGCCTGAAAACATCATAGATGAAATCTATAAATAAAATTATTCTTTCAAAAAAAATATAAATTATTTGTCTTAGGTGGTTTGAACATATGGGAAGAAAATCAATAGAAGACCCGGTTAGAAGTGTGGATGAGATGAAAAATGGACACGTGGCAAATGGTAGAGGAAGACCTAAAAAGACCATACATGAGGTAATCAAAAGAGATCTATGTGTCAATAGTCTCATTGTAGACATGATACATAATAGGACGCAATGGCATCGTTTGATCCATGTAGCCGACTCTACCTAGTGGGATAAGGCTTTGTTATTGTTGTATTTGTTACCACTATTTTTGAGGGAACACCAAAGAGACCTTAAAGTTATGGATTTGATTTTCCTATGTAGAAAAAAGAAAAAAGAAAAAGAAAAAAAAAACAAGAAAGAAAATACTTCATGAAAGAATGGCTGTGAATCTCTTTGCGTATCTGCCAAAGACATTCCTTAGAAGCAGTGTCCTTCTCATGGGAATAAGAAGGTTGCGGCAACATGACCCAATACCAGCATAGCGAAGCCAGTTTTCTATCTATGGAAATTTCTATATATAACCGAAAAAAGTTCATTTGATAAGATGGTATCTTCATGGAAACAAAATCAAGAGAGTACCAATAGCTTAATGCAGTATTAAAAAAAAAAAAGGCATACTTCAAACATGAAGAAAGCCTTGGATGATCAATATTCTAGAGAATTGAATCGAGGAAAACAATCAAATAATGAAATAAAGATAAATAATTATGAGAGAAAAATGGTGATAGTCCAAAATGAAAATGTCTATAAATTAATGTACGAACAAAAACGAAGTAGGAATGAGAAACATGCTAATACTTTGAATGACAAAGGTAAGGGACAGTTAGCAGTAATTTCAGCTCAACAAGCAAGAAAACATACGATATAACATGGATAGAGGACAAAATCTCATTATTTTTTGGCCTCATGCCAACAACATAGCGTGAACTAAATAACTAATTTTATATCCCCCCCCCCCCCCCCCCCCCAACAAAAAAAAGCTAGCTTAAGGGGAAAGGAGTGTCTGAATATTTATAAAGGCTACTTGGGTAATAAACAAGTTAATGATGGATGTGACAATTAATGAACTGGAAAAAAAATAGTAACCTTAAGCAGTTCATAATTGTCATAGAGTAAGTGTTAGCCTTAATTAAGTAATAACTAGGTAAAACCTATGAATTTACTTTTGCAAATACCATTCGAAATCATCTGCAATAACTAATAACTAGGTTTTGCGCGTCAACACATTTGTCCTATGTATTAGATCATTAGTGAAGAATAATAATAGAGTTTCCGATACATTCAAGGAATATTTTAAGATCACATGTGTGGCTGAGTATTAAATTAATACTCTCCTCCATTCACTACTGGTAAGTTGTTTAAAATTTTCTAACACATTCATAAATTGATGCAATTTGTATCTAGATACATTAATCCTTGAATGTATCATAAAAGTCAAAACGACTCATCAATATGGAATAGAAGGAGTAAGTTACTGATGGGTAATGCTGAGTTTATGAAACATGAGAAACATCATATAAAGAACAAGCAAGGAAAGAATGGTATTTCAACAGAGAGTGGTGAAAGGAATAAATGAACAAGAAAGGCTCAATCAGTGCATTGAACCCTATTAAAACCAAATTTTCTATAATTCTATTCAGGGTGTCAATTTCTCCTAAAGCTTTGTAAGGGAGAAAAAAGACTATACCAACAAACTTTTTATCATTATAATTTATTATAAACCAATTAAAGCACAAGATAGTGTTTTGGTCTGTAACATTTAGAGCTTGTTTTGCTTAAAGAAAATTGCGATGGTATATAGGAAATGAAAAGAAACGGTAGGTGTTAACATTAGATAAAGACAACACTAAATTATTTATATATTTAGCTTTGATTTTCCAATAACTTCTAAAGCACAATATTCTAACAAAATTATTTATAAGCATTATTCACCTTGCTTCTAAGATTCCCAGGTCTAGTATAATATTTACCATTTTAACATTCTGACTTGTTTTCTTGTTATGAACTCTATAATGCACTAAAAGTCACGTCTTGCTTGATCTCTTGAACATGAAAGCACCAAGATGCCGAGTATTTATTGGTCAAAGGAACATTTAGCTGAAGATGACAAGAAGGGCAAACTAACTATAGGTATAACTGTCTTCAGACTTGGCAAACTCATAGATAAAAGCCTAGGCATGGTTCATAACAATCATGAAATATTCAATTAGAGTAAAATTACTATTATTGTAGTTCAACAAGTGAACAAAACCAGTTTAATAATTATGTTTTACTTTTGTAAATAAAAGTCAATCAAATGATAAGCTCCACCTACAACTTATGCTAATTGAAATCAATAATAAAGCTAACAAGAAAACAATGTCACCTTCTAGCTTTGGAATCATTACAAATCATTTGGCACGTAAATATCTAATCAATCCATCTGCTTACAAAGATTTCTAAAAGCAATCTCACTTCAAATAAAATAAATTACAATTCATTAACCAAAAATAAATAAATAAATTACAATTCAAAAAGCTACATCAAACACATAATGCCATTATGACCACTGGCTTAAAGTAACAAACAGTCATAGAAACACATAAGAAAAGGGGGGAACCGCCATTTTGAACTGTAAAAAATCATTTTGTTGAAAGAATAGTTCTTGAAAGGTGGTTTTAGTTCGCAGTGCTACAATGATTAATTTAATTATCACCCTAAAGTTCTCTTAATGTTAACAAAAGCTATTTTAGAGACTAATTTGTCAACATATTGATGATTGATCTTCTAAATAGCCACCAGCCATCTCCATTTTCTCTATCCTAGAACCGAAACCAAATGATTTTAACCGACTAATTTCTCTAACAATTCAGAAACCTAATCTGCAAGAAATAGACAGACTTTAATTTGCAAAATACACCAACAATTCTCAATGTAGTTTCTACTATCACTCTCAGCAATTAAGCTCCTGATATTTTATTCCCTAACAAAACTATTTCCTGATACTCTTTTTTTTTTTTGTTGGAAACATATATCTTCCTATCAAAAACGATCCTATTCAACCACTCAAAGGAAAAGGAGTTTATCTATCACTACATTTTATAATGATTAATTTTACTATGAAATAAAATAAAATAACTTTTTTTTTAATAAACAAAATAAGAGTTAATTTCTATTATAGCAAGTGCTCATAATTTCAGCATTAAAATGAGCTCATAAGATAAGATAAACAAAATCAGAGTTCTGATTCAGGTTGGGAGTACCTTTGAGGAACAAGAGTGGCAGCGACGCCGTTATGCAGCCGGATCTCAAAGGTCTCGGCGGCGACAGCAGACGGAATGTTGGCGTGCGTCGTCAGCAGTAGGTTGCGGTGGATCAAGAAACCGGTGCCGGAGGGGGCAGCGGAGGCGGAGGCGGAGATGGTGGCCATGGCGTGGGCCTTACCGGAGAAAATGGCGGCCTTCATCCGCTCGGACTTGCTGAGGCCTTTGCAGAAGCACCAGGATTCAGTGAGACCAACCATTGCGGTTGGAGAGAGAGAGAGAGTGGGGAATAATGGCGTGAGTAGTTGGATCTGGGAAATGTGGTGGTGGCGGTGGTGGTGATAGGGAGCATGTGCGTGATGTGATGGGGAAGGGTTGTGTTTCTAAAAAGACAAGACAGGGTGTAAGAGTGAGACCCAGAGAGAGACAAACGCCGTGGTCGTGAAACCAGTTAAGACTAACAAAGGAAAGGAGCGGAGCCGGAAATCAACAATCAATCATCAATCTACATCCAACACTATAATGTGTTTTTCCATTATTTCTCCATTAATAAAACTCATCCTTTTAAATAATCAAAAACTTTATTGCTGGAAGGTTTAAGTAGGATTTTAATCTTTTAAAGCCCAGTTCGAATTTTTTTTTTGTTTTTATTTTTTTATATAAAATTATTTTTAAAGTTTAACTTGATTTTAAAATTATTTTTATCTTAGAGATTAAAATTGTGGAAGTAAAAAAACGATTTTAGAATTTGATTTTAAACTTTAAAGACGATTTTGTATGCAAAAAAATTAAAAATAAAAAAATTTTCGATTTATATCTTAAGGACCAAAATCGTACTTACTCATTTTTTTAAATGATTTAAGTATAATAATGTATTAAAATAATATTTTAAGAATTTTATTTTGATGCATAATTATATATATATATATATATATATATATATAATCATATAATACTAATACACTACGTTAAAAAAAATTATTATTTTCATAGATTGCGTCAATAGTCATTAAAAAAAAACGGAAGTAATTGCACGATTATATAAAATATTTTAAAATTAAATTCATATATAAAATATTTTAAAATTAAACTCATATTTTATTAGTGGCAGAAGTTTTTGTTCTAACACTTTGATTCCTAACTTTTTTTATAAAAATATTATCTGTATACTAAAATTAGTCACTAAAATTAACTACTAATATATTTGTATATATATATATATAATTTAATTTATTTTTAATATGTATTTATATTTTAACATATATTTTAGATTTAGATTTTTTAAATTTTAAATTTCACTTAAAAAGATAAAATATAATTTTTTATAATTTATTTTATAAATAAAATAAAAAAATTCAAAAATAAAAAAATCATATTTTATCCTCTTAAATAAAAATATAAAATTTAAAACATCTAAATTTCTCACATTTAACTCCATTAGTCATAACAGTCCACGATTATATGTCTCTTAATAAGTAATAACTAACCTCTATCATTGAGGTGGAGCGTCAAGTTGCACATATAGTCTTGAGGAGTTATCCAATGTTTCAATCCCCTCCAATATTAGGGATGACAATAGGGTTCTGTAGGAGTGGATATCCCTCACCTTGCCTTCATCATTTTTAAGAAAATAACTCTTGTACCCTCTCTAATCTTATCGCATGTCCCCATATTTGTCCATGCAAAAAGACGAATATCCGCGAGTATTTAGGATATTACTTTTATTAAAAAAAAAGAATTAAATAAAAAACATAATTTAATAATTATCAAATGAATCAATTCAACTTGCATATTAAAAATTTATAATATATTTATTATAAAGAATAATATAAATTGAAGTGAAAATTAAAAATGTGAAATTTTTTTTAATATTAAATTATTAAGAATAAATTTTTAAAAAATAACATAAATTATGTGTTATATATTGCTGTGGGTTTTTACAAAATATCAACGACATTTTATTCGTTCATAATTAAAAAAAATTGAGCATTGACGTAAATACTAAATTAGTATTCAAAAGATTTTAATATTGACAAAATAGTACCAAATTTTTATTATTGATAAAATAGTCCCTAAAACAACTTAAAATTTAACAAGCATTCTCCTGAACTCACTAGACTATTAGAGCACATTTTCAATGAAAAATGTTGAACATTGTTAATGTATATATCTAGTTGAAAATTTTAGTTAAACAACCCAATCCATCTTAAAAAATCAAAACACTAAAATCCCCTTTCAAAAACTCTAATCCCCCTTTTCTAACGCACTCTCTCGACCATAAGTTACCCCAAACCTAGGGAAAAAAATCTTTGAACCCTAATTCAGTGAAAGATCCCCTAACGCACTCTCTTGCGATTTCGACCATGAATTGTCCTAAATTTATACATTAATTTACAATTCAAAAAAATGAATAACAATAAAACTCAAGAGAAAGCAAACAAATTTATATACAAAAGAAAAATAAAGCTCAACATAAACACTATAGAAACAAGATGCGAAATCAAACAAAAACAGAAGAAAAACACCACAGACAGAAGAGGCATGGCACCCAAAAGCAAAAGCAAAGGCAAAGAAGGGAAATGAGGCACAACTGTTGGCTACAAGGGGTTTTAGTGTTTTAATTTTTTAATATTGTCTTTTCCAGCTACTCCGATTCCGGTAGAGACTTCTACAAGGGGTATTCGGAAGTGGGCGAAGATGGATGAAGGCGAGGACAAGGAGAATGGTTTGTGGTTTGAGGAGGAGGAGGAAAGGGGTGAAAAGGAGTTATTGTGTTATGTGGAAAGAAGTTTAAGAGTGAGAAGTAGTGAAAAAACCTTGAGCAGTCTAAGAAGCATAAGGAGGAGGTTTCTGAATTTAGGGATCCGATTGAGGATGAATTTTAGTCTATCAATGATCATTATCAAAAAACATGCTGAATGAAGTTTTGGGGAAGGGGAGATTAGGGTTCTAGAAGGGACGTGTTTGGTGTTTTGATTTTTCAGGTTGGATTAGGTTGTTTAATTAAAATTTTTAACTAGGTCTAAGTTATAATTTTAGCAAAATACGGTAACTAATTCAGCAATATTTTTGCTGGAGATGTGCTCTAATGAGTTCAGGGGATACATTTGTCAAATTTTAAGTTCTTTCAGAGACTATTCTATTAATAATAAAAGTTTGGTACTATTTTATCAGCCTAGAATCTTTCAGGTATCGATGTAGTATTTACCTCAAAAATTTAACGTCAGTGATATTTTGTCTTTCTTATAATTAAAAATATTATTTTTATAAAATTTCAATGGTATCATAATAATGTAAAATATTAAAATAATCAAATATTTTTGTATTTCATATTAAAATTACCTATATATAAAAAATTTTAGCTGAGAATGTGACATTTACAATAAAAATAGAGGTTGAAAATGAGATTTGTGTGGTTAAAAGTGAGAATTGTGTTATTGTATGAAAGTCTAAAAGAAAAATTAAAAACAACAAAATAAGATTTTAAAATTCTAAAAAGCAAATTCATAAAATATATAAATGAAGGGTATTTGATAATTTTACACTTTGTAAAGATTTTACAGATATTCTTCCTCGTTCTTATTTATTCGCAAGAATGGATATTCATTTCCATGAGGGTTTGCAAAGGAGTCCTTGATTTAAAATAACAGCCTACTTGACGAGCAACAACTACTTTTTTCTTTACTCTCTGTTAAATTGCATGTGAGATTGGAAAAGAACACATGATCAGAGAAGGAAAGAAGGTGGATCAGCTTTTTTTGTAGCTTGTCATGAACTATGTGGCAATCAGCTTCTATATGCTTTGTCTGCTCATGAAATACAGGATTGGTGGCAATATAGATTGCTGAATTGCTGTCACAGTTAGGGGTGGAAATAGGCCAGGCGGCCTGTCAGGGGCCTGCAGCCTGGCCTGTGTTTGGCCTGACCTAGCCTGGCCTGATAGGAAATAGGCCCAGGCTCAGGCTATTAAAAAAGCCTATATTCTTTAAAAGGCCAGGCCTAGGCTTTTGAAATAGCCTGTTGGGCCTGTCAGGTCGGCCTGAGCCTGCAAATATATATATATATATACATATATACATATATATATATATTTTATTATACTAGTAAAAATGTTATTAGAAGGATTTGAACTTGAGTCTTTTATCTTATAATAATACCTTTATCTACTCAGCCATTTGTCTCTTTAATTATATATGTGTATTTTGTATCAATATTATTCATAAATTTATTATTTTATATTTTATAATTTTAAAAATTAAATTATATCTTAAATTTAATTATTATTTAAAAAAAAAACAGGCCTATTGACAGGCTTCAGGCCAGGCCAGGCCAGATTTAACAACAGGCCAGGCTCAGTACTCATTAAAAAGCCTATACCAGGCTACAGGCCAGGCTAAGGCCAATATACTCTATTACAGGCCTGGCCTGTTAAGAGTAAAGCCTGGCCTGGCCTGGCCTGTTTCCACCCCTAGTCACAGTATATATTGATTGGTTTTTCAATTGGAGCACCAAGATCATGAAGAACATAGCTTAACCACTGGGCTTCTCGGGTTGCCAACTCCAAAGCTCGATATTCAGCTTCAGAAGAGGAGGTTGCAATTGTGAGTTGTTTCTTACTTTTCCATGTTACCAAAGAGGGTCCCAGGTAGAAGTAATATGCAGAAGTAGACCTGCAAGAATCAGGGCATCCGGCCCAATCAGAATTTGAGAAACCGGTGAGGTGCAAGTTCGACTTTGCCGAGAAAAAGAGACCTGTAGCTAGGGATCCCTTCACATAGCGCAACACTTGATAAGCTGTCTTTAAATGTGCATTGGTAGCACAATCCAGAAATTGACTAAGCTTGCCAATTGCATAGTTAATGTCAGGTCTGGTATTAGATAAGTACAGAAGTTTGCCAATGATTATTCTATACTGAGTAGAATCATGAAGCAATTCCCCAACACCTTTGCTGAGTTTTGCTGCATAGTCAATGTGAGTGGTGGCCGGTCTATAACCTTCAAATTCAGTTTCTTTGAGCAGATCAAGGACATACTTTCTTTGATACAAAGCAATCCCATTTTCTGATCTTGCCACTTCCAACCCAAGAAAATATTTCAATTTCCTATGTCTTTAATTTTGAATTTGTCATGAAGGATTCTCTTGACTAATTCAATTTCATTTAAATCATCACCCGCTAGTACCAGGTCATCCACATATACAAGAATTGCTGTAAATCCCAAAGAAGTCTGTTTGGTAAATAAACTATAATCTGATTTGCATTGAGTATAATTCATCTCAAGCAAGACAGATTTTAGTTTGCAGTTCCACTGCCTGCTTGCTTGTTTCAGTCCATACAAGGACTTCTCAAGTTTGCAAACCTGCCCTGATGAAGCTTCTAAGCCTTGGGGAACCTGCATATATACTTATTCTTCGAGTTCTCCATGCAGGAAAGCCGTGTTCACATCAATTTGTTTGAGATGCCAGCCCTTGACTACTGCAACAGCCAACACAATTCTCAATGTCCCTAGCTTTACTACAGGACTAAAAGTGTCTCTGTAGTCAATATCTGCTACTTGGGTGAAACCCTTGGCAACAAGTCTGGCCTTGTGCCTTTCAACCATTTCATCAGGGTGATATTTGGTGCGAAACACCCATTTACAACCAATTTCCTTCTTACCAAATGGCAAGGAGGTTAGCTTCCATGTCTTGTTTTCCTCCAAAGTAAGTAGCTCAGCTTGAATAGCCTCTTGCCAACAGACTTGAGTTATAGCATCCTCATAGCTTTTAGGTTCCAAATTTTGAATAGCAAGAGAGAATGCAAGATGCATAGAAGAAAGTCTAGAATAGGACAGAACATTTGAAATTGGATATCTTTGAGCAATGAGCTTGGAATCGAATGCAGAAGTGCGGATGGTCTTACATTCATAGTCTGCCAAATATACAGGAGCTCTAGTATGCATAGTGGATCTCCTTATCCTAGCAGTTTTAGGCACGAGTTGACAAGGGACATATGAAGAACTCGTGTCTACATGATCATGTGATGCAGATGCAGATGCTGATGCATAACTTGTGTCTATATGATCATGAATTTCTGCATAAGGCAAGACATCATCACTATCACTCAAATTATGAGGTGCTTCATCAAGTTGAGTTTTTAAATTTAGCTGATTCACATCATCTTGAGGGTTGAAATTATTCTGATTTAGAATTTGAATTTCATTTCCATCCAAAAAGATATAGTCAAAGTAATGAGATAAGTTTGCTGAAAATTTAGAAGTGACTTTGTTATTAGAAACTGATTTATGAGAAACTGATTTATGATAATAAGGAAAATAGTTTTCATAAAACTGCACATCTCGAGATAGAAAAATTTCTCGAGTTTGCAAATCGAATAGCAAATAGCCCTTTGTACCCTTCCTGAATCCAAGATGCAGACATTTCCTGGCTCTTGGATCAAGTTTATCTCTATGCCTATTAAGAGTTCTAGCATAGGCTAAGCAACCAAAGACTTTGAAATTTAAAATATCTGGTAGACACTTGTAGAGAACTTGGTAAGGAGATTGATTTTTCAAAAAAGGAGTGCACAATCTATTTATTAGATAAACTGCATGCACAACACTATAATTCCAAAATAATTTTGGTAAATGAGCATGAATCATGAGAGCACGAGCCACAGCAAGAATGTGCTGATGCTTGCGCTCAACAATCCCATTCTGTTGTGGCATTTTCACACAAGTTCTTTGGTGGGTGATACTAGTAGAGCTGTAAAATGTAGGCATTAAGAATTCAGGTCCATTATCTGTGCGAATTGTCTTGACGCTTGTAGAAAATTGAGTTTTAACAAAAACAACAAAGTCCTTAACCAACTGAGAAGATTCAGCCTTAGTTTTCATGAATAAAATCCAAGTGAAACGAGAACAGTCATCTACTATAGTCAGGAAGTAACATTTTCCAGTAAAAGAGGGAATGGACACAGGTCCCTAAATGTTAATATGAAGAATGTCAAACACAGCAGCTGCTACATTTGAACTAACAGAAAATGGTGATCTCTTTTGTTTACCTAGATGACATGAATGACAAGGTGTGTCACTCTATGTACAATCAATGAATTTAAAATACTTGTGCAATGTAACTGATAAACCCCCCAATTTTGTTGTTTATCTTGTACTTAATTTGGAGAATTTTATCACCTTTTTCTCACATTTATTCAATGAAATAGCATAGTTTTGTAATTCTCCCTTAATTTGTGCTTAAATGTAAAAACATTATTTTTAGGCCTTTAATTTGCTGATTTTAATTCACCTTTGATTCCACTAGATGCCTTGATGTGTTTGTTAGCGAATTCAGGTTGAAAAGGGCTAGAAATGGATCAAAGGAGTGAAGAGAAAAGCATGCAAAGTGGAGAATTCATGGAAAATCAAGAATTTGGAGTGCATACATCGACATGCACGCGTGACAGATGCACGCGCGTGACATAATGCATACGCGTGGGAAGTAAAATGCCAAGCGACGCGTACGCATGACCCATGCGTACGCGTCACAGCTTGCACGTGACCTCATTAAAATCAAGAACCGGATTTCCTCTTGAATCTTGCCTCCATTGTGCGCCCTCTTCACATATGGTTGTGAGGACTTGGTCCAACCTTTGATCAAAGTTGACCCTTCTAGTGTAAGGATGCTCATCTCCTTGCATCATAGGCAAGTTGAACGCCACCCTCACACTCTCCGGACTAAAATCCAAGTATTTCCCCCGAACCATAGTGAGATAGTTCTTTGGATTCGGGTTCACACTTTGGTCATGGTTCTTTGTGATCCATGCATTGGCATAGAACTCTTGAACCATCAAGATTCTGACTTGTTGAATGGGGTTGGTGAGTACTTCCCAACCTCTTCTTCGGATCTCATGGCGGATCTCCGGATATTCACCCTTTTTGAGTGAAAAGGGGACCTCGGGGATCACCTTCTTCAAGGCCACAACTTCATAGAAGTGGACTTGATGCACCCTTGAGAGGAATCTATCCATCTCCCATGACTCGGAGGTGGAAGCCTTTGCCTTCCCTTTCCTCTTTTTAGAGGTTTCTCCGGCCTTGGATGCCATAAATGGTTATGAAAAAGCAACGCTTTTACCACACCAAACTTAAAATGTTTGCTCGTCCTCGAGCAAAAGAAGAAAGAAGGGAGTAGAAGAAGAAGAAATGAAGAAGAGGGAGATGGTGGTGTATTCGGCCAAAGAGGGGGAAGAAAGGGTGTTTAGGTTGTGTGAAAATGAAAGGTTGAAGAAGGGTATATATAGGAGAGAGGGGGGTAATGGTTCGGCCATGGAGGGTGGGTTTGGGAGGGAAAGTGGTTTGAATTTGAAGGGTGAGGTTGGTGGGGATTTATGAAGGATGGATGTGAGTGATAAAGAGAAAGATGGGATTTGATAGGTGAAGGGTTTTTGGGGAAGAGGTGTTGAGGTGATTGGTGAATGGGGGAAGAAGAGAGAGAGTGATGGTAGGGTCCTGTGGGGTCCACAGATCCTGTAGTGTCAAGGAAAAGTCATCCCTGCACCAAATGTTGCTCAAAATCACGTTTTGAGCCATTTCTGGCGTTAAACGCCGGGCTGGTGCCCATTCCTGGCGTTTAACGCCGGGTTCTTGCCCTTTACTGGCGTTTAACGCCAGTCTGGTGCCCCTTTCTGGCGTTAAACGCCCAGAATGGTGCCAGACTGGGCGTTAAACGCCCAACAGCTAGCATTACTGGCGTTTGAACGCCAGTTTCTTCTCCTCCAGGGTGTGCTGTTTTTCTTCCTGTTTTTCATTCTGTTTTTGCTTTTTTCATTGTTTTTGTGACTTCTTATGATCATCAACCTACAAAAAAGATAAAATAACAAAAGAAAATAATTAATTATAAAACATTGGGTTGCCTCCCAACAAGCGCTTCTTTAATGTCATTAGCTTGACAGAGGGCTCTCATGGAGCCTCAGAAATGCTCAGAACCGTGTTGAAACCTCCCAACACCAAACTTAGAGTTTAAATGTGGGGTTTCAACACCAAACTTAGAGTTTGGTTGTAGCCTCCCAACACCAAACTTAGAGTTTGACTGTGGGGGCTCTGTTTGGCTCTGTTTTGAGAGGAGCTCTTCATGCTTCCTCTCCATGATGACAGAGGGATATCCTTGGGCCTTAAACACCAAGGATTTTTCATTCACTTGAATGATTAACTCTCCTCTGTCAACATCAATCACAGCCTTTGCTGTGGCTAGGAAGGGTCTGCCAAGGATGATGGATTCATCCATGCACTTCCCAGTCTCTAGGACTATGAAATCAGTAGGGATGTACTGGTCTTCAACTTTAACCAGAACATCCTCTACAAGTCCATGGGCTTGTTTTCTTGAGTTGTCTGCCATCTCTAATGAGATTCTTGCAGCTTGCACCTCTAAGATCCCTAATTTCTCCATTACAGAGAGGGGCATGAGGTTCACACTTGACCCTAAGTCACACAAGGCCTTCTTGAAGGTCATGGTGCCTATGGTACAAGGTATAGAAAACTTCCCAGGATCCTGCCTCTTTTGAGGTAGTTTCTGCCTAGACAAGTCATCCAGTTCTTTGGTGAGCAAGGGAGGTTCATTCTCCCAAGTCTCATTTCCAAATAACTTGTCATTCAGTTTCATGATTGCTCCAAGGTATTTAGCAACTTGCTCTTCAGTGACATACTCATCCTCTTCAGAGGAAGAATACTCATCAGAGCTCATGAATGGCAGAAGTAAGTCCAATGGAATCTCTATGGTCTCATTTTGAGCCTCAGATTCCCATTGTTCCTCATTGAGGAACTCAGAGGAGAGTGGTGCACGCCCACTGGGGTCTTTCTCAGTGGCGTCTTCTTCCTCTCTTTCCTCTCCATATTCGGCCATGTTGATGGCCTTGCACTCTCCTTTTGGATTTTCTTCTGTATTACTTGGGAGAGTACTAGGAGGGAGTTCAGTAACCTTCTTGCTCAGCTGACCCACTTGTCCTTCCAAATTTCTGATGGAGGACCTTGTTTCATTCATGAAACTTTGAGTGGTCTTTATTAGATCAGAGACCATTGTTGCTAAGTCAGAAGTATTCTGCTTAGAACTCTCTGTCTGTTGCTGAGAAGATGATGGAAAAGGCTTGCCATTGCTAAACCTGTTTCTTCCACCATTATTGTTATTGAAACCTTGTTGAGGTCTCTCTTGATTCTTCCATGAGAGATTTGGGTGATTTCTCCATGAATAATTGTAGGTATTTCCATAGGGTTCTCCTAGGTAATTCACCTCTTCCATGGAAGGGTTCTCAGGATCATAAGCTTCTTCCTCAGATGAAGCTTCCTTAGTACTGCCATGTGCATTTTGCATTCCAGACAGACTTTGAGAAATCAAATTGACTTGTTGAGTCAATATCTTGTTCTGAGCCAATATGGCATTCAGAGTGTCAATCTCAAGAACTCCTCTCTTCTGACTAGTTCCATTGTTCACAGGATTTCTTTCAGAAGTATACATGAATTGGTTATTTGCAACCATTTCAATCAATTCTTGAGCTTCTGCAGGCGTCTTCTTCAGATGAAGAGATCCTCCAGCAGAGCTATCCAAAGACATCTTGGATAGTTCAGAGAGACCATCATAGAAAATACCTATGATGCTCCATTCAGAAAACATGTCTGAGGGACATCTTCTGATTAATTGTTTGTATCTTTCCCAAGCTTCATAGAGGGATTCTCCATCCTTCTGTCTGAAGGTTTGGACTTCCACTCTAAGCTTACTCCATCTTTGTGGTGGAAAGAACTTTGCCAAGAAGGCATTGACTAGCTTTTCCCAAGAGTCCAGGCTTTCTTTAGGTTGAGAATCCAACCATATTCTAGCTCTGTCTCTTACAGCAAAAGGGAATAGCATCAGTCTATAGACCTCAGGGTTAACCCCATTAGTCTTGACTGTGTCACAGATTTGCAAGAATTCAGCTAAAAACTGATGAGGATCTTCCATTGGAAGTCCATGGAACTTGCAATTCTGTTGCATTAGAGAAACTAATTGAGGCTTAAGCTCAAAGTTGTTTGCTCCAATGGCAGGGATAGAGATGCTTCTCCCATAGAAGTCGGGAGTAGGTGCAGTAAAGTCACCCAGCACCTTCCTTGCATTGTTGGCATTGTTGTTGTTTTCGGCTGCCATGGGTTCTTCTTCTTTGAAGAATTCGGTCAGGTCCTCTAAAGAGAGTTGTGCTTTGGCTTCTCTTAGCTTTCTCTTCAGGGTTCTCTCGGGTTTAGGGTCAGCTTCAACAAGAATGCCTTTGTCTCTGCTCCTGCTCATATGAAAGAGAAGAGAAAAAGAAAATGTGGAATCCTCTATGTCACAGTATAGAGATTCCTTGAAATGTCAGAGGAAAAGAGAAATAGAAAGAAGAAGGAGAAGAAGAATTCGAACTTTAATTAGATAAGGTTCGAATTGTGCATTTAGTAGGAGTGGTACTCCATAAATAAAGGATGTGGGAAGGAGGGAAGAGAATTTTCGAAAATTCAATCTAAAAGATGTTGATAATTTTCGAAAATTGAAGTTGGAAAAGGAATCAAGTGATTTTTTTGAAAAAGATTTTTAAATTAGAAACTAAAAAGATTTGATTGAAAACTAATTTGAAAAAGATATGATAAAAAAAATATGATTGAAAGGTTATTGTCTTAAAAAGATGTGATTGAGAAGATATGATTTGAAAACCATTTTAAAAGATACGTTTTGAAAATTATTTTAAAAGATTTGATTTGGAAAATTAGTGACTTGCCTAACAAGAAAAGATATGATTCAAACATAAAACCTTCCTTAACAGAAAAGGCAAAAAATGTTCAATCAAATTATTAATTGTTAGTAAGTATCTTTGAAAGGAAAGAAATTAATTTTGAAAACATTTGAGTGAAAAGATTTGATTTGAAAAAGATTTGATTTTGAAAAACTTTGAAAACTTGAAAAAAAAATTGATTTTGAAAACAAAATCTTCCCCCTAGCACCATCCTGGCGTTAAACGCCCAGAATGGTATACATTCTGGCGTTTAACGCCCAAAATGCTACCTCTTTGGGCGTTAAACGCCCAACCAGGTACCCTGGCTGGCGTTTAAACGCCAGTCTGCCTTCTTCACTGGGCATTTTTGAATGCTCAGCTTTTTCTGTATAATTCCTCTGCAGCATGTTCTGAATCTTCAATCCCTTGTATCATTGACTTGAAAAGACACAAATTAAAAATATTTTTGGATTTTTAATAATTAGAATGCAACAAGAATCAAATAACAATGCATGCAAGACACCAAACTTAGCAGTTTGTATACTACTGACACTAATGAACTGAAAATGCATATGAGACACACAAAATACTCAAGTCAATAGAATTCAAAGATCAGAGCAAGTGAATCATCAAGAACATCTTGAAGATCACTAAGACATATGAATGCATGCAATTGACACCAAACTTAGGATGAGACACTAGACTCAAACAAGAAATATTTTTGAATTTTATGATTTTTTTTTTAATTTTAATTTTTTTTTAATTTTTTTGTGTTTTTCGAAAATTAAGTGGAAAAAGAAGGTATCAAAATTCTTAATGAGAATTCCAGGAATCAGTGCAATGCTAGTCTAAGACTCCGGTCCAGGAATTAGACATGGCTTCACAGCCAGCCAAGCTTCCAAAGAAAGCTTCGGTCCAAAACACTAGACATGACCAAAGGTCAGCCAAGCCTTAGCAAATCACTGCTCCAAAAGCAAGATTGATACGAAATCAACAAGCTCTTGTGGTGATAAGTTGAAACCTCGGTCCAATCAGATTAGACATGGCTTCTCAGCCAGCCAGATTTCAACAAATCATCATGAAACTCTAGAATTCATCTTCAAGAATTTCGAAAAAAAAAAATACCTAATCTAAGCAACAAGATGAACCGTCAGTTGTCCAGCCTGAACAATCCCGGGCAATAACACCAAAAATTTTGATGTTGTTGCCGGATCTTGGCACTGATGTTACCAAAGGCTTGCTCAAAACTAGAACAATACCCGGCAACGGCGCCAAAAACTTGGTGCGCGAAATTGTGAACTATACTTTTTCACAACTCTCATAATCCCTGGTAATGGCTCCAAAAACTTGGTGCGCTCAATACCATGGCATTACACAACTTCGCACAACTAACCAACAAGTGCACTGGGTCGTCCAAGTAATAAACCTTACGTGAGTAAGGGTCGATCCCACGGAGATTGTTAGTATTGAAGCAAGCTATGGTCATCTTGTAAATCTTAGTCAGGCAAACTCAGATATATATGGTGATGAACGAAAATAACATAAAGGTAAAGATAGTGATACTTATGTAATTCATTGGTAGGAACTTCAGATAAGCGCATGAAGATGCCTTCCCTTCCGTCTCTCTGCTTTCCTACTGTCTTCATCCAACCCTTCTTACTCCTTTCCATGGCAAGCTCGTATAGGGTCTCACTGTTGTCAGCAGCTACCTCCCATCCTCGCAGTGAAAGCTAATGCACACACTCTGTCACAGTGCTGCCAATCACCGGTGTGGTTCCCTCCCCTACCGGAATAGAATAACTCTTTTGCGTCTGTCACTAACGCCCAGTAGGTTACAGGTTTGAAGCACGTCACAGTCATTCAATCATTGAATCCTACTCAGAATACCACAGACAAGGTTAGACCTTCCGGATTCTCTTGAATGCTGCCATCAGTTCTTGCCTATACCACGAAGACTCTGATCTCACGGAATGGTTGGCTCGTTTGTCAGGCGAGCACTCGGTTGTCAGGCGATCAACCATGCATCGTGCAATCAGGAATCTAAGAGATATTCACCAAGCCTCAAATGCTTGTAGAACAAGAGTGGTTGTCAGTCACTTTGTTCATGAGTGAGAATGGTGATGGGCGTCAATCATCACCTTCATCATGTTGAAGAACAAGTGATATCTTGGATAAAGAACAAGCGGAATTTGAATGGAAGAACAATAGTAATTGCATTAATACTCGAGGTACAGCAGAGCTCCACACCTTAATCTATGGTGTGTAGAAACTCCACCGTTGAAAATACATAAGAACAAGGTCTAGGCATGGCCGAATGGCCAGCCTCCCAATGATCTAAGAACTAAAATGTCCAAAGATGATCTAGAGATCTAAAAGTGATCAAAAGATGATCTAGAGATCTAAAAGTGATCAAAAGATTTCTATACAATAGTAAAAGGTCCTACTTATAAGAAACTAGTAGCCTAGGGTGTACAGAA
Organism: Arachis stenosperma; assembly: GCF_014773155.1. Classification (NCBI taxonomy): domain Eukaryota; kingdom Viridiplantae; phylum Streptophyta; class Magnoliopsida; order Fabales; family Fabaceae; genus Arachis; species Arachis stenosperma. Next base: position 15,732,612 of record NC_080385.1, read on the forward strand.
ATGAGTAAATGACATAAAAATCCTCTTCCGGGCCCACTTGGTGTGTGCTTGGGCTGAGCAATGAAGCAATTTCGTGTAGAGACTCTTCTTGGAGTTAAACGCCAGCTTTGGTGCCAGCTTGGGCGTTTAACTCCCATTTGGGTGCCAGTTCCAGCGTTTAACGCTGGGATTTCTTGAGGTGACTTTGAACGCCGGTTTGGGCCATCAAATCTTGGGCAAAGTATGGACTATTATATATTGCTGGAAAGCCCAGGATGTCTACTTTCCAACGCCGTTGAGAGCGCGCCAATTGGGCTTCTGTAGCTCCAGAAAATCCGCTTCGAATGCAGGGAGGTCAGAATCCAACAGCATCTGCAGTCCTTTTTGGTCTCAGGATCAGATTTTTACTCAGGTCCCTCAATTTCAGCCAGAAAATACCTGAAATCACAGAAAAACACACAAACTCATAGTGAAGTCCAGAAAAGTGAATTTTAATTAAAAACTAATAAAAATATACTAAAAACTAACTATATCCTATCAAAAACATACTAAAAACAATGCCAAAAAGTATACAAATTATCCGCTCATCACAACACCAAACTTAAATTGTTGCTTGTCCTCAAGCAACTGAAAATCAAATAAGATAAAAAGAAGAGAATATGCAATGAATTCCAAAAACATCTGTGAAGATCAGCATTAATCAGATGAGCGGGGCTTTTAACTTTTTGCCTCCGAACAGTTTTGGCATCTCACTCTATCCTTTGAAATCCAGAATGGTTGGCTTCTTTAGGAACTTAGAATCCAGATAGTGTTAATGATTCTCTTAGTAAAGTATGATGATTCTTGAACATAGCTATTTATTGAGTCTTGGCTGTGGCCCAAAGCACTCTGTCTTCCAGTATTACCACCGGATACATACATGCCACAGACACATAATTGGGTGAACCTTTTCAGATTGTGACTCAGCTTTGCTAAAGTCCCCAATTAGAGGTATCCAGGGTTCTTAAGCACACTCTTATTTGCCTTGGATCACAACTCTTATTCCTTTCTCTCTTTTTTTTTCGGTTTTTTTTTTTTTTTTTTGAAATGCTTTTTCTTGCTTCAAGAATCATTTTATTGATTTTTCAGATCCTCAGTAACATGTCTCGGTTTTTCATCATTCTTTCAAGAGCCAACATTCATGAACCACAAATTCAAAAGACATATGCACTGTTTAAGCATACATTCAGAGAACAAAAATATTGCCACCACATCAAAATAATTAAACTATTATAAAATTCAAAATTCATGCAATTCTTTCTTTTATCAATTAGGCACGTTTTTATTGAAGAAAGGTGATGGATTCATAGGACATTCATAACTTTAAGGCATAGACACTAAGACACTAATGATCATAAGACACAAACATGGATAAACATAAGCATTAAAATTCGAAAAACAGAAGAACAATAACAAGGAAATCAAAGAATGGGTCCACCTTAGTGATGGCGGCTCTTTCTTGCTCTTGAAGATCCTATGGAGTGCTTGAGCTCCTCAATGTCTCTTCCTTGTCTTTGTTGCTCCTCCCTCATGATTCTTTGATCTTCTCTAATTTCATGGAGGAGAATGGAGTGTTCTTGATGCTCCACCCTTAGTTGTCCCATGTTGGAACTCAATTCTCCTAGGGAGGTGTTTAATTGCTCCCAATAATTTTGTGGAGGAAAGTGCATCCCTTGAGGAATCTCAGGGATCTCATGATGAGAGGGGTCTCTTGTGTACTCCATCCTTTTCTTGGTGATGGGCTTGTCCTCATCAATGGGGGTATCTCCTTCTATGTCAACTCCAACTGAATAACAGAGGTGACAAATGAGGTGAGGAAAGGCTAATCTTGCCAAAGTGGAGGTCTTGTCCGCCACCTTGTAGAGTTCTTGAGCTATAACCTCATGAACTTCTACTTCTTCTCCAATCATGATGCTATGAATCATGATGGCCCGGTCTATGGTAACTTCGGACCGGTTGCTAGTGGGAATGATTGAGCATTGTATGAACTCTAACCATCCTCTAGCCACGGGCTTGAGGTCATGCCTTCTCAATTGAACCGGCTTTCCTCTTGAATCTTGCCTCCATTGTGCGCCCTCTTCACATATGGTTGTGAGGACTTGGTCCAACCTTTGATCAAAGTTGACCCTTCTAGTGTAAGGATGCTCATCTCCTTGCATCATAGGCAAGTTGAACGCCACCCTCACACTCTCCGGACTAAAATCCAAGTATTTCCCCCGAACCATAGTGAGATAGTTCTTTGGATTCGGGTTCACACTTTGGTCATGGTTCTTTGTGATCCATGCATTGGCATAGAACTCTTGAACCATCAAGATTCCGACTTGTTGAATGGGGTTGGTGAGTACTTCCCAACCTCTTCTTCGGATCTCATGGCGGATCTCCGGATATTCACCCTTTTTGAGTGAAAAGGGGACCTCGGGGATCACCTTCTTCAAGGCCACAACTTCATAGAAGTGGACTTGATGCACCCTTGAGAGGAATCTATCCATCTCCCATGACTCGGAGGTGGAAGCCTTTGCCTTCTCTTTCCTCTTTTTAGAGGTTTCTCCGGCCTTGGATGCCATAAATGGTTATGAAAAAGCAACGCTTTTACCACACCAAACTTAAAATGTTTGCTCGTCCTCGAGCAAAAGAAGAAAGAAGGGAGTAGAAGAAGAAGAAATGAAGAAGAGGGAGATGGTGGTGTATTCGGCCAAAGAGGGGGAAGAAAGGGTGTTTAGGTTGTGTGAAAATGAAAGGTTGAAGAAGGGTATATATAGGAGAGAGGGGGGTAATGGTTCGGCCATGGAGGGTGGGTTTGGGAGGGAAAGTGGTTTGAATTTGAAGGGTGAGGTTGGTGGGGATTTATGAAGGATGGATGTGAGTGATGAAGAGAAAGATGGGATTTGATAGGTGAAGGGTTTTTGGGTAAGAGGTGTTGAGGTGATTGGTGAATGGGGGAAGAAGAGAGAGAGTGATGGTAGGGTCCTGTGGGGTCCACAGATCCTGTAGTGTCAAGGAAAAGTCATCCCTGCACCAAATGTTGCTCAAAATCACGTTTTGAGCTATTTCTGGCGTTAAACGCCGGGCTGGTGCCCATTCCTGGCGTTTAACGCCGGGTTCTTGCCCTTTACTGGCGTTTAACGCCAGTCTGGTGCCCCTTTCTGGCGTTAAACGCCCAGAATGGTGCCAGACTGGGCGTTAAACGCCCAACAGCTAGCATTACTGGCGTTTGAACGCCAGTTTCTTCTCCTCCAGGGTGTGCTATTTTTCTTCCTGTTTTTCATTCTGTTTTTGCTTTTTTCATTGTTTTTGTGACTTCTTATGATCATCAACCTACAAAAAAGATAAAATAACAAAAGAAAATAATTAATTATAAAACATTGGGTTGCCTCCCAACAAGCGCTTCTTTAATGTCATTAGCTTGACAGAGGGCTCTCATGGAGCCTCAGAAATGCTCAGAACCGTGTTGAAACCTCCCAACACCAAACTTAGAGTTTAAATGTGGGGTTTCAACACCAAACTTAGAGTTTGGTTGTAGCCTCCCAACACCAAACTTAGAGTTTGACTGTGGGGGCTCTGTTTGGCTCTGTTTTGAGAGGAGCTCTTCATGCTTCCTCTCCATGATGACAGAGGGATATCCTTGGGCCTTAAACACCAAGGATTTTTCATTCACTTGAATGATTAACTCTCCTCTGTCAACATCAATCACAGCCTTTGCTGTGGCTAGGAAGGGTCTGCCAAGGATGATGGATTCATCCATGCACTTCCCAGTCTCTAGGACTATGAAATCAGTAGGGATGTACTGGTCTTCAACTTTAACCAGAACATCCTCTACAAGTCCATGGGCTTGTTTTCTTGAGTTGTCTGCCATCTCTAATGAGATTCTTGCAGCTTGCACCTCTAAGATCCCTAATTTCTCCATTACAGAGAGGGGCATGAGGTTCACACTTGACCCTAAGTCACACAAGGCCTTCTTGAAGGTCATGGTGCCTATGGTACAAGGTATAGAAAACTTCCCAGGATCCTGCCTCTTTTGAGGTAGTTTCTGCCTAGACAAGTCATCCAGTTCTTTGGTGAGCAAGGGAGGTTCATTCTCCCAAGTCTCATTTCCAAATAACTTGTCATTCAGTTTCATGATTGCTCCAAGGTATTTAGCAACTTGCTCTTCAGTGACATACTCATCCTCTTCAGAGGAAGAATACTCATCAGAGCTCATGAATGGCAGAAGTAAGTCCAATGGAATCTCTATGGTCTCATTTTGAGCCTCAGATTCCCATTGTTCCTCATTGAGGAACTCAGAGGAGAGTGGTGCACGCCCACTGGGGTCTTTCTCAGTGGCGTCTTCTTCCTCTCTTTCCTCTCCATATTCGGCCATGTTGATGGCCTTGCACTCTCCTTTTGGATTTTCTTCTGTATTACTTGGGAGAGTACTAGGAGGGAGTTCAGTAACCTTCTTGCTCAGCTGACCCACTTGTCCTTCCAAATTTCTGATGGAGGACCTTGTTTCATTCATGAAACTTTGAGTGGTCTTTATTAGATCAGAGACCATTGTTGCTAAGTCAGAAGTATTCTGCTTAGAACTCTCTGTCTGTTGCTGAGAAGATGATGGAAAAGGCTTGCCATTGCTAAACCTGTTTCTTCCACCATTATTGTTATTGAAACCTTGTTGAGGTCTCTCTTGATTCTTCCATGAGAGATTTGGGTGATTTCTCCATGAATAATTGTAGGTATTTCCATAGGGTTCTCCTAGGTAATTCACCTCTTCCATGGAAGGGTTCTCAGGATCATAAGCTTCTTCCTCAGATGAAGCTTCCTTAGTACTGCCATGTGCATTTTGCATTCCAGACAGACTTTGAGAAATCAAATTGACTTGTTGAGTCAATATCTTGTTCTGAGCCAATATGGCATTCAGAGTGTCAATCTCAAGAACTCCTCTCTTCTGACTAGTTCCATTGTTCACAGGATTTCTTTCAGAAGTATACATGAATTGGTTATTTGCAACCATTTCAATCAATTCTTGAGCTTCTGCAGGCGTCTTCTTCAGATGAAGAGATCCTCCAGCAGAGCTATCCAAAGACATCTTGGATAGTTCAGAGAGACCATCATAGAAAATACCTATGATGCTCCATTCAGAAAGCATGTCTGAGGGACATCTTCTGATTAATTGTTTGTATCTTTCCCAAGCTTCATAGAGGGATTCTCCATCCTTCTATCTGAAGGTTTGGACTTCCACTCTAAGCTTACTCCATCTTTGTGGTGGAAAGAACTTTGCCAAGAAGGCATTGACTAGCTTTTCCCAAGAGTCCAGGCTTTCTTTAGGTTGAGAATCCAACCATATTCTAGCTCTGTCTCTTACAGCAAAAGGGAATAGCATCAGTCTATAGACCTCAGGGTTAACCCCATTAGTCTTGACTGTGTCACAGATTTGCAAGAATTCAGCTAAAAACTGATGAGGATCTTCCATTGGAAGTCCATGGAACTTGCAATTCTGTTGCATTAGAGAAACTAATTGAGGCTTAAGCTCAAAGTTGTTTGCTCCAATGGCAGGGATAGAGATGCTTCTCCCATAGAAGTCGGGAGTAGGTGCAGTAAAGTCACCCAGCACCTTCCTTGCATTGTTGGCATTGTTGTTATTTTCGGCTGCCATGGGTTCTTCTTCTTTGAAGAATTCGGTCAGGTCCTCTAAAGAGAGTTGTGCTTTGGCTTCTCTTAGCTTTCTCTTCAGGGTTCTCTCGGGTTCAGGGTCAGCTTCAACAAGAATGCCTTTGTCTCTGCTCCTGCTCATATGAAAGAGAAGAGAAAAAGAAAATGTGGAATCCTCTATGTCACAGTATAGAGATTCCTTGAAATGTCAGAGGAAAAGAGAAATAGAAAGAAGAAGGAGAAGAAGAATTCGAACTTTAATTAGATAAGGTTCGAATTGTGCATTTAGTAGGAGTGGTACTCCATAAATAAAGGATGTGGGAAGGAGGGAAGAGAATTTTCGAAAATTCAATCTAAAAGATGTTGATAATTTTCGAAAATTGAAGTTGGAAAAGGAATCAAGTGATTTTTTTGAAAAAGATTTTTAAATTAGAAACTAAAAAGATTTGATTGAAAACTAATTTGAAAAAGATATGATAAAAAAAATATGATTGAAAGGTTATTGTCTTAAAAAGATGTGATTGAGAAGATATGATTTGAAAACCATTTTAAAATATATGTTTTGAAAATTATTTTAAAAGATTTGATTTGGAAAATTAGTGACTTGCCTAACAAGAAAAGATATGATTCAAACATAAAACCTTCCTTAACAGAAAAGGCAAAAAATGTTCAATCAAATCATTAATTGTTAGTAAGTATCTTTGAAAGGAAAGAAATTAATTTTGAAAACATTTGAGTGAAAAGATTTGATTTGAAAAAGATTTGATTTTGAAAAACTTTGAAAACTTGAAAAAAAAATTGATTTTGAAAACAAAATCTTCCCCCTAGCACCATCCTGGCGTTAAACGCCCAGAATGGTATACATTCTGGCGTTTAACGCCCAAAATGCTACCTCTTTGGGCGTTAAACGCCCAACCAGGTACCCTGGCTGGCGTTTAAACGCCAGTCTGCCTTCTTCACTGGGCATTTTTGAATGCTCAGCTTTTTCTGTATAATTCCTCTGCAGCATGTTCTGAATCTTCAATCCCTTGTATCATTGACTTGAAAAGACACAAATTAAAAATATTTTTGGATTTTTAATAATTAGAATGCAACAAGAATCAAATAACAATGCATGCAAGACACCAAACTTAGCAGTTTGTATACTACTGACACTAATGAACTGAAAATGCATATGAGACACACAAAATACTCAAGTCAATAGAATTCAAAGATCAGAGCAAGTGAATCATCAAGAACATCTTGAAGATCACTAAGACATATGAATGCATGCAATTGACACCAAACTTAGGATGAGACACTAGACTCAAACAAGAAATATTTTTGAATTTTATGATTTTTTTTTTTAATTTTAATTTTTTTTAATTTTTTTGTGTTTTTCGAAAATTAAGTGGAAAAAGAAGGTATCAAAATTCTTAATGAGAATTCCAGGAATCAGTGCAATGCTAGTCTAAGACTCCGGTCCAGGAATTAGACATGGCTTCACAGCCAGCCAAGCTTCCAAAGAAAGCTTCGGTCCAAAACACTAGACATGACCAAAGGTCAGCCAAGCCTTAGCAAATCACTGCTCCAAAAGCAAGATTGATACGAAATCAACAAGCTCTTGTGGTGATAAGTTGAAACCTCGGTCCAATCAGATTAGACATGGCTTCTCAGCCAGCCAGATTTCAACAAATCATCATGAAACTCTAGAATTCATCTTCAAGAATTTCGAAAAAAAAAAAATACCTAATCTAAGCAACAAGATGAACCGTCAGTTGTCCAGCCTGAACAATCCCGGGCAATAACACCAAAAATTTTGATGTTGTTGCCGGATCTTGGCACTGATGTTACCAAAGGCTTGCTCAAAACTAGAACAATACCCGGCAACGGCGCCAAAAACTTGGTGCGCGAAATTGTGAACTATACTTTTTCACAACTCTCATAATCCCTGGTAATGGCTCCAAAAACTTGGTGCGCTCAATACCATGGCATTACACAACTTCGCACAACTAACCAGCAAGTGCACTGGGTCGTCCAAGTAATAAACCTTACGTGAGTAAGGGTCGATCCCACGGAGATTGTTAGTATTGAAGCAAGCTATGGTCATCTTGTAAATCTTAGTCAGGCAAACTCAGATATATATGGTGATGAACGAAAATAACATAAAGGTAAAGATAGTGATACTTATGTAATTCATTGGTAGGAACTTCAGATAAGCGCATGAAGATGCCTTCCCTTCCGTCTCTCTGCTTTCCTACTGTCTTCATCCAACCCTTCTTACTCCTTTCCATGGCAAGCTCGTATAGGGTCTCACTGTTGTCAGCAGCTACCTCCCATCCTCGCAGTGAAAGCTAATGCACACACTCTGTCACAGTGCTGCCAATCACCGGTGTGGTTCCCTCCCCTACCGGAATAGAATAACTCTTTTGCGTCTGTCACTAACGCCCAGTAGGTTACAGGTTTGAAGCACGTCACAGTCATTCAATCATTGAATCCTACTCAGAATACCACAGACAAGGTTAGACCTTCCGGATTCTCTTGAATGCTGCCATCAGTTCTTGCCTATACCACGAAGACTCTGATCTCACGGAATGGTTGGCTCGTTTGTCAGGCGAGCACTCGGTTGTCAGGCGATCAACCATGCATCGTGCAATCAGGAATCCAAGAGATATTCACCAAGCCTCAAATGCTTGTAGAACAAGAGTGGTTGTCAGTCACTTTGTTCATGAGTGAGAATGGTGATGGGCGTCAATCATCACCTTCATCATGTTGAAGAACAAGTGATATCTTGGATAAAGAACAAGCGAAATTTGAATGGAAGAACAATAGTAATTGCATTAATACTCGAGGTACAGCAGAGCTCCACACCTTAATCTATGGTGTGTAGAAACTCCACCGTTGAAAATACATAAGAACAAGGTCTAGGCATGGCCGAATGGCCAGCCTCCCAATGATCTAAGAACTAAAATGTCCAAAGATGATCTAGAGATCTAAAAGTGATCAAAAGATGATCTAGAGATCTAAAAGTGATCAAAAGATTTCTATACAATAGTAAAAGGTCCTACTTATAAGAAACTAGTAGCCTAGGGTGTACAGAAATGAGTAAATGACATAAAAATCCTCTTCCGGGCCCACTTGGTGTGTGCTTGGGCTGAGCAATGAAGCATTTTCGTGTAGAGACTCTTCTTGGAGTTAAACGCCAGCTTTGGTGCCAGTTTGGGCGTTTAACTCCCATTTGGGTGCCAGTTCCAGCGTTTAACGCTGGGATTTCTTGAGGTGACTTTGAACGCCGGTTTGGGCCATCAAATCTTGGGCAAAGTATGGACTATTATATATTGCTGGAAAGCCCAGGATGTCTACTTTCCAACGCCGTTGAGAGCGCGTCAATTGGGCTTCTGTAGCTCCAGAAAATCCGCTTCGAATGCAGGGAGGTCAGAATCCAACAGCATCTGCAGTCCTTTTTGGTCTCAGGATCAGATTTTTGCTCAGGTCCCTCAATTTCAGCCAGAAAATACCTGAAATCACAGAAAAACACACAAACTCATAGTGAAGTCCAGAAAAGTGAATTTTAATTAAAAACTAATAAAAATATACTAAAAACTAACTATATCCTATCAAAAACATACTAAAAACAATGCCAAAAAGTATACAAATTATCCGCTCATCAACAACCAAAGCAATTAAAATTTGATTGAGAGTTATTAGTTAGTTTGGAACTATACTTACAACGAAGGAATTCTTTTCTATAAGAGAAATTTCTAGACTAACAATAATTGCATTATCAATAACTAGCCTATCATGTGATGGATGCCCTAGTCTAGCATGCCACAAGAAGCTTGAAATGTGATGGTTGCGAGAAATTGCTGTGATATAAGGAAGAGTCCTGATTTTCTTGTGCAGAATGTATAGACCATCAACATTACTAGCTACACCAATCATCCTCAAAGTGTGCAGATCTTGGATCTCACAATCTTTGTCAGTAAAATGCATTTTACAGTGCAGTGATGTAGTGAGCTTTGAAACTGAAATAAGTTTGAAATTGAAGGTAGGGATGAACAATACGTTTGTAATGTAAAGATCATTAGAAAACACAATGGTTCCCATGATGCAGCTGCTTGTCGTGAGAGCACCATTGGGTAATCTAACAACAATGTGATCTATCTTAAAATAATTTTGAAAATCTGCCAAAGAATATGACACATGGTCTGTAGCACCAGTGTCTATAACTCAAGGCTTGTGTTTCTGAATTGAAATGTTTAGAGCCATGATATGAGATTCAAAATGGAAAATGTGCACCACTCTACCTTTATGAGGTGAATGATTATTTTTGGCTGAAATCTGGCTAATGCTATGAGAATGAGATTGATCTCGTCTGCTGAGCAATGCTAGAAGCGCTTCTCTTTGCTCTGGAGTGAATTCATTAATGGTCGGTTCACTCCTTGCTAGTTGCTGAACGCTGAGATTGTCATTATCATCCTCAGAAGCATCAGCTGCTGTTAAGCAATTAAGAACATGATTTTTCTTATCAAATCTAGGCTTGAAGTTTGGTGGATAACCATGCTTCTTGTAGCAATTATCCACTATGTGTCCACTCTTTCAACAATGAGTACATTGTAGCCTATTTCACCCTCTGGTAGATTGGCCTTTGTTTCCTTTGCTCTTCCTTTTCACTTCATTCTGAGAAGGAGAGGCTGAGGAGCTCACCAAAATCTTTGTATTCAAAGCACTATCAAAACTGAAGAGTTGCCTCTCCTGCTGAGTAATCATGGATATAATTTTGTTAACGCTAGGCAATTCATCCATAAGCATCACTTGAAACTAAACGGTTGAATACTATTCTCCAAGACCTCAAAGAAACTTTGTGACTCTATCTTCTTCTCTTTGCTGCCTTACTATGCCTAAACCGCATTCACACTTAACGCAGTCACATCCAGGGATCGATCTGAAATCATCAACCTCTTCCCAAAGGTTCTTAAGCCAAGCAAAATAGGCAATAACGGACATGTCTCCGTGTTTGAGCGCATAAATCTCCTCATTTAACTCTGATGAGTTTGGAAAACTTCAAACTATTGTGATGAATAAACATTGTTAAAAATATTAATTAGAAATTATTAATTCAATTTTGGCTTCAAAATTATTTGTTTAATAATATTTGTTTTGTGTGCAGATTTTTTTGGCAACATAAAGCCCAATATGTTGAGAAAATATTCAGCCTTTAGTACAAAAATTTTCTAAGCATTGAGGCTGAACTTTTCTTGTATCAAGTGGGCCAGGAAAATCAATTTGAAGCCCAAAAATATTTCTTTTAGATCCAACAAATTGCTTGGTCCGAAATTAAAAAGGAAAGAAAGGAAATGGAGTTCGTTTGGTTCGTCTACCCACTCTCCTCTTTGATGGAATTCAAATTTAATTAACTTGGTTTAATTGCATTGGTAACAAGAAAGAGAAAGTTTAAAATTTATTTGATGGCAATTAAGAGTTCACACGTTACAATGCATAGGGGAAGGGAAAGTGAAAAATTAACTCATTTTATTATCTCTCTTTACTTCTATTGAAAGCTTTTCTCTCTTCCCTATTCTCTCTTTTGTTTTGGTCACTTCACTGTCAGGGAAGAAAATTGTAGAAGCAAGTAATCAGAGGAAGAAGCAGAGAAGTTATGAACAAGCAGGAGGCTAAGGTGATGATGGCCTTAGCAAAAAGAAGATCCAATGCATGACATGGCTAGGATCTTTTCCACAAAAGGCAAGATGTGAAGAAGAAGCTTCAAGATCTCCATGCCAAAAGTAGTAGCAATCACCCTTAGTCAGAGAAGAAGATCCCTGAGGGAAAGCTCATTTCTACTTTTGTTTATCCATCACAGAAGGTAGCTACAGAGGCTACATGGAGGAGGAATAAAAAATAGAACAGATGGAGCTGTCAAGGATCAAGAGTTCATTAAGAGTCAGAAATCTTTCTTGGGGACAAAGTCAAGATGGAAGGCTCAGATTGATGAAGCTTGATGAAAAGGAATGAGAGAGAGGTACATGCATGTTGATTTGCTTTTGGTTTTCTCTCTCTCTTCTCTCTGTCCGAACTAGTTTTGGTGTTGAAGAAGAAGAAGTTGGCTCGGTTGAACCATTTCAACCTTGGAAGCTTCCCCTTCTATAATAAGGGTGAACGGCCAAGGCTTGAGACAAGGAGAGTAAGCACATAGTTCTCATAGCTACCCAAGCTAACAGAAGTTCTTCTCCTTCAATGTGTTACATTTTGTTTTCTTTTCTTTAGTTTTGTTTGTCTGAGTCTCATGGTGAAAAAGACAAACAGTGTGAGGTTTGTAAGAAGAAGCCAGTAAGAGGAAAAAAGATAGAGTCTACAAAATTAAAGAAAAAGCCATAGGTGTCTTAGAGGTCCTTTGTACATCTATTTGTTGTGTATCATGATTTTGTGAGAATTCCCTTGCAAGTTAGGTTAGCACTTAGCAGTTGAAAGCTTGGTAGGTGACCAAGTCAAGTTCAGTGTTGGAAATAGTTTCTGGACTTGTCCCGGATAGGAAGGGTAGTTCCTAAGGAGAATTTGGTGTTTGTAATCAGATTATTATAGTGAAATTCCGTCACTGTTGTGATGGAGACTGGATGTAGGCTGCATTTCACCTAGCAGCTGAACCAGGATACTTCTTGGTGTGATTCTCTCATTCTCTTCAACTCCATTTCTATTTCTGATGCGTAGGAGACAAAATTGAAAAATATCTCCTCATCGCTTATGAGACAAAAAAAAATGTTTCTTGACTAGTGACGAGACAAACAACAAAAATATCTCCTAAAAGCATTCTAAAAGGTAGCAAGTGTTACTCAGCAAAAAAAAGGGGCAAAGATTCAACCCCCCTTCTCTTAGTCACTGATAACCATCAGTTAGTATCAGAGCTTGGTCTCAAAGAGATCAAGCTTTGCAGCTTGGAGAAAAGATCCTGATGGCGGCTAATAGTGGCTCTAATTTGGTTGCCTATACTCTGACAGAAGGGCAGTCAAGCAACAGACCACTACTCTTCAATGGAAAGAACTACAGTTACTGGAAAGAAAGAATGAAGATATTTTTTCAGTCTGTGGATTACAGATTTTGGAAGATAATCCTTGAAGGTCCACAATTTTCAACCACTATAGGAGTTGATGGTGTGGTTTCTCTCAAGCATGAAGTCGATTGGACTGAGGAAGACAGAAAGAAAGTAGAGCTCAACGCCAAAGCTGTCAACTTGCTCAACTATGCAGTCAACTTTGAGGAATACCGACGGGTATCAAGATGCACAACAGCAAAGGAAATATAGGACAAACTTCAAATTACTCATGCCCTAGTGAAGAAGATCAGGATAGACATGCTAAATAGAAAGTATGAAATATTCTCAATGAAAGAAGGAGAAACGATAGATGAGTTATTCGAAAGATTCAACGTCATCATCAATGGCTTGGATGCTATGGGAATCACATATCCTGAATCTGTGCTTGTGAGGAGAATATTGAGATGTCTCACAAAAGAGTGGGAAACAAAAGCAATAGTGATAGCTAAAAGTAGCAACATTGATAATATGACATATGATGATTTGAGAGGAAATTTGCTTACTTTTGAAAACACTTATATAAAAAAGATACAAAAAGGAAAGGAATTTCTCTCAAATATGTTACTGAAACTCTAGATGATGAATCCAGTGATAACTCATCTGAAAATGAATTTGTTTTGTTTGCTAAGAAATTCAGGAAAATGTTGAAGTTGAAGGAGAAAAAACAGAGAAAGCAACTCAAGAAAGACAAAGAAGGATTTCAATAAAGTGATCTGCTACAACTGCAAAGAGGTTGGGCACTTCAAATCTGATTGCCCTAAATTGAAGAAGGAGGATAAGCCAACGAAGGAAAAGAAGAAAGGACTGATGGCCTCTTGGGAAGACTTGGAAAATGACTCTGATGAAGATGAAGAATTAGAAACCAAGTCTCAAACTTGCCTCATGGCAGATCACGTAGAGCAGGTAATATTTCATAACCCTGACATTGAAGACCTTCATCTCATGATTGATCATCTTTCTAAAAAGATCAAATGCTTCCTAAGTGAAAACCAAGATCTTGAGTCTCAAATTGCTATTCTAAAAGCTGAAAATGGTTTTCTCAAAGATAAATTAAGGGAGGCTGAAACTGCTATTGAACTTGTTGAAGAAAACAAGCAGTTAAAAGTTCAAATTAAAAGCTGTGAATACCATCATTTTGTGACTGCAAATCTGAATTATTTTGAAGAAAATGAGTGGCTGCATAAAGAGATAAAAAGGCTTAAAGAAGACTTAGCCAACTTTGCTCAAAGTTCTGAAAATCTAAATCAACTCTTGGCTAGTCAAAAACCTCTTTATGATAAAGCTGGTTTGGATTTTCATAAAACTTCAAAATCTGTTGAAAAACCTTCCTTTACAAACATGGCGTCATCTTCAAATGATGTAAGATTTCAAAATCCAACAGGCTTTGTGAAAACAGTAACTCATAGATTTTGCAGATTTTACAATCGGAATGATCATTTTCCTATTCAATATTTCTTTAGTGAAAGAATGATTGGAAATAAAGTTTGTAAAATTATTTGTGATTATAATGGCTGGGGACAAAGAAGATGGTTTGACGTCAAAGGATCCAAAAAGATTTGGATATCTAAGGTCACTTGAGCTTATTTTGTAGGTTTGCCTAGCATCCAAGAGAAAGGACAACATGTGGTATATGGATAGTGGGTGCTCTAGACATTTGACTGGAAAGGCAACGTTCTTCATCAAGCTTGATGAGTATGATGGAGGGTTTGTCACTTTTGGTGATAAGCGAAAAGGAAAAATAGTGACCATAGGAAAAGTTGGTAAAAGTTTATCTTCTTTCATAAATGATGTTTTACTTGTGGATGATTTGAAACACAATTTACTAAGCATTAGCCAATTATGTGATCTCAGTTATGAAGTTATTTTTAGAAAATTGGATTGCTTAGTTATTTGTGAAAAATCTGGTGAAATCTTGTTTGAAGATAAAAGGTGTAATAATGTGTATGGATTGACTCTTGAGGATTTAAAAGATCAAAAAGTGACATGTTTTACTTTACTTGAATTTGAAAAATGGCTTTGGCATAAGAAATTAAGTCATGCAAGCATGTACCAAAATTCTAAGCTTGTTAAGAAGAACTTGGTGAGAGGAATTCCTAACATTAAATTTGATAAGGATATTACTTATGATGCTTGTCAACTAGGCAAACAAGTAAAATCCTCTTTTAAACCTAAAGATGAAATTTCCACCAAGAGGCCATTAGAAATGTTGTATATTGATCTTTTTGGTCTAAATAGAACTCAAAGTTTAGGAGCTAAACACTATGGTTTGGTGGTGGTGGATGACTACTCTAGATTCGGTTGGGTTCTCTTCTTAGCTCACAAGAATGATGCTTGATGATTAGATTTTTGACGGTTTAGAATTTCACTAATGAAATCTCGTTGTAAAGTATAGTTTCTAAACCAAGCAATAATCCTTTCATGCAAAAGATTGTTTGTCACAAGTAACAAACCCCTAAATTTATAAACCGAAGTATTGAAACCTCGGGTCGTTCTCCCTAGGAATTACAATAGAGTGTCTTGTTATTGGTTGTGAGTTATTTTGGGGTTTTGATATGAAGCATGAAAGATAAATGGCAAGAAAGTAAACTAACAACTAACAAAGCTCTTGGCAAGATATGAGAACTAGAAGTCCTATCCTAGTTATCCTTCTCAATTGTGATGAGAATTGTGTATTGCTCCCACTTAGTTAACCTCTAACCATGGAGGAAAGTCAAGTGGATGAATCAATTTGATTCCTCAAGTCCTAATCAACTCCTAAAGGGGAGACTAGCTTTAGAGGCATTCAAATCAATTAGCAACTTCCAATTATCAATCAACAAAGGGATTAAATAACTCAAGTGTCACTAATTACTCTACCTAGGCCAAGAGGAACAAAACCTACACTAAAATCCAACCAAGCATTTCATCAAACACTTGGATGGCATAAAAGGAAAACATAGTAAATCAACAACAAGAACAAAATCTAACAACAATTATTGAGAGGAATTAACAACACAAACCAAAAGGAACACAATTATTATGATTTACCTTGAATTGAATTGAAAGAGAAAGGAAGGAATAAAAGTGGATCTACAACAAAGTATAAAAACAACATAAAGGAATTTACAACAAAGGAATAGAGGAAGATGAATGTAACAACAAGGAATTAAGAGGATAGAAGTAGAAGAAAGCAAAGATTAAAATCTAGACCTAAGATTATTGAACTAAACCTAATCCTAATTCTAGAGAGAAGTGAGAGCTTCTTGGTGCACGAAATTGTGAACAATACTTTTCACAACTCTCATAATCCCTGGTCATGAACTCCAAAAACTTGGTGGTTCAATTCCATGGCATTACACAACTTCGCACAACTAACCAGCAAGTGCACTGGGTCGTCCAAGTAATACCTTACGTGAGTAAGGGTCGATCCCACGGAGATTGTTAGTATGAAGCAAGCTATGGTCATCATGTAAATCTTAGTCAGGCAGACTCAAATGGATATGGTGATGAACGAAAATAACATAAAAGATAAAGATAGAGATACTTATGTAATTCATTGGTAGGAACTTCAGATAAGCGCATGAAGATGCCTTCCCTTCCGTCTCTCTGCTTTCCTACTGTCTTCATCCAATCCTTCTTACTCCTTTCCATGGCAAGCTCGTGTAGGGTTTCACCGTTGTCAATGGCTACCTCCCATCCTCTCAGTGAAAACGATTGCATATGCTCTGTCATAGCACGCGGAATTCAGCTGTCGGTTCTCGGTCAGGCCGGAATAATATCCATCGATACTTTTGCGTCTGTCACTAACGCCCCGCCTGCTAGGAGTTTGAAGCACGTCACAGTCATTCAATCATTGAATCCTACTCAGAATACCACAGACAAGGTTAGACCTTCCGGATTCTCTTGAATGCCGCCATCAGTTCTCGCCTATACCACGAAGACTCTGATCTCACGGAATGGTTGGCTCGTTTGTCAGGCGAGCACTCGGTTGTCAGGCGATCAACCATGCATCGTGCAATCAGGAATCCAAGAGATATTCACTAGAGCCTTGGTTGCTTGTAGAACAAAAGTGGTTGTCAGTCACCTTGTTCATAAGTGAGAATGATGATGAGCGTCACATAATCATCACATTCATCATGTTCTTGGGGGCAAATGAATATCTTGGACAAAGAACAAGCGGAATTGAATAGAAGAACAATAGTAATTGCATTAATACTCGAGGTACAGCAGAGCTCCACACCTTAATCTATGGTGTGTAGAAACTCCACCGTTGAAAATACATAAGAACAAGGTCTAGGCATGGCCGAATGGCCAGCCTCCCAATGATCTAAGAACTAGATGTCCAAAGATGATCAAAGGATCTAAAAATAATCCAAAGATGAAAATACAATAGCAAAAGGTCCTACTTATAGAAAACTAGTAGCCTAAGGTTTACATAGATGAGTAAATGACATAAAAATCCACTTCCGGGCCCACTTGGTGTGTGCTTGGGCTGAGCAATGAAGCATTTTCGTGTAGAGACTCTTCTTGGAGTTAAACGCCAGCTTTTATGCCAGTTTGGGCGTTTAACTCCCATTTGGGTGCCAGTTCCAGCGTTTAACGCTGGGATTTCTTGAGGTGACTTTGAACGCCGATTTGGGCCATCAAATCTTGGGCAAAGTATGGACTATCATATATTGCTGGAAAGCCCAGGATGTCTACTTTCCAACGCCGTTGAGAGCGCGCCAATTGGGCTTCTGTAGCTCCAGAAAATCCACTTCGAGTGCAGGGAGGTCAGAATCCAACAGCATCTGCAGTCCTTTTTAGTCTCTGAATCAGATTTTTGCTCAGGTCCCTCAATTTCAGCCAGAAAATACCTGAAATCACAGAAAAACACACAAACTCATAGTAAAGTCCAGAAAAGTGAATTTTAGCTAAAAACTAATAAAAATATACTAAAAACTAATTAGATCATACCAAAAACATACTAAAAACAATGCCAAAAAGTATATAAATTATCCGCTCATCACTTCTCTCTCTAGAAACTAACTCTAAACTAATCCTAATGCTCTCCTAATGAGTGTTCCCCTCTTCCCCTTAATCCTTCATCCTTTTATTCCTTTCCCTTAGCAATTGGCGCCAAAATGGGTTCAGAAACCCTCTCAAATCGCCAGGCACGTGTTGCATTAGTGAGGTCATGTGCCATCATCGACGCGTGCGCGCACGGTACGCGTGCGCGTCCTTGGCCTGTATCGCAATGTGCGCGCGAGCGCCTTGTGCGCGTGCGCGTGCATGGCCGAGATCAATTCTTTGGCTTTTTGTGCTTCTCTCCACTTGCATGCTTTCTTCCTTGCTTCCTTTGATCCATGCCTAGCCTATTTCAATCCTGGAATTACTAGCAAACACATCAAAGCATCTTATGGAATCAAGAGAAACTAGAATTCATCAAAATAAGGCTTAAAAAGCATGTTTTTACACTTAAGCACAAATATGGGAGAGATAACAAAACCATGCTAATTCCTAGGCTAAATGTGACAAAAGGTTATCAAAATACTCTAAATTTAATGCAAAACAAACCGTCAAATTGGGGTTTGTCAATGCTTTCCATGCTTTTTTCACTATTTGTAAAAAGATTCAAAATGAAAAAGATTTGAAAATTTCCCACTTGAGAAGTGATCACGAAAAAGAATTTGAAAATCAAGATTTTAAAAAATTCTGTGATGATTTTGGCATTGCACATAACTTTTCATGTCCTAGAACTCCTCAACAAAATGGAGTAGTTGAAAGAAGGAATAGAAGCCTTCAAGAAATGACTAGGGCAATGCTTTGTGAAAATGATATACCAAAATTTTTGTGGACTGAAGCTGTGAATACAGCTTGTTATATTTTGAACAGAACAATCATTCGGAAAGGTTTAAAGAAAACTCCATATGAGATTTGGAAAGGTACCCCTCCTAATCTTAAGTATTTCCATGTTTTTTGATGCAAAAGTTTTGTTCTTAACAATAAAGAAAATCTTGAAAAATTTGATCCAAAATCCTATGAAGGAATGTTTGTTGGATACTCCACCACTAGTAAAGCGTAAGAATTTACCTCAAGGAACATAGAACCATAGAGGAATCCATACACGTGTCCTTTTGTGATACTAATTCAATTTCCAATGTTGTGTTAGAAGATGATGCAGGTAGTGAAGCTGATGTCAACCAAGGAACCAATGAAGGAAATCCCAAAACTATCCCAAGCGATGAATATGTCCGTCCAGAAATGTCTCATCAGGAAAGAGGAGACATTTCAGTTTTGTCTCCTGGACAAGCCAGAGAATCCGGAATAGAACAGTCTACTGAAGCTCATCAAGGGAGAGCCTTACCTCAAAGGCCAAGAGAATGGAAGTTCCTAAAAGGCTACCCTCATGATTTCATCATTGGTGACCCATCTCAAGGCATAACTACAAGATCCTCAAGCAAGAAGCAAGTTGATCAAAGCGATGTTGCTTTCTTGTCCCAATTGGAGCCTCTCAATGTGAAGCAAGCTCTTGGTGACCCCTCATGGGTCTAAGCCATGGAAGAAGAGCTACCTCAATTTGAAAAGAATAAGGTTTGGACAGTTGTACCTAATCCAAATGATAAGAAGGTAACCGGTACAAAGTAGATCTTTAAAAATAAATTGGGTGAGGATGGTAGTGTTGTTCGTAACAAGGCTAGATTAGTGGCCCAAGGTTACGATCAAGAGGAAGGAATTGATTTTAATGAGTCATTTGCCTCGGTAGCTAGAATGGAAGCAATTAGGTTGCTTCTTGCCTATGCTGTCCACAAGGGTTTAAGATGTTCCAAATGGATGTTAAATATGCTTTCCTTAATGGCTTTATAGATAGAGAAGTGTTTGTGGCTCAACCCCCCGATTTTGAAAGTAAAGAATTTCCAAATCATGTTTTTAAACTTTCAAAGGCTCTTTGTGGCCTTAGGCAAGCTCCAAGAGCTTGGTATGAAAAGCTTAGTGCCTTCTTGTTGGAAAATTATTTTCAAAGGGGAACCACCGATACAACTTTATTTATAAAGCATCTAATGATGATATTTTACTTGTTCAAGTTTATGTGGATGATATAGTGTTTGGTTCGGCCAATGAAACCTTGTGTGAAGAGTTTGGAAAACTTATGACTAGTGAGTTTGAAATGAGTTTGATGGGTGAATTAACCTTTTTTCTTGGTCTTCAAATCAAACAAACTCCTAGTAGTATTTTCATTCACAAAGGTAAATATGCAAAAGAATTAATCAAGAAATGTGGCCTTGAAAATTCCAAACCTATAGGAACACCTATGCATCCAAACACTAAACTTGATAAGGATGAAAGTGGGAAAGATGAGGATGAAACACGGTATAGAGGAATGATTGGATCACTTATGTATCTTACATCCTCTAGACCGGATATTGTCCAAAGTGTGGGTGTATGTTCAAGATTTCAGTCTCACCCAAAAGAAATCCATCTTTTAGTTGTTAAGAGAATCATTAGATACATTAAGGGAATATGTGATTTTGGCTTATGGTATCCTAAATCTGATGAGTTTTGTGCAGTAGGGTTTTATGATGCAGATTATGCGGGTGATCGAGTGGATAGAAAAAGCACATCCGAAATGTGTTGCTTCCTTGGCAGCTCACTCAACATGTGGTCAAGCAAGAAGCAAGCCACTATTGCACTATCCACGGCTGAAGCTGAATACATATCTGCCGCAGTATGTTGTTCTCAATTAATTTGGTTAAGAACTCAATTAGAGGATTATAAATTGAAAATCAATAGTATACCTTTATTTTGTAATAATATGAGTGCAATAAACATCTCTAAAAATCCTGTTTTGCATTTTAGAACTAAGCACATAGAAGTTACATATCATTTCATTAGAGAACATGTGCAAAAAGGTACTATTGATATTCAATTTTTGAAATCTGAAGAACAACTGGCTGACATATTCACTAAACCTTTGTGTGAAGATAGGTTATGTTCGTTAAAGAACAGTTTGGGAATGTTAGAGTTAAATTCTGTTGAAAAATTGTGATTTTAACGAGTCTGTTTGTTTTTCTCTCGTAGGAAACAAGGAGACAAATCTGGGTATGTGATAAACAAGCCATGAAGCAGGGGGAGACTGATCCTTGGTGTCACTAAACTTGAGCCCAACCATACTCTTTTGAACCCACTCTATGACTCTGGCCCGTTTTCAGTTTTTCATCATATTTTCGTTAAAATAATTTTTGGAGGCTATCACATCATATCTTTATAGGGGGAGTTTATGTCAAATCAAAATCTTCTCCCTTATTCTCTCCCATGTTTCAACGAAAAGATCTTTTAGTTACTTTTTTATCTTCCTTGATTGATAACCACTTTATCAATGCTCATTATTTTAAATAATCCTCTCTCCACTCAGCATTTAATGCGGGTGTAACCCCTTTCCACCTTCCAATCCATTCGACCATCTCTTCATCTTCTCACTCCCCTCTTCATCAATTTTCATCATGAAAAAAGAAGTTGGCCACTAGAAGAAGCAACCGAACTCCTTCTTCCAAAAATTCTCCTTCCTCCTATACTCCCCAAACTCACACCCATATTCATATACACTCTGCTTCATCCTCCTCCCCCTTTTCACACTCAACCACATCTATGAGGAAGAAGGTGATTCATCAAAGATTCTCTTCACGCAAGAAGACTGGAAAAGAGAAGGGACCTATACCTGAAGAAGAAGATGCGTCTCTGTCCTCTCCACCACCCTCACCTCCACGGTGCTCAACTCCACATCCTTCTGGCCGAACTGCTTCTTCTCAGCATCCAAAGCGCTACATCCTCCACAACACTTGAGAGCCACCAAACTTGGACTCACTAGACTTTAAAAATAAGTTTAGTAAGAATCATTCTCACTTTGATCCTGCTCGGTTCACATCCTGTGCTGCATTTGAGTTCCATTCTCAAGTTTTAGTGAACCGCCATTTGTGTGCCTCATATGTTATCAATCTGGAGAATCTGTCTGACAAGGGTATTAATTTTTCTACTCTCTTTGATAAACTCAAATGGACTCCTCTGTTTAAGATTCGCAAGCCGGTCTACCCAAATTTGGTTCGCGGGTTTTATGTGAACATGATGTACCATGATGGAGCCTTACATTCTTATGTCAAAAAGGTGCATCTGACTTTGAACAGAGAGACTGTTAGTGCTGTCTTAGGGTATGAAGATGAAGGTGCAAGAGTATATATGTCTGGCAAATGAGACTCTCAGGTTGGGATTTCTCTTCAGACTGCTTTGTCTCGGGTTTGTGAGAATTTTTCAGCTCTTGATGGAACTACTCTAACACACAAAGCTCTTGGCCCTTTGAGAGCGCTACTTCACCACATCATCAACCACATTTTGATGCCCTAGAGCGGTTCCTATCAAAGAGTAACAGTCTATGATACTTTGGTTTTATTTGCCATTCTTAATTCTGCATCTATCTCTTTTGCTTATCTCATGGTGCGACACATGTGGGATTGTGTTCGCAGTGATAAAAAGGCGAATCTACCCTATGGTATTTTTCTGACCTATATTTTTGAATACTTTAATATTGATTTAATCAATGAGCCTGTAGAAAACAGGGTTTCTACTTTAAAGGGAGGCAGGATTTCTGAGTCAATGAAAGGGAAAAAAGGAAAAAGCTCAATGGAATCTGATAGTGAAAATGAATATCATCCCTCTAATTCCTCCAAAATATCCGAATTTGTCAAAAATGTGTTGGATGAGTTTTCTCATATGTCCAATCTAATGATCAAATCTTCCAAGGAGGGTAAGAAACAAGCATATGAAAATAAAAAGGCCTGGACTAAGTGCAATGAGAGAATCAATTTGCTGCTCAAAAGCCTGGAAAAAAGACATGGATGATTCGGATGAAGAAGATGATTCCCTTGGCTCAGATATCAATCTTTTTTATGCTTGATGTGCTCTTTGCTACTCACACCTTTGAACTCTGTTCTTTTAATTGTTCTTTTGTTTTAATGTCTTGTGAACAGTTGGATAACTGTACTCGGCTACTTAGAACTCTTTTGTTTTGTTTATTAATCAAATATTCTGTATATTCATCATGTTGGTTTTCTAACTATTTTGCAGGTTCCTCTCGTGATGACAAAAGGGAAAGAAAAGTAGATAAAGAGGCTAATCTAATAATACTCTGATATCAGTTTTCTAATGATTATTGCCTGCCAATTTTTTATTTTCTTTATGATGCTGGATATTCTTGCTTGAATGAAATGTTTGGCAGGAAATATTATTAGCAGGAATCACTTGAATATATAGTATGATGAGTCTTGATTTTTTATGTACTCTGAACGTACTCAATCATGCTCTGTTGTTAACAAAATATTTTTGAGCATCATGTTATCTGAAGGACAACAAAATGTTATGTCTTGATTTATTGCTCATATTCTTTGCTTGAAAGGTTCCATGTGTTGAATATATTAAATCTGTTGGAATCGTTCAAGCATTTTATAGGTATTGCTTCCACTGAGAAAATGCATACATTAAGCGGGAGCTATGTGATAATAGGAAAGGGGGAGGATTCAAATCTTCAAGGGAGTTCTCTTAATCCTTAAACCTCTTTCAATTCATTTTTTAATAATGTTTTTTATCAATGGGGAGATTGATAAGTTTGGAAAACTTCAAATTATTGTGATGACTAAACATTGTTAAAAATATTAATTAGAAATTATTAATTCAATTTTGGCTTCAAAATTATTTGTTAAATAATTTCTGTTTTGTGTGCAGATTTTTTGGGCAACATAAAGTCCAATATGTTGAGAAAATATTCAGCCTTTGGTACAAAAATTTTCTAAGCATTGGGGCTGAACTATTCTTGTATTAAGTGGGCCAGGAAAACCAATTTGAAGCCCAAAAATATTTCCTTTAGATCCAACAAATTGCTTAGTCCAAAATTAAAAAGGAAAGAAAGGAAATGGAGCTCGTTTGGTTCGGTTACCCACTCCCCTCTTTGATGGAATTCAAATTTAATTAACTTGGTTTAATTGCATTGGTAATAAGAAAGAGAAAGTTCAAAATTGATTTGATGGCAATTAAGAGTTCACACGTTACAATGCATAGGGGAAAAAAAGTGAAAAATTAACTCATTTTATCATCTCTTTACTTCTATTGAAAGCTTTTCTCTCTTCTCTCTCCTCTCTTTTGTTTCGGTCACTTCATTGTCAGGGAAGAAGATTGTAGAAGCAAGTAATCAGAGGAAGAAGCAGAGAAACTATGAACAAGCAGGAGGCTAAGGTGATGATGGCCTTAGCAAAAAGAAGATCCAAGGCATGGCGTGGCTAGGATCTTTTCCACAAAAGGCAAAATGTGGAGAAGAAGCTTCAAGATCTCCATGCCAAAAGTAGTAGCAATCGGCCTCAGTCAAAGAAGAAGATCCCTGAGGGGAAGCTCGTTTTCACTTTTGTTCATCCATCACAGAAGGTAGCTACAGAGGCTACGTGGAGGAGGAAGCAAAAATGGAACAGATAGAGCTATCAAGGATCAAGAGTTTATCAAGGGTCAGAAATCTTTCTTGGGGACAAAGTCAAGATGGAAGGCTCAGATTGATGAAGCTTGATGAAAAGGGATGAGAGAGAGAGGTACATGCATATTGATTTGCTTTTGGTTTTCTCTCTCTTTTCTCTCTGTCCGAATCGGTTTTGGTGTTGAAGAAGAAGAAGTTGGCTCGGTTGAACCGTTTCAACCTTGGAAGCTTCCCCTTCTATAATAAGGGTGAACGGCCAAGGCTTGAGACAATGAGAGTAAGCACAGAGTTCTCATAGCTACCCAAGCTAACAGAAATTCTTCTCCTTCAATGTGTTACATTTTGTTTTTTTTTCTCTAGTTTTGTCTGTCTGAGTCTCATGGTAAAAAAAAGGAAAACAGTGTGAGGTTTGTAAGAAAAAGCCAATGAGAGAAAAAAAGGTAGAGTGTACAAAATTAAAGAAAAAGCCATAGGTGTCTTAGAGGTCCTTTGTACATCTATTTGTTGCAGTGTTATCAAAACCGGACCGGACCAACCGGTTCAACAAAAAAATCGGTGAGCCGAATCTTCTACTGGTTCGATCCGATATTTGGACCGCATAAAGTTGAAAATCGATAAGAACCGACCAAATTCGATGCGAACCGGTAAAAACCGGTCAAACTCGGTAATGTTCGGTCCAACCGAATTGGTTAAGGGTTAAATTTTAACAAAATGTTAAAACTGGGGTTCAAACCCCTCCCCTCTTGGAAACGTAACATTAGTTATAGCCACCAGGCTGTGTTTATTTTCATTAATACTAATGCAAAAATATATATATATATATTTTCTATCAAATAATTTTCTCCTACCTAATCTATTTTAAATTTATTTATAAATTCACTTATTCTTAAATTAATTATATTTTTATTTAACAATAATTATAAACTCAGTTATTTTTTTCATAATTATATAATATCTATTAGTATTATTTTTCAATAAATACTTGTAGTATATAATAATATAATAGATATAAACTAATTAATAAATTATTAAAATTTAAAAATAATAATTATTTTAATATAAAAACAAAATAAAAGTATTTATTATATAGTAAAAATATCAAAATACTTATTGTTTCTGGTCCATATTATTTTAGAACAGCTTGATATTCTTAAAATATTAGTAAAAATATGTATTTTAAATTATAATTTTAAATTTTTGACTTTTTTTTTTATTTTTTATTTGCATAGTACCGAGTCAACCGGTTCAACTAGTGACCCACCGGTTGAACCAGTAACCCAGTGACCCAATGACTTGACCGGTTCGATTACCAATTCGGTTCTGACAACTATGATTTGTTGTGTATCATGATTCTGTGGAATCCCCTTGCAATTTGGGTTAGCACTTAGCAGTTAAAACTTGGTAGGTGACCAAGTCAAGTTTAGTGTTGGAAATAGTTTCTGGACTTGTCCTAGATAGGAAGGGTAGTTCCTAGGGAGAATTGGTGTTTGTAATCAGATGATTATAGTGAAATTCCATCACTGTTGTAATGGAGACTAGATGTAGGCTGCATTGCACCTAGCAGCTGAACTAGGATACTTCTTGGTGTGATTCTCTCTTTCTCTTCTACTCCATTTATGTTTCTGATGCGTAGGAGACAAAATTGAAAAATATCTCCTCACCAGTTACGAGACAAAAAGAAAATGTCTCTTGATTAGTGACAAGACAAAAAGCATAAATATCTCCTAAAAGCATTCTAAAAGGTAGCAAGTGTTACTCAGTGGTGCACGAAATTGCAATAACACTTTTGCAATCCCGCACAACTAACCAGCAAGTGCACTGGGTCGTCCAAGTAATACCTTGCGTGAGCAAGGGTCGATCCCACGGAGATTGTCGGCTTGAATCAAGCTATGGTTATCTTGTAAATCTTAGTCAGGATATCAGAAATTATCAGGATTGATTGTAAAAAGTAAAAGAACATGAAATGGTTACTTGTTTTGCAGTAATGGAGAATAGGTTGGGGTTTTGGAGATGCTCCGTCTTCTGAATCTCTGCTTTCCTACTGTCTTCTTCATCAAACACGCAAGTCTCCTTCCATGGCAAGCTGTGTGTAGGGTTTCACCGTTGTCAGTGGCTACCTCCCATCCTCTCATTGGAACGATTCCTAATGCCCTGTCACGGCACGGCATTCCATATGTCGGTTCTCAATCAGACCGGAGTAGAATCCAGTGATTCTTTTGGCGTCTGTCACTAACGCCCCGCCTTCAGGAGATTGAAGCACGTCACAGTCATTCAGTCATTGAATCCTACTCAGAATACCACAGACAAGGTTTAGACCTTCCGGATTCTCTTGAATGCCGCCATCAGTCTAGCTTATACCACGAAGATTCCGATAAAAGAATCCAAGAGATAACTACTTAATCTAAGGTAGAACAGAGGTGGTTGTCAGG
This sequence comes from Arachis stenosperma, assembly GCF_014773155.1. NCBI lineage: Eukaryota > Viridiplantae > Streptophyta > Magnoliopsida > Fabales > Fabaceae > Arachis > Arachis stenosperma. The sequence continues at coordinate 15,759,217 of NC_080385.1, forward strand.
CACACATGTTCATAGTTGAGAATGATGATGATTGTCACTGATCATCACATTCATCCGGATTAAGAACAAGTATTATCTTAGAATGGAAGCAAGCATGATTGAATGAGAAACAGTAGTAATTGCATTAATCCATCAAGACACAGCAGAGCTCCTCACCCCCAACCATGGGGTTTAGAGACTCATGCTGTGGAAGAAAGGTGTACAATGTCATAAGGTCGCATTCCGTGCTGATTACCAAGTCAAAAGGTCCTATAAGTAGTAAACTAGTATCCTAAGGTTTACAAATGAGTAAATGACAGAAAAATCCACTTCCGGCCCACTTGGTGTGTGCTTGGGCTGAGCATTGAAGCTTTTATGTGTAGAGACGTTTTTCTGGAGTTAAACGCCAGTTCTCATGCCAGTTTGGGCGTTTAACTCCAAGTTTATGCCAGTTCCGGCGTTTAACGCTGGAATTTCTGAGGCCGGTTTGCTACGCAGGTTTGGGCCATCAAATCTTGGGCAAAGTATAGACTATTATATATTTCTGGAAAGCCCTGGATGTCTACTTTCCAACGCCGTTGAGAGCGCGCCAATTGGGCTTCTGTAGCTCCAGAAAATCCGCTTCGAGTGCAGGGAGGTCAGAATCCAACAGCATCTGCAGTCCTTTTCAGTCTCTGGATCAGATTTTTGCTCAGAACCTTCAATTTCAGTCAGAAAATACCTGAAATCACAGAAAAACACACAAACTCATAGTAAAGTCCAGAAAAGTGAATTTTAATTAAAAACTAATAAAAATATACTAAAAACTAACTAAAAGATACTAAAAACATACTAAAAACAATGCCAAAAAGTGTACAAATTATCCGCTCATCACAACACCAAACTTAAATTGTTGCTTGTCCCCAAGCAACTGAAAATCAAAATAGGATAAAAAGAAGAGAATATACTATAGACTCCAAATATCAAAGAAACATAGCTCCAATTAGATGAGCGGGACTAGTAGCTTTTTGCCTCCGAACAGTTTTGGCATCTCACTCTATCCTTTGAAGTTCAGAATGATTAGCATCTATAAGAACTCAGAACTCAGATAGTGTTATTGATTCTTCTAGTTAAGTGTATTGATTCTTGAACATAGCCAGTGTATGAGTCTTGGCTGTGGCCCAAAGCACTCTGTCTTCCAGTATTACCACCGGATACACACATGCCACAGACACATAATTGGGTGAACCTTTTCAGATTGTGACTCAGCTTTGCTAAAGTCCCCAATTAGAGGTGTCCAGGGTTCTTAAGCACACTCTTGTTGCCTTGGATCACAACTCTATTTCTTTTCTTTTTCTTTTTCTTTTCTCCTTTTTTTTTTCGAAATTTTTTTTTTTCTTATTTTTTTTTGTATTCACTGCTTTTTCTTGCTTCAAGAATCAATTTGATGATTTTTCAGATCCTCAATAACAGTTCTCTTTCTCCTCATTCTTTCAAGAGCCAACAAATTTAACATTCTTAAAAACAACAAATTCAAGAGACATATGCACTATTCAAGCATTCATTCAGAAAACAAAAAGTATTGTCACCACATCAAACTAATTCAACTAGTTTCAGAGATAAATTTTGAAACCCTGTACTTCTTGTTCTTTTGTGATTAAAGCATTTTTCTTTTAAGAGAGGTGATGGATTCATAGGACATTCATAACTTTAAGGCATAACTTTAATTTATTAATTATGAATTAAAAACAAGACTCAAAATAGATATAGAATGAGACTAGAAAAAACGAAAAATGAGAACAAAATAAAGGAAAATAAAAAAAAACGAAAAACAGAGCTCCTAATGATAGGTTTTCACAGAGTTAGGACTCACAACCTTGATTTTGAGAAGTGGATGCTCCCAGCTTGAGGAGAGCTTTTGGCGTTTCAACTCTTGGAGCTCACGCCCCTGCTTCTCTTGTTCCTTCAGCAATTTGCAGAGTATGCAATTCTGCTGTTCTTCCTTCAGTTGCTCCATAGTCTCTTGCAGCTTGTTAATAGATGCTTCTAGGCTGGACCAGTAGTCAATTCTTGGGAATTCAGGGAGGAATTCCTGCGCCCTCCTCTTGATGGGTTGTCTTGCACTTGTCCTTCCATTGACTTCTTGGTGATTGGGTGTTCAATGGGTATGAACTCATCTACTCCCATCTTCACCCCAGCCTCTTTACAGAGCAAGGAAATCAAGCTTGGGTAAGCCAGTTGGCCTCAGTGGAATTCTTATTTGCAATGGTGTAGATCTCACAAGCAATCACATGATGAACCTCCACTTCTTTTCCAAGCATAATGCAGTGAATCATCTGCTCTCTTGATGGTGACCTCAGAACGGTTGCTAGTGGGCATATGGAATGCCCAATAAAGTCTAGCCAACCTCTTGCAATTGGCTTGAGGTCTCCCCTCTTGAGTTGGTTTGGGACACCCTTTGAATTGGTTATCCACTTAGTCCCAGGAGGCAGATGTCCTCTAGAACTTGATCCAACCTTATCTACTCTCACCATCCTCCTATTGAAGGAATCAGGATCATCTTGTAGTTGAGGTAGTTTGAAGATTTCTTATTTTGTCCAGATGGAAGTACAACTTTCCCTCTGACCATGGTTCTGTAAGCGGTTCCAGTCATTCTTTGCTTATCGTTAGCCACAGATTTGAGTAGAATTCCTGAACCATGTTCCTTCCAACCTTTGTCTCAGGATTGGTCAGAACTTCCCAACCTCTGTTTCGAATTTGCTCTTGGATCTCCGGATTTCATCTTCTTTCAGATCAAATTTAACTTCCGGATCACTGACCTCAGACCCATTATTTTGTGATAATGGTCTTCATGTTCTTTGGTTAAGAACTTCTCTTCATTCCAAAGATTCTTGGATTAGTCTCTTTCTTTCCTCTTGATTGGTTTGTTTTCCCTTGGGAGCCATGATCTTGATAGATCTTAGCTTAGTGATCACAGAAAAGCACACCAACTTAGAGGTTTTGCTTGTCCTCAAGCAAAAGAAAAGAAAGAAGAGAAGAGAGAGAGAGGAAATTCGAATGGTGTGAGGAAGGAGGGGTGAGGAACGTTCATTTATAGAGTGGGGGGAGGAGAATTCGAAACAAAAGAGAGATTTGAAAGGAAATTTGAAAAGATTTTGAAAAAAATTTGAGAAAAGGGTGAGTTTTTGAAGAAGATTTGAGATTATTTGAAATAGATTTGAAGAATGGTTTGATTTGTGAAGATTTGAAAGTGAATGATGAAAGGTTAAGTGCATTTATAGAAGATTATGGGTAAAAGAGGAAAGTTTGAAAAAATTTGAGTGAAAAAAAAATGTGGTCCCCCCACCTTTCTGGCGTTAACGCCCAGAATGGCACCCATTCTGGCGTTAACGCCCACTTGGCACCCTTTTTGGGCGTTTAACGCCCAGCCAGGTACCCTGGCTGGCGTTAAACACCAGAAAACCTTCCTCTCTGGGCGTTTTTCTGAACGCCCAGTGATGCTGCACACCTGGCGTTAAACGCCCAGAATGGTACCATTCTGGCGTTTAACGCCCAAAATGGTACCATTACTGGCGTTAAACGCCCAGATGGTACCCATTCTGGCGTTTAACGCCCAAAATGCACCTACTGGCATTTTTTCGCCAGTAAGCTCATTTTCTCTGCTTTTTGAGCTGAATCCTTCTGTAACTCTGTGAATTCCTTCATTTTTTTGATATTTGCCTCTGTAAGAACAAATCATACAACCTACTAATGACTGGGTTGCCTCCCAGTAAGCGCTTCTTTACTGTTTAGCTGGACTTTCACTGAGAATCACTCTAGTCTCAGTTTTGAGCCTCCTGCTCAAAGTTCCTTCAAGATAATGTTTGATTCTCTGTCCATTAACAATGAACTTCTTATCAGAATCAATATCCTGAAGCTCAACATATCCATATGGTGACACTCCTGTAATCACATATGGACCCCCCCCAACGGGATTTGAGTTTTGGAAACAGTTTGAGCCTAGAGTTGAAGAGCAGAACTTTTTGTCCTGGCTCAAAGACTCTGGTGACAATTTCTGTCATGCCATTTCTTTGCCTTTCCTTATAATTTTTGCATTTTCAAAGGCATTGAGTCTGACTCCTCTAGCTCATTCAGCTGTAGCAGTCTTTTTTCACCAGCTAACTGTGCATCCATGTTTAGGAATCTGGTTGCCCAGTAGGCTTTATGTTCCAGTTCCACAGGCAAATGGCAGCCTTCTCATACACCAATTGGTATGGAGAGGTGCCTATAGGAGTCTTGAATGCTGTTCTGTATGCCCACAGAGCATCATCCAAGCTCTTGCCCAATCCTTTCTTCGGGCCATTAGTCCGTTCTAGGATTCTTTTAGTTCTCTGTTAGAGACCTCTGCTTGCCCATTTGTCTGTGGATGATACGGAGTTGCCACTTTGTGGCTAATTCCATATCTGACCATAGCAGAGTATAGTTGTTTATTGCAGAAATGAGTGCCCCCATCACTGATTAGCACTCTGGGAACGCCAAATCTGCTGAAAATGTTCTCTGGAGGAATTTCAGTACGGTCTTAGTATCATTAGTGGGTGTAGCAATTGCTTCCCACTACATGTCCACTGCCACCAGAATGTAAGTGTTTGAGATGATGTGGGAATGGCCCCATGAAGTCAATTCCCCATGCATCAACAGCTCTATCTCTAATATCCCTTGTGAGGCATGGCTATCCATGAGGCAGGTTACCAGCTCTTTGGCAACTGTCACAGTACGCACAAACTCTCGGGAATCTTATAGAGATGGGCCAGTAGAAGCCACTTGGAGGACTTTAGTGGCTGTTCACTCACTTCCAAAATGTCCTCCATACTGTGATCCATGGCAGTGCCATAGGATCCTCTGTGCTTCTCTGGGTACACACCTGCGGATCACTCCGTCAGCACATCTCTTAAAGAGATATGGTTCATCCCAAAGGTAGTACTTGGCATCTGAAATTAATTTCTTTTTCTGCATGTAACTGTACTCTTTGGTATGAACCTCACAGCTTTATAGTTTGCAATGTCTGCAAACCATGGAGCTTCCTGAATGGCAAAAATTGCTCATCTGGGAAAGTCTCAGAAATCTCAGTAGAAGGGAGGGACGCCCCAACTACTGGCTCTATTCTGGACAGATGATCAGCTACCTGATTCTCTGTCCCTTTTCTGTCTCTTATTTCTATATCAAACTCTTGCAGAAGCAACACCCATCTGATAAGCCTGGTTTTGAATCCTGCTTTGTGAGTAAGTATTTAAGAGCAGCATGGTCAGTGTACACAATCACTTTGGATCCTACTAGGTAGGATCTAAACTTGTCAATGGCATAAACCACTGCAAGTAATTCTTTTCTGTGGTTGTGTAATTCTTCTGTGCATCATTTAGAACACGGCTAGCATAATAAATGACATGCAGAAGTTTGTTATGCCTCTGTCCCAACACTGCACCAATGGCATGATCACTGGCATCACACATTAGTTCAAATGGTAATGTCCAATCTGGTGCAGAGATGACTGTGCTGTGACCAGTTTAGCTTTCAGGGTCTCAAATGCCTGCAAACACTGTGTGTCAAACACAAATGGTGTGTCAGCAGCTAACAGGTTACTCAGGTTTAGCAATTTTCGAAAAATCCTTAATAAACCTTCTGTAGAATTCTGCATGCCCCAGAAAGCTTCTGATTGCCTTAACATTGGCAGGTGGTGTAATTTTTCAATTACCTCTACCTTTGCCTTATCCACCTCTATTCCCCTGCTTGAAATTTTGTGCCCAAGGACAATTCCTTCAGTCACCATAAAGTGACATTTCTCCCAGTTTAAAACCAGGTTAGTCTCTTGGCATCTTTTCAGGACAAGTGGTGGTTAAGACAGGAGCTGAATGAGTCTCCATACTGAAAAGTCATCCATGAAGACTTCCAGAAATTTCTCTACCATATCTGAGAAGATAGAGAGCATGCACCTTTGAAAGGTTGCAGGTGCATTGCACAGACCAAAAGGCATTCTCCTATAGCAAACACGCCAGAAGGGCATGTGAATGCTTTTTCTCTTGGTCTTGAGGATCTACTGCAATTTGGTTGTAGCCTGAGTAGCCATCCAAAAAGCAGTAGTAATCATGACCAGCTCTTTCTAGCATTTGGTCTATGAATGGTAAAGGAAAATGATCCTTTTGGTGGCTGTATTGAGTCTTCTGTAGTCAATACACATGCGCCACCCTGTGACTGTCCTTGTAGGAACCAGTTCATTTTTTCATTATGAACCACTGTCATGCCTCCCTTTTTGGGAACAACTTGGACAGGGCTCACGGGGCTATCAGAAATAGGATAAATAATCCCAGCCTCCAGTAATTTAGTGACCTCTTTCTGCACCACCTCCTTCATGGCAGGATTTAGCCTCCTCTGTGGTTGAACCACTGGTTTGGCATTATCCTCCAACAGGATCTTGTGCATGCATCTAGCTGGGCTAATGCCCTTGAGATCACTTATGGACCACCCAAGCTGTCTTGTGTGTCCTTAGCACTTTAATCAGTGCTTCCTCTTCCTGTGAATTTAAAGCAGAGCTTATAATCACTGGAAAAGTCACCCTCTCCCAGAAATGCATATTTCAAGGATGATGGTAATGGTTGAGTCAGGCTTGGGAGGCTTATCCTCCTCCTGAGGAATTTTCGAAAATTCCTTTACTTCCTCTAGTTCTTCTTGATCAGGTTGAGCATCTTTGAAGATGTCCTCAAGCTCTGATTCTAGGCTTTCAGCCATATTGATCTCTCTACCAGAGAATCAATAATGTCAACGTCCATGCAGTCTTCTGGTGTGTCTGGATGCTGCATAGCTTTCACAGCATTCAACTTGAACTCATCCTCATTGACTCTCAGGGTTACTTCCCCTTTATGTACATCAATGAGAGTTCGTCCAGTTGCTAGGAAAGGTCTTCCTAGAATGAGAGTTGCACTTTTGTGCTCCTCCATTTCCAGCACACAAAGTCAGTTGGAAAGGCAAATGGCCCAACCTTGACAATCATGTCCTCTATTATGCCTGATGGGTTTTAATGGAACCATCAGCAAGTTGGAGGCATATCCTGGTTGGTTTGACTTCTCCAGTCAACCCAAGCTTTCTGATAGTGGATGCAGGTATTAGATTGATGCTTGCTCCAAGATCACATAGGGCTATCTTGGTGCAGGCGCCTTCTATGTGCAGGGTATCATAAGCTTCCAGGATCTTGAAGCTTTTCTGGTAAGCTTTTCAAAATGACTGCACTGCATTCTTCAGTGAGAAACACTTTTTCAGTTTCTCTCCAATTCTTCTTATGGCTTAAGATCTCTTTCATAAACTTAGCATAAGAGGGTATTTGCTCAAGTGCCTCTGCAAACGGAATCTTTATTTCAAGAGTCCTTAGATAGTCTGCAAAGCGGCAAATGCTTATCCTGTTCCGCTTTGCGGAGTTTCTGAGGATAAGGCATCTTGGCTTGATATTCTTCAACCTTAGATGCTGCAGGTTTATTCCTTACAGAAATGGTTGAAGAGGCCTTGTTAGGGGGATAATCATCAGAACTCTCAGGTGCTGATTCTCCTTGGGCGTTTGAACGCCAGGAGTGGATGAAGTTTGGGCGTTAAACGCCAACTTCTCCCCCTTTTTGGCGTTTGAACGCCAGAACTGGGCAGGGAATGGCTTTTAACGCCAGCTTTCCTCCCTGTTCTGGCGTTTGAATGCCAGTATTGGGCAAGGAATGGGCGTTTAACGCCAACTTTCCTTCCCTTTCTGGCGTTTGAACGCCAATAATATTCCTCTCTGGGCTCTTACTGTCCTCAGAGGGATTTGAACAGTGGCTTGGTCATCCTCTGTCAACTGTTCCTTAATTGACTTCTTGCTCTTTGAGCAGGCATTCGTTTTCCCACTCCTCAGTTGAACTGCTTGACATTCTTCTGTTATTGTTTAGATATTTGCTGTTTTGCTTGATTTAACTGCAGTTCTATGCTCTTGTTAGCAACCTTAGTATCATGGAGCATTTCTTTAAATTCTGCTAACTGTTCTGTCATCAGGAGCAATTGTTGATTAAGCTCATTCATCTGTTCTTGAGGATCAGGATCATTGACTACTGCCATGACCTCTTCTTGTGGAACGAATTCCTTGCTAGAATATAAGTATTGGTTTCTAGCAACAATGTCTATAAGCTCTTGAGCTTCTTCAATTGTCTTTCTCATGTGTATAGATCCACCAGCTGAGTGATCTAAAGACATCTGAGCTTTTTCTGTAAGCCCATAGTAGAAGATGTCTAACTGTACCCACTCTGAAAACATTTCAGAGGGGCATTTTCTGAGCATACCTCTATACCTCTCCCAGGCATCAAAAGGGATTCATTATCCTCTTGTTTAAAGCCTTGGATGTCCAGCCTTAGCTGTGTCATCCTTTTGGAGGGTAAAAATTCAGGAATTTTTCTGATAACTGTTTCCATGTCTTTATGCTTGCTGTAGGTTGGTTATTCAACCACCTTTTTGCTTGATCTTTTACAGCAAATGGAAACAGTAACAGTGTAGACATCCTGATCTACCTCTTTATCATGTATTGTGTCAGCAATTTGTAAAACTGTGCCAGAAACTCAGTAGGTTCTTCCTCTGGAAGACCGGAATACTGGCAATTTTGCTGCACTATGATAATGAGTGAGGGTTTAGCTCAAAGCTGCTTGCTTTGATGGGAGGTACACAGATGCTACTCCCATATGCAGCTGTATTGGGGTTGGCATAGGACCCCAGAGTCCTTCTGGACTGGTTAATTCCACTTAAGTCCATAATGGACAAAAGGGAAATGATAACAATTGCAAAGAGATAAATTGTTTGTTTTTTTTTTTTTTGAAATAACCGAAAAAAAAATAAAAACAAAAGGAAATTTAAAATAAAAATTCGAAAGTTAAAAGGAAAATAAAATAAGATTTTGAAAATTAGAAAGAAAATAAGATCAAAGCAAATTGAGAACTGAATCAATTAGTTAATTAAAAAGATTTTGAAAACAACAATTAAGAAGATATGATTGAAAAATTTTTATGAAAAAGATTTGATTTTTAAAAAAAAGGAAAGAGAAAAACACAAAAAGACACCAAACTTAAAATTTTTAGAAAATCAAACACTAATTTTCGAAAATTTTAAAGGAAAAACACAAAGAGGACACCAAACTTAGAATTTTTATGAATCAAAAGGGACTAAGAACATGCAAAATTCGAAAATCAAAAGAAAAACAAAAGCATGCAATTGACACCAAACTTAAAATATGAAACTAGACTCAACTAAAAGACTCTAAACCAACAAAAATAAAACAGTCCTAATCTAAGCAACAAGATAAGCCGTCAGTTGTCCAAACTCGAACAATCCCCGGCAACGGCGCCAAAAACTTGGTGCACGAAATTGCAATAACACTTTTGCAATCCCGCACAACTAACCAGCAAGTGCACTGGGTCGTCCAAGTAATACCTTGCGTGAGCAAGGGTCGATCCCACGGAGATTGTCGGCTTGAATCAAGCTATGGTTATCTTGTAAATCTTAGTCAGGATATCAGAAATTATCAGGATTGATTGTAAAAAGTAAAAGAACATGAAATGGTTACTTGTTTTGCAGTAATGGAGAATAGGTTGGGGTTTTGGAGATGCTCCATCTTCTGAATCTCTGCTTTCCTACTGTCTTCTTCATCAAACACGCAAGTCTCCTTCCATGGCAAGCTGTGTGTAGGGTTTCACCGTTGTCAGTGGCTACCTCCCCCTCTCATTGGAACGATTCCTAATGCCCTGTCACGGCACGGCATTCCATTGTCGGTTCTCAATCAGACCGGAGTAGAATCCAGTGATTCTTTGGCGTCTGTCACTAACCCCCGCCTTCAGGAGATTGAAGCACGTCACAGTCATTCAGTCATTGAATCCTACTCAGAATACCACAGACAAGGTTTAGACCTTCCGGATTCTCTTGAATGCCGCCATCAGTCTAGCTTATACCACGAAGATTCGATAAAAGAATCCAAGAGATAACTACTTAATCTAAGGTAGAACAGAGTGGTTGTCAGGCACATGTTCATAGTTGAGAATGATGATGATTGTCACTGATCATCACATTCATCCGGATTAAGAACAAGTATTATCTTAGAATGGAAGCAAGCATGATTGAATGAGAAACAGTAGTAATTGCATTAATCCATCAAGACACAGCAGAGCTCCTCACCCCCAACCATGGGGTTTAGAGACTCATGCTGTGGAAGAAAAGGTGTACAATGTCATAAGGTCGCATTCCGTGCTGATTACCAAGTCAAAAGGTCCTATAAGTAGTAAATAGTATCCTAAGGTTTATAGAAATGAGTAAATGACAGAAAAATCCACTTCCGGGCCCACTTGGTGTGTGCTTGGGCTGAGCATTGAAGCTTTTATGTGTAGAGACGTTTCTGGAGTTAAACGCCAGTTCATGCCAGTTTGGGCGTTTAACTCCAAGTTTTATGCCAGTTCCGGCGTTTAACGCTGGAATTTCTGAGGCCGGTTTGCTACACAGGTTTGGGCCATCAAATCTTGGGCAAAGTATGGACTATATATGCTGGAAAGCCCTGGATGTCTACTTTCCAACGCCGTTGAGAGCGCGCCAATTGGGCTTCTGTAGCTCCAGAAAATCCGCTTCGAGTGCAGGGAGGTCAGAATCCAACAGCATCTGCAGTCCTTTTCAGTCTCTGGATCAGATTTTTGCTCAGAACCTTCAATTTCAGTCAGAAAATACCTGAAATCACAGAAAAACACACAAACTCATAGTAAAGTCCAGAAAAGTGAATTTTAATTAAAAACTAATAAAAATATACTAAAAACTAACTAAAAGATACTAAAAACATACTAAAAACAATGCCAAAAAGTGTACAAATTATCCGCTCATCACTCAGCAAAAAAATGGGCTAAGATTCAACCCCCTTCTCTTAGCCACTGATAACCATCAAACTCGGCTAATCTAAACCTGCCCCCTTGGTAATATCGATGTTTAAGATTGTTCCACAAATCATAAGCTACATTATTCCATAAAACACTTTGATATATGTTAGGGCTCAGGGAGAGATTAATCCAGGAAACTACATACGTGTTGCATCGTTGCCATGCCTTAAAATTCAGATCCATTCTCTCAGGCTTCAAAATTGTACCATCAACAAATTTGAATTTGTTTTTAGAATAAAGTGCATTCATCATAGCTTTGCTCCATGCACTATAATTCGAACCAGTGAGTGTGACATTGGTGATAGGTATACCTGGATTTTCAGATGGCAAAATGTAGTAAGGACTTGAAAGATCTTGATTCGGATTCGTCTTGTTGAGATGACTCTGGATCTGCACAACTTGACTGAAGAATGTTGCAAACTGCGGAGCATCCATCATACTAACACCTCTAGATCCAGATCTGCTTCCTGATTTCTCAGTCATAAGTGTGACTTTCACCAATTGGCTCGTAACCTTTCTCTCTCAATCTCGTTGATGGAACACTTTGTTACGTCACCGTGAAGAAAGGTGAATTAACGAAGCTCTCATCAAACACTGTTGTGCGAGTTCGAGAGAGAAAAAAAAAAGAAAATAGACTAAGAAATGAAGAATGAGAGGAGATCAATCGAAGAGGAGAGTTTTAGATCTTATCGAGGAAGGCAGAGAAGAACAGAGAAATTGCATTATCTGTAAAATTGGACTCTTCAGATTTTCTCAAATCACGCCAAATGATCGTGAATCAGAGAACAAGCTACCTATTCTTCAATCTATAATATCCATGTTCCTCCGTCCACGCTCACCGCACCATGTTAAATTGTATGTGAGATTGGAGAAGAACACATGATCAGAGAAAGAGAGAAGAAATTAGGTAATAAAACTTGCATTAAAGAAGAGTCTCAAAGAACACAAATTTTATGACTATCTATTTAGAACTACACGCTAACTAACTCTGTATATCTCACTAACTAACTCTGTACAGCTTACCAACTATACAACTAACTGAAATTAAATAATATTAGTGGCAGTAATGGTATCAAGTAACACTCTCGCTCTTGTAGGAGGACAATATAGTGCAAGAGGACTTGTGAATGAGGCATTTCAAATTTTTATTATACTTGTGTATCTATTCTTCAACGAACCTTTTTTTTCCTGCTTATTTTTTATTTTGTTCCAATATTCTTTTAAATTGAAGTTCTGGATCTCCTGTTACTTTGCAATTTTGCATCTTGGCCTGTAACTAGTAGTAGTTGGCCTCCAAATTAACATTCAAGAAATAGTCATCAAGAATAATAAGTGATTTACAAGTTCCACTATATTTAACCCTTTTTTACTTTCCTCTAAAATGTACATCTTTTATATTCTATCTTAGTGAATGCAACTCTTTTTTGTGCTATATAGCTTTGTACGATAACTTTAAAGAATTCATACTTCTTTTGCAGTTTTTGCATTTGTGTTTTTAGCAAACACCTTATAATTTATACATTGATGGATTTTAGATAGTACTAATTAATCTCTTATATTAAGAGTTATATTGACATTTTTTTGACAATTTAGTTCAATGAAACTCCCATTATTTCGAACTTATAAATGAATAAATATAAAAAAATTTTAATAAGTATAATCAATTTTTTATCTAATTCAAAAATATGTTACACAATATTAAAAGTGTTTGTCTAACAAATTTTATGAACAAACAGTTATGTAAAAATTTTCTCACATCTCACAACAAATACCAAATCTTGAGTTAAAATCCATAATTTCTTAGCTCAAAGATTCCTTACTCATATAAATCACTTACATAACATAATATAATTTTCTCTCATATTTCACAAACACTAAAAAAGAACTGTCAAGAGTTATAATGTAGAAGTAGCAGCTAATATATTATGGTGGACAGGCCTAACAAAATCTGATATGGCAAGCAACTAACACTAACTAACCATCCTATAACATAACTAACGTAACCAATTTAAACTCCTTTTGTTACATTAGTCATTAGTGTTACTACTCTTACCAAAAACTGAGTAGGGCAGAGCTACATTGTAGAAAAAGGGGCAATAACCTCTCTAATTTTAATCTTTTACATGTAACTTATATGTAAAGTTTGATTTAGTCTTTCTTAAAATTTTACTTTAATCTTATTTTATTGTGTAAATATTTTTGACCTCTTCTAATATTTTATCTAATTTCACCTTAAAATAGAGAAAAAGAAATTATCAACTCCCTCCATTTCTATTTCCAGTAGTGAACGCAAATTTTATTCATGCCACACACACAAACAAACATACATAGCTTGCCTGTTATAGCAAATTCATGAACCTTCAGGCATTTGTGGATAGGGTTGGGCAAAAAAAATCCAAATCTTGGATTTTAAACCCAATCAAAACCAAACTATTTTAAAAAAACAAGTTTTTTTAAAAAAATTCAAACCACATTGCATCAATTTTATAGTTTAGTTTTTTAATCCAAAACACTTAACCAACTTAAATCCAGATCTGATCCAAATTCGAATTAGGATCCAAATTCGGAAAAATTCTAATTCGGTGAACCAGTTCACAGTTCACACTACGCACAAATCAACTGTGGCATTGCGCTTCTCCTTCAACTGTGGCATTTTCTCCTTCGGTCTTCTCCTTTTTCGTTTGCCATTGTCATTCTTTGGGCCGTGTTTTCTTTGCGAGATATATGAACATGGATTAGTTTATGAATCATGCTGAAGTTTTATTGGCTGCTGTTTTTTTGGATTAGTTTGTGTTAATTTTAGCATGTTTGGTACCAAATTTTGAGTTATGTACACCGTGCTTTATATGCAGAGCAAGATGACAGAAAACAATAATATTGAAGCAGCAGGGATGTCCATTAGCACTCAACTATCTTCTCCACCGTCAGGTGTTCGTAAGAATCGGTCAGCTGTCTGGGATCATTTTGATGTAGAGAATGCTACTGAGAAGAAGGCTAAATGCAAATATTGTGGTAGCTTAATACAATATGGGAATGGAACCAGCTCAATGGGTGATCATTTGAGAAGATGCAAGCAAAATCCTAATAATGATTCGAACAAAAGAAGAGAAACAACGACCACACCGACTATAGATGAGCGTGGTATTTTAAATTCACCCAGTGCTTCCAAATTTGACCAAGAGGAGGCTCGAAGGGCACTTGTGAAAATATTTATTGGGGAAGAGCTACCATTTCGCTTCGTTGAAAGTCCGAAATTTCGAATATTTGTGCATGCCCTACAAGCAAGATTCAAAGTTCCTTCACGGACTACATTAGCACGTGACATTGGAGCTCTTTATGCTAAAGAGAAGATGAAGTTGCAAGATTTTCTCTCGACAAATTGTGGTAGAGTATGTCTAACCACTGACACTTGGACTTCAATTCAAAATTTTACTTATATGAGTTTGACAGCACACTTTGTTGATTTGAATTGGAAATTACATAAAAAAATACTTAATTTTTGTCAAGTGACAAGTCATTCAGGAGAGGTTATAGGAGCAACAATTGAATCTTGTTTAAATAATTGGAATTTGAATCGGGTATTTAGTGTGACAATTGATAATGCCTCGTCTAATGATGTTGCAATTAAATATCTGAAGTAGCGATTGAATTCTTGGAATAACATTATTTTAAATGGTGAATTTATTCATATGAGGTGTTGTGCACATATTATAAACTTAATTGTAAAAAAATGGTTGAAAGAGATTGATGAATCAGTCTTGAGAATTCATAGTGCAGTAAAATAAGTTAGATCTTCTCCATCTAGAGCTAGTAGGTTTCAAAAGTGTGTTGAACTAGAAAAAATCCAATATAAAGACTTACCTTACATGGATGTTGAAACTAGGTGGAACTCTACCTATCAAATGTTAGAGGTAGCTCTGAAGCATCGCAAAACATTTGAGTTGCTTGCTTTGAAAGATAATACCTATATAGGAGAGATGAATGGAGGAAAAGGGAGAGAACAATGGTTAAATGATTTACTTAGTTAGACAAATAGAAAAGAGTGTTTTGGTGTTCAAAAGTATTAAACAGTAAATTTAGGAAAACGGAACGCAAGCAGTAAATTGATGTAAATAATATGGGAGAAAACAGTTAAGGCTTTAGAGATATCCATTTTCCGGATTGACCTTTCTTACTAACTATTTTAATCATGCAAGATTTAATTCATGGCAAACTATATGTGACTAGACCCTAATTCCTTAGACCATTCTAGTCTCCTCTAAAATTCATCAACCGCCAATTCCTTGGTCACTTAATTCCAATTAGATGGTGAAGTTTAATTTCTAGTTTATATGCCACAAAAATCCTAATTACCCAAATATAAGAGGATTATATGTCACGTATCCCGTTAAGTCCAGATAATTAGAAATTTAGGAGAATATGTTTTCAAGCTATTGTTCAAGTAAAGAGCTTTTCCAAGTTATACAAGAACTCAATTAGAAAGAGGGTCATACTTCTGTTCCACCCAAATTCATAAGATAAAGAACGAAAACAATTCTTGAAATATAAATCTGTGCATGAATTAAAATAGAAAAATAATAGTATCAATCCATACAATAGATAGAGCTCCTAACCTTAACAATGGAGGTTTAGTTACTCATGGTTCAGAGAGAAAATAAAGATTCAGGTAAACTGTAAATTGGGCTGAGGTGGAATGAAAAGTTAACTAATGTGGAATGGAATCCTAGAAGAGAAGTTCTTTTCTCTTTTATATCTAATCCTAATTAATTTAAAATCTAATTTTTAAAACTAACTAATATCTTTTCCTATTTTAAAATAAAATTCAAATTTAAATAAGAATTAATTATGGCAATCAGCAAGTCTTCAATTGATGGATGGGGACCACTTGATTCCTTCACTTTGCAGCCTCTAATCTGTGCTTTCTGGGATGAAAATGGGTCAAAAACAGCCCAAAAATTGCCCCCAGCATTTTCTACATTTTCTACACGTGACACATGTCATGCGTACGCGTCAGTCACGCGTACGCATCTATAGTCTTTTTCGCGTGTCACGCGTACGCGTCAAGTACGCGCACGCGTCGCCGTGCAAATCTTCAAATCACGCGTATGCGTCAGCCACGCGCACGCGTCGCCATGGAAAGCTCCAAATCACGCGCACACGTCAAGTACGCGCACGCGTCGCTCCTCGCTGGTTTTCTCCTTTAATTTTTGTGCTACAGAAACTCCATCAAATCCAGTTGAATGCTACCTAAAATAAGCAGAATTGCATAAGACTCAAAGTAGCATCCATAGTGGCTAAAAGATAATTAATTCTTGATTAAACTCAACAATTTAAGTGCAAATTCACTAGGAAAAGATAAGAAAGATGCTCACGCATCATTGGGGCTAGTCTGATTCGGTGAATATGTTGTTATTGATTGCTATCGTACTTAATCCAATGCAAAAGATTGAGTATGTCAATTATTTCTTTGATTACTTATTTGGAGAAGAAAAAGGAGGCGAATTGAAGTCAAAGTTGTCCAAGTGCATAAAGTTACTTTATCAGCAATACCGAAGTTCAAGCCAACAACATTAATACCGATCTTCATGGCATGGGTTTTTTTCTGCAAGCAACCGGTCATAGAACAAATACAAGATCTGAACTTGATAGATATTTACAAGAAGAATGCGAGCCATACTCCCATAAGTTCGATATACTAAACTGGTGGAAGGTCAACTCAACCCGATTTCCAATTATTGGAAATATGGCTCGTGAGGTATTGGCTATACCTGTTTCTTCGGTAGCTTCGGAGTCTGCATTTAGTACTGGAGGAAGAGTCCTCGATCCATACCACAGTTCTTTAACACCTAGAATGGTAGAGGCCTTAGTCTAGTCTGCATAAGAGATTGGCTTAAGGAAGATCTTTTCTCTGCTTTAGATGATGATGGTGAAGTTCTTCAACAAGTTGATCAAGGTATAGAATTTTTTTCATATTTCATCCCATTTTATTTTATTTTTGTTTTTGTCGTTTTATATTTTAGAATTTAGGTATTAGTTACTAATTAAAAGTTATTGAATATAGACTTGATAATTAATTTGATTCCTTTGACAGATATATTTTTCTTTAATGATGGTGCTTGTTCCATGGGGGCATCAATTGATAATTTTGATGATGACTAAATATGCTTAATATTCTCATGTGGTTTAATACTTTTATTCAAAGATTTGTTTAAAAATGACAAAGGTATATTTTGTTATTTGCAGATATATTTTTCTCAAAAGTTGTGGTTGTTTGATGATTTTGTTGTCAACTTGGCATCTTTTGATACTTTATGGTTGTTGTTTTAGAGAGATTTTTTGGTGGTATTTTTTTGATGTTTTGAGAATGATTAAATGTTATATAGATGAACTATTGTCATTAGATTTATAAAGAACCAAATTCTAGTTGTAATGAACCTATACACTTTAAAATGACTTTAGTATTAATTTTACTTTTAAAAAAATTATGGTTTGAAAATTGAATTTCTAAAAACTGGTTTTAAAAGTGGATTTTTTGTTAAAATATCTTGTTTGAAAATTGAATTTTTCAAAACTAGTTTTAAAATTGAATTTTTTGTTGAAGAAACTGGTTTTAAAAAATTGGTTTTAAAACTGGATTTTTTAACAAAAAATCTAATTTTAAAACTGGATTTAAAAAAAACCGAAATTTAGATTTGGATTAAAAAAAACAAATTTAAAATTGGTTTATAAGTAAAATCGGATTTAAAATCGGTTTGTAAATAAAATTGAATTTAAATTCTAAAACCGATTTAAAATCGGTTTTCATTTTTTTAAACCAGTTTAAAATCGATTTCTCTCTTCAATCTAGTTCTGGTTTGGTTTCATGAACCATAATGAAGTGGATCCAGTTTGGATTTATAAAAATCAAAACTATGTCCACCCTTATTTGTGGATTTGATGATAAACTTTTTTCTTCCCTTCTAAACGATGGAGAAACAAGACGTTTTTTTTTATTAATAATATAAAAATTTAATTAAAAAAATCAACATCTAATTATAAATTTAATAAAGTTATAAGACCAACCGTTTAATTTAAATTCTTTTTCTTTCATGAGTGAGATGTTTTATATTTAAATAAAAAGAATGCATGCATTCAAATAACATTATTGTTGATAATTTAAAGTTTCAAATCATGTACTAAGGTAGAAAACCACCATTATTATATGCCAACAGATACAATACTCAACAACATTATTACATTAGACATACACCATACTTCAAAAACTTTTGGGAGGGGAGGAAAATTCAAAATTAACCATGAATGTTCCAATTCAACAAATGAAGCAAGCTAGAACAAGAGAACAAATTGTCCAATAAAAACAACTCCTAAGCTATGTTTGGAACTTTGGATTCTTTTTCTAATACAAAGACAAAAAAGATAAATATAATTTTTTCCCCACTTTTAGCAAGTACAGAAGAAAAAAATTTTATATCCCATCTTAGAGTTATGTTCCAAAATAATTTGAGATTAATCACATATACTAAAATATTATTTAAGATTCTAATTATATCAATTATTTTTTTGATATTGAAAAAAATATACCATAGTAATTTTTAAATGGCGTAATGAATCACTTGATAAAAAAGAATTAAGAGACTAACATAATATATTTTGTCAATCTCAAAAACTTAATCAATACAATTAAAATTTCAAAAACTATTTTACTAAGTACAATCAATATAAAAGATCATTTTAAAACAGAAATTTCCATGTTATAACCAAACAATTTTTTGTCGTTATTTCCGTCACAGATAAATTTAGATACTGTAGAGCAACAAAGTTGGTAAAATAGTAAAATAAAAGGTTAATCACCCTTAATTTTATAACTTTTATGAAATGTGTATTCCAACCTCTTCACTTTATGAAATGTGTAACTTTTAAAAGTGATTAACTCCTCACTTTCCTATTTTTACAACCTCTTCACTTCCGAAGATCTTTATCCCTCAAAGATATAATCCAAAGACATCCAAAAAAAAAAAAAAAAAAAAACTAGTAGTAACTCATTCCTTGATTCTTGCCTATAGGAAAGGACATGGCATTGGAAAAGGCAGCATTTATAGTAGGGTGAGTGTCAAACCAGCCAAGTTGTTCCACAAGCCTCTTCACAAGTGCACCAGCAACATAAGTAAGCACAGATGCCAACACTCCAGAGGTAACATAATACAACACTGTTGTGAAGTATGTAACATAGCTGTTACTGTTTGGTCTTCTCTGAGTATGTGCTTTTGCCAATGCAAGCAATGTGATGCCAATTAGAGAAGCCACCGCAACCGCCGCCAGCTTCAGCTCCTTGTCGTCGCTCTCCCGGAACGAAAATCCGTACACAACCGGCGGCAATAGTCCGAATATTAGGAATGATAGAACGGCAACAAATGTGTGAAGATAGAAATGATCTCTTGTTCCAAGTAACTCGTAGTATTTATCAACCGCTGCTTCATTTTCTGTTTCCTCTTCTCTTGCTTCTGTGTTTTTTAGGTCTCTAAGCTGTGAATGCATGCATACATATTAGATTAGCATATATATCCAAATTCACTTAAATTACACCACAATTAAAGGGTGTTCTAATAATAATGAATATAAAATAGGGAAAGTATGAGGAGCCAATGAAATATTTATATAATGTGTACAATGGAGGTTTATGGAGTATTAGAGATATAATTATTAGTGTTACATTTTTTCATCAGCTGAAGCTTTTGGGATGAGTGGTATCATGACATTGTATTAAAGTGTTAGATTCAAAAGGTCAAGAGTTTGATCCTTGGTGAACCCAAAAATTAAACTAATTTTTCGAGAACATGTTTATTATCTGTTGTACTCGGATGATTATTCTAAATAGTATAGGATATTCATTTCATAACTCATGTTTATAATCCATTGTCTCCATCCTATAAAATAATGCATTTTCTGTGATGATAATAGTAATAAGAGAATATGTTAAATAAATCTTGAGCTAGCTAATTGAAAATATAAAAATATTTTTTATTTTTTAAAACGTAATATATATCTAAATTTTTTTTGATAACTTATTTTTTTTATATATTTTGAATAAAAGAATTTAAATGTTTGACATTTTAAAAAGTAAGAAATGTATTTATATTTTTAATTAATCAATAATTATGCCTTCAAATTATAAAATCAGAGATATATTTATTTTTATTTAGTAATAAATAAAAAGAACAATGTTTTAAACAGAACTCACATTATGGATGAGGAGAACGAGGCCACCAATGAGGTTTGCAATGGCCAGAGCAACAATGTTCACTGCCAACAAAAATGGATGAATAGGTACAATTAAGATCAATGAGTAACGAATAAACAATTCAATTTCCAACATACATATATTGTATGTTTTAATTAGTGCAATTAATGAAAAGTTACATTATTAGCAATTAATTAATTAACAAAAATATTATTTGTACACAACAATAAGCCATCAAAATTAGTCATTATATATTTAATATTTTTATACATATACATATATAATTTAATTTAATTTTAATATATATTTTATATTTTAATGTATATTCTATATTAATGACTAATTTTGATAATTAATTTGTGTACACCTAATATGATTGATTAATTAATTTGCTAATTTTTGTAATTTTATCTAATTTTTAATTATGTTTTTATAGTATATAAGTCTGTAACTGAATTATTCTATACTAAATATTTTTTTTATAATATACAAAGTCTATAATAGAATGATATTCATTTAAAAAAAATTAAAAGTATATAAGAGGTTATTCTTCAATAAATAGTTAAATATGATGATTATTTGAAAGCAATAATATATAATTATTACCAACAAGAAACTAAAATTAAAGCAAGATATTAAATTAGAGAGAAAAAAAATTGATGAAGATGATGAGTACATACATGTGTTAGCATCAGCACTGGCTGAAGAAGTGACAAGACTAAGACTTGCTAATAATTCAGCCAAACCACCATATACAAAGCTCTTAAGAACTTCCCACCCTTTATTGCTTCTTCCAGTTGCTATAATCTCACCCTCCTCTATTCCTCCTCTTGGTACATTTGGAACAATAGTTATAACTTCTTCTCGGTTTGGCTTTGGAGTTGGAGTTGGAGTTGGCCCTGATCAATCAAAACATAGTTCTTCATACATAATTTTAATATAAATTTATTAGTGTTCAAAAGGATATTTTCGTTATTTTTGTTATTTTCATCATTTTTAATATAAACTCTTTTTGATTCTAAAATGACAAAAATATTCTTCTAAACACGTATTATAAACATTTTTAGAGAGAATGTTATATGCAAGCTAATTAAATATAAAGTAAAAATTCGAATGTAATTATTTTAGTATATAAAATTAATATTTAAAAATTATTAAATAATAATTTAATTAAATATATTAAATTATTTAATAATTTTAACTATCAATTTTATAGGAAGACAATTACATATGTAATTTTACCTAAATATAATTATCATTAGTTAATAATTATAAGATACAAGGGTATATATATATATATATTAAATGAAGAAATAATACGATCTTATCATTTTGTATTTATTTTGTTTTAAATTATCTGATGTAGAATTTATTATTAAGTAGTCAATTATACCCTTAAATTAATTATCATGTTAATGAAATTAAATAGGTCTTTGTTTATCATCATATATAGGACGCCATTGTCAAATAATATAAGAGTAGCTTTGTAAAATGGACAATAATAATTTGGACGAAAAATAATAAAATTATCAGACCTATACACTATTCTTGCAGTCTTAGGGGAAGAACTTTTCAAAGTTGTTATCCCTTAAATCAATAAGTATGCTTCTTAATATTCAAACTTATTATGTCCTTATTATAACCAAAAGTCCAGCTGTTTACCACTTGCTACTACTCCACAAACAACTAATATTCTAATAATGATAATGATTTTTACATCGTTTATTTAATTGATCAATTAAATAATAATTAAACTGGTTGGATGAAAGAAATAACTTACCTGGGGCTGGAGCACTAATTGGTAGGAACCCAGAAAACCACTCTCTACCTGTTCAAAATTAAAGAAATTAAGAACTTAATTAAAGTCTCGATCTAGAAAGCTAGCTACTAAATTGAAAAATATCTCACACATATATAAATATGAGAAAAGAAATATAAAAAATTAAATATTATATATATTTAATATTTTAATATATATTTTAAATTTGTAAGTTGAATTCAACGATACTTTCGAATACAAATAAGATAGCCAAAAGATAAGAAGAAAATAACACACTAAGCGACAAATTAACAATCATAAGTGCCTCCAGAAAAAGAAAAATGAAAAGAAATGCAACTATAACGAAGATATTATGTATGTGAATATGACTTTTTAAGTTAATTGACCATGCATATAGAAATAAATTAAGTCAAAGGGTAAAATTATATAATTTTTTTCTAAGATTACGATACTTATTAGTTATTAGTTTATATATTATGTCCAAGTCTGATGCCTACCTTCCTTGTGTGATATGTTATTTCATATTAATATAATGATTTAGTTGATATGTACTTTTAAAATACATACTAAAATTGTTATTAACAAAAAAATTTAAATTTTTTATTTAATAAATTTAAATTTTCTATTTTTATTAAAAATTTAATTAATAATTTTATTATGTATTCTTAAATCACATATTAATTAAATTATTTATATAAAAATATTATCATATTTTATCATTTTTTATTAACTTATCCATAAATTGGGAATCCGGAAAACAGTTTCTCAAAATTCATTATTAAGGGACATATTAATCCTCTCATGTACAAAAGAAAACCATTTTTTAAATTAGCTATTTTTTAAAATTAAAAAAATGACATATTCAAATATTAAGAAATTATTTTATCTTATAATAATTTACATGGTTACTACTTCGTAAATAACAAAGAAATTTTTTTACACAAAAATCACTAAAATCCAATTTACGAGTTTATTCTATTTTTCACAAATAAAAGGTGTTATATAATATTTATACACTTAATATGGTTAATATTATATGCATTAAATTAATTATTTGCATATATATATATATATATATATATATATATATATATATATATATATATATATATATATATTAAAAAGGTGTAAAGTAACACATGACTGATTTGATAAATATATGGTGAAAACTCAGCTGAAGTGGAATTCATGTGAAGTTGATACCTGAGAGTCGTTGGATGAAAATTTAGTCAAATCAGTTAAATCATCTAACGAATCTCAGATATCAACTTCACATGAAGTCGACTTTATCTAAGTTTCCACCGGTATGTATAACTTTAATTCGTTGACACTGTAAAACCTTTTATACTATCGTAAAATTATATATATTTATTTTTTTAGAATGATCATACACATATTAAAAGTGTATCAAAATTAAATTATTACAGCTATATGCAAAAATTAGAAGTAAAATAAAGTGAAAATAATTAATAAGTACCCTTTTCAATGAGGAAACCGAAGCATGCAGAGCATCTGATTGAAGGTTCTGGTTGTTGAGTAAATTGTGGAGAATCTGTTTCTTTTCGAGTTTTGCATAAAACCACTTTTTCTATGCAAACGTTACAATTAGGGCAATAGAATTCATGGTTTGGTGGCATAATATATATCTTCTTCAGATATATTTCTCTTATTTCCTCCGTCGTTGAAATTACTACCCCTATTGGTTCTTCTTCTTCCAATGCTTTCTGGGGATTATTCACTTCATGAGAAGAAGAAGAAGAATCAGAAATGGGTAACCAATTTTTTTCCTTTGTTCCAGAAATACCCTTCTCATCTTGGTGGTGGTGGTATGTTCCTTTGAGAACCTCTTGTATTAATATTGGACCAAAGTCGTTTGTGTTGTAGTCAGTCGCAGAACCTGTTCATTAATTACATGAACAAATTAATTAAGTAAAAAATTCATCAACTCAGGAACAATATTATATCTATAATATGGTGAGAATTCCGCTGCCGTTAAATTAGTCAAATCATTTAACTGATTCTCAATTATCAACTTTATATTAAATTAACTACACCTGAATTTTCACTGTATGATATGTTTGTGTATATAAATAATTGTCAACAGTAAAAATCCTTCATTTATATGATCTTTTTCATTTTTTATGAGAAAAATTTTGTTCTTCTTGTCCTATAATAATATGATATATAATTTGAATATGACATTCCCAAAAATCATCCTATTAGATTTAATTTTATGGTTTTGTTTCCTAGTTGGATTGGTAGAATATGGGTAAAAAGAAAAAAAAAATACATTATATTATATATGCAGGTGACATTACTGTGAAAAAAGAAAATATATAGCTTTAATTTGATTTAGTTAATTCTCACATTTTTGAATTACTATTATTATTATTTGCATATATTTAAATACAAAAATAAGAATTACGAGTAATTTTTGAAAAAATAAAAAAATATAATTAAAAGAGAATGATATTATCAATCTAAAATTATTATTATTATTATTATTATTATTATTATTATTATTATTATTATTATATGAAATGAAATGCTCTAACATACATTATACATAAGCATGCAAATGTTCGGATTTTTTTTATAAGAGTGTACCTTTCGTTAACTATCCAAATTTTTAGGATAAATGACTTTATAAGGTAGTATTAGAATTTTTATAATATATATAATTTAATTATTATTATCTTAAAAATATTCAAAATAAATAAAAAATTTATTTATAATAAAGACTCACATATAATTATTTTTATATAAAATTTTTAATTAAAAACTGTTAAATAATAATTTAATTAAATATATTATTAAATTATTTTAATTAATAATTTTATATAAAAACAATTACACTTAATTTTTTACCGTCTGCATATATAATATAATAATAAGAAGCAGATGAAGATATTAGAAGAAGCTTTATTACCGGCATGAAGTTCATCAGCAGCAGTAATAAGATTAGTGTTAATAGTAAACTGCGATTGAGCCTTTTCATCTCCAAACACCACTTCCTTTCGATGATAATCATTCACCATTAAAGGCTGCTCCAGTTTCTGTGCCACAGCTTCCATTATTATTACTTGGATATCTAAAAATTTTCTTGTTCTTTTGGACTCAAGTGTGTGTGTCTCCAAACAAAGCCTAATGCCAATTTATATATATTGGCACATATTGTGTGTGCATTTAATTTTCTAGGTGTGGATGCAACTTAGTTAAAATTAAATAATATATTGTGAAAGGTTGACGTTAAGATAAAAGAAATAAATATGCCACATGTTTTGTTTACGTCTGCAAGGTTGAAGGCTACTAAATTAATAATAATTACAGCTAGCTAGCGTTTACATTATCTTAATTTTATTACTTTGGAATATTGCATGATCTTCTATTACATATATTTTAGCTTATTACATTTTATTATTAATTACTTCGAAAATTTTTATAGGTAGTTATACCTTACCTTGTTCAATTATTTTAACAAAATCAACAAAATCAAATTGTTTATTAGATTTTCATTCAATTATTGTATGCACCGTGGATTGCACGTTCATCGTTAATATTCATCAGTATCTTATTGAGAATTAGACAATAATATGCTAATTTTTTTTAATTTTTGTAAAATAAAAGAAATAATATATAAAAATGAAAATCTGCATTTTGATAATGAATAAATATAGAAAATTAATTTTTAGTTTGTTAATATTAATTAAATTTTTTATTGTAAAATTATTTTTTAAATCTTTATCTTTTTGAGACTTTAGAATTTAAGATTAAAATTTAGAGTTTAAAATTTATAATTTATAATTTAAAGTTTAAATTTTAGAATTTAAAATTTAAAACAAAATAATTTTACAAAAATTAGTGACTAAAATTGGTTCCGGTTGAAATTTTTAATAATCTAAACAAAAATTGCAGCTGTTAAATGCTAGTAAAAATAATTCAATATTATGTCTATATTAATCAACTAATTATTGTAAAGCACTATTGGTCCTTTAAATTATAAAAATTTAATTTATCTTTCAAATCATCGTCTGACTTTCTAAAAAAAATATACATGTTTTGTGTAAGGTGGAAATTCAAGTACAGTCGACTTTACGTAAAGTTGATATTTGAGAGCCGTAAGATGATTTGATAATTTGACTAAATTTTCATCTAACAGCTCTCAAATATCAACTTCACGTAAAGTTGACTTCACCTGAATTTTCATCTTTATGCAAACATAATCCTAAACCCTAAATCGTTTGTACATGCATAGAGATAACCAAATACAAACTTACAAAATAAAATAAAATCTGTAGCACAAGAATTACATGACATATTTTTTAAATAAAAAGTTAAAAGATAAATATTAATATGCAGATAAGATAATCTGATCTATATATCACGTATTGTCTTATACATTCATATTTTTATTTTTCACTTTGAAATATTAGGTAAATAAATTATTTTTTAAACTAAATTTACCTTAGTTTTGTTTTTTCAACTAAAAATTTTAGTTATTAATCTCTAAGTTATTATACAAACTTGAATAAACTTAATTATTAAAATGACTTAATCATATAACATTATTTTTATTTTACTCATGTGTATATATATAGTCATTTTAATATCACTATATTATGATAGTTACGATAATTATATAATATTTTAAAAAATGTTATTAGAATTAAAATAATAATTTTTTATTATTTAACAACCCTTTTTAAAAGTATTACTAAAAAATATTACTAAAATATAAAAAAATATAATTTTAATTTTAATAACACTTTATAATTACTATAGCAATTAGCATAAACATAATAAAATCAGAATTCAATATATATATATATATATATAAAATTTGTCATTATATAAACAATCATATGTGAATGTAAAATCCGTGACCCATTATTAAATATTAAACTGATTTTAGGGTTCACCAAGAATCGAACTCTTAACCTTTTGAATTTAGAGCTCTAATACCATGTAATAATACTACTCATCCCAAAAGTCTCGGCTGATGAAAAAGGATAACACTAATGATTATATTTCTAATACTCCATAAACCTTTATTATACACATGGTACAAATATTTTATTAGCTCCTCATACTTTGGCTTATAGTAATGTTTTTCCTACTCTTCTGTTACGCGTATTCATCTGGTTCCTGACTTAGATCCTTCTTCTAACAACCATGACCATTTCTTGTTTCCTTTTGTCCGCTTGAAACTTGTTTAACTATTTTTCTTTTGTCCTCATATGGAAGAGAACTAGAGAAGCATCATTCTATTACTTCCTACCAATCTTTTGGATTTTTTTTTGAATGAAATATCTCAGTTTTTCATACTTAAATAATTTTTTTGTTCTTATAAAATATTTGGTTTCATTCCTTATAAATATTTTTCTTTTAGTTTAATTCCAATAAATATTTAAGTTTTAGTCCCACTGTTAAATTTCGTTTATATAAATAGATATATACATGCAGTGTAATATTACAATAATGACAATTCGTATGTATGATTTTGCTAGAGAGCTAACTTTTTTTAAACTAATAATTAGCTTAAAAAATAGTTAATAAAACAAATATTAAGGGATAGAGAAAGACAAAATTTAAAAGGAATGTTAAGAAATGTTTCTTGAAAAATTTAATTCTCAATATTTTTCCTTATACCTAATAATATCCTATTACCTATAGCGATTTAAATATTTAATACTCAAAAAAAAATACTAATAAAATTGAAGCGAGTATCAATGGATCTTAATAAAATTTAACTTCTAATCCTACTTAGTACGATTTAGCATAGAAAATCCTAATTTGCATTTTTCAGAAAACCCCACACATTTATAATAATTTATGAGCAAATTTATTTTGAGCCCAAATATTGTGATAACCTCATTGACAAGTAAATTGTTAAAAGACTAAACATTTTATACATTTTCGTATTTATACTAAGTTAGTAACAATTTATGTGTGCAAAAAGTGACATAATTCTGGTGACATCATTGTAGTGACATCACTGAGTGTGGAGGATAAATTACATATGTTGAGAATGGAAAACTTTCACATTCCAATTTTCAAATACATTGTTGCAGTGATTTTACTCATTAATTTTAATTATGTATATATTTTATAATAAAAATTAATAACTAAAAAAATAAAAATATTTTTTGTACATGTAATCACCTTTCATTAAGATTATACATATAAGTGAGGAAAAAGGTATGCATACATTATTTTTATAGAAGATATAATAATAATTGGTAGAGATATAATCATCTATGTTGTTTTTTTTGTATCGATTTAAGTAGGGATGGCAATATGTATCCTACCCGCAGGTATCCATCTAACTCGATCCCATCCGATCGGGTAGGGTTGCCAACCCGATCCGCAGTAGGTAGGACAGGGTATAGGTATGGTTCTTGTGCGGGTCGGGTTGAGTGCGGATTGAGTCTCAACCCTATCCGACCAACCCGTACTCTATATATATTTATGTTATATACTGATATAAAAATGTGTTTTAAGTAAATGTTGAATCAAATACCTCTCACTAAATGCAAAAAATCCTTAACCACTAAAAGAAAATTATTAATTGATAATTTAATATTTTTTTTACATAAAAATAAAAAATCAGTTCTATTTTAAATTATCATCAAGTTATATAATAATGTTGTATATTTTTTGTAACTCGCGAGCAGGGTCGGGTACCCGCAGGTTAAGAGTGGATAGGGTTAGGATTGGGATATTCTCAACCCGCGAATAGTGTAGGGTTGAGTTTATATAAAAATCTCAACCTGCGGGTAGAGTTAGGGTTGGATCCAAACCCTAACCTACCCTACCACTACAAAAAAAAAGGTCTATGGTCACGGCAAAAAACCGTGACCATAGCTAGTAAAAAGGGTGACCATAGATCTATGGTCACGGTTTTGGACCTATGGTCACGGTTTTTTACCGTGGTCTATTCTCTCGTGGCCATAGGTCTATGGTCACGGTTTTTTTATCTATGGTCACGGTTTCTATGGTCACGGTTTCAATTTTCAAATTCTGACACTTTAGGCCACGTTTTTTCACCGTGACCATAGGTTAATCTATGGTCACGCGTAAAAACCGTGACCATAGCCTTATTTATGGTCACGGTTTTTGCCGTGACCATAGACTCTATGGTCACCCCACCTTAAAACCGTGACCATAGCCTTATCTATGGTCACGGTTTTTGCCGTGACCATAGACTCTATGGTCACCC
Source organism: Arachis stenosperma (assembly GCF_014773155.1). Lineage (NCBI taxonomy): Eukaryota > Viridiplantae > Streptophyta > Magnoliopsida > Fabales > Fabaceae > Arachis > Arachis stenosperma. The sequence goes on from NC_080385.1 coordinate 15,788,355, forward strand.
TTCCTCAAAACCGTGACCATAGCCTTATCTATGGTCACGGTTTTTTCCGTGACCATAGCTCTATGGTCACCCCACCTCAAAACCGTGACCATAGCCCTATCTATGGTCACGGTTTTCACTGTGACCATAGCCTCTATGGTCACCCTTCCTTAAAACCGTGACCATAGCCCTATCTATGGTCACGGTTTTTTGCCGTGACCATAGCCTCTATGGTCACCCCCATCTTAAAACAGTGACTATAGCCTTATCTATGGTCACGGTTTTTCACTGTGACCATAGCTTATCTATGGTCACCCCACAAAACCGTGACCATAGCCTTATCTATGGTCACGGTTTTTACCGTGACCAAAGCCTATTTTTTTTTATGAGATTTTTTTTAAAGCATAATGACATCCCAAAATGATGATGATCACAAAATAAATCTAAAAATAAAAAATGATAATCAAAAATTAAGATAAGTTATGATTAAAGTAACCAGCTAACATATCAATATAGTTGAATGAATACACTTGTCTCAATCTTAGTTTCATACAGTGATATATACACTAACACTAAGTAGACACTATTAACAAAATTGTTCCACAGGCGTAAAAGCAATACAATTTAGACTCTGCCAGGATAGATTGTTTCTGGTATTGCTATTCTTTCTTCTCAACGCTCAAGAACTTTTATTTCAGTCACTTAAACATTTGAAAGCTCAACACCTGCTTCATTAACATGCAAAGTAAAGTCACATTAGACATAAACACCTACATTTATTCTTCTTCAACTTAGGAAAAAAAAACATATCATTAAAACATATATACATCACACATATAATAGCTAGTACACACTATACAGCACACATCCACATCATAGTATATGACACATCATAAAACAATATAAAGTACTTGAAGAGATAGTTGTATAAACCCTAATTTTCAAGTTTCTTCTTCTCCTCAAATTTACAAATTTACTTTGTTCAAGCTGCAAAGAAATTATTAAAGCATGTTTTGTTCAAGCTGCAAGGAAATAGTGTAACTTGTGTGTCACTTGATATTTTATATATAAAATGCAACTACTTTCAACTATTTATAAGCCAACTGAACTAACATGGTTTCATGTGCATTTTAGTCAATATCTTACTAAAAACCCTAAGAGCATCACCATTCAATCATTCCCTTAAATACCTCTTTTTTCCAAATAAAAGAAAAGTGACATGTCATGTGGATGTAACTTTGGTAGACTGTCACTCAATAGTTTAATTATTATAATCCCTCATGGTTTAAGCATGGTAGTTATTGTTGAAATAACAGTAGCACCAAGCAACCAAAAAGAAAAAAAAGGATTCATGCGCATCAGTATATCTATAATAACATAATATCAAGACATGTAATGGGTATTATAAAGATAACATAATTCAGATATCTATAATAACAATGATATCCAAACTTTTCTCAATATGAAAGTTGCTCAAGAATTGATAATTTTAATACAAATTTAAATTTACAACATATTTGACATAAATAACATTTTTAGGCATGTAGCTATTATATTTGGCTTCTTAATAACCATGTACTTCCAAATTGTAGGAAACTTACCACATTATCTAGTTCAAGCATCTCTACATATCTCTTTTTCGATACATCGTTACTTGAAGTGGCCCTTTCAATAGAAGCAGGATCCTGAGACATATAATCCATGATTAGCTTAATGAATAAACCTCATACTTATTTAAAAGTGTCAGCCATAAATCTTGATGATATATTACAGAAGGAAAAAGTTAACACAACATACAACTTCCCACTACCTAATCCTTCTATGAGTATATAAGAATACATGATAAAATGGGGATTTCTAATCTCATCAAAAAGTAACAGAGCCTATCAATGAAAAAGAAAGAATTTTAAGCCATACAGGAAAATATTATCTTGCAAGAGTATAGAAGCATACAGGCCATACAGGAAATACTCCCATGTCCCACAAGAGTCATCTATACCCTTCTAATATGAATGTAATAGATATTTTACACAACCTTGGAGCAAATTCTTTGAAAGGGCAAGGAACAAGCATGCCAATAAATCCTCTGTCAAATCAGCAGCTCTAATTGTGTACAAGGCATTCTTGAGTCCACGTGAAACAAGATAATTCTGAGTGTCCTTCGATAAAGAATATCCCTTGTACACACTAACAGGAGGATCACATACCTGAAAGGCAAGACAATAACACAATGGGAAAAGTCAATACCTCATTCTCAATAGCCTTTGAATATTCCTTCTACATTTCACTATTGTCATGGGAGACAAGAACCACAAACAAAACAACCACATAAATAGCCACTAGTGTCCTGTCCAATAAAACAGATAAAGTAACCACACCACCCATTGTAATCATGCAGAGAAGAGAATAATTATCTAAAAAGGGGAAACAACAAAAAGTAATTCGAATAGCAGCAACAATAGAAACTAATTGTTAGAAACATGAATAAGAGAGCATTATAGAGAAACTAGTTGTTAGAAACATGAATAAGAGAGCATTATAGATAATATAGGGTTCCAAAAGAGAATAATTACAGAGGATCCAACTTGAGACTGGCAATCAACGAGTGTATCATATACTCCAACGATGTCCCCTTTTCGGACCACAAAGAAGGTGACCTTCTCCTCGTGCTCCATAACAGACGCCACAGGTTCAGGCTCCACCACCTTCTTCTTGCGGCCTTTCTTGGCAGAGGAGGAGGAGTAGCAGCAGCAGCCAGAGGGAAACCTAGCGAGCACGAATTGAGAGCGGGGAGAGAGAGTAGGAGGAAGAGTTAGCTTAATGGGGAAGTTGCAGAGGGAACGACGGATGGATAGGAAGCGAGCGAGGATGGCGGCAGTGTAGGATGAGAGGTTGGAGAAGCAGTTCATGACACAACTGCAGGGTTAGTTGCAACCGATTCCCTGCTTCTTCTCAGCTCGATCGCCCTCACTCTCCCTCTCTTCCTTGCAAGCATCGACTGCGCCGGCGGCTGCCAGCTCCGTCGGCGCCGTCTCCTTCCTCCTCCCTCTCTTCCCTTCTCCGTTTTCCCTCTCTCTCTCTGCGTTTCCGTGGGTGTGTGCGTGTGTTACCGTGAGTAAGGGGCGTTGAGGGTTTGTATTTTGGGAAATTAGGGATTTGGGGGTTTAGGGTTAGGGATTGTGATTTTAAATTTGGGAATTAGAGTTTAAAATTAAGAATTTTATAAAAAAATTTGGATTGAATAGATATTTTGATAAAATTGATGGATAGAATAATAATTTTAAATTAAATATATTCTATTAAAAGGGTAAAGTATACTTTTGTCTTTGAAGTTTGACAAAAATTTTAAAAATACCCCTAAGTTTTATTTTGTTTCAATTTTGTCCCAAAAGTTCTCGATTTGCATCAAATATATCTCTATCGGCTAAATTTTCAAAAAAATTAAGATCAATTTAACAATAATACATGAAAATTATGTTTGATTTGCTTGTGTTGAGGGTTCTTCTTATGAAATTGTTGTTGAATTGGTCTTAAATTTTTTGAAAAATTAGCTGTTAAGGGTATATTTGATGCAAATTGAAAATTTTTGGGACAAAATTGAAACAAAATAAAATTTAAGGATATTTTTAAAACTTTTGTCAAACTTCAAGAACAAAAAATATACTTAACCCCTATTAAAAATATTTTAAAATAAATCATATAAATTATTATTAGTTTTTAATTATTAAAATTTTAAATTTTAAATATATGAAAAACTCAAAAATTAATTATTTTTATTTATATTTAATAATTAATTTTTTTAATTTAAAAAATTAATTTTTAGTCAATATTTAAAATTTAATTATTAATAAAAATTATATACTAATTTTATAAAAAATATAAAATAATATATATTATTTTTAAAAATTAATCATTTTGTGACAAACCGTGACCATAGACTCTTTTAAGTCACTCTCAAAGTCGTGACCATAGACCCTTTTAGGTCACCCTTCCGAAAAACCGTGACCATAGACCCTTTTGGTCACTGTAAAAAACCGTGACCATAGACTCCTTTAGGCCACCCCCAAAACCGTGACCATAACCCTTTTAGGCCACCCCCAAAATCGTGACCATAGATCCCTTTAGGCCACTCCCCAAAATCGTGACTATAGACCCTTTTAGGCCACCCCCAAAACCGTGACCATAGACCCCTTTAGGTCACCCCCCAAAACCATGACCATAGACCCTTTTAGGTCACCCTTTTTCGAAAAACCGTGACCATAGCCCCCTTTTGGTCACTGTAAAAAACCGTGACCATAGACCTTTTTAGGCCACCCTCCAAAACCGTGACCATAGACCCCTTTAGGCCACCCCCCAAAACCGTGACCATAGACCCTTTTAGGTCACCCTTTTTTGAAAAACCATGACCATAGACCCTTTTTGGTCACTGTAAAAACCGTGACCATAGACCCCTTTAGGTCACCCCTCAAAACCGTGACCATAGACCCTTTTAGGCCACCCTTTTTTAAAAAACCGTGACCATAGGTACTCTATGGTCACCCTTTCCAAAAAAACCGTGACTATAACTTTTTTTTTTTGTCACCCTAAAAAACCGTGACCATAGAGGGTCTATGGTCACGGTTTTTTACCGTGACCAAAAAAACCGTGACTATAGACCCAAAATGTTGTAGTGTACCCATGTCACCCCTAGATTTAAGGGTTTTGTGTCCAAAATGTTTAGAATTTGATCCTCAGTAAATCTAAAAAAAAAAAAGACAAATTAAATAAAAAAAGACTTATTTAAAAAAAAAAGCAAATACAATAGAAGCTGTTATTTAAAGGAGAGTTTTAGAGATATAACTATTTATGTTATATTTTTCTTTAATTTAAGATTTTAAATTTTTTGGATGAGTGGTTTGATGACTTTTCTTAATAATAATAACAAGGTTTAATTACTCTGTTAGTCTCTATAATTTTACCGAATTTTCAATTAGGTCTTTATATATATATATATTTTAAATTAGGTCCCTATACTATATCAGATTTTGTAAGTAAATTTTCACCGTAACAAAAATATTGAAATTAACAGAATATTCTGTTAAATTATATAGAATATTCAGTAAAGTGTTAGACATATTCAGTTTGTTTAACAGAATATTTTGTTAATTCTCTATTATTTTTGTTACAATAAAAACTTAATTACAAAATCTAATATGATATAAGAACTCAATCGAAAACAAATATAAAAACCTAATTAAAAATTCAATGACTATAAAAATTGACAAAATAATTAAACCTAATAGGCTACCATATGATGTAAAGAAGGCGTTGCAACTTGCAAAAGGCATGACAGTCTATGTACTTTAATTTCTTGATGGCTTCATTACTATTTCCATTCAACTACCTTCACAGTAATAATTTGTTGAGAAATTTATCATGAAGCCAGTTAAGTTGGTAAAAATATTGGTTCAAAGTTGTCTCCTAGCTTAGATGAAATTTAATGCTTCATTTATTGGCTTGAATTGAATTCACAGTAGCAGTGGTGCTGGTGTTTTGAAATTAAAAGCACTGATGCTATAATAACTCAAAAAAATTAAATATACATAACTTTCTCTTCTTCTCACAAGCAACGCGTTTTTTCTTCTTCCTTCTTTTAATAATGGTTTAATTTTGGGTTATATAATAAGGCTCAAAACTCAGAACGTTATCCACACGCGAAACACGTACTAATAAAACAAAAGATATCAAAGCTTTGATAAAACCATAATAAATATAAGGTTTAATTATTTTATTAGTCTCAATAATTTCACAAAATTTTTAATTAGGTCTTTATATATTTTTTTAATTGAATTATTGTACTAATTGTTTTTTAATTGAGTCTTTATATCTTTTTTTTATTTGAGTTTCTGCACTATTTTTTTTTAGTTAGACCCGTATACAATTAAGCTAATTACTATCAAGAGAGATCTAATAAAAAATATTGGTACAGAGACCTACTTAAAAAAAAAAAAAAGTATAAAAACCTAATTAAAATTTTTACAAAATTATATAGATTAACAAAATAATTAAACCTAAATATAGCGCACTAGTTTTTATTATAAGCAGTAATAGGAGGATAATGAACTTTTGATAAAAAAAAAAATTAAAATAATTGATGATATAATTTACCAATTAAAATAATTGATGGTATAGTTTACCCCTTTTGTATCCGATTGAGAGTCACACATCTTCTTCGCCCATGCATCATTACAATTAATTGGTGAATAAAAATAGAATTATCATAATTAATTATTAGACCCGATATTACCTAAAAGCAATCAAGCAAGTTCTTACAATTCTTTACTATATGTTCATCCTGTAGACAGACTTAGGCTTAATTTAATTAAACTTTTATTTTTAAGAATGATAACAACTGTATTTAATAAATTAAATTAAAAATAACTTTTAATAAATATAAGTAATTATAAATATATTTAGTAAAATAATTTTTATAATAAAAAATACTATATATTTGTTTGGATGTCATTAAGTTAATAAAAAAATTCAATGAAAAAAGATTTTTTTTTATTTTTTTGCATATTTAGTAAATTTCTAGTAATAAAAATAAAAGAATTTAGAAAAATAAAAAATATTTTTTTTGAGAAACTACAATTTACATATTTTTTTAAAAGATTTTTTTTTTTTAAAAAAAAGATGTTTTTTACATAATAAATAAAAAAATATTTTTAATTTTATATGGTTATACCCAAACATAATTGATATATAAAAAGATCTTTTTGTATGAAATATCCAAATATAAAATTACTTTTACTTTTTTATAAGATCGTTTAAAAAAAGATAACTTAAAAAAATATTTTTTTAGAAGTTCACCCAAACAAATCCTATAATAGACATTAATTTAAGAATTAAATTTAAATATTAATTAATGTATAAAATTATACTAAACTTTTTAATTTTGATAAACACAAACTAATTTTAAAAAATTCTCTTTTATGTACTTTTAAAAACACTCATAAATTTTAAAAATTGTAAACATAAAAGCACATGAACTTTTTGATTTACCAAACCTAAAATAAAATATTTATGCACAATTTTATCTTCGAAAAGTTTTACCAAACTAAACCTGTGTTTGATTTATTATTTGCATCATTTAAATAAACGTTTATTGTCTTAGAATGATGCATCTTTGTGTTTGAACATTTTTTTATCAACATCGATCAATGTGAATTTGGGTTTTAAACAATCGTTTTCTCAATGCAAAGCTTAAAAAACTTGTGTTTGACACAGATTTTTTTCGTTGCTTACTATAAAGTAAGAATTAGCGTCTTAACTTTCCAAATCTAACCTTCATCTATTGCAGCTTACTCAACTTGAAACAGGTAGAAATTTTGAAGAACTTCTTTTAGTTTTCAATATATATACATCAGTGTGTAACTGTGTATATACACGCAAAGTGAAGATTTTTTTTGAAAGAAAAGCAAAGGTAAGAAAATACATCGAAGTTTTGTTCTAGTATTTAAAATTTAATAGTAAAAATAAAAATTATACAAGTATTATAAAAGTTAAATTTATATAATTTTGTGAAATACTAACATTTTCATATAATTATTTGCATGCCTTGAAATATTAGATTTAAATTAAAATACATAAATTAATCCCGTTAGATGTATATTCTTTATAGTGAATACCATTTTGACAATAATATTTTTTTAACAATGATTAAATACTGATTTTTTATTTTGTTAATTAAAAAATTATTTAAATACACAATTAATTAATAACAATAGTATTTTTATAAAATGTTAAAAGTGTTTGATATATGAATAATATTTTTCTATATAAATCAAATAAAAAATGTATAAAATTATGTCCTTTATATAGTAATTTTATGCTCAAGAGTAATCTTAAAATTCTCATCCAAACAACATTCATTTTTTCAATAAATCATATTCGTAATTGGTTAATTATATTTTCTCATTTCTAACAGGAAACATTGTTTATTGACTTTTTTTTTCCCGACAAATTCTAATGCCTTCTCGAAAAAATAAAGAGTGTAATGCTCTTAAAAGTTAACTTATTATTAAAAAAATAAATTAAAATATCTTTGTTGAATTTAAAAAATAATAACTTTATTTTTTATGATAATAAATATATATTTAATTGAATTTAAAAACTCAAATACTGTTTAATAAGTATTTTATTTGTGCAGACCATATAAAATTTTTTATATAAAAAAGACCTAGCCTTTCATCAACTCATATTGGGCAAACAATGAAGTAAGATACTCCAAGTACATGAACCAAAATTAACCTACAATGTGGACCATAGATGCTGAAATCTACGGATGCACTTATTCGAATGTAGCACAAAAGTAAGAAGGAAAAGTGATTTTTTAAAAATCTTTGGCACTAAAATTTTTTCATTAAATTGTGATGGTGAGAAAAGATCAACACTTCAAGTAAAAAAAAAAAATCAATAGTGCTGATTTGGATGTTACAAATAAGGATAAGGTGCTAGACTGCTACCAACAAAAAAAACAAAGCAAAGAATTAGGACAATAAGGATAACATACACTTTATTTACAGGTATTCGGTGATCCAATTTAAATCAGATAGAATTGTCAACTCAATCTACACAAAATAAAATAGGGTGTAGGTCGAGTAAGATACGGGTTGAACTTTAACTTTATTCAACCAATCCGAATCCTATATATGTATATATTATATATTTATATAAAAATATATTTTTAAGTAGATGTTAAATCAAAAATTTCTCACTAAATACAAAAAATACTTAGCCACTAAGAAAAAATCAATAATTGATAATTTAATACATTTTTTTTACATAAAATTCAGTTCTATTTTAATTTTTAAATTATCATCAAATTATATAATAATATTATATCTTTTTAGTATCTTACTAATAAAATTGGATACTTAGAAATTAAGAATGGATAGGTTAGGATTAGAATATTCTCAATCTGCAAATAGATAAAATTAAGGCTAGATCCAAACTCTACCATATTATATCCATTACTACCCCTAACACCCATATTTCTTTGCTACTGCAACCTTATTCCTTTGCGTTTTTGCACCTCTAATATCCCCTACTGTAACACTCTGATTTTAGGAGAAGAATACAACTACGTTCCTGTATTTTGTGCTCAGATTTTATTTGCAAGTAAAGTTTTAATTTTTGGAAGCATATACCTATACAAAAGGAGTATATATTCTGCCAAATTTTGAGGTTAAAGAAAGAGCACAAATTTAGTTCTTTTTAAAGCATTCTTGCTTTAAATCTTTTTCGGTATTTACTTGAAAGTCATGCTTTGCTAGTTTATTTTTTTTGTTTCAAAAAAAAAAAGTTAATATGTGAGAAATTTATAAAAGCCAATGAAAAAATAGGCAAAAAAAGATATACTTGCAGAAAAAGTCATTGATTATATTAAATTCTTTTAATATAATTTTTATTTTGTGTCACGAGTTTAAAAGGTTCTCCTTGCTAAGTTGATAGAATACTTAATAGAAAAATTTAAGCTAGATTAACTTAATAGTAACAAGTTTAGTTAACAGCTTGTGTCTTTCCTTAATAGGATTAGGAGTTGGTAATTGTAATTTCTCTGAAACTATAAAAAAAATTCTATCATTGTTATAGTGAAGACTGGATATAGACTACATTATATTAAGTGGTTGAACTAGGATATATAGTGATGCAAGCTCTTCTTCTATGCTCTAACTTTTATACCGTCGTTATGAGACAAAAATAATTGTCTTTTACAAAATTATTTTAATAAATACTGTAGTAACAAATCCTCGAATCTGTTTTAGTATTTCTTTTAAAAGATGTCATAAATTTAACTCTCTTCTTTAAGTTATTAAAAAATTTCAATTTGTATTAAGAGACAAAGTCTCAAGTATCCAGTGTAACAACTTGGATGAAAGATCCAAATGGCCAACATGGAATCAAATGTGGTAACTTACACATTTATCGAAGAGTAATCCAATAAAAAACCTCCATCTTTAATAGCAAAAACCGCACCTATTAAAAGAAAAGAATAAAGATATTTATATAGTTCGTGAATTATGACAATTAGAAGATAATCATGAATGTTTCAGACATTTCAAAGAAGACAAACAACGAAGGAGATATGGTTCATAAAAAAGAGAATAAGTGGACTGATAAAAATAAGAAAAAAAGTGGAGCTCAATGCAAAGACAATCAACATACTACTCTGTGCTATTAATTTTGAGAAATTTCAAAAAGTTTCAAAATGTGAAAAAAAATTGGAATAAATTTCAAATTACACCTAAAGGCACAAAACAAGTGAAGAAAATAAGGATTAATATATTAAGAAAAGAGTATGAAATATTTTTTACGAAAAAAGGAGAAAGCGCTAATGAAATGTTTGAGAAATTCTTAATCATTTTTAACAACTTGAATGCTATGAAAATAACATATTTTAGACTAGTATTAGAGAAAAAAAATTCTTAGAAGGCTTACAAAAAAATGAAAAATGAAAAGCAATGTCATAGCCGAGAATAACAACTTTGACAAAATAATATATGAATACGATTAGTTGAAAGAAAAATTTCTAGTTTATGAAACCACACTTCACCAAAAATAGATAAAAAAGAAAAGAAAAAGTGATTATAAAATCCAAAATAGAATTGTTGAAAGATGGTTCTGGTTATGTAACGACGAACTTGTGTTTTTCTTTTTGCTATTGTTTGCCCAATTAGTTGAAGAAAGATAGGTCTTTTTAATATTAAAAAATTTTAATATGTGGCTGTACAAATAAAACACTTATCAAATAGTATATAAACTTTTAAATCTAACTAAATATATTTTTATAAATTATAAAGTTCAAATTTTAAATTCTAAACCATTTATATAAAAAATATAATAAACAGAGAATTATTTTTTTTAATTAATAAAAAATATAATATTTTCTATTTAATAAAAAATATTTAAGAATAATTTTTCTCATATTTTAAAAAAAAAACATTAGTTGATTTTTTTTTCCTTTATCCCCCCTCTCCACCTTTTTATTTTTTGGAAGGAGTTTAGGGGAATTAGTTAATAAAAATAACCAAGTCAAAAAGTCCCAACAGAAAAAAAATAAAAAATCCAAGAAAACAAAATATAAAGCAGTTTACACGAACCATTAAGAAAATGACTTAAGGCAATACTAAAATTTTGCACAAAAAGTTGCGAACATTTAGAATGTTTTTCCCAAAAATATAAATTGGTCCATGCCTTGTTACACTAGATTATTTGACTTGATCAATACCAAAATTCTTTGGCAATGCAGTCCAAAATGAATACATGAAAATTTAAATCTGAGTTCTTAATAAATCTCTCATCACAGGTGTGCTCAACATGCAGAATCCAGGACTATCAACCTAACAGGATGATACCTTCTTTTTCTTTTTCTTTTTTTTCCTGACAAGAACAGGATCATACTTGAAATGACTATAAGATACAGAGAGACAGACTGAGTCAGATAACATTACACTTTTAAAGAGGGAATACATCTAGCTTATTAAAAAACAAATGCAATCTTCAATTAGAAGTGCAGCATGAGAGCATTATTCAATTTCAGATGGCTGAGAAGGTGCAATATCAGGCTTTCAAGGACTCTCCAGCTTTCACCAAATCTTCAAGTGCCTTGGAGATCTGTGCCTCCGACAAGCCTTCCAGTTTGATTCCTTTCTCAACACCAAAATCTAATATAAAGCAACAAATTACAAAAGAAACGAGGGCTCAACTACGCAGATAATTATTTCAAAATAAAAAAAAATTAAAAAAAAATCATATTAAAAGAAAGTATCAAAGGCTCACTAATGATTGATATCATGACAGTAAATATGCAGTGTAATTAACGTGAAATATGTGAATTTATTTCTTATACACATTTTATGTCAGTGGAATCCTTAAGCACTCTTTCAAGGTCCTCCAAAATCTGTAAATAATGGTAGGAATTTGTTATCTTTATCCCGTTTCTGAGTTATTATTATTATTATTATTATTATTATTATTATTATTATTATTATTCACACAAGGTATCAAGATGTCTTTGTATTGAATTGTCAGACTCTTCATTAGTTCTTATTTGTGGTGCACAATTTGGTGGAATGCGAGGAGACAATGTATGGTAATTATATCAACTAGGATGTTATTGTCAAGATCCCCTTTTAGTACAACAACAACAACAAAGTCTTATCCACTAGGTGGGGTCAATTAGATGGATCAAATGATGTCATTGTGCCTTATATCACATTTATAGTGAGACTTTTTACACATCAATCTCCTTTAACCACCTTGTGTATAGTCTTCTTTTAGTACGATTAAACATTTTCAAAAATTTAGTATGCAATAGCAAGAAATAAGAAGAAATAATGAGAGGTGAGAATAAAAGGCAGTAAGCAACTGAAGAAAGATGGAGTAGTTAATGAGAAAGCGGGAACATTAGTAGGGAAAATATGGAACATGAGTGGCTAAGGCAGTGAAAGTAAACTGCAAATGAGTAATCTTAAATTTTTTATCCCAGCAAAAATTTGTTAATCAAATTGCTGAAAGGATGCAAAGGGAATCAATATTTGGAGACCTTTCAATGTTACTAATTTTTTAAGATTATCAATTTTGTTTTGGAACAAGTATGTACGAGCCACTAGAATATGTTCCAGCAGCACAGAGCGCTAGAGGTTGAAGATCAACAAGGCAAATACTAAAGCAAGAGAAAAGAAATCATAACCTGCATAAGATTCTTGACTCCTACCAAATATAAACCTTATTCACTTAAGGCTTTTCCAAGTGTATAAATATAAAGACTAGAAAAGCATCCCATCAAAAGGGTAGACAAGATGAGAGATAGCTACCTTAGTTAGGGACAGAGAAATACCTAAAGAGACTATGAATAAGGTGATCGGAAGAAATCTAAGCAAAAATAAGCTAATTCCGTATATGATTCATGACAGGGTGTAACTGCACTGTCTGATCCATGCAGTTGACACCCACATAGTGGATAAGGATTTATAGTTGTTGATCAATATTTAAGAAAAGAAAACAATATTGTATTTTCTTTCAGCAATTGTTTATATGGTATTTTTCTTTGAGCAAAAATGTATAATTTCAGAACAGGGATAGATTTTGCAACTAGGAAGATGCAAATTTATTTTGTTTTATATCAACAGAAAATTGGAGCATCTCAGTTTTCAAAAGATGTAAAACTCACCCCATAAAATTATTCTCTCTCAAATGTGGTTATACATTATGTCCAAATGATAGGAAGGAGGGCACTTTGCAACTTGGGAACCAGTTTGCAGGAATGAGCTTACTCAGCCAGAGTGCTGAGTAAACCAACAGCTAGTTAATCAAGTAGGCCACGCATCACAAGATACGTAAATTGGGACGCAAGGAGAAATGACCACATGAGTGCCAACTAAATGGAGGCAGTTCATTCACCGGAATGTTCTGCTGCTATCCAATCCATCTGATCTATCAAAATCTTAAAAATTGTGTCTCCCATGATATGGAAGGAAGAAATCAGCAACAATGAAGATCATTGCTAATTGTAATAGGCTGTTCAATGTGGATTCTACTGTTTCATTTGTTTTCATTCATTTCATCCTAGATATGCTTGCTATGTTACATATTATTCTAAAAGTCAAAATTAATTTTTATTAATAATATGGTGACAAATTCAGATTAAACAGATAAGAACGGGACTTAGATGGTGATACCATATCTTGCCCATAGTTGGGGTTCCGCTCCACTGCATTCACGGATCAGTATTGGCAATTTCGGGTTCAAAGTCTTGAGTTCCTTATAGTTCTTTTCCACAAATGTCCTAAGATAATGAAAAAAACAACATTAATTGATACTCACCTATCTATAAGATGTAAGTAATCAAATCACACTAAGATATGTAAATAATAAAGCGGTGATATTTTCCCCCAAAAAAAGTGAATATAAATATAACCTTGCAGGTGAGCTTGCAGGTGACGACTGGCACATCAAAAATCTAAGCTCCCTTATGTTCTTTGAAATATGTCCTCTCCATGTCATTGCTTCCTTAGCACAATTTAATAATTTATTTCAGATTTTTCCTCATCACGAGGCAATAAAGAAGGGAGATAAAACTAAAACTCAGCAAACACAATGTAAGATAAACTAATACAGGCAGAACTGCCCAAAGTTGCAATGCTAAGCTACAAATAATTGACAATCAATTAAAAGGCCCCAAAAATATA